>NC_136914.1:83803761-84448761 GCF_949752795.1 Hyperoodon ampullatus
AATGAATAAAAAAATTTTTTTAACTTAAAAAAAATAAATTAAAGTGAATCTAAGTTCGATTTGTTACTAGAATTTTTAAAATTCTTATGACTCCTTTGAATGAATTAGAAACACCCAAGTCATGACTACAGGTCTTAGAATTACTGCGTTAGTCATATTAAATAAAGATAGCCTTGTCATTCATTGATTCATTCAGTGAATGTCTCTTTTGCAAACTCCATAGTAATATAATTATAACTAAGAAGAAACACTCTGTATATAAAGAATTCCTAAAACACCTTTAGGAAAAACCCACAGCCAGGCCCAAACAATTCCAACACGTAAGGTGTGGCATTTAAAAAATACAACCAGTAAGACTCTGCGCTTCCACTGTAGGGGGCAGGAGTTCAATCCCTGGTCGGGGAACTAAGATCCTGCATGCTGCGCGGCTCAGCCAAACAAAAATAAATAAATATAAAACCAGTAACATTTTCATCTACTTGATCCTAAACAACTCGACTTAATTTTGTATTTAATGAACTGATCTGAGGTCCAAACAGACTGGTTATGTAGGTATAAGCCTTACTGAGATAACCACACAACACATGGGCATCTGAATTTACCAAACAGATGAATTAGAAGGTGATTTAGGTCATGTAACAAAATAATTTTTTTCTTTACAAAATGATCTACCCCAGTACCCTCTTCTGCTTCCTCAACACATTGAAAACTCGATTGGTTTGCTAGATTTCCCTTTAACCACAACTTTTTAGTAATAAATCCATTACAGAAAACGTAGACTATGGGCCTGTGGTCTATTCTTTGGTCTATGTCATGTCTCTTATTCAGGTTTCACTTGTTGATGAATTTCAAGTTCTAAGTTTTTGAAGAAATGTCTGCAAGCGGAATACGTATTTAAACTGGGCTCTGGAACAATTATGTTCTTCATTGAATTCCACAATGTCACAAAAATAGTAGTAATATAAAACAAAAGCTCCAGGTGACTGAAGGTTTAATTTGGAGTCCAAATGTGCACAGGAGATTAGATGATGGTTTCATTTATGATGAAGAGTAAAATAAAAACAGGGAAATACTCCTGGTCTTAATTTGAGCATAATCAAAACTTGAACTTGATCGTTGCAACCTAAGGCCATACATATCTCATATAACATGAAGATAAAAGTTATAGTGAAGGTTGTATGGCAAAGAAGATGTGGAAAACAGAAATAAGGGTGGCATATAAAACAAATCCAGGAGTTCTGTTGCTTATGGTTCTAATCTCAGAGGGTAGAGGGATGCACAGCCTTTACTTCATACTCTCAGATCCTGAACAGGTTATCTTTTTTTTTTTGGTGGTGGTACGCGGGCTTCTCACTGTTGTGGCCTCTCCCGTTGCGGAGCACAGGCTCCGGACATGCAGGCTCAGCAGCCATGGCTCACGGGCCTAGCCGCTCCGCGGCATGTGGGATCTTCCCGGACCAGGGCACGAACCCGTGTCCCCTGCATCGGCAGGCGGACTCTCAACCACTGCGCCATCAGGGAAGCCCCTGAACAGGTTATCTTGATCAGTGCTGTCCAACAGAATTTTCTGTGATGAGGGAAACATTCTATATCTGCACTGTCTAATACAGTGGCTACCAAGCAAGTGCTATTAAGCATTTGAAATGTATTGGTACAAACAAGGACCTAATTTATTTACATTTAATTAATTAAACTTAAATAGTTGCATTGCATGTGGCTATTAGCTACTGTATTGGACACACAGGTCTAGATTCATAGGGTAGCCCCCAGACAGAAGAATAAGAGATTTGGGGCAGATTAGTAAGTCTTAGAAATGTTTTATCCAGTCTGGTAGAGGGCAAGGAGCTAATCAACGCCGTTTCCATTCAAGTGGTGAGCAGAAGGCACCAATATCATTTAATGCACTATGAATATTTGAGGTCATCTTTTTCAAGGTTCAATAAAGGTTCAGATGAGAGTCAAGTAAAGTTCAGTAGCTCAAGTGATGTTACTTTAGTCTTTTAGTTCTTCGTTTCCAGAGGCAGAATTCCCTTCCTGACACCAATATTAAGTAACCACAAAACCACTTCCACCAATTACACACACACGTCCACCACAAGCCCCAGCACACATACATATTCTTTCCCCCATCTCCTGCTTCCCCCAGCTCAATTTCCCATCCAGGCAGTCTTAGGCATTAACACAGTCTGCAGCAAAACCCCCTGATTCTGGCGTGTCAGCTCACCAGAATGAATACACACAAAGGCCAAGTTTGGGCATTTTTAGCTGTTTTGGGTATGTCTGAAGCAGGTCTGCCTGCCTGCCTGCCTTCTAGGGTGGGTCTGCCGAAATGGACAAATCGCCTGTTGTATTGTAATCATGTTGACGTTATTTCCCAGAGGATATTTGTTTGATTGGTCCTTGTTACTCTGTTCAGAAAAGAGTACAGAACATCATTCAATGAATGAGCCTGGTCTGAATTGAGAAGTCAAGTATGAATGAGGAAGTGGACAGGACTCTCCAAGTGTTGTTGAGAAATAAAGGCCCTGGCTTAGCGCATGTTTTTCCCATCCCTCTGAAGGGGGTCGGGGGCGGAGGAGGAGAAGCAGGGAGAGAGATTAATGACTGTGAGAACCAGTCACTGTTCAACGATATAGAACTTGAAAACAGTTGAATTTGTTAAGCCTGAACAGACGTAGGGCAGTGTTGCATCACAGGCTCAGAACCGGTGACTAAAATCTGACCTTTGTATCTTCCCTCTTCTTTCACTCCCTGTCTTTGAAACAAGAACTACAAAGACTTGAAATCGGAACCCAAAGCTGAGAGAGAAGAACAAATGCAATAGAAGTATGATGAGTCTGCACTGGGCAGGGGAATCCTCCCTACAACGTGGTCTCAAGGTAGAGGGAGGCTACATAGAGGTGAGGTCTGCAGAGGTTTTGGTGGCTGCTGATGGCCAGCAGTGGGTGACAGGAATTGGAAGGAGAAGGTTTCCTCCAGATCACGGAAGAAGATCATTCATGAAAGGTGAACTGCATACTCGCATTTTGGGGAGGAGGCAGTGGAGGAGAGCTGTGGGCACAAGTAACACCAGTCCTGGGCATTCTGAAAAGACTCAGAGGGTGCAAGAGTTCTTACTAGCAGCATACAGTTGGAAGGTCAAAAAGCTTCTTCCCATGGTCACTGCTTTCTGCTCCCATCACCTTGGACACTGTTTACTCTCTTTATCTTGTGGCTCGGGCAGCAGGAGACTTTGAATTTCAGTGATCTTTAGAAATAACATTTTCATATGCTTTTTCTGATTATACAAAAAAAATCAGTGTTCACCATGGAAAACACAGAAACATCACACACGCGTGCACGCGTGCCCATGCACACACACACACACACACACTGGGGTAGATGATTTCTTATTAAAGGCCATAGGGAAGAAAGAGGATAGGATATGGAAATATGGATAATTAAATATAAAATTGTAAACCCTCTCTCTCATCATGGGTGGGAATTTGGGTGTTTGATTCTTCAGTGGTGTTCCTCTACATTCTTCTACATTATTTCTTTCAAACAGAATCCCATCCATGGGATTCTGGATTGAGCATTTCTAAGGTTCTTGATATATATTGCCAAACTGTTTTCCCTACTAGGTCATACCAATATGCGTGGCCAGCAGACATATATAAGGAAGTTGGCTTTCATGGCAGGAAAATGGTACCTCACTGTTGTTTTAATTTGCAGGTTATTTGCAAAACTGACTTTCTTCCTTATGTTATACAACAGTATTTCTCTTTTGTGAATTAGACTGTTCCTTTCTACTTTTTTCTGTTGTTTTACTTCTCAGATTCCATGATAAGACCTTGTGAATAGAATACTGAATTAATAAAATACTGAATGACTTCTTTGTGTTGAAAATCCTTCCCCATCAAAAATTATCACTATTAACTTAATTTATTCACATTCCACTCAAATTTCTTATTTTGGTCACCAATTTTACATGGCCCAGAAATAAGCCATTTGTGAAATATCTGTATGTGGCAGGTTTTTCACCAAAGAAGTGCTTAGGGAGGGCAAAGGACAGTCAACTTCTGAAGGCAAATTATAAAAATGAAAAAGGTTGTTTGTTGTTTTTTTTACTTTTAAGAATAAGAAGATGCCTTAATTTTTCTTTTTTTTAAACATCTTTATTGGAGTATAATTGCTTTACAATGGTGTGTTAGTTTCTGCTTTATTCCTTAATTTTTCTTATGGCAAAGACAAAGATGGGTTGGACTAAACTTCATAGGCCAGAATCTTCTGATATTTAATTTTTTTTTCTATAGAATAACAGTACAATAACCAAATCAGTGTCATTCCCTAGAATTAAAAGCAAAACAAAACTTTTACTGCACAAACAGCAGAATGCTCCTGAGAGGCATACAATGTGACAGTACACAGATGAGATAGCAGCCAGAAGCATGGAGAAATTTCTCTAAGTCACAGATGAGTTGGAAGAAGGCCCAGGCATAAATCAATTCCTTGATTCCTGGTCAGTGTTCTTTCTATAGCACCCCAATTCCTCAGAGCCTGACATCTTCTACAAAATATTTCATTTAAAAATTCCAATGAAAACAGCTATCCTATTATGTAGCAAGTGAAGCCCTTATCATTTTATGAATGGGATTATATTCAATCATTTGTGATGTGTGCAGATGCCCTGTTTAACACCCTCATTATATGATCTTACTCTCTCTGACATATCCATTCAAACAACAGCAGGGACTGTGCCTATGAACTACTCTACTATTTGTTATTAAAAAATGAAAGAGTGGGCATTTCTTACAGCTTTACAATAAGAAGCCATTTAATTAGAGGAGTAGAATAAAAGCCTTTGTTTTGTTTCTACTCAAAGTTTGCATTTGTGATTGACACAGAGATCGTGCTCACTTCAACAATGGGGAATTTAAATGGTGAGGTTTCACAATCCTTAAGGGGGAAGAAAGTCTATGTGACAATGTCCAATCCACTGAATTCACTATTAAGTAAGAGTCCAGTTCCATTCACATATGCCAACTTCCTTCCAGGAAATCCTGTTTGAGAGGAAGGCAAACCATGATGTGCCAGATACTTTCATATACTGCATGTTATCTCAATTAATCCTAACAGTAACTGCCAGAAGGTTGGTAAATTTGCCGAAAAAGTAAAAGTGCCGTACAGAGAAAGCCACTGTACTGGGAAGATCAGAACGCTCAGCTGCTGGCTGGCTCTGATTTTATCACACAGGACAAGGCCAATATGTAGTCAACCTCATGACGGTGTTTTTTTGTACCCAACTGGCATCCAAGGTACCTTTCTGGCTGACTCAGTTTCTTTGAGACCATCCTATCTGCAGCCACACTATAGTTGTCTTGGGTGCTGGAAACCACTTGATTCCACTTCAAGACGTGGCTGTTTGGTGAAGGAAAACAATAACTCTGATGGAGAGAAATAAGCAGTGGCTTTGAACACTTCTCTCCAATTTTCCATCATGGAACTGTTTTTTAGAACACAACAATCTTGAGAGTTAGAGAGATCTTGAGAATCACCTGGACCAATCACCTTTTCAAAGAGCTACGCTTTCTTCCAGCATCCCCATCAGGGGTCCCCCAGTCTCACTGACGAAGAGAGGACCCTCTGCACTCAACACTTGACCACATGGCAACCAAATCTAGTTTTCCTATGGCTCCAAGAGTTAAAAAAAAAATTTTTTTTAACTGAATACAACCCAGTACATGTCTTTGTTAAGTTCTAAAGAAAATGCCCATTTGTCAGGAAGATGTGTTGAGGTGAGTTAAGGCTTGTCAACAATTTGTTTTAGGGCTCCTGCACTTGCCTCAATTGTAATTGATAAGATAATGGAAAGACACTATTTACTGATGAGAGGCAGGATGGCGTGGGGAGACTGAATGGACTTCGGGGTCAAACTAATCTGAGTGTGAAGGCAGATTCCAGCATTTACTAAATGATGTGGGTTTATTCAAGGCTCTTGAGCTCTCAGTGACTCAGTTCCCCCAATTGTAAAGGGGGTTAATGATTCCTAGCTTGCAGGATTGTTTCAAGAATTGGGGATAATATACATATAGTAGTAGCCAGTACAATGCCTGACACATAGTAAGTGCACAGTCAAATGGTATGATTTGAGAAGCCATCACAGACCAAAGATGGTTTTGAAGGAGAGCTATTTTTAATGGCTGATGCAGTTCACCAGACACTGCTTGGGTGGCAATGTGGGCAGTGGGAAGAGCTGGCAACATGGAGGCCAAAAGTCTGGATGTCACCTCTCTCCCTAACAAGGTGTGTGTGACCTTAGGTTCTCTATTTCTGCTTTCTCGTATACAAAATGGGTATATGTTACATCTCAGAACTTTTTTAAAAAGATAACTATAAAAATAATTTTTTAAAGTATACAAATACAAGATATTGTTCCTGTGGTTGTTCATAAAGTTAAAAAGAATCAAATCAAATCTTCAATGACTGCTTTCAAGCATCCCGTATGAAAGGGGATTTCTACTAACAGAAAATAATGATACCTTTGAAGCAAAGAATCTGGGCATCTCTTGCTTTTTCTAGAAGTGACTTGAAACAATTGATTGCGACACTCAGGGTATTCTCTTGTCTGCCACTGGGCATAGGGGGACGCTTATCTGTAGCCTCACTGAAATGATGACCTGATCACACTGATCTGCCTTACAATATTAATGCAAAATTAAAAACATAACCTCTTTTATTCCCAACTAGAAAAAAAAAATCTAAAGGGTATATGCTCCCTTTTGTTAGTCTAACTGAAGGACATTCTAAGCAAGTTTCTGATAAATTTTGAAGCAAGAATGGAACATCTGTGAATGCCTATACTTGTAGGATGGAAAATCAAGAAAGGTAGTAAGGAAAAGGAAATTTAGAAATTTTGTTCATTTCCAAGGTGATCAGATGAGTCAGAGAATTCAACATATAGACCCTTCTGGGAGTTAGGATTTAAAACACTTCAAACCCCACATTGAAAGATGTGACTTTTGCCTCCCAGGAAATTTCTCAGCAATTCTGACTTGAAATTCACCCATCCTTTCTTATGGTGATTGAACATTTCTTTATGCATTGATATTGAAACCTGATCTTAAGGAGTTCCCTGGTGGTCTACTGGCTAGGATTTGGTGCTTTCACTGCCATGGCCAGGGTGTGGCACAGCCAAAATCAAAAAAAAAAAAAACACCTCAATAGTTGCTAATTAGATTTTATATTATACCACGATTAGATTTTAGATTATACCACGAGCAACTCAAAAAAAAATTCATAAGCCACAAAAATTTATTCATAAAGAAAAGTTTGCTTGTTTTCAAAACAAAACAAACTTTGAAGGGAAAGACAGAGAAAATGACCTAAGAAAAGTCAGGTCAATGGCCAGCTTTCCAGCAGGAGGCACACAGGTCTGCAGTACTGTATAAAAGCTGAGTCTTTGTTAAAGAGGTAGCACAGCTTCAGCAGTCACCTCGCAAAGTCTCTGCCAGGACAGGATTGCTTTCTACTGTAACTAACCACTTGCGTGTTAGTTCAGACCAACTGTGAAGTCATGAAACTTTTCTCAGGCTCAGTTTCCTCATCTGCAAACCGTGGGAGTCGCCTCCTAGGGTGATGGTTTCACTTAAACAAACAGCCTGTGCAGAGTACTTCGCAAATCCACTCCCAGAAAGACTTCTCTCCTTCCGCCCTTTCAGGTGATAACATTTCCAACCCACCTTTTATAAGATCATTTAATTTGAAAGGGCTGGCACACATAGGGAATAATTTGGAGCTCATAGAGTCATATTTTTAATCCCCCACTACCACCAAATTTATTAAATTGTGGTGTATTCTTATAAAGAAATACTATGCAGCAATGAAGGAATATATTATAGCTACATAAAGTAATGATGAGTGAAAGAAGCCAGATACAAAAGAGCACATACATATGATTCCACTTTTATGAAGTTCAAGAACAGCTAATGTATGGTGATAGAAGTCAGAATAATGGTTACCTGGAGCAGGGTGGGTGACAGGGAGGAGAGGCACAAAGGAGCCTTCTGGGACACTGAAAATGTTCTGTACCTTGAACTAAGACTGGTGGTTACACAGGTGTATGTAAAAATTCAAGCTGTACACTTAAGAGTTGTTCATTTTACTGCCTTTATGTTATACTTGAATATTTGAAATAATATTTTCTAAAGCACTTACTTGACTTAATTTCATTACATGGAAGTTTTTCTCTCATGCATTCTTCTAGGCTCTTCTTGTATTTTGTGTAAGTGATAAATGTATTCACTGGTACCTCATAATTGTAGGAATAAAATATTACTCATATATTAAAATTTCCAAATAACTGAATGTATCCATTTAAGTAAGAAAACTATGACTTTCTTGGATGAAAATCTTTATAAAATGATTTGTAGTCCTATCATCTTAAACGCTACTGAGCACATTCTTCTTCTTGGTGAACCAAGGCTATCCTTAGAAACTTATATGGTTGAGCTGAGCTGAGAGGAAATGATGGCTTCAGGGGCCATTGCTTCTAAACTGGGTGACAGTAACTTTTGCCCCTTCCCTGTTATCAGGGGCTATTTTTCATTGTTACATGTCTGCCGCTAACCTTCCTGGTTCTTATCATTTGCTTTCTTTCACTCATTTAGTCATGTATCTGGTACCTGTCTTTAGAATGCCTAGTATGTGCTAAGCACTGGAGATATAGTGGTGAATAAGACACTCACAATCCATAATGTAAGGGGGACTTATTTTTTGGCAGAAGAGGCAAGTATTGATATAAAACAAGGGTAATGACTATCTTAAAGGGGCAGGGATATAGGACCTAATTTAGGGGGTCTGGGAAGGTCACCTTGAGGAAGGGACATTTAAGAACTGAGAGATAAGAACCTAGCCTAGAATGAGACCTCAGTAAGTACTTGTTGAATGAGTGAATGATCATTAGCCAACAAAGAAGAGTTCCAATTTATTGTGCACTGGGAAAACAGGAATTCTACTGAAAGATGTCTAAACCAAGAGCCAATGGCACAGAGTGAGGCCCGGACGGACATAATGGCATTAATTTTTTGACTACTATGAAGACTTCTGCCTTAACTCAAGACCTTGAGTTACTAGACCAGTGAAGGATTTTTAATCGTTGCTTGGTTAACCTATACAAATTCAGATTTTACCAAAACAAAACCAGACCAAAATAACCCTGGGTCTTTATGATGATTCCTCTAGTTTGCCTGCATAGTTCTGATCCCAAGTTCCCATGAATGTGACTTTCCTGGCACGGTCACCCAAAAAGGTGGGTGTCACCCACCCACACCTTCCGGTGACAGCTCTGTCCAAGCAAGCCAAAACAACCATGACTCCTTGGGCATTACCGCATGTTGCAAACCACCGCCTAATTTGGGGCCTATTATTGTCCCTGGAGATTTCACCTTTATGACATATTACAAACCAAGAACTTGCAGTCTAACGGACAGAAGGAACAGATGACAACAATCTTTGCGGAGAGACTTTACTCAAATATACGCCTTATAAAGCCAGCCTGATATAGAAGCATTATTAACATATCACATGGAATAGCAGCAAAGTTTAAAATGCCAGAGACGGGGGCCAATGTACGCAGGGTTTAATTTGACGCCTGAGTTGATCAATTAACAAACTACCATGTAACTGCAAAAACTCCTAATGAGAGATGTAAATGTAGCCTTTGCTGACCTTAGTTTCTTACAATTCCATACAGATCTTTGGGACTTCTAATTTTAAAAAGCCAAACAGGGGCTTCCCTGGTGGCGCAGTGGTTGAGAGTCCGCCTGCCGATGCAGGGGACACGAGTTCGTGCCCCGGTCCGGGAAGATCCCACATGCCGCAGAGCGGCTGGGCCCGTGAGCCATGGCCGCTAAGCCTGCACGTGCGGAGCCTGTGCTCCGCAACGGGAGAGGCCACAACAGTGAGAGGCCCGCGTACCACAAAAAAAAAAAAAAAAAGCCAAACAAAGGAACTGCACTGAATAGGATTTTCCCAGTGAAATAAAGGGAAACAGGGAATGACAAGTATCTAAAGGTGATTTATTATTAGAATTTTTTCCAGTCTTTCTGTTCCTCTGACAAAATTTCAAACGTAAAACTGTATCAATCTACTTCAGAGACAGTGGAATTAACACATGATTTCCTTCACTGGTCAGGGTCTATTTTGGATTTATGAGGTATCATTGAAGGTCAAAAGTTTGACAGACTCTTAAGCAATCGAGGTGCATCTACAAGACAGACAAGTAGAGAGCAAGTATTCTTACCCCTGTTTTGAAATTTTAGAAGAGGTAAGAAAAATATTAATCTGATTGTGGCAAGTTACATAAACTTCCAGTAGTCAGGGTAGTGAAATGACTCAATGCTAAATTCAAATTTCTGATATTCATATAAAAATAATTAAATCTGCTCTCCCTCAAGTGAACTGGATGTCTTTGGCCCTCCACAGTTGTTAGATTAGGTCCCATTTGCCTAAATACACAAAACCACAGGGATGTTTTTCCCATGAAGGAAGTTTCCTCTTATTTTGAAACAATCATTTATCCCAGCCATTTTGCAATGACTGTGAACTTGTCAGAAGACTCTCAGCTTCTTACTGCCAGAGTCATGGGCAAAAGAGTACCCAAATCACATTCTTTCATAATCAATATGCTTGCAGTCTAATCTTAACTTTAGTTCCCTCTTCATGCTGAGGTTTCCCACCATAAGATAAACAGACTAAAGATTCCATATGCTTGTTACACCGCAAAGACTATACTGCAACTTCTTTCTCCAGAAACTGGCCATTACAGAAATCTTTTGCAGCTATTCTTTTTCTAGATTTTCTTATCTCCTGTTTGGGTTTTAGCCACTAATAACACAGTTCCAGGTATCTGTGTCCAGGATATCATTATTACACTTGATCAAATGTAAACATTTGATTACGGCTCTAGTTTTATCATATACACTCGTATTTTCTACAAAAGAAAAAAAAATAAGCTAGAATAGAAATACTTAGTATTCCGAAGAAATACTGAGTCATTAGTTTCTCCAAAACTATGTATGACCAGTATATAAAGTTACTCCTAGCAACTGCGTTCTAAAAACAAAATTTGAGGATAAGAAGCAGTCTTTCAAGCTGACCTTTAATCGGGGTAGGGGATGGGGGAGGAAAGAAAGTTTAAGAATATTTTCAAGCAACCAGAGCCACCATTTAGCGAAAGCTTTTCATGGAATGAGTCACGGGGTATAATGAAGCGCAAATCACAAGGTTACACGTCGTCTCCTAGAAACGCCACACCTGGTTCCGAATTCTTTGCTAGAGCAAATGCTAAGTTCTGATTCAGGCCCCTGGAAAACCTCAAGCACAGGCAGATTTTACCTCCTTCTCCATGACACACACCTCCCCCTGGTAAAACTGAAAACAACATTTGACTGAAACTGAAGATTACAATTATCCGGGGACTCCAGGCCACGGAAAAATAAGAGTTTGCAAAGCAATCACTTGGCCCCCTTCATCCCCTCACCATTCCCGCCCCTTCAGCAGAAGGGAACCCGAATCGGTACGCAATCTGAAATTCTAAACATGTATAAATTCTAAACTATGAAACAAGTACCTGCCAAACACCTGGAGCGCTCTTTCCCCGGCTGGCTCTCTCCTCCCACACGCTCTGGCAACGGAATGCCCTTCAAAACCATGGCTCAGTGCTTTTGGTAAATGTTTTACGAGACACTAAACAGCCTTGAGTCCCACCCTCAGAGCAAACACCATTGAGAGAACACAATATAATGGTCGCAGAGATATCGTGTGATGTGCAATGATGCAAATGAACAGGCGGGCTCTATTTCCACACTTCCTCTTAAGGGGAAAAAAATCCCAGACTTGCAAGGGGTGGGATGGAGGGCGGCTAGAGGAAGGGCTCGCAGAAATAAACCTTTTGGTTAAAGCGGCATTATGATAAGCTCATTGTTCTAATCCCCAAGCAAGTCTTGGCTTTCTAAATGAAAAAGTGTTAAAGGCAAGAGTTAACAGAGGGTAGAGTCCCCCAGTGAATCTGTAGACACCGGCGCAACTACACATGTACCATAGATTTCTATTTTTCAGAGGAAATCCGACTCCAAAAGAGCTTTTCATAAACCATCTTCCACAAAACACAAAATGTACTCCCCATTTTCCATACCCCTCAAGTAATTCACAGTTAAAAACCAACTCTGCTCTAAACCAGAAGTTTTGCATTCCATTCGAGTTAACAATTACAACTGGAGGATAACAGAAACTTGCTGGCACCGAATTATTAGCATACCCAGAATGTCAGGTGCCTCTTGGTACCACCAGGGTTAACAAGATAAAAAGAGAGGGTGTCCAGGGATCATCGGCCTGGCTTTACAGAAACTACATATGGACATGGCTGGAGTCTGGAGCTCAAGTGGGCCGCTTGCACCTACCTGCTCTTGGAACTGAGAAATGAGAAAACAGAATTATTTAGTGACTGTCAAGCCTACTCCATGAAAAGAGACCAAGGCTGTAGAGAGGAGAAGAAAGAAGTGACTTTGGCTTTGGAATCTCACACACAGCCAGGTTAGGCAACTACGAAAACCATTTCTCTCGGCCCTACCCCCTAACCCAGTCCCCAGGAATACTTAGAATTCTGCATTTCATACCTTTAGTATATCCAGTGGGGAAAAAAGAAAACTGAACATAGAATTGCTGTCATGGCTTTTCTTCACACCAGCTGTGTGATCTTGAGCAAATCACTTAACCTCTCTGAGCCTGTTCCTCATATATAAAGTAAAAGTGTCTAGAAACAGAAAAGATTTGCCAAAGAACTGACAGCACTCCCAATCTGAGAGCCTAGAAAATGGCATATACACATTTTCAAAGCATTTTAGGGTTGTTGTCCATTTTTTTCTCCCCCCTACCTCCTGTATATAAGTCTTATCTTGTTTTCAATTTCCTTGTATCACAGATGCCTCAGGTTAGTGCTATGACTGATCTGCCCTGGGTGGGTATCCTAAATGCCCGGTTATCTGCCTCTCAGGGGCGTGGTGAGGGGGCCTTCCCGGCCTGCAGCCCAGGCTGCCAGCACCTGTGCTTTCACAACATTACTCCTCTTGAATTCACCTTGCCCTCTAACACAGATACCTGCCTGCCTCCCTTTCCTTTTCCTTCTGTCTTTTTTTTCTCATTTTCTCTTTCTTTTTTCCCCTTTCTACCCTCCTTCCTTTTCTGCCCTGCGTCCTTGAGAGAGAGATGTGAACAGCAATTATTCTCATCATCCTGTTTCTTCTGTTATTTTACATGTATATCAAACAAGCCAGTGAGGGAGGTGAGACAGATGTGTTATCATCCAGATTCTACTAAAGAGAGATCCAGAAAGATTCAACAGCTGGCCCGAGGTCATGGGGCTGAAGCTCGGCTCTCCTGACAGGCCAGGGTTGCCCTGCTACAGTTCCTGGCCCTGACCACCCGACTCCCCACCCTCAGATGTACCTCTTCTCAGTGCCCCAAAGTCCCCACCTGGTCTAATCGGGTCTCACTGCTAATTGTGGCATATTCCCCTCTCACAGCATTCTTCTCATCTCCTTTCTTCCCCTCTCTGGACTGTCAAACTCTCACCCTATTTTTAGGGTCCATCTCACTTGACCCCCATAACCCACCTCCTGGCTACTGCTGGCCCTTTGTGCCCTTCTTTAGGCAAACCCAAGAGAAGCAAATCTCCAAAGTGACAAAGCTGCATGACTGGGGAATAATTATTCACTTCATAGGAGTCTTTCCTTATTGGGTACCCATGCCATGCTGCACCAGCGTATTTGTGTGTATGTCAAAAGTTTTCTAGACCATAAGAGTATCCACCTCTGCACCCTTAGCATGGTGTCCAGTGCTTACTGTTAAGGAATATATTTGAATTCTGAAGGAAAAAAATGTGAAGACATAATATCAGAATCCAAAGTAGTGCCTCCATTGAGTAAACTCCAGGAATGACTGGAGGCCCAAGAGTTTAGGGTTTTGATGTAGTAGGTTTGTTTTGTTTTTGTTTTGTATTCAGAGAGAATGAGAAAAGTAGATTATAAAGACAGGGTAGCAAATAAACTAACCATCAAATCACTCCATGAAACAAGAACCAATGATTAAATGCCTACAATTCACCAGGTACTTGATATACAATCTCATTTAATTTAATCAAACAGAGGAGGCGGAGATAGGTTCAAAGAGCCTGCCCGAGGGCATGCACTTTGCCAATAAGGGCAGATCTGAGAATCAAAGCAGATCCAATCCGAGTCCTTGCTCTTCACCTGAGCCACACTCTCCTGACGCAAGGACCCTGCAGCCTGCTCAGTCTAGGAACTAAGTGTCTGTTGCCCAAATCCAGAGCCACCTGTGTATGCTTTCTAGACTCTATGAGAACCCGTTCAGCCTTGTTCTTCAACTTCTTTTCCTTGAGTTCCCCAATCCCTTCCTTTCACCTTTTCTTTTTATCCCCAAGACAATCTGTCCTGCTCACTTTGAAATCTATTGACAAACTCTATTATTGGGGCCCTCATTTGACCACAAAAACCATCCAGATAGTATGGATTTCCCTACTTCACGTAAGCCTTTATGTTCATTTTTTTCCTATGGTCACAAATTTGATACTTGACTTTAAACACTGTAGGTTGTGTTAAAATTCCCTGTGTTATATATATATAGCCCTTGGTGTGCTACTGTATTCAAATATTCTAACTCTTGCTGCTCAGAGACTGAATTCTGTGTCCCTGAGGAAGAAGCATGCCTTCTATACCATATAAATGTTTTATAACAGCATTTTCCCACTTCCAGCCAGGCTATTCTAAATCGAGTTTTGTGCTATTGTTTTGGGTATGCCAGCATGCGGGTGTGCCCCTAGTATTTTTAACTGCCAAGTTCTGTAAGGCAGAAAAATCAACCTCTGGCGAGTGCTGCTCTATCACCATGGGCCTGTTCCAGAGTGTCTGTGAGTTCCAGGGGCCCACCTCTAGCTTAGGTATATTTGAATCTAGCATATATTTGGCCTGCAAGATGATTCCAGATTCTGAAAGGAGTTTTGCGCTCTCTCAGAGACTAGTGACAGGAGAGGAAGCAGCAGCAGGGGGTGAATATTTTATTTGGAACTAGTAGGTCTCCCAGAATCTTGGAAAGGTCTTGAAACTCCCCTGAACCACTCAAGCCCCTTCAGTTTTCTGGAGAGGGCTTCAGAGAGCATTGTGAGTGAGACCTCAGAAACTGCTGGTTCCCTAGTCCAGCCTAAACCAAACCCTAAGGAAGGTCCCAATAGTCCCTGGTGTTTTCCCAAACTGCTTCAGGAAGGAGACGGTGGAACAGATGAGGGGAACACGTAATGAATCTACACTGTCCAGCAATGTCTTTCACTGGGTCATCAGCCACTAGATCAGCAGTTCTCAAAGTGAGGTCCCTGGATCCCCTGGGAGACCCTAGGACTCTTTCAGAGGTCTGCAAAGTCAAAACTATTTTCATAATAATATTAACATTTCTGCCTTTTTTTTCACTGTGTTGACATTTGCACCAATGATGAAAAGGCAGCAGAAGGTAAAACTGCTGGTACCTCAGCACAGAATAAGACAGTGGCACAAATGTGTACTAGTAATCATAGCATTTTTTTATTGCCAGGCACTAGAAGTTTTTTTTTTTTTTTTTAAGAGGCAGTTTTTCTTAAGAATGTTACTTGAAGCAGGAAAATATTAATTTTATTATGTCTTGAGCATATACCTTTTTTAATATTCTTTGTGATGAAATGGGAAGCAAGTACAAGCACTTTTGCTGCATAATAAATTATGATCATAGGCTCAAGGAAAGTCATGTGTGTGGCTGAGTTACAGACTGAGCCACAGCTGCTTTCATCATGGAAAGCATGGAACACTATTTTTACTTGAAGCAATGACTGACAGATAAACTATGGCTATCCAGATATGGGTTTTTTTTTTTTTTTTTTTTTTTTTTTTTTTTTTTGCGGTACGCGGGCCTCTCACTGTTGTGGCCTCTCCCGTTGCGGAGCACAGGCTCCGGATGCGCAGGCACAGTGGCCATGGCTCACGGGCCCAGCCGCTCCGCGGCATGTGGGATCTTCCTGGACAGGGGCACGAACCCGTGTCCCCTGCATCGGCAGGCGGACTCTCAACCACTGCGCCACCAGGGAAGCCCCCAGATATGGGTTTTTGGTAGACAGTTTCTGGAAAAATGAGTGAAGTGTGCCTGTCACTTCAAAAAACACAACTAATAGTATTACTATTTGTTTCCAATGATAAAATTTGAGCTTTCAAGCAAAAGTTAAAATTTTGAAGAACTTGAATTCACCACCATGAGCTTGACAGCCTGCCAATAATTACATGCTTTTCTGATGAGATTAGTTGTGACATTATTAAATGTGATTTTTTTTAATATTGTATACTGAAATGTGTCAATATTTGGATCATCTTCACAACTCAGTAAACTAATATTTCCAAATGACCAATTCATGATATTACAGAATCATGCATAGTAAAAGATCCATTCAAAGTACAAGATAAACCCATGGATTTTTTTTTTTTTTTTTTTTTTTTCTGCGGTATGCGGGCCTCTGAGTGTTGTGGTCTCTCCCGTTGCGGAGCACAGGCTCCGGACGCGCAGCCCAGTGGCCATGGCTCACGGGCCCAGCCGCTCCGTGGCATGTGGGATCTTCCCAGACCGGGGCACGAACCCATGTCACCTGCATTGGCAGGCGAATTCTCAACCACTGCGCCACCAGGGAAGCCCCTAGTGGATTTTAATATTAGTATGAAAAGTTCATTAATATGGTTTCAGGTTCTACACTGCAACTCATCTTTAAGAAACTATCTCTTGTAGAGTTTGGGTTTAATATCAAAGAAGAATGTTTTCAGTTATCTGGAAAGGCTATTACAATACCCCTCCCTTTCCCAACTACATACCTTTGTGAAGCTGAGTATTCTTCGTTTACTTTGATAAAAACATATCTCACCAGATTGAAGGCAGAAGCAGATATAAGAATACAGCTGACTTCTAGCAAGCCAGTAATTAAAGAAATTTGCAAAAATATAATGTGGTTTCTACCATCTACTTGTTATATAGTTTTTCATAAAATGTCATTTATGTTAACATAAGAAATTACGATTATTTTTTGAAATTATGATTATTTTTAAGTACTTAATAAATAAATAAATATTTTTAATTTCTTAGTTTGAATTTCCAATGTGGTAAATAGTAACAGATACAACCCACATAAAAAAAAACACTTCAGGTTCCTCAATAATTCTTAAGAATGTAAAGACAGGGTTGCCAGATTTAGCAAATAAAAATGCAGGATGCTCAGTTAAATTTGAATTTCAGATAAACAACAAATAATACTTTAGCATAAGTATCCATGCAATATTTGGGACATACTTATACCAAAAAATTACTTATTGCTTATCTGAGGTTTACATCTCATTGAGTGTCCTTTATTTTACTTGCTTGTTAAGATGTGCTAAGCCCAAAAAAGTTTGAAAAAAGCTGCAGTAGACCATGCCCCTCACACATGTACTAACACACTAATACCAACACTTATTAAACACCCATTGTGTACCAGACCCAGCACTAAATTCTTGACAAATATTACCTCTTCAACCATTCCAAAATCCTATGTGGCAAGTACTATTATGATCCCTAGTTAAGTAAAGCTCGTTATTGGGGGAAGGCAAGACTGGAACTCACTCACTCAGACACCAAAATCTTAGCTTGTAACTATTAGGCTTACACTGAACTCTGAATAATAGAGAATCCCAAAGATGATGGGGTTTTCTGTGTATTTGCATCTCAAATTTTAGCAAATCGACTTCTGTTGCTTCTCTTCTGTCTCATAGTTGTGTGCTCTGCTATCAGAGCAATGATGAAAACCAAGGCTGTGTGTCAGGGAATTCTATCCAGAACTGGCCATCAGCATTTGACTCGGTGCAGACTTTCCTAATGGATGCTTCCCTGGGCATGACAACAGCATTGTTCCAGGCTGGGAGTTCTAGAATGGAGAAATGGTGCACAGGCACTGCTCATTACTGTTAATTGGAAGCTGCTGGGAGCTTGGTGCTGGGCTAGGATCATCCTTGAGAATAAATTGGTAATTTCTCCACATGAATCTGTACTAACTGAAGCAAATGCAACCATTGTTGTAAGTGAGCCAAGGTCCTATTTTTTGTATGATCATGACCCAGGCCACTGGATATATTTAATGAGCTCAGGTTTGACAGTAAACAAACTAGAGAAAGTAAAATTCTTTATGATCCAGGATGGGGGCAAGGGGTGGGGCCTCATGATCTGCAAATACAAACATGAATTTGCTTTGCAGCCAACGAGGGCCCACCCCCAATCACCAAGGGCTATAATGAAATGTAGAAAGTGATAAACATGTAAGGCAGGGAGAAGGAGAGATACTAGTCTTTCACTGGGGAAATTTCTTTATTTCTTTAACAAAGGGAAGATTTACCTTTCAAATCTTTTTTGTTTTGTAAATTTGGATTTTTATTAGATGTGAGGCACACTACATTGTACTAAAGGCAGTTGTGTAACCAGAAGCCAAGGGTGATAGAACTTTGAAAATTAGCCTGGAGGAGAGAATGAGACAAGGGGAGGGGAAAAAAAGGGTAGATCAGAAAAGATGCCAAAACTGGTGTTGGATAATGAAGATCTGCATTTTAGAAACCAAGATTTAGTGAGAGCCTAGAGAGCAGGCCAAGGGAGAATGAGGGTTTGGGGAAACCCAAGGGCCCTTGCTGTGGGACATCTGAAGGAAAAGTAAAAGAGTCATTTTTTACTTTTAAAACTGTCAACTTTGCCATTCGTCTCAGGCCCACCAGGCAGGGCTGCTGTGTGAGTTCAGATACTGGCCCAGCCCTGCCCTGGTGGCGGGGTCTGCCTTTCCAGCAGTCTCTCTAACTGCACACTCAGTCTAGATAACTCAAGCACTGAACGGAGTGTCTGCAGAGAGAGGAAAAAGAAAAAGAATAACAAGCTGAGATGCAAGCATGGCTCCCTCCTCAGATAAGCTTGGGTGACCAAGGAGTGTAGCTTTCCCCTTCAAGGAACCCTCAGAATTTATTCTTGTGAATGCTGAATGTCAAGGAGGACACAGCCAGCAACTGTGACTCATCAAATTTCCAACGTCAAGACCAGAATGCACAGTCTGGATCCAAGGACTGACTCTGCACTCAGAACACTGAGAGTCAAGGCCTCTGCCTGCTTCAGATACAAAGGCGGTGGAGCCATGGGGCCGGCCTTCGCCCCACCAGCCCATTGCTTTTCCCTGTCTTCAGCGCCTGGAGAACAGGGAGTTTTATCCCACTGTGTTTGAGCTACAGGCCCTTATGACATCTCAGAAAGCGATCTGCCTTGAAAAGTGGTTGGATCTGTACATGACGGTCACTGGCCATTGGCATAGAGCCAGATAGTAAATATTTTCGGCTCTGCAGGCCATGTGGTTACATGTTTTTCTTTCTCTTTCTTTTTCTGGGGAAACCCTTAAAAATGTAAAAACCATTCTTAGCTACATACAAAAACTGGCAGCACAGCAGGCCACAGTTTGCTGATCCCTTACTTAGAGCAAGGGCAAAGGGTGGGCAGCAAAAACTGGAGGTTTCTGCATGCACTCTGGTTGTCATAACATGAGACGGCTGTTCCATTGCCTTCTTACTGACAAAGGCTACCTAATTCTCCATTACACTTGACGAGTCTGACATTCTCCACTTGTGGAGGCATCTTCCCTTTGCTATGATCCTCTTCAAAGAAGAATTTAGCTGTAGATCTGGCAGGAAATTAAACCTTCAAATGATAGTGTTATATAGTCAGAAAATTAGATAAAAGGCATTTAAAATAAGCTAGAATATTTTTTAACAGGCTAGTTTTCCATCCTGAGTGTGTGTGTGTGTGTGTGCATGAGTGCATTTCTGTTTAAAATGAACACTCCATATGGATCACAAAATTCCAAACCTGGAAAAATCTTCCAACGTAGCCTAGTCCATAACTGTTTACATTTGAGGAAACTATGACCTACTTTGGTTAAATGAGATATTTCAAGTTACACACTAGCTGGCAGAAGAGCTTGAGCCAGAAACTTGGTTTCCCGATTTCCAAATTAGTTCTCATTCTACTACTCTACTTCACAGCACATTGCCAAGTGAGTACTAAAAATTCAATTCAACAAATACTTATAAAGTATTTCCATACATGCCCAGCACTGGCTCAGTGCTCTGGGATACAAAACAAGTGTAAGAGAAGAGTCCTGCCCATGAAAAGCTTTTGAGCTCACTGAGAAAACAAGGCACACACACATGAAACGAATATATTCTGTCTTACACTGTTATGTAATTATACAGCTAAAACAGAGCTGATGGTTTTTCCTGTAGTGACAGAATCGTTCTTTATCTTTGCTGTTCAATATGGTGGCCAGTATAGCCACGTGTGGCTGCTGAGCACTTAAAATGTGGGTAGTGCTACTGTTACCAACCTGGGTTCTTGGACCTGTTAATCAATAAAAATTGATAAGAGGTCAGAAGAGGAAGTTAGGAAAGGCTTTATTGGGACTCCTGCTATAGCCCAAGGGAGCAAAAACAAGTAATAGGTTCCCTTGCTCACCCCCCGAGGCGGGGTGAGCTGGTGCCCTAAATGGGGTGAGGATGGGGTGGATCCGTGGGGGGAGGCGTGGTTTGGTGGTCTGCCCACCCCCTTGGTGGTGCTATGTGCAGGGGTCATGCTCAGGACCCTGCTTTTGCTCCCTGCACCTCAGAAGTGGCAGTTGGGTTTTGGTCTTTTTGTGACATGTTCATAATTTGCCCCAACTGCACATGCTTGCAGTTATTTTTAGTCCCTCATGGTTTCTTTGTATTTCGTTGCTCGAGGAGGACACGTTTGTCCAGGTGCAAGCACTGCAGTAAAGGGTCCCAGGTCCCAGCCTGTCTCATGACTAAGGAAGTAAACTTTTAATGGTATTTAATTTTAATTAGTTTAGATAGCCACATGTGGCTAGTGGCTACTGTATTGGACATCACAGGTCTAAAAAAATGGTTATAGATCTGGATGGAAGATAGGTAACAAATATTCTGTCACTTCTCCCTATTGTGCCTTTGGCAGAAACCACTGCTGATCACAGAACCCTTCCCCTCTGAGCAGGGATGAGCTCTCAGGATTCCCCATGCAACGTTATTCTCAATTGCCTCGACCTGGTATATATAATGAAACCTATTTGCCATCCTTGATACAGATAAAAAGTGACAAATGTGAACAGGAGAAGGAAGTACTTGAGCTGAGCTTAGAAAGGCAACGTTTGGACAGATAAAGAGAAAGGGACAAAGAATGTGGGGCTCTCCAAGTGAAGAACAGCATGATCCGAGGAACTGGACAGAGTTCTCCTGGTTCTAGGACAAGGGGGATGCTGGCCCGGCCAGAGGGAGGATTGCACTGGGTGAGGTGGAGATACGGGGACAGACAGAAGCGGGGGGCTAGATTAAGGAGACCTTTGCATTCCAGGAGTTTAGACTTTTTCTCAAGAGCAACAGAAGCCCCTGAAGGTTTAAGCAGGATAATGACAGGAGAAAAACGTATTTTAGGAATCTGATCTGATAGCGAGCCACAAACAGGATTGCATAATGGACACATACATTCAGAAACCGGTAAGAAGGCTATTCCACTAATGATTTTTGGTTTTCCTTTAGGAAAGTAATACTTGTTTATTAAAGAAAATGTATAAATCACAGAAAAGCAGATATAAAAATTAAAACTAGACCTCTACCTTTCACACTCAACCATAGCTGGCATTTTGATGCAGTTTCTTCTGGGTTTTGTTTTTTTTTTTTCCCCCTTCTGTGGCTATTGCAATAATTCAGGAATAAAGTTAGGACTAGGACTAGGAAGGTGGTAGTATGAATAAAGAGGAAAAGCCACAAAAAACTTTTAAAGTGAGACAGCAGAGTGAAGAGAAAAGATCATTAGCGTTAAGGGACCTGGGACCTGAGTTCTACGCTTGGCTATTTCAATGGGCCGCCTCTCTCTCAACCCCTAGCCTTGGTTTCTGCATTTTAGCATCTAGGGACTGGTCTAGATCAACTTCTTAATCTCTTCTTATTGGTGTCTAAGTAAAGGTCAGAAGAGATTTTCAAGACCTTCCCCCAGACCTAAAATGGAACTAAAATGTGTCTGTGTTATGTCTCTGTTCATTTTAAGTGAACATCACAACAGATAGATAGCTGGGGTTGTCATAAGACAAAAATGTTCCCATGATCTTTAAGTAACATAGTACTGTACCAGTAACATAGAACGGGAGTTCTATTACAGGTGTATCTATTTTATAGATACACCTGTATCTATAGATACACCTGTAATCTATAAGATTTTAGGTGTTAAGTAATTAAACTGTATATCCTGAGCAGTGTCGTAGGGAAGACGTGTAGGTGTGGTTCCCAGCACATGTAATGGGGTGGTGTAAACAGGGGATCCATTTTCAGACAGGACTCCACCAAGCAGTGGCAAAGTCTTCCTAAGACCCAAAGGTTTTTAAGGCCCAAACCATCTTCGCAGACCACAGAAAAACAAAACCAAAAACAGCTACTACAGAATGCAAATTATGCTCTCCGGAAAAAGCAATACACAGCCATTCACCGGGTTCATAAGCAAAAGTGTAAACCAGTGGTTGTCCACATGGGACATAGATGAGCCTCAATCGTGGAGTTTTCAAAAAATACTGATAGTTGGGTCCCTCCTCAGACTAGTTAAATCAGTGTCTCAGCGAGCAGGGCCTGTGCATTGACATTTTTTTTTAAAGTTCTCAAGACGACTGAAGCCTGAAGCATCAGCAGATATTCCAGAGCAAGAACAGTTCAAGGGGCCCGGGAGCAGCGTGGGCCTCCACTCAACAGACCTCTCAAAAATGACGACATCAAATTCACTCATGACTAAGAAACCAGCAAGCTTGAGAAGGCCAATTCAGTGGAACTTGGGTTCCATGCTGTATATGGTATGTGTATGTGTGTACACGCACGTGTGTGAATTTCCGAATCTGTCAATTAAGTTACTCAATTGCTTAGCAGTACTCTGGATAGAAAATGTGAACAAAGAGCATAAAGTTTCAAAACCTGAGAATCTCATAATGGTCCAAAATGGAAGCAGGGTCAAGGAGCTGGCCTCTGTCTGTTCTGTTTAAACCATCTTTTTTTTTTTTAATCTGGCTTTTGGATGGAGGAATTATGTATTATACTATGCCAGTGATCACCCTTCCCTGATGCCGTCAAGTAAGTAGAGAAAAAGAAAAGTGGACACATTTATTAATGAAAACAATCTCTCACTAGAAGCTGATCACCTTCCTGTAAGGGGTAGATGAAGGAAATTAAGAACATAGATTTGGGGAGAATTCAAAGGATTGGCAGGAAAACAGGACTTGCAATCCAGCTCTAGGAAATGATGCTAATAGAGAAGGAAGAATATATGTCTGAACCACAAAAACAAAAACTCTCTTAAGGGTTTTTAAAGATTCTTCAAGAAACGTGACTAAATCCTTATTTTAGGACAGACGTCTGTTCATCTGAAGGAACTTTCCCTCTACCTCTTTCCCCATTGGGTTCATGCTTATTCCTTGAACCTGACACTCGCCGGCCTGAAACCCTCCAGCTGTTCCTCATTTGATAAGTCACTACCACCTGCCCCCAGTTGCCCTCTGCCTAGTAAACCACTCCTTCCTTCTCCTTCAGGTCTTCTCAGTTAAAACAGCACTTAAATTCCAAGAAACCTTCACCAGTGGTCACTCCTCCCACTGACATTCAGAGTAGGTCCTCTGGTTTTAAACTCCCTTAACTCCTTGTAATTCTCTTCAGCCCACTCACAACTCAATTATTTAATGTCTGCCTTGACTACTAGACCAGGTTCTTGGAGGCAGAAAACCAATCCTTTCTGTCTTAATCTCTTAATTACCCAGTACCTGGCACAGAGCCGGGCACCTAGTAGGTGCAGGGAAAAACCTTAGTTAACCAATTCACCGGTACCCCTACTGATTTAAGGATTAATGTACTATCACCCATGGGGCCCTATAATACAGAGGTTCTGCAAATCTTAAAGCCTGTATAAATCAGACCCATGTGACTTGGAGAATCCTGTCCATTCTGTGGCATTACCTCTACAAAGATGCTATTTATGCATGCATTTAACATGAATGTGAATTTGGACTCATTCACACATAAATGGATGCTAACAAATCACTCTGGGGACATAGTAGTGAAATATTCTAAAATAGAGTATTTGACTTGTAAATCCCATGATGCAGAGCCCTGGAAGGGAGCCAGGCTTTGGATAAGAGTATCTGTTCTAGGACCTGCTGCCTAAGAGGCTGCTCCATGATGTCACATGGGTTTTTCTGAATGCCAGGACCACTGCTTAGGAGGTCCACAGGCTACTCGTCTCAAAACCATCATATGGAGTCACCAAAAATTTTAGTTTTTAAAGGCACTTGCACTTTGTGAAAAATAGGAGGCAGAGAACACTTAATGCTGGTCATTTGTGGGTTATTAGAGGAATGCTGTGTTTCACCAAATCGAAATCTCCATAAGATGTATCCCAACTTCAGACATGTTAAATTGTGGGGGGGAAGTGTATTCTACAGTAGATGAAATGCAGTGTACACTACAGGAAAAACTCAGTATTAAAAGACTTTAAGCAAAGTCACTCAAATATAGCTTCTGTCATTCTTTTTGACTGTGGGAGTCTTCTGGGGACAATGGTACTTACAAAACATACAGGGCGGGGCGGCCCTGGTGGCGCAGTGGTTGAGAGTCCGCCTGCCGATGCAGGGTACACGGGTTCGTGCCCTGGTCCGGGAAGATCCCACCTGCCGCAGAGCGGCTGGGCCCATGAGCCATGGCCGCTAAGCCTGCGCGTCTGGAGCCTGTGCTCCGCAACGGGAGAGGCCACAACAGTGAGAGGCCCACATACGCAAAAACAAAAACAAAACAAAAAACAAAAAACATACAGGGCACTCTGGCCTAGTAAATTAAGCAAATACCCAGAAAAAAACGATATGTGTTGGTTTAAAAAATGAGAGAGGATTAACATTTGGCTGTCACTATGTAATGTTCACCTACTTTTCTCCACCCCTGAATGATGTTCTTTTGAGCCCCAGTGAAGATGGAGCCAGATGACTTACCAAACCTCCTCAATGAGCCCAGGAGTGGCTGATCTCTGCTAGGTGACCAATGTGAGGTGTCCTGATGCCTCTCTTACCCGAACTCTGAAATGGAAAAGATAACACTATTGACCCAGAGATGGCTAAGGAGGAGTATGCAGTAAATGACGGCTAAGTGGTTGGAGGGGAAGCGGTAAGAAGAAGAAATATGGTGTTTTATGATTACTACACACCTTTGTGTGTGCATGGATTACAAGGAAAGCTACATAACCAGTCAGTACAAGAGATCTGCACTGGCTCACATACATGGAGAAAATAGGTCATGTCCTTTTGCCAATTCCACAAGGCTATTCAGGTTGATATTAGCTAAAGGACACTCAAGGGAAAAAAAATCTCAGTCCGACAAGGAGAGAAGAGGAACGTATAAAGAGGTGGTGTAACAGGGAGGAGAAGCTCACGGGTTTGGCCAGGTACTCAAAACTCACCTCTACTGCTTGCTAGCTGGGTGACCTTGGGCGTTTTACTCAACTTCTCTGATCCTCCTTTTTCTCATCTAATATGAGCCTGTTTATCCACGTGTTACGGACATTGTGACAATAAACAAGACAACATATATGAAGCCCTTGGGGCCCCATATGAGAGAAAACATTCAATGGAGGGCAGCTATGATTATTATATTCATTTAAATGTCTTTCTGCAGAGGCACATTAAATTGCGGTCTTTCAGGGTAAATCACCAAACACTCAAAATTGTTTAAAGCCCTGTGAGCTGTTAGTGTTTTAAATATTTCTTTACCTTTGGAAGCCCTTTGCAGCTAGCTTTTCTGCCCATATATGAACAATATTCCTTAACTATTCCACTTCATCTTTAATTAAATACATTTGATTAACTAGGCTCTGTGCAGCAGACTTTATTTTGCTACAACTCGCCGAGAATGAATAAAACCCCACAGGAGTCTCACTATCACCCACTCCAAGAAAGACCACAAGTCTGCAAGCTACCTCTGGGAAACAAAGTACTGAGTTCTGCTAACTCCTGCAGTTGAACTAGGTAATCATTTGTTCCAAAGTTCTTCCCAACTCAATAGCCCTATTAACTAAGGTTGAGCTTTTGATTAACACAGTGCTTGAAGGAACTTTGACCCACAGAAAGTTGGCATTTGACTTGCTTCTGAGTCCAACTTGTGTCATGAGTGCTGGTTTCAAGGGTAATAAAGGACCTGGCTGTTTGCTTACAGCAAATGGAGGTGGTGCCATGTCATTATAAGGCTTTTCCCTCGACTGTCCACCGAACCCTTGGCAAAGGTAGTTTGCAGCCCACACATCAGCTTTTGGAGTGAATAGGATGAAAGGCTGTATATTTCCAAACTGAAAAGCACCTAAGTTCCACTTGGCACTTTACCTAAATGTCAGTTGTTTAGGAAACATGAATATGATCCCCTGATCAAAGTGATCGGAGTGGAGATCAGATGTTGGAGCAGGTGCATGTCCATCTAGTGCTATGTCCATCTAGATTCTGCCTTGGTGAGCAAAGTGCTCTCTCTCATGGCTCTTGAGTTCTAAAACACTCGTCAGATACAAGGCAGAGACCATAGTACCTGAGAGCGCATGTTCCTGCCTGTTATAAGATGAATAGTGTCCTTCCTAAATTCATATGTTGAAGCCCTGACACCGCCCCACCCCCACCCCCGTACATCAGAATGTGACAGTATTTCGAGATAGGGCCTTTGAAAAGGTAACTAAGGTTAAATGAGGTCATATGGGTGGGCCCTAACCCAATACGAATGGTGTCCTTATAAGAGGAGATTAGGATACATTCACATATGGAGCAAGGGATGACCATGTGAGGACACAGCGAGAAGGTGGCCATCTGCAAGCCAAGGAGAGAGACCTCAGAAGAAAGCAAACCTGCCAACACCTTGATCTTGGACTTCCAGCCTCCAGAACTGTGAGAAAATAAATTTCTCTAGTTTAAGCCACCCAGTCTGTGGTATTGGTATTTTGTTATGTCAGCCCTAGCGGTCTAATACACTACCTCCCTCTCTGTACCCCCAACCTTATGTCTCAGGACCAGGCAGGGAACAAATGAGGAAGTAGACTAAGAGCAAAAAATAACAGGAGTGGTGTAGACAGTGGTAAATAGGAGAGGTACCAAATTTTTAATCTTTAAAAAATACTGGGAAGCCACACAGAATATGTCCATGGCTTGATTATGCCGGGGACCTTTCAGTGGCAATCCTTGGGCTAAACCATTGCAATGAGACACTTAAAAACACCCACTATTCATCTTTCAACAAATATTAATTGAATACCTACTACAGGTCAGGCCTTAAGCCAGACACTGGGTATAGCAGTGGTGAATAAAAGAGGCATCTTCTCTGCCTTCATGGTATATAATGGTCTGGGATAGGGAGTCCAGGTACTGAGCTAGGCGAGAGACGCCAAGTTGAAAAGACAAAGTTGCTGCCCTCCAGGGTGCTGTAGATTAGCAGACCACAGACATGAAACAAGACCATCATAAAACAATGGGACACCAGCTCTAAGACACAAGGGGCAATGGAAAGTGGAACGATGACTGCAAGTCTGTCAAGGTTAATCAAGCAAGACGTGAGCCAAGTTCTGGAGCATGAATAACAGTCTGCTTGGCAGACAGGGATGACGGATGAGGAGAGGGCATTTTTCAACCAGAAGGAACAGTGAGTTCCTGGGTACGGGGACATGAGAGAGCACAGCATCTTTGGAGAATGACGAGTAGTTGGACTGAGGGTGGGCAGAGGAGGGGGCGGTAGGACGTGCAGCTGAAAAAGGCAAGGAGCTCACATTTCATTGCACAATGAACCACTGGAAAATTTAAATCAGGAAGGTGGCATTACCAGAACTGCCTGTTAGAAAGATCTCCTGACCACGATGCAGAGGGGCTAAAGGCAGGGTGACCCATCTGGAGAAGATGAAGGCGGGGACCAGGGAAACAGACAGAGGAATGCCTGGCAGGCAAGGTCAGGGATGCAGAACTGAAGTTGTCATGGCGTTCAACCCATGGCCACAGACGACACTGCCCAAGGATATTATGTGCATCTAGAGAAGCACTATTTATTTATTTATTTTTTTTTTTTTGCGGTACGCGGGCCTCTCACTGTTGCGGCCTCTCCCGTTGCGGAGCACAGGCTCCGGACGCGCAGGCTCAGCGGCCATGGCTCACGGGCCCAGCCGCTCCGTGGCATGTGGGATCTTCCCGGACTGGGGCACGAACCCATGTCCCCTGCATCAGCAGGAGGACTCTCAACCACTGCGCCACCAGGGAAGCCCGAAGCACTAATTTTTTAAGGGTACTACTTTGATCAATGAGAACATGCATTTCTTAAGCTTTTAATTTCATTTATCTTACATTTCACATCAAGAAACTAACTCTACTCATCCTTTTCATCCATCAAAGTCACATGTACCTCAGTTACCTCATCTAAATATGGATAATGGCACTTCTTTCACAGAGACAATTCCTTGAGCTCATTAATACCAGTAAGTAGTTAAGTGCCAGAAATGCATTATTATTAAATCAGCTATTATTAGAGCAGAAATAAACTTTAAAGAACAAATGGATAATTATCGACTGTGCAGTTAACGATAATCCTCCCTCTCAGTGAAAATGAGCCAGATTAAAACTACCACCACAACTACAAACAGTAAGAACTTATATACTTGACTTGGAAAGGAGCTGCCTCCAATTTCCTTAATCTCTCCAGAGCCCTCACACAGCTTCTTAGAAAGGGCCCCAATATTTGTGCATGATCATTACTTTACATTTATAAAATGCTTTATAAAAATTCAAAGATTAATGATCCAAGGGGGTGTCGGACCTGCAAAGGGAGACTGACTGCAAAGAGACACAAGAGAACTTTCTAGAGAGCTGGGAATTTCTATATCTTGATGAGGGCAGTGGTTCCATGGCTGTATGTGTTCTACATAGCACTAAAAATTGTTTGAATGTTATCTATATGTAAATTATAGTTCAGTAAAGATTGAATAAGGATAAAAGGGCTGGAAGATGGGGGAAAGAGGAGTTCAAGGGGAAATGGGTACTCACATTCCAAACAAAAGTGAAAACAGATTTGAGTGAAAGAACTTGCCCTAAAACCTTTAATTTCCAAAAACACTGTCTCTTGAAATGGATGAAGCTGCCTAAGAATGTAAAAAAGCTTCCTTATGCAAGAAACATTTTGAAAAATTCAGAAGTTCTCACCCTCGTTATCCTGTGTCTAAAGCACTTTTTACCCCTCGACTCACTGGACAAGCTGCCCTCTTGTGGCTTTGATATATATTTCCTGAGCACAAAAGTGGGCAGTTAGTAAGCTATTCGGGTAGCAAGCCCAGCCTGCCCATAAATATTCCTCAAGGTGACTAAGAGTGGGTGTGCTGCCCACTTGCACACGAGAGGTACACGAGCCATTCTGGGCTTGTGTCATAGCTGAGCTTTAAATAACTAAGAAAATAGGGGTGCCACAAAATACACATGATTTGAGGCTGACAAATTCAAGAGACATTTTAAGGCAATTTAAATTTCACTTTCGCAACACGGTTATCAGCGTATCAGAAGCAAACATCTGTCTCAAACAAGGTGTGTGCAAAGAAAATAGAACTGAAAGTTTCAATTCCACCAGCTGTGAATACTATTCAATATTCCAAGGTATGTTTGCACAAAAAAGGAAAACAACAACAACCCAGCATATACTACCTAAACACTGGTTTTTATTAACACTCGCATGCGGGGAATCTAGATGTCTTATGAAACATTAAGTATTTGTTTAAAAAAAGGAAAGAAGGAAGGGAGGAAGGAGCAAATAGCATACCTTTTCAAAAGTTGCACTAAAAAAAGATAAAAGACGGCACAAGCAGTAACTCAAAAGATGACAATATTTTCTCTTTAGAAAGCAATCCATCTTCATACAAGACCTTTTGTCAAAGAAATACATAGAGAAAAGACAAAGATATAGATGGAAATAGATGCTGTATTTCAACTGTTGAGATGTTAAAAATGCACCTAGTCCAGATCCAGTAATATCAGGCTGGACTAAATTAACCTACATGAGGGTCACAGGCACTCCTGATAAATGACTGCTAAATCCATATTCTAGTAGAGCAAGCTTTCTTTTCAAATCAAATCATGTCACTTCCCTTCTCAAAACCCTCCAATGGCTTCTCCTCACACTTGGAATAAAATCCAAAGTCCTTCCCAGGGCTCCCTCCAGGAGCCTGTGTGGCTTTCTACTTCCTTCCCTGACTCTCTCCCACTCCCTCACTCCCTCCTGACTGTTCCTCCAACGGCTTTCTCAGCTCCCTGACTCAGCACTCACGGTTGCCCCCGCCTGGAATTGCCCTTCCCAGCCTTCCCCGCCTGGCTCTCTCCGTGACTGGACTCACCTTCGGCAAAAAGTCTTCCCAGACTGTTCTATGAAAACAGCCTTCCAATCACCAACCCTGCTTGCACTCTCTCTCCTCTTTCCCGTCTTTAATTTTCTTCTATACAATTATTATTATCTGAAGTTACATCGTGTATTCATTATTACCACTTTTTATTATCTCTCTGCCCCACTGAGATGTGAACTCCACAAGAGAAGGGGCTTTCTCTCCTAAAACAGAGCCTGACACTTGTCAGTCCTCGTTATTTGAGAAAGGAGATATCCCGGCTTGGGGAGATAATAAACCCTAATGAAATACATTCCAACACTCTATCACCAGCAAGTCCTTCCTTAGGTCTACCTCAAGTCTCTCTTATTGCAGCAAAAGCCCATATCCTTTACTTGAATCCCAGAGTGATGGACAGGGGTGACCAACAAGCTGTTAAGTAATTCTTTAGGATCACAGACTTTTGAAAGTAAGATGGGGCCTTAGTTATAACCGGCTCCAGCCCTTTTGTTCTGAAGATAAGTACACAGGCTCAGAGAGGGCGACTGGTTTCTCCAGGCTCACACAGAAACAGTGAACATCAGCAGACACCACAGCACTTCAAGGGTGCAGAGTGCTTGCCTTTCTCATTCCTGCAGTCCCACGAGCCAGCAAGGTGCCTGCCACAAAGAAGGGTGCCCGAGGAACAAGTGTCCTCACTTCTACCTTAAGTGCTCACTCAACTGAACTGGTTTCCTTCCTCTCATTATTGTCCCAACTATAACTTCCTACCTGAGAACCGTTTCCAGTCACTTGCGTCATGTGTCATCATTTCCTGTTCTCTGTATGTATGACAACATACTAGACACAATTGTCTGTCTGGGGGCTGATTTGCTCCTTACATAATTCAAATAGCCCAGCATGGAAAATACCTAGGGAAGAGCGGGATATGCAAAGCAAAAAAAAAAAAAAAAATGCTGGCAGTGTCCCTGACCATGGGTGCTGTGACTGTAATGTAATGCAGGAACCCTGTCTGGTCCATATTTGTTTTCCTGCAGCGCCAAGCAGTGTGCCTGGCACACAGTCAAGGCCTATTTGTTGAGATGGAGAACAGAAGGAAATGACATTGTAGATTCAGCTTATTCTCAGTCTACAGTGGCTTTATAATAACAGATACTTCATGCTAACAGCTCACACTGGCATGGTGTCTTCTGTCCTTAGCACTTACATATATCTTCTCATTGATCCTCCTAAGACATCCATCTCACCTGTAAGAAAGATACTAAACTCTGAAAAACCAAGTATTTTTTAGAAGTCATTTAGCACACAAACCTAGACTCTCTAGTCTCTAACAAGACTCTGCAGATTTCCTTTCTTCCAGTATATGAGTATCCATATGCTATGCTGAAGAAATAGGGATGTTTGATTATGGGATATTGCCCCAGACCCAGCTAGTGGTGTTAAGCAATGTAGAGTATATGCAACATACTATCTAAAATCTGAAATATCCTGGATTTCAAAACGCATCTGACCCAATAGGTTGCAGGTGAGGATGTCTCAGATTGACATTAATGCAGAGAAGAAACCTGTCCACAGTCACACAGGCAGGCTGGGATTCCAACCCAGGCAGTCTAATTTTGCAGGCTGTGCTAGCAGCCACATTATCCTGCCTCTCCAGTCAATGATGTCGCTGTCATCTGAAAAGCAATTACTGCCTCCACTATTTTTCTGATGTGGCTCCAGGAAATAGGATCCGGCAAGGTGAATGGTGGGGGCAGACTTGTGTTGTCATCCATGAAGACTGATTTGGACCAGTGCGGATGCCAGCTAAATGAAGGCATAGGGACAGTAACCCAAGCACAGTGGACTTCCTGGGAAGTCATGGCCTCGTTCGGGGAGAGGGTATACAAAGCTTTTGGCAATCAAAACTTTCACCTCCCTAAACACCTCCACAGGAGCTTCTAGGAAACGTTGAGGCAGGCCTGCTAGGAATCTGGAATGACCTTTTCCACAGTCATTTACAAAATTACTCTGTCAAGGGGGGTGGGAGAGCCATGGGTGGGGTATGAGCAGGACAATGTGTAAGAAGAAAGGGTGTGTGTGTGTGTGTGTGTGTGTGTTCATGGAAGCATATGCTCATTACAAATAGACTTTTACCTAATGTCCAGAACACGAAACAATTATAAACTGTGTTTTGGCTTTTATTTCTATCCTCTAAACTAATTATCTGTGGAAATAAAAGATGCTACTTAATTGGGTCCAGCAGCATTCTTACCTCACCAGATACCTGGGGTGAACTATTTTCTTCAGCTCTCAGCTCAAATGTTACTTCCTCAGGGTAGCCTTCCCCTACAGCAGCCCAAATTAGATTGTTTCCCCCCTTCCTCATCTTGGTGTAAGCGTTCCCTTGTACAACTCATCATGACCTGTGATGAACTACTTGTGAGTTTATTTGTTCACTGTCTAGCTGTCCCCACCAAACTGTAATCTCCTTGTCTGTTTGCTCACCTCCGTATGCCCAGCATGTAGCACAGCACCTGACACAAATAAATACTTGTTGAATGAATGAGTGAGTCTTGAGTTTCACAACAGAAACCCCGGAGGTGGCTAGCACTTCGCCAGCAGACACACACCAGGTCTTCTCCCACCTCTGAATTGTGAAAGCCTTACTGCTGTGTAACTCTATTTGGCAATTCATCATATGCAGGCCCAGTGACATGTTATCTCTACAGCTTTAGGTTATTTCTTCACTTTATGATTCTTATTTAACTTTTAACCTGTTTAGATCTTATCTTCCTAACTAGATTAGAAGCACATGGAGTGTAAGTTATACTGCCTCGAAATCCTCAAAGCTCCCTCACCAGCATTTTGCATCTACTCTTTCTAAATGGTTGCTTCATTTAATGCTCAAAACAGGTATTTCTAAAGGTAATATTATTGAATATTGAAGCCCCCAAGGGCAGGATAGTGTCTAAATTTTTTTTTTAATAAATCAAGAGGGCCCAGGAAGACTGAGTGTTGTTTAAATATAAAATACAGTTCTAACTTTGCTTATGTGAGGGACCAACACAGGGCACAGAAAATCTTAATTCAGCTAAGTTCTTTTTACTTTCATGAAATATCCCCTCCACCATCCTTCAGGTCCCACTCAACTCAGGAAAACTCTCAGTGGCACAAAAGCAGGATTTTTTGTTGTTTTGCTAAGTCAGGCCCTTTATTATAGGGTAGAAAGAACACTTGTTCCTTATTTCTCAATTCCTCATTCCTGCTGGCAGCACAAAATATGCCCCAGCCCTGACTGTCAAGCACAAATGAAACAGATAACTCGGTGTTCCTTTAAATCTATATATTTCAAACAGTTTTAAATGGTTTGGGTTTTTTTTTTTTTTTTTTTTTTTGGTCTAACTACTCATGATAGATGTTAGATGGATTAGCAAGTAGGTCTGTGAATCATTCACCCCTAGCCAGGCACTCACTTTCGAGCATTAACCTGTTCGCATTTTCTGCCCCGACCCTTATAGAAGCAAAACAGTGAAAAACCAGACCAGTCAGCTGAAACGCTGTTGTCAAAACACTCAGAATTTTCACAATTGTCAGGCGTTTCCTAACATGGCCAGGGTCACTGACAGTTAAAGCTTTCACCAACATCACCTGCAGAATCTGAATCCACTCCATGAAAATTGCAGAAAACCCCGAAAATGCTTGAAGCACTCACTAAGGTCAGCCTTTAAAATACAAGGGCATGGGGCTTCCCTGGTGGCGCAGCAGTTGAGAGTCCACCTGCCAATGCAGGGGACACGGGTTCGTGCCCCGGTCCGGGAAGATCCCACATGCCGCGGAGCAGCTGGGCCCGTGAGCCATGGCCACTGAGCCTGCGCGTCCAGAGCCTGTGCTCTGCAACGGGAGAGGCCACAACAGTGAGAGGCCCGCGTCCCGCTAAAAAAAAAAAAAAAACAGACCACGTGTCTGGTTTTAATTCTCCAACAACCAAGCAAGGTGGGAAGTGGTAAGCCCACTTTTAGTGAAGGAAACTGAGGCTCAGAGAGTATCTCGTTAAAAAGAAGAAAAAAAAAAGGCTTCTAAGAAGTAGGCTGAGACTTAAACTTTGGTCTTTCTGGCATTATTCCATTATCTTAAAATAACAGATCCTTCTACTAGGAGATCAGAAATCTCTATCAGTAATAGTCATTAGAGGTCCACAATGTATGGTCTGATCAATAACTCAAAATAATACACCAAATTTTATATTTTAACATCTCTCAAATAACCAATGTGTATATTACTCATTTTAAAAGCTATTACTAAATCAGTTGCATGTTTTACAATCTGTACAGTCAGATTACAATTCAGGGAACAAGCCCCCTGAGAGATAATCTTTAAGAGCCACTAGATGTAAAGATACACAAAAGCAACAGAAAGGGACCACTGGTCTGCCTGGCTCCAAGACTGTAAAATCAAAGTGAATAAAGAAAAAAATGATGTGACTTTTGAAAGAATAGGTGGGCCTGTTGGTAAGCCTAGAAAAAGCTGGACAGATAAAAGTTGGCAGTGCCCAATGGAACTTCCAAAGTCACTGGACTTCCAGTAGTCTTCCAAAATGACTTGCTTCTCCCTATCCACTCAAGGTTGAGAGAGAATGTGCTCATTTCCTCAAAGTAACCTTATTTCCAGTAGTCAATAAATATTGATAGAGGGCATGCTCCAAGCTAGGTGTTCATCTAGATCTTCTGCCCGGGCCTTGGAGCAGGAGCACTTCTCATCCCCGTGGCGCCCCTCATGGCCACTCTCTTCTGAAAGGTTGGTGACCACTGCACTGGAGCAGTGTTTCTCAAGCTGGTCCAATCACCTGGAGAGCTTGTTAAAAATCAGATTGCTGGGACTTCCCTGGTGGTTAAGAATCCCCCTTCCAATGCAGGGACACGGATTTGATCCTTGGTCAGGGAACTAAGATCCCACATGCTACAGGGCAACTAAGCCTGCGCGCTGTACTTACTGAGCCCGTGTGCCGAAACTACTGAGCCTGCGCGCTCTGGAGCCCGCACACAACTAGAGATAGAAGCCCGCGAGCCGCAACGAAAGATCCCGTGTGCTGCCACTAAGACCCAACGCAGCCAAAAATACAAATAAATAAATAAATATTTTCTTTAAAAAAATCAGATTCCTGACCTTGCCTTGGACTTTCTGCATCAGCACCACTAAAGGAAGGGTCTGGAAATCTCTCATCTTAAACAGTGTCCCAGTAATTCTACTCATTGGGGAAGCTTGTCAACCACAGTTCTCTGGCGGTTCATTTAGCCTATTGCGGGTGTGGGCTCAGTAAGAGGTAATATATTCAATGCAATGTAATACGCTGGGGAGTCAGAGTTTTTAAAAACTGCTTTGAAAAATAATAGTACAACAGCTTCTATTATCAAACCAAGGCCCTTTTCCCCTCATTCCTTTGCCCCAAATCCTACCAAGTGAAGTTCCAGAAACTTAGATCCTATCCCACTGAGATCTCAGATGACATAATATTCAGAAGACCAGCAAATGTTAGGTAGCCCACACTGATGGTAATGTTCTGAATATTAACACAGCCCTTAGCCCAGTGCTTTGAGCAAGCGAGCACTCAATACTTTTTTCAACAGCCTGGCCTGGCCCTCTGCAAGCCAAAGCCTACAGAAGCTTTCATGTGCACAATACACCACTCCTTGCAGTGGAAAACACAACATAATTTGCCCACAAGATGCTTCCTTTCTATTTATGACTACTCCCTAGGAAGAAAAACTTGTTTCACTGATAATATGTTTTTTCCATACTAAGTAGTATTGGTTCAATATATAGGGCTGCTTAGAAGTAATATTATTCTTAGAGGAGACATCAATGAAGAATTCACTCCAAGGGTTGAGAGTCATACGGGTGGGCGTGAAGCTCCAAATGCCACATCCCAAAGAGGGTTAAGCCCAGTGATAAGGCCCTGTAAACCGGCAGTTTAAAATCATCCAAAGTGAATGGATCCATGTGTTACATTAGATTGGCACTCTAAAGTACATTTTAGTGTGATTGCGGACCTCTGAGCTGTTCACCGGTCAACTACACTGGCTCCAAACAAATCCTTTTTCGTTCATAAACAGCATTTCAACAATGAACACTTTGATGATCTGTGGTGCATTTCTTTTTTCCTTTTTCTTTCTTCATTTCTTCCTTCCTTCCTTCCTTCCTTTTCCTCTTTCTTTCTTTTTTAAATGACTAAATGGCTATAAAAGCTGTAAAATGCTCTCCAAACTTTGTGGCTGTGTTGTGATTACCCTACCAGATCCCCAGGGGTCAAATTCTTAGAACCATACCATCTTAAAACACTGAAATACCTTAAATATTTGCTAGTTGATCTAGATAAGAAAACAGATTCAGACAGGTAACTTGCCCAAGGTTACACGGCCAGTCAGTGTTCATCTGGGCCTGGAACTGGGGCCTCTCCCACTGCATGCATGGTGGTACTCAGAGACAGTGATGTCCAGTGGGCAGAACCTGGGTGGACTCTCCCACACGCTAACCTCCCACCTGGTCCACACTTTGGACTTGCCTAATCCAGAAGGGTAATAAAGATTCCTCCCAGTGTGGCTGTGTTACCAAGGCTACTTCTTGAATTAAAACAAAAGAGTGATAGCCCTGCTCTCACTGGCACATCTCCTAAGTACATCCCCTAAGTACATCCTTCAGGAAGGCACATTTACAACTAGAACTGCCTGGTATATTTGAAAGGTATGAAAAATACAAGGAATAGTGGTCGTTCCTTTCTATGGACCACAGCAAGACCATAGTTCCCACACTGCAGTGGAGTGTGACCATTTGACTTAGCTCTGGCCAATGGATGGAGAGAAACTGATGTGCACCATGATGATGTGATGTGGGCCTGGCCCTAAAAATCTGCTCCCCTCTGGGTTTCCTCTTCTGGCTGACGGGGATAGCAATGCCCAGGCAACTCTGGACATCATGTGTTGGAAAACGCAAAGCTATTCTCAGTCTGGATTTCCAAATGATTTCATGGAGGTGATACCCTGGAAACCTGCACACATACCAAGACTACAAGAACTATATTTCTATCGGGTAACCCACTGACATCTTGGGCTCTGCACATTACTGATACTTAGCTTATCCTAACAAATACAAAAGGAATCTCTGAAGATTGGGAAAAGCATGGCTTTAAAGTAGAAGAAATAAACAGCTCAGGTAACAGATCTGTTGGTTTATCATCAACCACAAAACAACAGGAAGGAATCAACAGGATTTGGGGAAGAGTAAAACATACCAGACTAACCTAGTTTCCTTCCAGAATACAAGAAAAATACCTGTCCTGATTTTAGAAAAGCTCATTTATAAGTAGCTTTTTGAAACACAGAATGCCTTTTCCTAAGAAAAAATGTTAGAAATGATGTTCAAAACCCCACACCCTACGAAAAAATCTTTTTTTGCCCAAGTGCAATAGAAATGATTCTAAAGGTATCGTCAGTCTTGTGGGCCTCTGAGGTCTTAAAATCCTCAGTGGGTGGAGGCGGCAGGCAGAGAAGCCTCTAAGCAAGGGCCCCAGGGGCTGAGGCCTAGAAGGAGGGCCCTGGCATGGGTGGCTTGGGTAGGTTGGGTACTGGGGGTGGAGACTGGGTAGTGGTTGAGAAAGAGCTCCCTCTATAGCAACCTCAGTCTTGGTGAGAACACAAAATCCATCTGTTCAGACGCAACATTCTTCATCCAGTACTTTATCAAGGGAGGCAATGAATTCAGCTAAGCTTCCACAGTGTTTCTGATTTGATTCCAAATGGCAATTTCATTAGTGAGCTGTTAAGTTATTTTCTCATTCATCCTGAGGTGCCCTAGTGATGCTAAGCAGTACTCAGCAGGATACTTGATACTACACAACAGTGTGGTTAAGAGCAGACGAACCTCAAGGACACTGACACAACATCTGCCAGCCAGCCTCTGTGCTGGAGCACGGTCCTTGATGCCCCTGCTGGACTGGCCATCAATCTTTTTTTTTTTTTTTTTTTTGCAGTACGTGGGCCTCTCACTGTTGTGGCCTCTCCCGTTGCGGAGCACAGGCTCCGGACGCGCAGGCTCAACAGCCATGGCTCATGGGCCCAGCCAGTCCACGGCATGTGGGATCTTCCCGGACCAGGGCATGAACTCGTGTCCCCTGCATCGGCAGGCAGACTCTCAACCACTGTGCCACCAGGGAAGCTCGGCCATCAGTCTTTTACTTGCTGGCTTATGGGCACATCTAGAGGTTCCTGGGGAAGGCACTAGACAGGCCAGGCTGGTTGGTGGTGGTAGAGACACATGAAAAACTTGGAACAGCAGCTATCCACCAAGAGGTTCAGAGAGATTTCAATATTTTAACAACCAGTATGGCCGTATTAAGGGCATGCAGCTATTTATCAGCCCTGGTGAAAAGTACAAGCTTTGGAAACAGACCTAGGCTCAAATCTGTTCTGTTACAATCCAACTGTGTGAGTGTGGGTAACTTATTACTTATATTCTCTGAGCCTAGTTTGCTCAACTGCAAAATGAGGATGAGAACATAGATATGAAAGCAAGTGATACGATGTCTGATGTTTAGTAGGTGTTTATTAAAAGCTAGTCTCCCTAAACCTCCTCCTCAGCTTACACCATCTTCAGAGCAAGCCCAAGGCACAGGGATTAGAATAAAAGAAAAATAGAGGATAAATGATAAGGAGACAGAATGAAAAGGATAAGAGGACAGAGGGAGAGACAAGAGGCCACAGTGGGGGGCAGGGAGGCGAGCAGCAAAGAAGAACCTGGAGGGGGTCACTCCACCCTGTTGAGAACTGCAAATCCCTACTGCCAGTGGTAGGGACTACCAGACCAATTAGACCTTTGCGTTAGAGTTCGATTGTCTTGGTTCACATCCTAGCTCCGTCATTACTAGTTGGGTGTACCTCGTTTAATGCCTCTGTATCTTGGTTTCTCCATTTGTACAATAGAGATGATTATAGTAGCTACCTTCTCGCTAATAAGGATAAACTGAGTTAACAGAGGTAAAGTGCTAAGAACAGTACCTACCTGATAAGCACCATGTACCTTAGCTACTCTTTACTCATTATTCATTGGTGGCACCGTGAAAAGAGCACTGGCCTCAGAGATAAAAAGCTCTGGCCACTTCCTAGAATCCCGGGGATTTTAGGAAAGTTACTCAAGTGAGGGAACCTGAGCAGAAGTCTCTGTTAAATGAGAGAAGCGCATTTTAGCTAACATTTATTGACCACTTAATATGCACCTGTTACTGTGCACACCATAAGTTCTCTCATTTAATGTTTGAGATACCTTGATGAGGATTCTGTTATTACATCCATTTTCCAGAGGAGGAAACTTTGTCTTCAAAAGGTGAAATATCTAGCCAAGGTCACTAAGCTAGAAGAGGCCCAGCCACGACTTCAAGCCAGTTTGGTAAGACACCAGATCCTGCTCTCTGAAGCATTGTGCTTTGTTGTCTCTGACCCCAAGATTCTGTGGAAGCACTGCCAGCATGCTTGTTGGGTATCACGAACAATGCTGCAAAGCACAGAGAATACATCTGAAGAAAGAAGTGCAATACAGCGTCCATAAAAGCCAAAGAAATGTAGGGCTAGCCTAACCGAATCAAGATCAAAGTCAGAGCTTTTGGTTGTCCGAAATGACTCAGGATGGGGCAAGACTCAGGATGGAGAGAAGTATAAAAATAAAAGTTAGGGCTTCCCTGGTGGCGCAGTGGTTGGGAGTCCGCCTGCCGATGCAGGGGACGCGGGTTCGTGCCCCGGTCTGGGAGGATCCCACATGCCGCGGAGCGGCTGGGCCCGTGAGCCATGGCCGCTGGGCCTGTGCGTCCGGAGCCTGTGCTCCGCAACGGGAGAGGCCACAACAGTGAGAGGCCCACATAACGCGAAAAAAAAAAATAAATAAAAAAAATAAAAAAAATAAAAGTTAATGCTGGGGGCTTCCCTGGTGGCGCAGTGGTTAAGAATCTGCCTGCTAATGCAGGGGACACGTGTTCACGGGAAGATCCCACATGCCGTGGAGCAACTAAGCCCGTGTACCACAACTACTGAGACCACATGCCACAACTACTAAAGCCCGTGCTCCACAACAAGAGAAGCCACCGCAATAAGAAGCCCGCGCACAGCAACGAAGAGTAACCCCCGCTCGCCGCAACTAGAGAAAGCCGGCGCGCAGCAATGAAGACCCAACTAGGCCATAAATAAATAAGTAAATAAATAAAAAGCTAATGCTGGAGAGTCAAGAGGCCATGAGTCTCATATCACAATAGCATTGATAAAGTTATCATGCTTTATAAATGAGACAATCTAAAATAATTATTTATATATTAAACCATACCTGAACACTGATGTCTATTATGATCTCAGCAAATGGTTTTTTTTTTTTTTTTTTTTTTTTTTTTTGTGGTACGCGGGCCTCTCACTGTTGTGGCCTCTCCCGTTGCGGAGCACAGGCTCCGGATGCACAGGCTCAGCAGCCATGGCTCACGGGCCCAGCCGCTCCGCGGCATATGGGATCCTCCCAGACCGGGGCACGAACCCGTATCCCCTGCACGGCAGGCGGACTCTCAACCACTGCGCCACCAGGGAGGCCCTCAGCAAATGGTTTTAAAGTCCCAAAATGAATAAAACACCTGAGAATCCCAACAAGTCTTTTTTTAAATGTTGTCTCTACCATATTTTTGGATAGACTCAACATCTTCAGATGCCATTTTTTGTTTTTTTAATTTATTTATTTTATTTTTATTTATTTTTGGCTGCATTGGGTCTTTGTTGCTGCGCGCGGGCTTTCTCTAGCTGCTGCGAGCGGGGGCTACTCTTCGTTGCGGTGCACAGGCTTCTCATTGCGGTGGCTTCTCTTGTTGCGGAGCACGGGCTCTAGGCACGCGGGCTTCAGTAGTTGTGGCACGTGGGCTCAGTAGTTGTGGCTCGCGGGCTCTAGAGCGCAGGCTCAGTAGTTGTGGCGCATGGGCTTAGTTGCTCCGCGGCATGTGGGATCTTCCCGGACCAGGGCTGGAACCCGTGTCCCCTGCATTGGCAGGCAGATTCTTAACCACTGCGCCACCAGGGAAGCCCTCAGATGCCATTTTGAATTAATGTATAAATTTAACATGTTCACCTCCAAAATAATAACAATGGAGTGGTTTTTTTTTAAGGAGGGGAGGTTTGGAACTAGTTAAGTGAATCCTAAAGTTCATAACCAGGAAAATTCTGACAGAAGAGCCACTAGCAATATCAAACATCAAAACATAGTAGAAAGTTTCAGTAAAGAAACAGTTTGACCCAGGAAGAACATAACTTAATGCTAAACCTCAAATTATTTCTACAAAAACATTTTCAAATACAGGATCCAGCAACCAGTCCAAGAGAACCAGGTGCATCAAGACAACATGTGTGAGAATCAGTAGAAATACAGGAAACAAAACTAAACTCACAGGGACTCAAGATATGGAAATTATTAGACAGACTATAAACAGCTATGCTTATCATACAAAACGCAGTTATCATCAAAGGGCTAATAGTTAGACTGACAACTGCCTTCTTCAATAACAATGGAAGCCAGCAAACAGTAGAATAATATCTTCAATGTGCTGCGAAACAAATCAAAACTACGAACTTAGGGGCTTCCCTGGTGGCGCAGTGGTTAAGAATGCGCCTGCCAATGCAGGGGACACGGGTTCAAGCCCTGCTGGGAAGGACCCACATGCCGTGGAGCAACTAAGCCCGTGCTCCACAACTACTGAGCCTGCACTCTAGAGCCCATGAGCCACAACTACTGAAGCCCTCACACCTAGAGCCCATGCTCCGCAACAAGAGAAGCCACAGCAATGAGAAGCCCACGCACCGCAACAGAGAGTAGCCCCCGCTCTCTGCAACTAGAGAAAGCCCACGCACAGCAACGAAGACCCAATGCAGCCAAAAATAAATAAATTTTAAAAAAAACAAAAAAGAAAAAAAACTACGAACTTAGGATTCTATTCTCATCAAAAGTATCTTTCAAAAATGAAGCTCAAAATAATGACATATTCTGTCAAATGAATAGTGAGAGTCTGTCACAAGTAGACTGCCACTAAAGGATGCTCTTTAAGCAGAAGGAAAATGGCCCAAGATGGAAAGTCAGAGAATACAGGATAAAACGAGGAACAATAAAAAAATAAAATGAGGAAAACTCCAATAAACAATAAAAATGATAGAATTAAACAAACATTGACCACATAAAACAATCATGATAATGTCTTATGGAGTTTAATATAAACAAATAAATATTTAATAAATTTAAAATACTATAAAGAGAATTAAAATACATGAGAAGAGTAGCACATAAGCCCTAAGGTGGGTAAATTGATTTAAAAGCCGTCCAGTAACATATAGAGTGAATGCTAAAAATATTTTTAAAAAGACAGAATTCCAACCTAATAGAGGGAAAAATGGAGTGATAAACACAGGCACCTATATGCAAAAATCAAATTCTGGCACATAAGTAGTCAAAATGAAACAGAATAGAAAATCCATAAATATATCCAAGTCCATATGGGAATTTATTAGACAATGAAAGGCACACCTCATACCAGTGGAGACAAGGACTATTCAATAAATAGTCTAGGTGTTGGGACATCTACATTTCCCCTAGAAAAAACAAAGTTGGATCTATACCTCATATCTCATACCAGGATAAATTCCAAATGGATCAACTATTTAAATGTGAAAAATTAAACCATAAAAATTCTACAAGAAAACATGGGAAAATTCTTTATAACCTTGAAATGAGAAAGACCTTTCTACTGTGACTTGTAAACCAAAAGCCGTAATAAAAGACTGATAAATTCAACTACATACAAAATTTGTTTAAACCACAAAACAAAAACAAAAGATAATCAATGGGAAAATATCCACAATTCACATCACAAAGAGCTCATTTCTGTAATACTTAAAATGCTTATACAAATCAATGAGAAAATGATCAATAAACCAATAGAAAAATGGGCAGAAGAGATGAACAGAGTTGACAAAGAACAAATGACCTTTAACTTTATGAAGATATACAAATTGAAAATACACTGAAATATCATTTCTCATGTATCAGATTGGCAAAAATCCGAAAGTTTTACAGTAACATATTAACATATTATGTTGGCAAGGCTGTGAGGAAACTGGCACTCTCATACCTTTCTCATGGGAGTATATACTGGCATCCCTGTGGCGGACCCTTATCTATCATATTATAAATCTATTATAATTATTATTGCATATACTTTTTAACCTAGCAATTCTACTTTGGAGAATCTATTCTACAGATATATTTTATGCTTGGAAAATGACATGTGTACAGATAATTTATTTCAGTATTGTTTTTAATAGCAAAAGACTGGAAACCAACCAAATGCCCATCAATAGGAGACTAGTTAAATAAAGTATGGTAAATCCATACAATGGAATACTATTATCTCTGTTTTATAAAAAGTCAGTGTGAAAGATCTCAATGTACTGAGATTGAGAAAACTCCAAAATGTACTGCTAAGTGAAGAAAAACAAGTTGCGAAACAATTCACCTAATAGTCTACCTTTTGTGGAAAAGGGGAGAGGGGAGTAGACGTTGTATCTGTTTGACGAGCATAAAGAAACTCTCAAAGAATAGATAAGAAACTAAGACAACTGATATCCATACCTCATTTATTTGAATAAAACAATAACTTAATAATGAAAAAAGTGCTGTGTCTTCATCATTATGCATTCTCTATCAATTTAATTCTCCTGTGAAATTCCTTATTTATTTATTTAAACCATACAACACATTAAAATTCACCACAAAATTATGGAACTGTTTTCTATCCCTAGTGAGAATGGAATAGAAGAGTTAATCTGATAAGCATATATTATATGCATTTTTAAAAGACGTATAATTCCAAAAACATTACCTGCATTATGTCTGGGTTGTGGGTTTATAGATGATTTTTATTTTCTCCTTTGTGTTCGTCTCTGCTTCTCTATCAGCCTGCGTTACTTTTATAATTAGATTAAAATGTGTTCTACTAAAGTAAATAAGGAGGAAATTGTCTTCAGTGGTTAAGAAAAGGAAGAAGTTTTGACTTAGAGGGTAATTAAAAATTGGAACAGTTTACTAATAAAGATAATTGGAATTTCTATGTCTGCAAAACTTTATAGAAATAGTATTAGACATCTCTGGTTTACTCATTTGTTAAAGGCTAAAAGGTGGATGAGATGACCTTTTACCACAAAGCTGTCATGGCAACTGAAGAGTGGTGTTTAGAATACTTTTTCATTTAAATAATTAGAAAGAATGGGGCTGACTAAACAGGTGAAAGAATCTAGATTGTACAAATGGTCTTCAGTTCTGCAGCCCCTCTACAGGTGTTGCAGGTTATTTAAAATCTTCCCCATGTAATAAGCTCCTCCAGAAGTTTTTACAGGGAATATAATTTTATTATTTCAGAAGTGGCCTGGGCAAAACTAGCCATGAGAAGAAACAAGCTTTCTAGTAACATCAAAATTAATTATGGTTTTTCTAAAAAACCTTAAAGACTTTTTTATGCTTGATTCCAGTGAACCTCAGAGGACACCCTCCTGAGACAAAAGAAGTTGAGGCAAGAAAGAATTTCCATAGATTCTAGAAAACTCAATGAAATGACTCCTTCCAGTCTGTTAGGCAAAACTGTGTTCTGTAGGTATGTTTCAGAATTTCATAAGTAATCATATGATCATAGATGATAGGAGACTAGAAAAGACAAGGCAGCTATCAAAATATCAAGGGGGCAAAATTGGAGGGACGGAACAAAAAAATTAAGAGAAACTCATCTAGGTTACGAAGATAACCGGTGGTCATTTTCCTAAAATGTGGATCCTGTTATGGACCTTGGAGCAATGGTCCTCAACTGGGGCCATTTTGCCCCCCAACCCAGAAGTTATTTGGCAATGCCTGAAGACATTTTTGGTGTGGGTGCAACTGGTGTCTAGTGGATGGAGGCCAGCGATGCTGCTGAACATACTACAATGCACAGGACAACATACCACAACAATCCAAAATACCAACTGTGCCAGAGTTAAGACACCCTGACCTGGGGGGAAGGAGGGGTGTGAACTGACCCCACAGAAATACTCAACCAACACTATAATTCACAAAGTAATTATATTAATAATTTAAAAATAATTTAAAATAATTAAAAAATAAAAAATATATAATTAAAAAATAAAATATTATTACCATAGCTACTATAAGAAAGTAGCTATCTAAAAAGAGGTGTCATCAGGTTATCTGGCCTTGAAATTTGAGTAATAGCTTTGCCCTCAATTCCCCTTAGGCCATTTTGATTAGGGCCTAGAGTGTGCCAGGGTAACCGATTGCTGGGTTTGCCCAGGAATATCCTGGTTTTAGCACTGAGAGGACAAGTGAAGCCACTCTGCTGGCCAAGGGCACAGTTCCATCTGGTCATTTGGAATTTTTCCCTTTTGAAGAGAAAAATCTGGTTCCTTCATGGATTTCTCTGAGCCGTGTCTTCTACCTAACAAGCTCCTCCTAAGGTTTGGCTCCAGGAAGGAAACAAAGGGCTTGATTCCTCAGATGCTCTCTGTACCTGCAGGCTGCCTCTTGGCAAACAGCCCCAGTGGGAAGGGTGGAGCCTCTTGGGTCTCTGGCTTGTCAACAGTTCATCATTCTACCCCCAGCCAGGCCAGTGGTCCAGGATCTTCTTTGGATAGGGCCCCTAGAAACACTCCTGCCCTGGAGGCCCACATACCTTGCTGAGAGACAGGGCATGCAATCAGCATTGGTTCACCTTTCTTAAACTTCCCCTGGGGAAGCACTTCAGGCAATGCATTCCTTGAGAGTGGAAACCTTTCCCCTTATCTTTCCTAGATTATACTCTCTCCTCAGCCTATTTCTTATAAATGTGAAATATTTTAACTACTATCTATCCTCTCATCAAAGGACATCATGAAATGCCATATGAAAGCATTTCACAAACTAAAATACAAAATAAATGTAACATATTAATGTCACAATGAGAAATCACTTATGTTTGAGGTTAACAACGGACAGTTGTTTCTCTTTCTTGCTAAACATTTATAATTAGCATGTGGCAGGCACTGTTATAAGCACTGTACATCTGTTGTCTCATATAATATTCACAAAAATCCTATCAAGTATTACTATGATGATGCCAAATACAGATGTTTTCCTCTGTAAATACCTTTACAGATGAAAAGACTGAGGTAGAATGATATTAAATAACTTTCCCAGGGTCACAGAGCTGGTGGTGCTGGGAGATTAGAATCAGGCAGGCTGGCTCTAAAGTTCATGCTGGATGCTGCTACCTATCACTCAAGCCATTTCAGGGGAAAGAAGAAAGCTGCTCAGATAAAATCCACCCCCACCCTAATGCATCATTAACTTTCAGCCCACCCCACGCAGTTGGTTGTCTGACTGTCACGTGCTGGAGCAGAAAGCCCGAGTGCAGTCACTCATACACACATGACTGTGCTTAGTTCCTTGTGGGTTTGCTTCCTGAAACAGCCTTTCTCGAGTGCTGAGCCAACAAATGGATGGGGACCAGTTTCAGTTCTGGAAAGAGGCTAAACTCCATCTAGCTAATCACTGCATCCACACTCCCGTTCTCTGCAAGCTAGTGACCCCAGTCCAACACTGCGGCCACAGGGACTTCCTCAAACAGGGAAATGCCTGCTCGTGAGGGTCCTAGACTAACAGCCTGTTTGCAGACTAAACACCTTGCAGGCAGCCTCAGAAAGATGAGGGAGTTAACAGTTACATGAAGACAGTTCTAGAAGCAGTTCACATGACTGACAGTCCAAACAAATGCAGAGAGTATAATAGGTACCTGTCAGATTTTATGAAAAAAGAAAGATGTTCCTCTCTGCCATTTATTCTCACCTCCTCTGTCCCAATTTTAAAAAAATTTTGTGTTCCCTTCCCTGATTCTCTCTTTTGATGTTTCATGCTTTAAAAAAAAAAATGTCTGGAATAACCTTTATAGTTACAGAGAGACAGGAATGCAGCCAAACGAGAAACCAAAAGCCCCAAATCTCTGCCTTATCACAGGCACTTTCAAACTCTGGGGCTTTCTCCTACTTCAGCACAAATCTTGAGATTAGATAGATGTAGTACCATTGTGTTATTCCCTGGTAAAGAAACCAAGAAACACACAAGTATGGGGTTTTTTTCTCCCCCTGGCACTTATTTGGTGATTAAATGATCTCCCTCTGACATCATTTTTACTTTCATTTTTAGCTTTCTTAACTTTATATATATAGTTTTTTCCTTCACCTTAACTTCTAGAATGACTATATTATTTAGGATATCGAGAGGACGATGCCTCTGTGACTCAGTTCCTCCATCTGTGGATGGTGCTAGAACAACACTTGCTGTGAGGATTGACAGGGATAATAATGTTCATAAAATGCTTGGCACAATGCCTGGTGCATAGTGGGTGCTCAAAACATAATAGTTACCGTCAACAAACAAAAACCCTAAATTAAACAGAATCTACTAGTTCAGATTGTCTATGTAGGTAAAATTCCATTGATAACATTTTAAAGTAATTATGAAAAATAAGACCCGACTTCAGGGAGAATTAGACAATTCACTGGGCCCATTTTATGGAGGTCGTTCAAATCAAAGCAACTTTGCCACATGCATGCGTAAATCCACATTAACAAGAAGCTCTGGGGAAATCTTCTGAAGAAGCAGTATTTCTCTCCAATGATTTTGGAGTTACTATGCTGAGAAAATGGATTTTAGGATAGTTACTGACCAGTAGAAATACAAAGTATTTTCTCCCAAACTGACCATTACTTTACAGAAAATCTTAAGCAAAATCTAATAATTTTTTGAGTCCCAAAATGCTTTCAGGGTACTCCCAAATTCTAGGTCTGTCTAAATTGCAGCATGCCAAATACCGTGGGCCTCTCTCCACTAGGAAATCTTTCTCCAACTAAGCTCCGTTTACTTAGCAAAGTCAAAGGATTCCACCTCATGGATATTTTCTAAATTTGTTTACTTCTACTTAGAAAAAAAAATCTTAGAATACAAGTGACTTACCTGTATGCTTGATTCCTCTCCTCTTCCTCATTTTCCTCCTCCAACTTTCTAGTACCTTCTCTTAGTTGTGAAAGATAATCAAACTGCACAACAAATTAGTTTGGGTTCCTCATTTGGAACCTAAACTCTAGATCCTCTTCCTGGTTTCAGGGCTCCAAGAATTCCTCAGAACACTACAGGATAGCCTTGTGGACACCAAATGAGGAACCTCGCACACATGGCAGAGACCCTGTGACCAGAAGCACAGTGACAGTTGGTCTACAAGTTGGAGGGAGAATAGGCTTGAGATTGTAGTTGCCAGCATCTCCCAGTGAGCCAAGCAGCTGGGGGCTGGTTCACGGGCATTCACCGCTAGTGTCAGCTGCCTGTCCCTTGGTGCCCTTTCCACAACTCATTCTTCTCCGCAGTGCTCACTTCCCACAGCATGGCAGAGCAAGAGTGATTCACATATGCCCTCAGCCCTGTCCTCCTACTTGACCACAGTCCCACCCTTACCCCACTGCAGGCTTCCAATACGGATCCCAGCAGTCCCGTCTGAGCGCATCTGTGCAGGTGGCAAGAACCTGTCCTCAGTTTCAGACAGATGCCAGTTTGAATCCTGAATCCCCCTTTCTTGCTGATGACTTTAAGTCCATCTCATATATAAAACTGTGATAATAATACCAACTCCCTGAGATTGTTAGATGTCATGTCAAGGACTCCAGTGCCTGGTATACAGTAGAAGCTCGAAAGAGGCAGCTATTATTTTTCGTTACATTTGGGGACTCATGGTCTACCTCATGAGCTCTCAACAAACAGTAAAGAATAGATTATGTTAGAGCTTAACTTTTTTACCATCAAATTTAATCCTGCTTTTTTTTTCTTTTGGCTCCTAAAATATATTACTTGACAGGACAAGGCTGCATCACTAACCTTTTAGTAATATTATCAACCTCAGAGTAGAGTCAGCCCAGATAGAGAAAGTGCCCTGGAAGATTCATCAACTGTTCACTTCCCTACAGAGAATTTTTTCTGACCTAGGACGCAAATGGAGTTTTATGACTGTGGCCATAAATGATATACTAAAACAAGCAAACCGACAACACAAAAATGACCATATATTGTCCTGGTGTATCAAGCACTGGGGTACTATCGAAATGCTGTTATGGAGGGTTAAATTGTTGCTTGTCATTCCTAAGATTGACCCCAAATATTCTGGTTTCAGAACATATTCACTTAGCGAATTTTCACATATCATTCAATGCGGTTAAAAGTTCACACATAGTGAGGAGTAATTCCCTATCACACTCTATGCTCTTAAAAGGAGTTGTAAGCGCATTCCCCGTTCACGATGTTAAGATGAGAGGCTGGGAGTAGAGAAAGGTCAGGGCATTTATTCCCAAGGTTCCCTCCCTTCTGGGTGACAGAGGGTGGCTGCAGCCCTTTACCAAAGGCTCTTGTCAGGGCCTCTATTTGCTCTGGGTTCTTGGCAGTACTTCACAATCCCTTGTTGGTTTCCCTAAATCCTGATAATCCCTTTATTAGTCTCTCCTCAATTACCCTGCTGAGTGTACATCTGTTTCCTATGGGGAATCCAACTGATGTAACTGCCTCCCCACCCACTCCAAAAGATAGAGTCACTCCAGAAACTAGAGTTTGTTTCAAAACAACTTAGCAGAAGCGGCTGGGGGGAAAACACCTTAATTTAAGGCTGTTTCACCAAGATTTCAAGCTCCTAGAACAAATGTCTAATGAGTGCCTGCTATGTGTCAGCACTGTGCTAGGTGCTGGGAATGTGCAGGAACCATGGAGCTTACCCGTTAATGGGGAATGACCAGGTATACAAATTTTAAAAATTCAGACAACAAAAATCGCTGTTAAGTAAATGAAGCAGGGCAATGGATGGAGACCAACAGGGATCAGCCAAGGCCGCCCTGAGACACTCATGCTGAGAACTGGAAGAAGAACTGGAGGGGGACTAGCAGAGATCTGAGGAAAGGACAGTCTAGGCACAAACAAGTACAAACGCCCTGTGCAAACATCCGCCAGGGAGAAGTGCGTTTGTTTGCTCGTTTTGTTTTTAATTCCAGGAACAGAAATCTGGTGATGGAGGCAGAAGTGAAAGAGTCAAGGTTGGGGAGGTGGCCAGGGGTCCCGTGACGAAGGGCTTCAGAGCCACGGTGAGGAGTTTGGGTTTTATTCTAAATACAGGGAGATGCCACTGAAGAGTGCTGAGCTTTGCAGGGGGACATCTGAGAAGATGGAGAATTAGAAAGCATCCCATAGAGATGGTTTGTTTGCTTTCTTGGAGGAAGACCTCTTCCTGGCTGGTACAGCCTGCTTGTGAAAGGATAAGAAGGGGGGCTGGTGTGGGGAGGAGAGTTAAATTAGCCCCTCTTCAGAAGAGAGCTCATAACCTACTGACAGGAAATGCTTTGAAAGATAACCCTGAGAGCATTCAGAGTGTGTGTACGGCCAGAGAGGGCTGGCGGTGGTGGTGTGTGTGTGCATGTGTAGAGGGGGGGCTGGTAGTGGTATGTGTGGCAACAGTCCTGCCAAAAGGAAAAAGAAAAAGCAAGAGAGAACAACAGCAGCTACATAGTTGCGGAGCCCGTGGGCCAGCTCTCTCTCCTGAACCCCAGTCTCGTAGAGCAACTGCCAGCTGGACCCCGCTGCTCGCAGCGCCTCAGACTCACCGAGTCCGACACTGACCTCATCCTCTTTCCCCCAAACCTGCTTCCCCTCCTTTGGTGCCTGTCTTAGCAAGGGGATCGCATCCCCCAAGTCACCATGCCAGAATCCTGGACGGCGCCTGACTCTCCTGCTTCCTCACTGCTTTCACCCCATCAATTGCCAAGGCTCACAGAGTCCGCTCTTGGTCCCTACCCCCTTTTTTTTTTATTGGAGGAAGCTGATTAATTTTTAAATTGAGACATAATTTACATATAGCATTGTGCAAGTTTAAGGTGTACAACATAATGATTGATATATGTAAATACTAGGAAGTGATCACCACAATAAGATTAGTTAGGGACTTCCCTGGTGGTCCAGTGGGTAAGACTCCACGCTCCCAGTTCAGGGGGCCCGGGTTCGATCACTGGTCAGGGAACTAGATCCCACATGCGTGCCACAGCTAAGAGTCCACACGCCGCAACTAAAGATCCAGCGTGCCACAACTAAGACCTGGCGCAGCCAGAATGAATGAATGAATGAATGAATGAATGAATAAATATTAAACACACACACACACACACACACACACAAATAAGATTAGTTAACATCCATCACCACACAGGTATCTTGAATCTCCATGTCTCATCTCCCTTCTTTCTATCCCCGCAGCCACCATCTTGGTTTAACATTACAGGGTTTCACCCTAACTCTAGTCCTTGTTGCCAAAAGGATCTTTCCAAAACTAGTGTCTGATTGTGTCACTCAATACCAGTTAGTTAGCAAAGCATACCAAGTCCTCTGGGATCGGTTCCCTGCCCCCTCTCCAGTCTGATGTCTTGTTCCAACTCCAACTTTCTGTACTATGACCAACTATTCCTTACAAACTATTGAACACATTGAACACATATTGAACTAGATCCCACATGCTGCAACTAAGAGTTCGCATGCCGCAACTAAAGATCCCACATGCGGCAACAAAGATCCTGCATGCCGCAACTAAGACCTGACGCAGCCAAATAAATAAATAAATATTTTTTTTAAAAAAAGATAAGTTGCAAGGAGAGCAAGTGATTTTAACACTAAACACAACTTGCAAATGAATGGAAGCTCTGACCAAGTCCTGCAGATACTACAGCAACACAGCCGATAGGGTCTTTGAGGACAATGTTGGATACCTTATAGGGCCAATAATAATAATACAACAATAATAACCTCATAATCAACAATTATCAACAAGCTGAGTGTTTCTCATGTGCCAGGCACTCTACATGGGTTACATCTTTTAATCCTCATAACAATGCTATCAGGTAGGGACTATTCTTGCCCCATTTTATAGATGAGGAAATCAAGGCTTAGCAAGTTTAAAATACTAGTCCGAGGACACACAACTAGAAAATGGCAGATCAGGAATTCAAGCCCTGGTCTGCCTGACTCTAAAATCTGAGTTTTTAACCACAGTTTCTATGGTGATTATAGCATAAAATATTATTTAAATGCTTTATAACATTATCTATAATTAGACTCATTAAACCATACTGTTGAATGGCTCTCTTAACCAACTGAGTTGTTTAAAGTGTCAAAGCTTAGACTGAGATTCCCCTAAGATAAGTGGAATTAAATATGTGATGCAGTTTTGGAATCAAAAAGTATCCAAGACCACCTGGGTTTGACAAGCTTTAAAAAAAAAAAAACAGAATTATTAAATATGTCATGATTTTCTATGGCATAGAATTCCTTGTTCATGTTTTTAACTGAGCTCATTGTGATATTCTCACAAGCTAAACTGTTGAGAACCCTGTGGACCATGACATGGAACCTTTCGTTCCAATCCAACAGAGGTGTGCTGTTCTGTATTAATTCATGTGAGACATTTATATGATTTTAAGTTCTATGGTAGCCACTTTTAAAAGGTACAAAAAACAGGTGACAGTTATTTTAGTACATTTTCTTTAACCCAATATAGCCAGAACATTATCATTTCAACATGTAGTCAATACAAAAATTATTAATTACTAAATGAGATATTTTATATTCATTTTTTTACGAAGTCTTCAAAGTCTGGTGTGTATTTCAGGTCTACGCACATTGCAATTTGGATGCTACATTTTCATCAGAAATAATCAGTACTGCATAAAATTTAGAGTTGAAAAAGTAGACTCACACATTCAGGTTGCTCCAAACATATATAAGCTTCCCAATAAAGTTGTGTTTAACAAAAGAATACACTGTTTCCATTTTTACATTTAAATTAATTAAAATTTAAAAATTTAGCTCAGTCACACTAGCCACATTTCAGTGGCCACAAGTAGCTAATGGCCATTGTATCAGAAAGCACAGCTGTAGATCATGGGTTTTTTCCACATGCTCAAAATGGGAAGGTCAGAAAGCTGAAAGGAGTGCTAGCGAATAATGTGAAGTGACTGTTTCCTACTTACAGGATGAATTAACTTTGCATTCACTACTTCCATTAACATTGCACAACCTGTGGTTGAAAAATAAGGCAGAGAAAATTACTGTGAGGAACGTTATTCATTACTTTGCTTTCCCTACAGGTTGTACTTGGGGGTCAGTAAATGAATACCTAGTCCATGTGACTGGACTACTTAAAGATTTTATCCCAACAAATCCTTGTTTGCAAAATCAAGAAAACTAAGAGGATTAGATGTTTCCATGTTAGTTAAACTAGGAAAACAGAGTTGCTGCTGTTTGTTTTAAAACTTTACAATGCACAGGGGAGAAAAAATTGGTATGGAATGGAATCCATGTGCCAAATAAAAATGAAAAGGGAAAAATAAATCAAGCTCCTTTGTGCCTCATTTTTAGTATCTCTTTCATTTCAGAGCACAGAACTAGTTTACAATCATCAAGAACTGCGACTTTTACTGTAGAAGTAAGGAAGCAACTAAATTACCCCATATATATATACCTAATTGTTTCATTAGGCTCTAATAAACTGACCTTTAAAGGTCTTGTGTAAAGAAAAGCACATCCATTACACAACTGCCTATTATTTTCTTGCCTCATACTGGCCGTCTTGGTTAACTGGTGTAACCACACCGCTGGGGCTTCTCAGGGCAAAACTCATCTCAGCACCCATGCTTCACAACAAAATCAAAGTAAACCCAGCCATCTCCAGAAGGCGAAGGTGTTTCAGCACATGATCAAGCATGGTTTATTAACCATGCTCCTACTGTTACTAATGAGATCACGACAGGTCATCCATCAAGCACCACGCAGAGACCATAGCTCTTTAGGGCAGGCAGAGATGCTATTTTTATTCATTGTTGATGCCCGGCCCCAAATATAATGCCTGGCAAGTAGCAGGCACTCTAGAAATATTTGTTGAATAAGTGAATGAATGAATACATTGAGGGAACAAAGGCTTAGCAGGCATTCTTTGGCAGTCTGGAAGGTGGTAAGCAGGATGGCATCCTTTATCTCTTCCCACACCACCCTCTTTCCCCCATCCCAAGCTCCCTCCCTAAAGCACACTTGGTGTGTCAGATCCACTCAGTTTAACAAGGGTTTACTAAATGCCCAGCGCCATGCTAAAGCCACAGGACAGGAATCCAGAAGAAAGAAAACAGAGGGTACTTGTCTTAGAGAATTAATGTGTCAGGGAGATGCCAGCCCCCCACCTCCCACTCCTCTGCAGAGAATACTGAATGTGGAGAGAACTGTGTTGTGATCTGATAGGTTCATCCTATTGAGGTTTGGGGTAAAAAAAACCTCTGTTGAGTAGTGGTGGTGCTGGGCGTCTTCTTTAAAGATTGTGACCATTCCTAACGTTAGACACTCTGAAAAGAAGAGGCACCGAAAATCAGCACCTGGAAGATTAGCCTTTGACCACCGGGAACAGAAACTCCTGCGATTTGGAGTTTTCTCTTGGACGAGGAGTCAGACTTTTGGAGGGTGTTAATGGCAACCTCCGTTTCATGGAAATGTGAGGGAAGGAGACTGAGAGTGAAGGTCCAACTACAAGTGAAAAGGAAAAGCCTTAGATTGTCAGCCAGAGTACCTAGCTGTGTGCAACTTTCTGTGTTACTTCACCCCCTCGAGCATCATCCAGCTTGGACTCAAGTTTTAAAGTGGGAGCAGCGCTCCTGAGAACATTTAGGTGGGGAACGGGGGCTCTAACAAGAGTCTTGTTACTCTTATTACTCTTGTCCTGGGAAACAAGAGTCTCAGCTAGAAGGACCAGGAACCCCTCCCCAAGGGTGACCCTCTCCATTGCCAACCTGGAAGATCCGAGTTCCCTTTTAAGGGTGTTTTCTGGGTTTCCTTACAGAAGACAGTGCACATATACACACAGCAGGTGACAGAGGGAATGGGGGTTGGGGGGAGATTCAGAACAGCTGTACACAAGCAACGAACACATATTTTAGATAATAGTGTGACCTTGGGCATATCACAGGACTTCCTTGGTCCACAGTTATCCTCATCCATAAAATGAGGGGTTTGGACTGAATATAACCAAAGGGAACTTCCTGCTCTGCTGTGGGCTAAAATGTGTGATATCCACTAACTGCTTGAAGAGTGAAGAATGGAGAATTCTACTGTGCTGGGATGATTGGAAAGGGCTTGGAGGAAGAGGCAGGACCTGCAATGGGACTGAGGATGAGGATGATTTAGGTATTGAGGGAGACAAGCAGAGGGAAAGGGACAAAGAGAAGAACAGTTCAAACAGACTCAGAGCCTTAGACTGGGGAATCCTTGAGGAATGGAGGTACTAAGGGACTGGGGCCAGGATGCAGGGACCACAGGCAGGGCTCAAGGAGTAGCTGGGGGGTGCGGCAGGGAGTAACACTAAGGAAGAGACCAGAGGCCCTGACTCCTCAACCTTCCCTGTGGTTCCAAATATTTACCCATTCAAGAAACATGTATTAAGACTACGTGCCAGGCACTAGATGCTGGGGGCAGGGAAAACATGGGCACTAAGTATGAAGACAATAAGTGGACTGCTTTTTCCTTCCACTTCTATGAATTCTCTCCCTCTCCAGGCATGTTTTGGAATTTATTTTAATTTGATTCCACTAAATAAAATATTGGAGAGGGTTGGGTGGTTTTCTTTCCTTAACCCTTCAGAGCCTTGGTTTGTCTGTATAATGGGTCTAATGACACTCTTCAAAGATAATTGTAAAAATTAAATGAGACACCCAGGGCAGGGCGCGAAGGGGATGCCACACTAATTAGGGTTGCTACATCAGACGAGTAAAGGGTAGTGCCTAAACAGATGCTGGTTCCTGGTATTTTCACTTCAAGGAACTAAAAAGATGAAAATGCAGTTCCAAGGCATTATAGTGACTTGCCTTGGGTCAGGGTGACGAAGCCAGGCCCAAAATTTGGGCCGCTGCCAGACAGCACCATGACTGGCATCAAAGTCTGTTTTTTCTAAAATCTCTCTTTTGCCTGGCCAGTTCATGGGACCTGGCTGTGTCAACTGGAAAGGGACTCCAGCCTAGTGCCTGCCCCACTGAGTTCCCACCTCTTTAAGAGGTGTGCAAAGCCCTCCCAGACCCTGCAACTCAAAGAACCAGTGGTGTAGAGCAGACACGAAGCCATGAGATCTACTGGGCTGTGGCCAGAGAAGACTGCCAGATAAATCACAGGACACCCAGTGACATCTAAATTTCAGATAAACAACCAATAATTTTCATTTGCTTAATATGGCAACCTTAGGCCAACAGGAAACAGAAGACAGCCTGCAAGGTGAGTCTGGCAGGCTTTGACAGGGAACATTCCAGCACACCCAAGCCTTCCTCATTTAAAATTCAATGGTTCTGGGCTTCCCTGGTGGAGCAGTGGTTGAGAGTCTGCCCACCGATGCAGGGGACACGGGTTCGTGTCCCGGTCCGGGAGGATCCCACATGCCACGGAGCAGCTGGGCCCGTGAGCCATGGCCGCTGAGCCTGCGCATCCGGAGCCTGTGCTCCACAATGGGAGAGGCCACAACAGTGAGAGGCCCACGTACCACCAAAAAAAAAAAAAAAATTCAATGGTTCTCCAGCAAGGGAATTATTTCTGGGGTGGTTTCTCTTTCAGGATTCAAAATGTCACAATTGAATCCTCAATGAGAATAATGACAATACCTGAAAGGTCTTTACATAAATCTACTTCTAATTGAACTTTTCCTCCCAGATGACCAACCGTATCTTTTTTTTTCTAAATTGAAGTATAGTTAATGTACAATATTATATGTGTTACAGGTGTACATAGTGATTCATAAGTTTTAAAGGTTATACTCCAGTTATAGTTATTATGAAAACGTTGACTATATATTCCCCATGTTGTACAGTATATCCCAGTAGATTTTTTTTTTTTTTTTTTTTTTTTTGGCTGCACAGCATGCAGGATCTTAGTTCCCAGACCAGGGATCGAACCAGTCCCCCTGCAGTGGAAGTGCAGAATCCTAACCACTGGACAACCAGGGAAGTCTCTTGGTAGCTTGCTTTATACCTAATAGTTTGTACCACTTAATCCCCTACCCGTTTTGCCTCTCTCCCCTTCCCTCTCCCCACTGGTAACCACTAGTTTGTTCTCTATATCAGTGAGTCTATTTTTTGTTATATTCACTAGTTTGTTGTATTTTTTTTAGATTCCACATATTAGTTATATCATACAGTATTTGTCTTTCTCTGACTTATTTCATTTAGCATACCATCCAAGTCCATCCATGTTGTTGCAAATGGCAAAATTTCATTCTTTTTTATGGCTGAATAGTACTCCATTGTGTGTACATACCACATCTTCTTTATCCATTCATCTGTTGATGGATACTTAGGTTGTTGCCATGTCTTGGCAATTGTAAATAATGCTGCTATGAACATTAGGGTGCATGTATCTTTCTGAATTAGTGTTTTTGTTTTTCTAAAATATATACACAGGAGTAGGATTGTGGGATCACATGGGAACTCTATTTTTAGTTTTTTGAGAAACCTCCATACTGTTTTCCACGGTGGCTTGCACCAATTTACATTCCCACCAATATTGTAGGAGGGTTCCCTTTTCTCTGCATCCTCACCAACATTTGTTACTTGTGTTCTTTTTGATGATGGCCACTCTGACAGGTGTCGTATCTCACTGTGGTTTTGATTTGCATTTCCCTGATGATTAGCGATGTTGAGCATCTTTTCATGTGCCTGTTGGCCATCTGCATGTTCTCTTTGGAAAAATGTCTACTCAGGTTCTCTGCCCATTTTCTAGTTGGGGTTTTTGTTGTTTGTTTGATGTTGAGTTGTATGAGCTGTTTATATAGTGATGAAGCGCTATAGTCAGAGTCTCTCTCTCTCTCTCTCTCTCTCTCTCCCCTTCCTTTCACTCTCTCTCTCCCCCTCTTTTGGTGGCAGTGGGAGGCACTGTCATACTCCAACAGTGTCTGCATTGGAAGTTTGGCTGACACGTCTAGTGTTGTTTCCCTTTCCATCCCTTCTGCAGTGCCAACAAAAATTCTGATATTTGGGAATTCCCTGGTGTTCCAGGGGTTAGGGCTCCATGCTTTCACTGCCAAGGGCGTGGGTTTAATCCCTGGCCAGTGAGCTAAGACCAGCCAAAAAAAGAGAAAACTTCTGATATTTGATCGGAGATTGCTTACGTCCGAGAGTAAGGGGGATAGAGAGGTGATAGCTAAAGGTTTCTTTTTAAGGTGATGAAAATGTTCTAAACTGACTGTGGTTAAATGACTGTTTAAAAGTTCTAAAACTGACCGTGGTGATGGCTGTAATTGGTGAATATAATAAATCCACTGAATTGTGCACTTCTTTTTTTTTTTTTTGCGGTACGCGGGCCTCTCACTGTTGCGGCCTCTCCTGTTGCGGAGCACAGGCTCCGGACGCGCAGGCTCAGCGGCCATGGCTCACGGGCCCAGCCGCTCCGCGGCATGTGGGATCTTCCCGGACCGGGGCACGAACCCGTGTCCCCTGAATCCACAGGCGGACTCTCAACCACTGCGCCACCAGGGAAGCCCTGAATTGTGCACTTTAAATGGCTGAACTGTAGGAAGTGTGAATCATATCTCAATAAAACCTTTCTTTCCCCTTAATTCTAGTAATCAGTAAAGCGATGAACACTTGGTAAGACAGAGAACACAGATCCTAAGTGCCTGCAGGGGCATGGAAGGCAATGAGGGAAGTAGCCACTTTCATTTCTTTTTTCTACTTTTTGTTGTTGTTGCGGTACGCGGGCCTCTCACTGCTGTGGCCTCTCCCGTTGCAGAGCACAGGCTCCGGACGCGCAGGCTCAGTGGCCATGGCTCACGGGCCCAGCCGCTCCGCGGCATGTGGGATCCTCCCAGATCGGGGCACGAACCCGTGTCCCCTGCATCGGCAGGCGGACTCTCAACCACTAAAGGGAAGCCCTCTTTTTCCTACTTTTGATAGAGACAGGAGCCCATCTTTCACTTTCCTCTAATTCCATTAATTAGAAAAAACAGCAACTCAAATGGTCTGACCTTTGGCCTCGCTAAGAAGGGGTGAGGACTATGACAACTGGAAAGGGCTTCCCCAGACACAAGGGCCAGATGGGGGCAACCCACACCCAACTCTGGCTGTTAGTTGCCAGGTGGATATAGGCCAGGGACTGATAAAGCTTTGTTTTGTTTTGTTTTTGTCACAAGACAGAAATCCACATGCATTGGGTGGGGAGGAGGGGATGGAGAGAGAGAGAGAGAGAATTCTCTTAAAGTTTAAATGAGGCCAACTGATACAATTTTTAAAGATACCGCAGGACAACAGTACATGGAAAAACAAACCACAGCACATCTTGGGAGCCTCATTTTGCCTGTGAACTGCCCATTTGCCACCTCTTATGTAGGGTCACTATTCAGTCCTGGTAGAGGTCCCTCTTCCTGGGGCAAGGGCCCGTTTCCAAGCTGAAGACATACTGCCTCACTTGGTGATCAGCGTAAAACTTGGCTGTGGCTGTCTTACAAAGCAACACCCAAGGCGTGGAAACTACTAGCAACAGATGAACGGATAAACAAAATGGGGTCTAGCCATACACAGGAATACTATCCAATCTTAAAAAGGAATGAAGTATTGATTCATGCTATAACATGGATGGACCTCAAATACATCATTCTAAGTGAAAAAAGGCAGACACAAAAGGCCACATATTGTATGATTCCATTTATATGAAATATCTAGAATAAATAAATCCATAGAGACAGAGGGCAGATTAATGGTCACTAGGGGCTAAGGAAAGGTGGGGTGAGGAGTGATTTCTTAAACGGATACAGGGTCTCCTTTGGAGGTGATGACAATGTTTCGGGACTAGATAGAGATGATGGTTGCATTACATTGTGAATGTACTAAATGCCACTAAATTGTACACTCTAAAATAGTTAATTTTATGTTATATGAATTTTACCTCATTTAAAAAAAAAGCAACAGCATCTGGGGGGTGAGAAAAACCAGGGAGTAGCAGATGTGTGGGGACCATTTCACAATTATCTTGGCAGGTGATGGGTTCTACCTGGGACCAGAGGGCTCCTCAGAGGGTAAACATTGTAAGGAGTTCTCTAGGTAGGAGAGAGGGCACAGGACACATCATATGTGAAGACATATGGCGGCGGCTTCCCTGGTGGCAGTGGTTGGGAATCCGCCTGCCAATGCATGGGACACGGGTTCGAGCCCTGGTCCGGGAAGATCCCACATGCCGCGGAGCAACTAGGCCCGTGTGCCACAAATACTGAGCCTGCGCACTAGAGCCTGTGAGCCACAAATAACGAGCCTGAGTGCCACAACTACTCAAGCCCGCGCGCCTAGAGCCTGTGCTCCGCAACAAGAGAAGCCACCGCGGTGGGGGGCCTGTGCACCGCAATGAAGAGTAGCCCCCTATTCCCACAACTGGAGAGAGCCTGTGTGCAGCAGCGAAGACCAAGTGCAGCCAAAAATAAATATTTTTTTTAAAAAAAAGACATATGGCAGAAAGAGCACACGATGTTTAAGGGACTGGCAAGAATTAGGTGTGAGGTAAATCTCTGTGAAAACTGAATCCCTTAAAGTTTATATATATTTTGAATGCCTAGAAAGCATCTCTAGGAGAGATTCTCTATGGTAATCCCAGAGTGAATCACTTCCAAAAATATGTTTTACAACTCAGGAAAAGTGCCTATTCATAAACAAAGTGTTGCTTCACTTGTTCTTACAGTGCCTCCTCATTTCCAGAGGGCCACCATTTCCCATTTGGATTTCGAACGCACAATCTTTGACCTTTGCTTTAAAATGTCCAACTTTTTCCCCCCAACTATTTAAACTTTTTTTTTTCCTTTTTCTTAGTTCTTCCTCGGATTGAGTAGATTTCAGTTATAAGGACTCAGCAAAAACGTGGAATACAAGGAAAGCATCATTTCACAAGCATTAACTTACTTTCCTCTTATTTACACCACCCTCTATCATAGTTACTTTTAAGTAACTACTTGAAAATGCACAGCTGGACTATGTCACATCAAGGTGTTTTTCTGACCACTGACATTTGTGAAGTAATTTTAACAATTCTGTAAATTCACATTCTCTTACCAAACTTGGTATAAAAAAAGAATCAATCACCTAAATCAAAACCACTATGAGATACCACTTCACACCCATTAGGATGGCTATTATTAAAAGAAAAAAAAAACGGAAAATAACAAGTGTTGGTTAGGCTATGGAGAAACTGGAAACTTGTGCACTGTTAGTGGGAATGTGTGCAGTCACTGTTAAAAACAGTATGGCAGTTCCTCAAAAAAATCACACACAGAATTATCATGTGATCCAGCAATTCCACCCCTAGGTATAGGCTCAAAGGAATTAAAAGCAGGGACTCAAAGACATATTTGCACACCAGCATTCATAGCAGCATTATTCACAGTAGCCAAAAGATTCATCAAGCCAAGTGACATCAACTGATAAGTAGATAAACCAAATGTGGTACTATACATAGATTAAATATTATTCAGTCTTAAAAAGGAATGAAATTCTGACACATATTACAAATGGACCTTGAGGACATTATGCTAAGTGAAGTAAGCCAGTCACAAAAAGACAAAATACCGGGCTTCCTGGTGGCTCAGTGGTTGAGAATCTGCCTGCTAATGCAGGGGACATGGGTTCGAGCCCTGGTCTGGGAGGATCCCACATGCCGCGAAGCAACTAGGCCCATGAGCCACAACTACTGAGCCTGCACGTCTGGAGCCTGTGCTCCGCAACAAGAGAGGCCGCGACAGTGAGAGGCCCGTGTACCGCAATGAAGAGTGGCCCCCGCTTGCCACAACTAGCGAAAGCCCTCGCACAGAAACGAAGACCCAACACAGCAAAAATAAATAAATTAACTAATAAACCCCCAACATCTAAAAAAAAAAAAAAAAGACAAAATACCATATGATTCTACTTTTGAGGTATCTAGACTAGTCAAATTCATAGTAAAGTAAAATAGTGGTTGCCAGGGGTTGGGGAGAGCAAATGGGAAATTATTGTTTAATAAGTTTCAGTTAGGGGAGGTGAAAAGTTTCCAGAGATAGATGGTTAAAATAATAAATTTTATATTATGTATATTTTACCACAATAAAAGCATTTAAAAAAAAAAGAACTTTCCTAACACCCATCCTTCTCAAACTCTTCCAAAAAATTGCAGAGGAAGGAACACTCCCAAACTCATTCTATGAGGCCACCATCATCCTGATACCAAAACCAGACAAAGATACTACAAAAAAAGAAAATTACAGACCAATATCACTGACGAATATAGATGCAAAAATCCTCAACAAAATACTAGCAAATAGAATCCAACAACACATTAAAAGGATCATACAACATGATCAAGTGGGATTTATCCCAGGGATGAAAGGATTCTTCAATATACGCAAATCAATCAATGTGATACACCATATTAACAAATTGAAGAATAAAAACCATATGATCATCTCAATAGATGCAGAAGAGGCTTTTGACAAAATTCAACACCCATTTATGATAAAAACTCTCCAGAAAATGGGTATAGAGGGAACCTACCTCAACATAATAAAGGCCATATATGACAAACCCATAGCAAACATTCTCAATGGTGAAAAACTGAAAGCATTTCCTCTAATATCAGGAACAAGACAAGGATGTCCACTCTCACCACTATTATTCAACATAGTTTTGGAAGTCCTAGCCATGGCAATCAGAGAAGAAAAAGAAATAAAAGGAATACAAATTGGAAAAGAAGAAGTAAAACTGTCACTGTTTGCAGATGACATGATACTATACATAGAGAATCCTAAAGATGCCACCAGAAAACTACTAGAGCTAATCAATGAATTTGGTAAAGTTGCAGTATACAAAATTAATGCACAGAAATCTTTTGCATTCCTATACACTAACGATGAAAAATCTGAAAGAGAAATTAAGGAAACACTCCCATTTACCATTGCAACAAAAATAATAAAATACCTAGGAATAAACCTACCTAGGGAGACAAAAGACCTGTATGCAGAAAATTATAAGACATTGATGAAAGAAATTAAAGATGATACCAACAGATGGAGAGAGATATACCATGTTCTTGGATTGGAAGAATCAATATTGTGAAAATGACTATCCTACCCAAAGCAATCTACAGATTCAATGCAATCCCTATCAAGTTACCAATGGCATTTTTTATGGAACTAGAACAAAAAAATCTTAAAATTTGTATGGAGACACAAAAGACCCCAAATAGCCAAAGCAGTCTTGAGGGAAAAAAACGGAGCTGGAGGAATCAGACTCCCTGACTTCAGACTATACTACAAAGCTACAGTAATCAAGACAATATGGTACTGGCACAAAAACAGAAACACAGATCAATGGAACAAGATAGAAAGCCCAGAGATAAACCCACGCACCTATGGTCAACTAATCTATGACAGAGGAGGCCAGGATATACAATGGAGAAAAGACAGTCTCTTCAATAAGTGGTGCTGGGAAAACTGGACAGCTACATGTAAAAGAATGAAATTAGAACACTCCCTAACACCATACACAAAAATAAACTCAAAATGGATTCGAGACCTCAATGTAAGACCGGACATTATAAAACTCAACTCTTAGAGGAAAACAAAGGAAGAACACTCTTTGACATAAATCACAGCAAGATCTTTTTTGATCCACCTCCTAGAGTAATGGAAATAAAAACAAAAATAAACAAATGGGACCTAATGAAACTTCAAAGCTTTTGCACAGCAAAGGAAACCATAAACAAGACGAAAAGACAACCCTCAGAATGGGAGAAAATATTTGCAAACGAATCAATGGACAAAGGATTCGTCTCCAAAATATATAAACAGCTCATGCAGCTCAATATTAAAAAAACAAACAACCCAGTCCAAAAATGGGCAGAAGACCTAAATAGACATTTCTCCAAAGAAGACATACAGATGGCCAAGAAGCACATGAAAAGCTGCTCAACATCACTAATTATCAGAGAAATGCAAATCAAAACTACAATGAGGTATCACCTCACACCAGTTAGAATGGGCATCATCAGAAAATCTACAAACAACAAATGGTGGAGGGTGTGGAGAAAAGGGAACCCTCTTGCAATGTTGGTGGGAATGTAAATTGATAGAGCCACTATGGAGGTTCCTTAAAAAACTAAAAATAGAATTACCATATGATCCAGCAATCCCACTACTGGGCATACACCCAGAGAAAACACCATAATTCAAAAAGACACATGCACCCCAATGTTCATTGCAGCACTATTTACAATAGCCAGGTCATGGAAGCAACCTAAATGCCCATATACCGATGAATGGATAAAGAAGATGTGGTACATATATACAATAGACTAGTACTCAGCCATAAAAAGGAACGAAATTGGGTCATTTGTTGAGACGTGGATGGATCTAGAGACTGTCATACAGAGTGAAGTAAGTCACAAAGAGAAAAACAAATATCGTATATTAACACATGTATGTGGAACCTAGAAAAATGATACAGGTGAACCAGTTTGCAGGGCATAAGTTGAGACACAGATGTAGAGAACACATGTATGGACACCAAGGGGGGAAAGCCACGGGGGCGTGGGGGTGCTGGTGTGATGGATTGGGCGATTGGGATTGACATGTATACACTGATGTGTATAAAACTGATGACAAATAAGAACCTGCTGTATAAAAAAAAATCAAAACCTTTTATTTCAAGTATGTGTCAAATGCAGATTCCAAGGCTTTGGACCCAGAGTGATGCTGACCCAGGACTCAGGCTGCACACATTTGAGAATCTCTGCTCCTTCATGCCCTCACGGAAATGACACTTGGAACCTTAGTTCAGTTTACTAACCTCCCTATCCAATTTAATATCAATGAAAACTATTTAGGACACAGATTATTATAAAAACATTAAATAATTTTTGCATTCAATAAACCACCTTCATAGATGGAAACCTTGAATAATACCTGACTACTAAATGAAAGAGACCCATGGAAGGCCACTTTAGATGCACTTGAAACCCTGATAAATATATATCCCTACCAATCCAAGGGAATAGTTTAGAAAATGTTTTTTTCTCTCCTCCCCTCCTCCACCCACCTCAAATATGAAAATTTCCATTCTGGCCTCTTTTTCTGACCAGAACTGTAGAAGAGTGAGGAACGCAAGGGACAGCAAATTCCGCTACAGTCAGAGATTTTCTCTTGATTTGAAAGTGATAACGGAGGGATGGGGGCCATTGTGCAATGCTGCTCAGACTGGCTCTTTTGGAGATATTTTGTGAAACAGCATGTTCCAGTGTCTTTCACATCTTCTGTACTGAGATAGCAAATCTGCATGGAGTGACACTGGACCGAGATAGGAAAAGTCAAGGCCTTGTGGTACAGCAGTCTTCTAGAACTGAGGCCAGAGGTCTGCCTCAAATGCAATCATCACATGGGTACACCTATTACTGGTTGGAGTATATAAACTGTCATAGCTACAAAATTCGTCTGCCTGGCATTCAAGTTCTGGCCTCACCAGACATTACTCCTCATCTCCCTTCTCATCTCCCTAGTTCCCTTCATACAGGTCAGATTGACCTGCTATCTGTTTGTAACCTACTCTCTCTAGGCCTCAGTGCCTTTGCTCATGCTGTCCCATGGCCTAGAAAATTCTTGCTCTAAATTCCACTGATCCAAATCCTTGTTGTTTTTCCCTGCCACATCCTTCAAGAAGCCCTTCAGATTGTCCCCAGAAGGAAATCATCTCTCTTTCCTTTCCAATCCAATAACTTCTCTGTACGTTCCTCTTACAGCCTTTATCACACTCGCTTTGATTATTTACCCTGTAGTATTTATCATTTTCTATTGCTCACTTTTTATTTCACTTACTTAAAAGCTCCTTCAGATTGAAGCCTGAGTATCATCAGTCTTTGTATTCTGTCTTTTGTGAAAGACCATATTCCCCTCTCCTATCCTAAGAGAACTCCAAGGTATCCCCAATAACAGGCAGGCTACCTGACTTCAAAGTCCATGAAGCTCAGCATCAGGCTCCCCTTGAGTGCACAGCACCATCCATTATTCAGCTATTATTGGAAGAGGAAATCATCAGTTGGAACAAATATCTGCATAATTCTGGCTTGGGAAAGGAGAAGATCCATCATTAAAGAAACAAGGGAGAGGTATCATTTTTTTATGCAAAAGAAATTGAAATTTCCTCATCAACTCTTTGTATAGTTTATGTTTAAAAGATCATATGCTCAATTACTCTTTGCTGACCTTCGCCTGTCTCTGTAGCTGGTGTGGACGTAATCTCGTGGTGTACAATAAGCCGGAATTCTAAGAGAAAGAAGACAAGGGAAGTCCAAGGGAACTCAATGTGCCAAATCAGAGACGCCGGCAAAGCGCTTTGCTAGGCTGAGAACCTTCAGGAGGGGGGAGGTGACTATCCTTGGAGCTGTTCTTTCTGTCACAGGACAAATGGAATTTGCTGGTTTTGTAGGCATGGGGGTGGGAAAAGCAAGTGCAAGAGGAAAAGAAGCTTAGATCAGAGGAACAAAATATAATCATTCAGGGGATGGGGGCTGGGAGGGGAAAAGTCAATCATTGCTCTCGTCAAGAGACAAAAGAAAAGGAGAATTTCTGGGTTATTTAAACAAAAAAAGCCTTTTGTCCACTTCAGCCTGCTCCCAGCCAAGGCACATAGACCTATACACCAACCTTTCTCTAGCCAGATTACTTACTCTGTGTTCATGTGTGTGTGAATGCTGGACAAGGATTCAGCAAACATATATTTCAGGCATTGCAGGCCATACAGTTTCAGGTCCAGCTACTCAAGTCTGCCACATTGCACAAAAGCAACCAGAGACAATATGTTTTTATACTGTATGCCAATACAACTTTATTTATGGACACTGAAATTTGAACTTCATATGATTTTCAAAAACAACAGATCTTCTTTTGATTTTTTTCCCAACCCTTAAGTAAGCCTACATGTTAATTATGGGTTCATACCATAGGTAGTAAAGGCAAGAAGTCATGCCAGGGAACGATAAAACCTGCATTTTGGGTAGAGACCCCTCCTGTGAAGGGAGGAAGGGGGTTGGGGGTGGGAGGCAGTTTGCAAGGGGCTTCAATTTTCTGTTTTATTCCCTATGTTGGCTCAGGGACACAGGGGTCTTTGGAAAAATACCATTCCTTGTACTTTTCAGGAGGTCTGAAATATTTCAATAGAAGTGAAAGCAAAGGCATATAAAATGAGTGTGCTCAAGTTCATTTCTATTTTTGCAGTAATGACTATATGGGTAAAAAATAAATTAAACAACAAATATTTGCCCATAAAAACCTATTTCAGCTTTTGAATCACTATAAGATTTTCCCCAGGATCTCAAGCACAAAGAACTAGGCACTGGCAACAATGAAGTCACATCTCAACCAAAACATCTTGATTTTACTTCTGCCTAAAGCATTTTATGTTTTCTAAAACAGCACCTTTGGGTCGATTTAGTATATCAGCTGCTAGCATAACTCCACAAAATGGCACATTTTTAAGGCAGGGAGCTAGGCTAGGTCCCCAACAGTTGCTTTCTGAAAATTCTTTAGTGTATTATTGCATAGCAGAGTAGTGTGACAGGGATCAAAAGATTAGAAATAATTTTAATTAATTCTTTCTACTAATATAAGTAGCGAAATAACTATTGAATTTTGCCTCAATTTCTAGTGGAAAACAAAGTCAAAAACAAATATCATTGACCAGAATTACAGAACTTTAAAATGCTGTTTTAAAGAATCAAAACATCACAAACACCACAAATGCTCTGAAGGAATGAAAAACTGAAAATGATGTAATAGGATAAGAGTATAAATAAAGCTATTTATAAAAACTCTTTGATGTAGGGTTTTTATATTCTTTTTCTACCCAATCTCCAGCATCCTTCTGTTCTCTACTCATATGTGTTTAAACTGTAAATGTATTTTTATATATATATATATATATATATATATATATATATATATATATATCAGCAAGTCTTTTGTCTGTCAGTCAGATGGAGAATCTGTCCTTAAAGGACTATAATACCAATGAGCTTATCATCTTTAACTTCAGCAAATAATTAGAACTGATAAAGATTGTATTCTATAAAATAATTATTAGGAAAAGAAGTTCCTGAAGTTCAAATACCCCAAAATAGAGAAAATAATAAATTGAGCAGGAGCACTTTCAAACCCTAATAGGTAGTACCACCTCCAACCCAGAAAATTGGGGATTAAGTTACGCTGATCCTTAGTACGGCAGATTAAAAACTGCTGCAAAGTTGGGCTTCCCTGCTGGCGCAGTGATTAAGAATCCGCCTGCCAATGCAGGGGACATGGGTTCGCACCCCGGTCCGGGAAGATCCCACATGCCGCGGAGCAACTAAGCCTGTGCGCCACAACTACTGAACCTGCGCTCTAGAGCCCGGGTGCCACAACTACTGAGCCAGCGTGCCTAGAGCCTATGCTCCACAACAAGAGAAGCCACCGCAAGGAGAAGCCCGCGCACCTCAAAGAAGAGTAGCTCCTGCTCACCACAACTAGAGAAAGCCCGTGCGCAGCAACAAAGACCCAACACAGCCAAAAATTAATTAATTTTTTTAAAAATTGCTGCAAAGTGTTTGACACACTCCTCCCATTGAAAGGTGGGGTTTATTTCCCTCCACTTGAACTTGGGTGGGCACTGTGCCTACTTTGACCTGAAAGTGACACTGTGCCAGCTTCCAGCCCCAGGCCTGAAGAGACTGGCAGCTTTGATGTCCTCTCTGTGTACACTCACCCTTAGAGTGCTTGGCTGACACGAAAGAAGTTCAACTACCCTGTAGGAGAGACCGTATGAAATAGAGGCTTGAGGCATGTGAGTGCCAGGCATGTGAGTGAAGCCATCTTGGATCCTTGGACCACACTAGCCACAAGCTGACTATCACCAACAGGTCCTTGTTGATACATGTATTAACATGAAGAATCTTCCTGCTTAGCCCTGCCCGAATCATGAGAGATGACAGGTATTCATTGGTGGTTGCTTGACCTACTAAGAAACGGGGTAGTTTATTGTACACCAAGAGATAATTGGAGCCCTTGCATCATTCTGGTAACTACAGACTAATGTAACCTCTCACTTAAAACTTCTGGAGTTAGGACTCTGCATTTTCACTGCCGAGGGCTCAGGTTTGATCCCTGATCACAGAACTAAGATCCCACAAGCCGTGCTGCGCAGCCAAAAAAAAAAAAAAAAATTCTGTAGTGGTGACTGTCACCCAAAAGAAGGAATCTTAAGTGGTACTATTATCTTGAGAGCAAAACTAGGCCCCATAGATGAAAGTTTTTATAAATAGGCTATAACTCCAAGGGTTTTTATAAATCGGCTAATTTATACTCTTATCCTATTACATCATTTTCAGTTTTTCATTCCTGCATAAAGAAAGAAGATTCCAGCTAAATGTAAGAGCTTCCTAGTAGGGTTTTCCATTCCTAGTCTGAAGTGTCTCATGGATGACGTATCATGATGATGCACCCATCACTATAGGAATTCAAGGCCAAGATGGAAACAGTAAAGTAAGCACAACAACAAAATCCTTCAAGTTTGGAGTCAGAAAGACCTGTGTCTAAATCTGTTTTGCTATAATTACCTGTGTGTTTTAGGGCAGATCGCTTAACCTCTTGAAGTCTATTTGTTCATCTGTAAAATAGGGATATTAACAACAGCAACTCAGACAGCTGTAATGAGCCCCCGGTCCATTGCAAACTCTCAGTGCACATATTATCAGATCATGATTATTGCTAATGCTGCAGAAGCATTTCTACATTGGATGGAATGTCGAACCAGAAACCCCCTGTGGTCCCGTCCAACTGAAAACATGCTTAGATGATTCCATGACCACGCATGGAAAGTTTGTTTGCTGAAAGCTAACTGGAAGCAGCCAAAAACATTTTCAATTACAACTCAATCAAGTCAATGGCATTCTCTTTCTATTAACTTGAGGTCCTTTAATTTGTACTTAAGCCCCTAATTATTTAAGCAGAAAAGAACAATGGATTTAACTTACATGCCAAAAAAGTTTTGCTTTACTTGTTTGTTGGCTTGACATAATGAGTCACAAAGCTTCCATCGTGGTTTTACCATGTAGATGGCTCACCATTCTTCCCTCCCTTAGTGCCAGCTTCCTTCTGCTCCTCTCTGCTCCTGGAGACTCAAAGTTCAAGTACACCGCCAATCCCATGTGGACGGTGGGATTAGAGGCTGAGTCGTGGACGGGACTTAGAGGACATGGTTTCAGTTCAGTCACTTACTAGTCCTGTGACTTGTGGCAAATTAAGAAATCTCTCTGGGCCTCAGCTTCCTCATCTGGATAATGGGGATGATAGTGAACCCTCAGAGAGATGTTCTAAAGATGATATAGAATAATGACTCCATATGGTTCAAATGTTGTAAAACAAAATGCCATTGTTAGTAGTTATTACTTTTGCAGCTAAACCACGGCCAATAATAAATCCCAAGACAACTAAGCCAAATGAAAACTGAGAGAAGCAGCTCAGGATCTTAGATTCATCACTAGTTTCTCTGCTATTTTTCATTAGTATGCTGTTTATTTCTTTCTGGAACAAGACTTTTTAATTTTAAGAAATTATTTTTTGGTAATTGCTTTTATTTTCTTCCCATTTTTTAAAATATAAACTTTTCATTGAAGTATGACATATATATACAGAAAATGCACAGGTTAAGAGAGTATTTCTCAATGAATTTCACAAACTGAACATGTGTGTCACCAGCACCCAGAGGTCCCTCTTATGTGCCCTTCTAGTCACCATCCAGCCAAGGTCGACAGCTACCCTGACTTCTAACTCCATAGATTTGTCTATTTTTGAACTTTATGTAAATGGGAATCTTACAATATATATTCTATTGGGCCTGGCTTCTTCCACTAAAAATTATGTTTGTGATTGTATGTATGTTATTTTTACATGTAGTAATAGTTGTTTGTTCTCATTGTATATAGCATCCTATTGAATGCATATACCACAGTTTTAAAATCAACTATTTCTACTATTGATAGATATCTGGGTTGCTTCCAGTTTGGCGATATTTTTAATGATGTTGCTAAGGGCATTGTTAAACTTTTCTTTTGGTGAACATATATAACAGATTTCTGTTGGGAACATACCTGAGAGTGGAATTGTTGGCTCATAAGTTATGTATATTTTCAGATTTAGTGGGTCCTCTTTTTGGCACCTGGCAGTTTATTTTATTTATTTTTTTGCGGTACGTGGGCCTCTCACTGTTGTGGCCTCTCCCGTTGTGGAGCACAGGCTCTGGACAGGCAGGCTCAGCGGCCATGGCTCACGGGCCCAGCCGCTCCGCGGCATGTGGGATCTTCCTGGACCGGGGCACAAACCCGTGTCCCCTGCATCGGCAGGCGGACTCTCAACCACTGCGCCACCAGGGAAGCCCGGCACCTGGCATTTTAATCAGTGCTTATTTTATATTTGTCTCCCTGCTTCCAGGATCTCACCCTTCCTTTCTATCTCCATACAACAAACTCCACTTAAGTTTTGTTAAAAACAGGACCAATCACATTGTTTGTTTCAAAACATTCTATGATTTGGGAATGTTGCTGTTCATAACACCATCACATTCAAGGTGTTTCCTCTTTGGCCCTCATCAACCATTTATTCATTCAACAAATAATGTTCCCAGCCTTGAGGCACCTCAGATCTAATAGGGACACATGAAAAAAGTAACAGCAATGTAAGACATCTTAGAGCCAAGTTCTGAAGGAACCCAGAGGATCTGAGAAGATTTGAGAGAGGAGGAATTATTTGAGCTGGTGATAAGGAAGAATGGAGACAGAAGAGGAAGGACAGTCAAAAGAACAATATGTTGTCATGAAAAAGCATGACGAGTCCAAGAAGGAGGGAAGCATGTTTGATGTGACAACTACATGGGGCACTTTTATGTACAAGCCAGATATGGGGCTGAAGCACAGACTGAAGCAGGGCTTTGAAGGGCCCAGTACAGTGTTCAAACCTTACCCCGCAAGCCCCAATTTCTCCATAAGTATGACACACCCTTCTGGTGTGCAAGCTGCTTTTAGGTGAAAATGAGTGAAGGCATTTCATCTTAATGGTTTGGTTTATTTAAATGTGCATTAGAAAAATACTGCTTTTCTAGTTAAGGAAGGGAGATAAAGCTCCACTTTAAATAAATGGGCATAAGCAAAACTAAAGTGAGTTGATTTAAAGAAAATATTAAACAATGATATATGTGAAATATAGGTATGGGAAAAAATATAAAGGTAGCAAGAAATAATTGGCATAGGAAAACTAATATAAAAAAATGGAGAACTAGGGGTAGTTTTTAAATAGGAGAATGATGCAGTCAGATGTGTCCTTTACAAAGACAAGTGCTGAGTGCAGGATACCCAATGTCTGGCCTCATCTGTCACGCTCTCTTGCATCCCTCTTGCCCTAGACAGCTCCTCAGACTAGGCTTGCCTTGTCCCACGACCCTGGCTTCATAGCACAACTGGGTGGTTGAACAATGAACTCCGAAGCCAGACTGCCTGCATTTGGTCTCCAGCTCTCCACTTACTGGCTGGTAACCTGGGCAACTTGTCTTTCTGCCTCATTTGCCACCTCACCGGGTTGTAATGAGGACTTGAAATGTGCCTGGCATTCCACAGGTACTATGCCACATACATGTTAATTTAAATGATGGGTTTGGGTTCCCTGGTGGCGCAGTGGTTGAGAGTCCGCCTGCCGATGCAGGGGACACGGGTTCGTGCTCTGGTCCGGGAAGATCCCACATGCCGCAGAGCAGCTGGGCCCGTGAGCCATGGCCGCTGAGCCTGCGCGTCCGGAGCCTGTGCTCCGCAACAGGAGAGGCCACAACAGTGAGAGGCCCGCGTACCGCAAAAAAAAAAAAAAAAAAGATGGGTTTTATCTGCCATAAAATGCACCCTCCTTTCTATGCCTTGCAAAAACGTGTCCATTTATTCAAAATCCAGCTGAAACCAAACGTCCATCAACTGATGAATGGATAAACAAAATATGATACATCCATACAATGGAATATTTTCAGCCATAAAAAGGAATGAAGGGACCTCCTTGGTGGCGCAGTAGTTAAGACATCATACTCCCAATGCAGGGGGCCCAGGTTTGATCCCTGGTCAGGGAACTAGATCCCACGTGCATGATGCAACTAAGAGTTTGCATGCCACAACTAAGGAGCCCACGTGCCGCAACCAAGGAGCCTGCCTGCCACAACTAAGACCCAGTGCAACCAAATAAATAAATAAATACTTAAAAAAAAAAAAGGAAGCGCTGATACATGCTACAACATAGATGAAACTTGAAAACATACAGGCAAAGTGAAACAAGCCAGACACAAAGGCCACATAATATAAGATTCTGTTTATATGAAATGTCCAGAATAGGCAAATCCATAGAGACAGAAAGTAGATTAGTAGCTGCCAGTGGGTGGGGGAAAGGGAAATGGGGAATGACTATTTAACAGGCACAGGGTTTCTTTTTAGGGTAATGAAAATGTTCTGGGATTAGATGGTGGATTAGACTGCACAACTCTGTAAATTTACTAAAAACCACTGAATTTTTCACTTTAAAAATGGTGACATTTATGGTATATGAATTATGTATCAAAAAACAACAACAAAATCCAGCTAAAAGACCCCTCTCTTGCCTGACTGTCCCCTCCTCAGGGCTCCCAGTCCAGATCCCGTGCCGTGTTATATTACAGTAAGGTGGGAGAGGTCAGCTGTCCCCACTGGAATGTGAGCAGCTTGAAGGCAGGGAGAGTGGGTGGTTCATCTACAACTCCCCAGAATTTATCAGAATGACCAGTACCAGTAGTTGCTCCAGTAAATGCCAGTCGGGTCGACAGAGTAAGCAGAACATTACCATCTGAGGGAAGAGCAGGCTCGGAGAGTTATTAGGTCCTCAAGTGTACAGGTTCTAAAGTACCAACCTAGTAGCCAAAGATCTCATGCCCCTACACGAGGGCCCAACCCCTGTTGGGTATTAAGACCATGTACAAAACAGCATAAAAAGTCCTTTCTTTTGTCATCGAGAATGAAACAAGCTTAGACTTGGATTTCTTTTCCTCTCCTGTCAACTAGGCTTGTTTGTGCCCAGCAAACATGGCAATCCTGAATTTAGAGATTGTTGGAGCAATGACAATCTCTGCTCTGATAATCACTGACCTGCCAAAGCCGTTGTCAGTAAAGCAGGTACAATTCTTAGTAAGATCCTGGCAAAGAAGCCACACTCGGGGTGAGCACATGTTACGATGTAAACACAAGTAGCAGAAATCCTGCAAGCATGGCACCGTTCAACGAAGTAGAGTGTCTTACATGAACATTCCTTAGAGTCAGTCTGCTAATCCTTCTGTCATCGCTGATTTGGAAAAACAAGATGACATGAAACATGTGAGCAAGACCTGAATACATTTCCATACCTCTTTTTATATCCATCTTTGTTTTGGGAGGCAGGTGTGAAATAGAAAAGAACCAGAACATCAGTTTAGAATGCCTGGGTTAGATTGTGGGTTCCATGTGAACTAAGCTGTTTCCTCATGGAGCCTCAGTGTCCTCCTCTGTAAAATGGGGACTATGAATATCCCAGGGACGGTGCAAGGATTAAGTGAGCTAACGTGAAGAACAGTAATACAGACTTGTGGTATGGTTCGAGGACTATGTGAAAAAATGCAAATACATTACCCAAAGAGCTTAAAGGAAAGGTTAAAAAAATTTAACAAGTTTAACCCAGGTGATTTTTCCTTCTTTTTTAGTTTGCATTTTTATTTACTTTCTATAAATTACATGCTTTGGCCATGAGATAAAATTCTTATCTCTAAAATTTCTTCCTGCCTCTTTGCCTCATCTCTCTCTGGGGTTAGGGATTCCCCCCTAATTGGCAACTACCTGTTTTTCATATCTCTGAGTCTCTTACAAGACTCATTCAAGAATCACATCTAATTCCAGAGCCAAATTGCCTGGCATTGAAATCTGGCTCTGCCCTTACCAAGCTATGTAACCCTAGCCAAGTTCCTGAACCTCTCTGCAGCTCAGCCTTCTAGTCTATAAAATGGGGATAATAACTGTATGTACCTCATAGTGTTTTCTTTTTTTTCACATCTTTATTGCAGTATAAATGCTTTACAATGTTGTGTTAGTTTCTGCTGTACAACAAAGTGAATCAGCTATACATATACATACATCCCCATATCTCTTCCCGCTTGTGTCTCCCTCCCTCCCACCCCTATCCCACCCCTCTAGGTGGTCACAAAGCACTGAGCTGATCTCCGTGTGTTATGCGGCTGCTTCCCACTAGCTATCTATTTTACGTTTGGTAGTGTATATATGTCCACGCCACTCTCTCACTTCATCCCAGCTTACCCTTCCCCCTCCCCGTGCCCTCAAGTCTGTTCTCTACATCTGCGTCTTTATTCCTGCCCTGCCACTAGGTTCATCAGCACCACTTTTCATAGTGTTTTTATGTGAATTAAATGAGTTCATCTTTGTAAAGTGCTTAGAATAGGACCAGGCACTTAACACATGCTATGTGAATATTAAGTATATTAAAGGTCTTGTCTTTATGAGGAGTTCCCTAAAGTTCATGCTTTCCCCCACCCCTTCCCCCGCATATGCCTCCTCAGGTTAAACTGATGCTACTGATCCCTAACAGCATCTAGAATATTTCACGGCACTCATTTTTAATGCTGTCAGTCTGTCTGTACTAGCCTATACGCTCCTTTAAAATAGATCTTTTCTTATTTCTAGAAGATAAATGTAGACACAAAATAAATGGTTTTTAGTGAATCGACCGGATGAGTAAACAAATACCTCTACCGTAGAAAATACAAAAACGTGTTTTTTTCCTTATATGACTTGCCTCATCTGTGAGCTCCTTAAGAACCCAAAGTATTTCTTATCCATTTTGTATCTCCAATGCCTGATATAGAACCTGTATTTACTCAATGAATAAATGGCTGGAGTTATTACTACCAAAAAGGCCAACAAAACACATAGAATTTTCAAGAAGAGTTTTGGAAGCAAACTTGAAAGTGTTATTTGATAGTTGGGCAAAACCACAGATCATCTTAGGTTAATTGGGAAATGTTTCCATCACATCAAAAATATCACAGATGAGATGGGTATCTCTATATCTCCAATATCATGAGAGGAGCAACTAAAATAATCAAGCATTGGGTATTGGCCTTCCATACAAGACACAAGCCTCTTGAGAACAGAAAAATGAAGACTGAAAAGGAACAGGACGTGGGGCTTCCCTGGTGGCGCAGTGGTTAAGAATCCGCCTGCCAATACAGGGGACACGGGTTCGAGCCCTGGTCCGGGAAGATCCCACATGCCGCGGAGTAACAAGCCTGTGTACCACAACTACTGAGCCTGCGCTCTAGAGCCCATGAGCCACAACTACTGAAGCCGCACACCTAGAGCCGGTGCTCCGCAACAAGAGAAGCCGCCGCTCAACGCAACTAAAGAAAGACCGCACGCAGCAACGAAGACCCAATGCAGCCAAAAATAAATTAATTAATTTTTTTTAAAAAAAGGAATAGGGCTCAAATGTCAAAAGCATGAAGGGTCAAGAGAGCCAGGGTGCAGTTAAATTAGCTACCTCTAAAAAGCCTGAAAGTTAACTTTAGAGTGAAGAAAAATAAGCACTTCTTTAATGAGACATAATAAATTGTAGAACCAGATGATCTTAAAGGTAAAAGGGAGGGAAACGTAGGTAAGTTCCCCAGAATTTGAATGAATTCATTAATCATGAATCCATAATGTGTGGATGTGTAGACATAATGGCATCTAGGGTTTGTATCTAACTGACATTCAAAGAGTATAACTAGAAATTCATGAATTACACTGTCCAAAATGTATCCCATGAAGCCTGCAAATGCCCTGATCTAACAGGGTATTTGTAGAGCTTTTGTGACCTTAAATGACCTGACCCAGCATAACACAAAAGGTGTTCTTTGTAATTAATTTCGTATGGAAACTAGGTAAACTAAGCTTCCCTCAGCCAGGAACAACTGTAAATCTAAATCCATTTATCTTTCTTCTCCAAATCTATAGGACCTCACATATTGACCAAAATGTTTCTTCAGAGGAAAATGTCAGCATAATACATGGAGTTCATTTCTAGACATCCTTGAATGTTTGTTGTTTCTCCCAAGTTGCTGACAATGTGTCTATATATCAATCACCAGCATGTATTTATATAATATAGATCTTCTCTCTCCATGGAATTTAAAGCATTGTACAAGATTTTTTCTTTTTAGATGAATCCAAGATACAGACTTGATAAAGCACAGGACAACTTCATTCTTTCTTAACCTAAAGCTTTAAACTGAAGGCATCTTTAGATCTGAAAAGATCCTACTAACAAACTTTCTCTAAGCCCAGCTCTTAGAATTTATAAAGACCAAGACACCTCTCAAAAAGAAAAAAAAGTCTAGCAAAATTCTGGAAGTATAAAGACCAAGACGCCTCTCAAAAAGAAAAAAAAGTTTACCAAAATTCTGGAAGTATTTTAGTGACATCCAGTTGTACCTAAGGAAAAATTCTCAGAACCTGAGAAGGCAAGAGTGAAGTGACTGACATTAAGCACTGAATCCATGGCAAAGGGAGAAATAAACTTTTTTTAAAAGATATATTTATTTATTTATATTTTTGGCTGCGTTGGGTCTTCATTGCTGCATGCAGCCTTTCTCTAGTTGCGGCGAGTGGGCTTCTCATTGCGGTGGCTTCTCTTGTTGCGGAACGCGGGCTCTAGGTGTGCGGGCTTCAGTAGTTGTGGCACGCGGGCTTCAGCAGTTGTGGCTTGCGGGCTCTAGAGTGCAGGCTCAGTAGTTGTGGCTCACAGGCTTAGTTGCTCTACGGCATGTGGGATCTTCCTGGACCAGGGGTCGAACCCATGTCCCTTGCATTGGCAGGCGATTCTTAACCACTGCGCCACCAGGGAAGTCCCAGGGAGAAATAAACTACTGAGAACTTTTCTAGCAGGCTGCTGGTGAACACCTGCATTGTAAGAACAGAGTTCAATTCAGCTTTGCCACTGACCTTCTCCCCCAAATTCCTTCTCTGACCCTGAATCTTCAGAAAAGAGATGGATGCTATTAAAAACTAAAGGCAGGAACACTATTTGTGGTATAGACTGTAGTGGTTGTGGAGAGCAAAGACTCACCTAGAACAGGCTTTCCAAACCTTGGCACTACTGACTTTTGGGTCACATAATTCTTTTTTTTTTTTTTTTTTTGGCAGTACGCAGGCCTCTCACTGCTGTGGCCTCTCCCGCTGTGGAGAACAGGCTCCGGACGTGCAGGCTCAGCGGCCATGGCCCACACAGGCCCAGCCGCTCCGTGGCATGTGGGATCTTCCCAGACCAGGGCACGAACCCATGTCCCCTGCATCGGCAGGCGAACTCCCAACCACTGCGCCATCAAGGAAGCCCGAGATAATTCTTTATTGTAAGGGGTTGTCCTGTGGACTTCAGGATGTTTAGAAGCATCCTTGGCCTCTGCCCAGAGATGCCAGTAGCGTTCCGCCCCTCCCAGACTGTGACAACCAGTAATGTCTCCAGACATTGCCAAATGTCCCCTGGAGGACAATCTCCCCCAGTGAAGAACCACTGGTCTAGAACCACCTTATATGTCAGCAATATTCACTACCTCAAATGGGATTCAAGAATCAAGAATCAAGAATCAAGCCTGTAAGAACTCTGTAAGATTTGTACAGGCCATCTAACCTAGCCATTTTCTTCCTGTGACTTAATGCCAGGGTGACTGCGCTTCTAATCCATCCCTACCCCCCATCCTCATTTACTCCCACCATCTTGATCTTCCCTTTAGAAATCCTATGAATAGCAACCTTTTACAGATTTGAACAATGAAAGTAAAAAGACTTAGAGGGACTTCCCAGGTGGCGCAGTAGTTAAGAATCCGCCTGCCAATGCAGGGGACACGGGTTCGAGCCCTGGTCCGGGAAGATCTCACATTCCCCGGAGCAACGAAGCCCGTGCACCGCAACTACTGAGCCTGCACTCTAGAGCCCGCGAGCCACAACTGCTGAGCCCACGTGCCACAGTTACTGAAGCCCGTGCACCTAGAGCCAGTGCTCTGCAACAAGAGAAGCCACCGCAATGAGAAGCCCACACACCGCAACGAAGAGTAGCTCCCGCTCGCCGCAACTAGAGAAAAGCCAGCGCGCAGCAACAAAGACCCAACACAGCCAAATAAATAAATAAATAAATTTATTTTTTAAAAGAAGACTTAGAGAAATTTGGGGCTGTGCAAAACATGTCTAGTCCAAAATCTCCCCTCCTTTCTATCCAATTTTAAAAGCAAAGAAGTTGAAAGCCAATGAGGTAAATTGCTATGTCCAAAGTCACTTGTCTGCTAAGCCGAGGGAAGATCTTAGTAAGAAGACTGGTCCTGGTCCAGGGATTTTCCCAAACCCCACCTCATTTGGGAAGCCTTACAAGAATCTGAATCCTGATCACTATTTACCCTGGGCAGGCTGCTTGAGGACCTAATTCTTACAGTTGGTTCTGATTAAAGTCATGCCTGGCGTTACAGTAGATTCTCCTTCAATGTCAACGATTACTAGCAGCCATTATTATTTTCTGTTTTCAACTTTCAACTTCATATATTCAGTTACAGATGGCTGTTAAGCAATTCCTCAAACACAAGACTCCCCTTTTCTCTATGATTCACTGCTGTAGGCACATACATGTAGTAGCTCCTCACCAAAGTATTTTCCTTATTGAAAACAGCACTGAAATAAATGCGAAACCTTCAAATACTACATATCCTTTTGAAAAGTGACCCATCTTATGCAAAACCAAAAACCACACCATTTGGCCCAATTAAGCAACAATAAATTTGCTTATGCCTCATGGGCTCCACTGGTGTTGACATACCAGAATGAAAAGATGCAGCCGTTGACAGTTTCTATAGCTGTGATTGCAAAACATTATCAACCTCCTCTCCTACATCCACCCACTATTAATGGTTTATGACTGTCTAAAACATTACTTCTTTGGACTAGAGTTTTCCATTGCTTCAAACCACAATATAGCATTTTATTCCTACAAATTTGGAAATATAAGCTCAATCTTTTTATTTTTAGAATAACCACTGGTGGGGGAGGAGTGCTTGCAGTGGTGGTACAGATATAGCTTCCATCCCTCCAAGCTCCAAAAGTCTCATGTCTTATTCGTTATCATATCCCCAACTGCTTGCTCTAGAAGCTCAAAAAACAGGTTTGCAGGCTTCCCTGGCGGCGCAGTGGTTAAGAAACCACCTGCCAATGCAGGGGATACGGGTTCGAGCCCTGGTCCGGGAAGATCCCACACGCCGTGGAGCAACTAAGCCCGTGCACCACAACTACTGAGCCTGCGCTCTAGAGCCTGCGAGCCACAACTACTGAGCCCATGTGCCACAACTACTGAAGCCTGCATGCCTAGAGCCCATGCTCTGCAACAAGAGAAGCCACCACAATGAGAAGCCCGCTAATTAAGAGTAGCCCCCGCTTGCCGCAGCTAGAGAAAGGCCACACACAGCAACGAAGACCCAACGCAGCCAAAAATAAATAAATTAAATAAATTAATTAATTTTTTTAAAAAGTTATTTAAAAAAAACGGGTTTGCTAGAGATACAAATCAGCTTTTCACAATGTAGTTTAAAGTGTGTCCATGTTGGCTTCCAGTTTCCACTCACATACTGTGAAGAAGTACAGCAGACCCTTCGTAAATTTAGGTAAGGAAGAGACAAATATATTTGCACGTCCTAAATGGATCCATTTATATATGCCAATATTTAGCATGAATTTGCATGCCTCTAAGTGGTTGTACCTCACAAGGAGATCCACTGTATTTCATGTTGTAATATTTCCTTTTTATCATCCGTAATACAGAATGAGTCTTTGTTCATGCATGATTTACACTTAGTTTTCAATATTAAACATGTCATTTAATGTAAATTCAACACATATTAAATATGTATTCTATACTAAATATATTAAATATAATATTTAATCATCTTAGCACATACATATTTATAATATAGTAGCATATCAATATGTTAAATATATAATGCAAATATCAAACATATAATTAATACTAAAATATTAAATATATATAGGATTAATTTGAAGATTTTTTAAAATTTATTTATTTTATTTATTTATTTTTGGCTGTGCTGGGTCTTTATTGCTGTGCACGGGCTTTCTCTAGTTGCAGCGAGCGGGGGCTACTCTTTCTTGCGGTGCGCGGGCTTCTCATTGTGGGGGCTTCTCTTGTTGCAGAGCTCGGGCTCTAGGCATGCAGGCTTCAGAAGTTGTGGCTCGTGGGCTCTAGAGCGCAGGCTCAGTAGTTGTGGCGCACAGGCTTAGTTGCTCCGCGGCATGTAGGATCCTCCCAGACCAGGGCTTGAACCTGTATCCCCTGCATTGGCAGGCAGATTCTTAACCACTGCGCCACCAGGGAAGTCCAGAAGGTTCTTTTTTTTTTTTGACTGTGTTGGGTCTTTGTTGCTGCGTGCAGGCATTCTCTAGTTGTGGTGAGCGGGGGCTACTCTTCGTTGCGGTGCGCAGGCTTCTGATTGCGGTGGCTTCTCTTTGTTGTGGAGCATGGGCTCTAGGCATGCAGGCTTCAGTAGCTGTGGCACTCAGGTCCAGTACTTGTGGCTTGCAGGCTCTAGAGCGCAGGCTCAGTAGTTGTGGCACACGGGCTTAGTTGCTCCACGGTATGTGGGATCTTCCCGGACCAGGGCTCGAACCTCTGTCCCCTGCATTGGCAGGCGGACTCCTAACTGCTGCGCCACCAGGGAAGCCCTGAATTAGAAGATTCTTAATGGCTAAAACTATATTTAAATTTTTTCAGTGTTAACCCATCCCCCCATCACAGTTTCCTATATACCACAAATGCTCATTTCTTGTTTGAATACTGTTTAGTCATGTGTTATATATATAAATAAAGGTCACTCACCTTATCTATATGTGCAAATTTAGACACAGTGAAAAAAAATAATGAAATCCAAAATAGTTGCCTATAATAGGTGCCTCATTCTTGCTAGAAGTGCTGGATACAAAAGGGAATTTTTCAACATTTCTTTAGGATGTTTAACAGGCATCTCAGTAAACATGCCCCAAACTGAGCTCCTGATTCCCTCTGCCCCGCTTCAGCCTGTTCTCCTTTGGTGTCCTCCATTGAACCCAGTAACTCCAGCCAGAATCCTCATTCCTTCCCTCCACCCTACATCCAGGCCATCACCAAGTCTTGCTATTTCTGCCAGCCATTGGTGAAACCCATACCACAGCTGAACCGAGACTAAAAAAGGCAAGAGGGTGCACAGAAGAAATGGTCAACCCAGTTGACCAGCATGACCCCACCTTCACTGCCAACTTCAAAAACGGACTCTAATCTCGCTTTGTCTGCCACAACATCCTCCCTCCAGTTCAGTCTTCACCCAATGGCCAGTTATTGTTTAACAAGTAAATTGTTTATCTTGGCTTTTCATTGGGCTCAGGAGGAACAAAACTCTTTTCCGTGGTCATGAACGGCCTACATACTATAGGACTCAGTTACCCACATGACCTTACCTCGTGCCTCTCTGTTCCTTGCTTTCTGCAATGCAGCAACATCGGCCTCCTTTACGTCCTTCAACATGCTCAGCTTTTTCCAGCCTTAGGACCATCATAAATGCTACACCTTCTAGACCTTTTCTTCCATCAGACACCTTCAACATCACATCCCTAGAGGAGTCGTCTCAGACCACTACAGCTCAGAGTCCCACCTTCTATCGTCTAGTACCTCTCAGTTCCTTCAGAGTACTGAATCCCATCTCCATCTCCAAAGAAAGTCCCATGAGGGCAGAGAACTTTTGTTCTCCACTGCATACCTAGTACCAGTATCTGGCACATAGCAGCTACTCAATAAATAACAGTTGAGGGCTTCCCTGGTGGCGCAGTGGTTGAGAGTCCACCTGCCGATGCAGGGGACGCAGGTTCATGTCCCCGTCCGGGAGGATCCCACATGCCGCGGAGCGGCTGTGTCCGTGAGCCATGGCCGCTGAGCCTGCGCGTCCAGAGCCTGTGCTCTGCAACGGGAGAGGCCACCACAGTGAGAGGCCCGCGTACCGCAAAAAAAAAACCCCAAAAAAACCCCAAAAAACAAAAAAAATAAATAACAGTTGAGTCTGTGTCTATACAAAAAAAATAGGTCATTTCAATGTCTGGTTTAAATCAATTTAATTCATATTCATCTTTTTTTTCAAGTATACCTATTTACTAGGTCTATATTTTGATAAGTTTTTAAAACTCATAAATAATTACCACTAGCTCTAACTACATAGTATATTGTTAAAAACAGCTCTAATTTAACATTTATATGCTACCCATTTTTAATGTCCTATTCAGTACATATGATAAGGAATAAAATGATTTGCAGACAGTACTAGAAATATTAGCTGATTATTAGGTATACTGAGGATTTTTTTTAATTTCTTGAATTGGACTTCCCTGGTGGTACAGTGGTTGGGAGTCTGCCTGCCAACGAAGGGGACACGGGTTCGAGCCCTGGTCTGGGAAGATCCCACATGTCGCTGGAGCAAATAAGCCCGTGTACACACCACAACTACTGAGCCTGAGCTCTAGAGCCCATGAGCCACAACTACTGAGCCCGCGTGCCGCAGCTACCGCAGCCCGCATGCCTAGAGCCCACGCTCTGCAACGAGAAGCCACCACAATGAGAAGCCCGCGCACCACAATGAAGACTAGCCCCCACTCGCCGCAACTAGAGAAAGCCCGCGCACAGCAACGAAGACCCAACGCAGCCCAAAAATAATACTAATAATAATAAAAAAAAATTATTAATAAATAAATAAAGCCAGGATCTTCATGGTGTACCTTCAGCAGAATTTACATAATATTTTGTTTGTTTGGTTTGTTTGTTTACTACAAAGAACCTTCCTGGAATGTACACTCACCTTCAAGACCAATTCTAGGGTCCCCAAGCCTAGTAGTCACAGGATTCCACCAGCCATTGAGGAAGTACCTTACAGAGCTATAGATCTAAAAATGGCAGGTAGACGCACAGAGGGAGTTGTACCTCCAAGACCCAAGAAATGCAATTTTGCCAAACCAAGGAAAATTGTGCAGAGGGAGAAAGTGAGGCAGGGGCTAGCAAACCAGTACGACAGATCAGAGTGGTTGTGCCAGTTGGTAAAGCAGGACTAAAGTTTTGTAAAAGGTTCTGGGGAAACATTAACAACTCAGACAAAGACACTAGAGCTCGTTTCAGGCCAGGTCAAGGGAAAATACTTAACTGAGCCCTGCAATTGAGAAAAAATCTAGATGGACTCCTGTAGCAGCAGTTGGCACTTGGCAAAATCTCAAAGGTCAAAAGAGACAGTTTAAAACACACACACACACACACACACACACGTTGTCTTGACAGTTACTTTCAGAAAAATCATTAATTATAATTAAATGACAATAGAAAAAATGATAAACAATATAGGAACATGAGTGAGTCAAGCGTAATTATCTGTAGGGCATGCAATTCACAAGACTGTTCAAAACTGAGCTGTAAGTTTTAGATGGAAATCGCAGAAAGATTGCCAAACACGAGGCTTTGATTTGGAAACAGAGAAGTGCTGAAATGATTGCACCATCCCCACACTTAGCTATGCCTTGCTCGTTACTTAGTCATGGCCTCCATCAAGGGCTCGTAGTGGCACAGAAAATAACGAAACCAGAGAAACCAGAGAAAATATGACAGCTTAACAGGAGAGGTCCGGGGGAAAAAAATCATGCTTACTCAGAAAGATGTGTTTGTGGTTATATTTTGAGTAGAACACACAAGTAGTACTATGCTTTCAGTCATACCCGTGCTGTGTAAAAGCCTGTGTTTTATTCATTTATTTGACAAGTATTTATGGAGTACCTACTCTTTGGCAGACTCTGCTCTAAGGTGCTTGGGATACATCAATAAATGAAGCAGACGTTCTAGTAGGGAAGAGACAGACAATGAGCCATAAAATCACATAGCATGGAAAAAAGTACTGTATGAAAAAATAGAGCAGGGTAGGGAGATAGAGAGTGCCAACAGGAAGGAGGAAGTGCTGTCTTAGACAAAAGGAGAAAGAGTAAAGACTTGGAGGAGGTGAAAAAGTGAACCGTGGATGTATTGGGGGAAGATGGTTCAGGGAGAGGGAGCAAAGACTGCAAAGGCCACGGAGGGCATGAAGCTGTGGCTAAAGCAAAGTGCTAACAGAGTCAGCGGTAGGAGGTGTGATTAAAGAGGTAATGGGACTAGAAAGGCAGTGCTTCATGTGGCTTTTGAGGGAGACACAGAGGCTCTGGAAGGTTTTCAGCAGGGGATTGACATGATCTGACTTTGTTTTATGAGTCACTCTGGATACTGAGTCAAGAACCAAGCATATGGGATAAAGGGCAAAGATGGAAGCAGGGAGAACAGATAAGCAGACTGCAGTTCCCCTGACAATTTCATTGATCTCTAGCCAATGAGGAAAGGGCAAGACCCTTCACACATTACTAGGATGTGTGAGAACATGCGTGTTACCATTTGATTCAGGGTCTGTGGGCCTCTTACACGTCCCGCTGTGGGAGTGACTCCTAGGTTCCACTCTGGGAAGGATGCTGGGAGAATATTCTAAGATCCCTGCCTTCCCAGGCTTGGTCTCATCTGCTGGGAGTGATTGTCTATGAATATGGAGCCACTGCAGATACAAGGCACAAATTCCAGAACTCATTAGTACCCTCGGAGTTAGTAGTTTCTGTTTACTCGTTGGCAACTCTACATATAACTTGAGGTGCATCCTGGAACCCACAATGTAGGGCAAAGAGCCAAGGAAGTACCTGGGCCAAACTATTGTTTGCACCAGCTGGTTAGAGCTAGCTTGTTACAGGATTCCCTTTGCTCTGCAAATAGGATTTCACTGGAGGCAATTCTCTGAATACTTGTTCAGCCACCTGCCCTCCTTCCTCTTGTCTTTGCCTTAGCCAAGAGTATACCAGCAGCCCCACTGGAAACACCACACCACTGTGGCTCACAGAGCTATATATTCACTTGGTATTGTTCTTCCTCAGTGGATCTCTTTGTTCACTCTCCCTAATTGTGAGAAAATGCACTTTTTCTATAATTATCTAATAAATTCCTTCTAATTTTAACAAAATGCATTTTCCCCCTTCTCATAATTACCTAGTAACAAGTCTGGGCCTTTCAAAGAATGTTAAAGAGCAGAAAAAAGAGGTATAAACTTTTTTTTTTTTTTGCGGTACACGGGGCTCTCACCGCCGTGGCCTCTCCCGCTGCAGAGCACAGGCTCCGGACGCGCAGGCCCAGTGGCCATGGCTCACGGGCCCAGCTGCTCCGCGGCATGCGGGATCCTCCCGGACCGGGGCACAAACCCGTGTCCCCTGCATCGGCAGGCGGACTCCCAACCACTGCGCCACCAGGGAAGCCCCAAGAGGTATAAACTTTTAAACAATGCGATGGGCACCCAAGCACTGCAACAATTCACCTCCTCCCTGCCCTCGGCCTCCCCCATCCTGCCATGCTTTCAGAGGCTTAGCTGTGGATAAAGCTTCCATTCTGGTTGCTTTCTGAGTTCACTACCTCTCCATCATATTCTATCCAAAAATTTTTGCTAAAATGCTTGTGGAAAAAAGTAGAAGTCATCCAAATAAATATGATCCATAATACATGCCTATGGAATGCAAAAATGCTGTTATTTTAGATGGTAATGAATTTGGGCAAAGAAATTCTTATTGTATTTATGGAGCACTGAACTATAAAATAGGAACATTGAGGGATGCAAATGTTATTCAGACACAAATCCTGCCTCTTAATTTCTGTTTGGCAGGGAAAACAGTATATGTACAAGTAGCCAGTGATATAAATGCCATGAGAAGTGCACAGATAAGACACTGTGGCAGTTCTGAGAAAGTCTCATACTGTGATTATGATTATGACCAGTTAACACTAACCAACAAAAGTCATAATAGGACCTACTTAAGTTTGCTGTATTGTATTAAGTTCTTTTACACAAAATATTTCTACTTTGCATTAGCCGTTTCCAGAATCTATATTCCGTTGTCAGCAAGACACTTGCCAGTCTCTCACTTGACAGATATAATAGCATCATTCTTTTTGCTTCTAATCAACATAATATACCTCTCTGAGAGAAAAGAAAACGGCACCTTGGTGATTCTAAGTTACATTTTCTCCATACAACTAAGATACAAAAACCAAAAGAAACTTGCAAAAATAGTGCCTGCCTATAATGGCAATGGCACTTGGTCAAAAGGAGTGATCTTAGGAAGAGAATCCTGGATTACAACCAGCAGAAGAGGTCATGAAAGGAGTAAGGTAGTGAGATAAGAATTCAAACACAGAAAGGCATCTAAACATGATGTATATCATGTTGACTATGTGCCATATCATACTGACTACACACCAGGCACTGTTCCATGCCCTGTTTACACAATAGATTAACTTATTTAATCCTTGTAACAACCCTGTGAGGTAGGCATTTCACAGTTGGGGAAACTGAGTCACAGAGAGATTTTTTTAGGTAACCTGCTTACAGCCCATACGTAGCCAAGCCAGGATTTGAACCAAGGTAGACTGTGTTCTTAGCCACTTCCCCATGGAGTTTAAATTTAATGTGAATGGTCATCCTTTTCCCCCAGGTTGTCATTTTCACTCTGGCTAGCTACCTTTTCTTTCCCTCCACATGTGACCAAATTTTGCTGACTACCCCCAGAACAAACTAGCCCACAGAGCCAAGTTCAGTACGCTGCAGCTTTCGTCTTTTATAATCTAACTAAATTCCAACGTAAATTCTCAACCACTACATTCTTCCCTGGGAAAGTCTAAAATAAAATAGTAAGATCATCTGCATGGAGAAATATATCATAGATATTAGCTGGTAGAATAAAAATAACAGCAACAGAAAAAACATCAGGCCATTGAATTTTCTGTTAATAATAAGTTGCAGTGCCCCACTGAGTTTTCTGTGTCACCAAATCCTCCCAGTTGTTACACAAAGGCAACTTTGTCTTGAGAAGGCTACTGAGAAGATGGGCTTAATCTTGGCAAGGTCTTGGTGTACCAAGAACCATGTTATTATTTTTAAAAATAAATGACAGCAAACAAAAAGAAATATTATTTAAGCTGTCTTTTCAAAAGGCACAGTGCTATCATCATCATGGACACGGATCCCTACTTTTCAGAAACATGAATATTTTACTCGAGCTCAGAAGGCCCAAATACACATTTTCAGAATGGCAATCAAATTGACCTAAGAGAATTAACATCTGAAAAAAATCTTATTCACTTTATTCAATACTTCTTTTTTTCTTTTGGCATGATGTGTAATGCTTAAAATGATTGAGCCAGGTCTCAGTGCTCTGAAAGGTAAATATTTTTTATTATAATTTTTACAGGCTGGCATTTCCTTGGTCAGGTAGAAGTGTCCTGTTCCTGTTTCAGCTACACAATGCCCCACATATATTGCACATCCACCCATTGCCCATTGTTATGTATAGTTAACTCTTGCTCACTCACATGTGGATTATCCACTGCTTCTGAGATCAGGTTGTTTTTTTCCCCAGTAGGTGGAAACTCAAGGAATATGAGCAAAATTGACTATTAGCCAAAGCAAAGCATAATCAGGAGGCAACCGCTGTCAGCAAATCCCCTTTCATCAACATACACCCACCTACTATGGTCTTGGCACTGGGCTGCCATGTTCCTAAGAACCACAAACATACAGTATTCCCAAAGACAAATATCGTGATTTGAGGCCGGCGATTGTTTTCTTGATTAATGTAAATGGCTGTAATTTTAAGTATACATTTTGCATTACCCGGAATCTGCTGAGACCAAAGGATTGATATTTTCTCAAAATCACAAAGGGTTTTCAGGGTTACACCAGCCCTTTGTCTTCTGATGTCATCTCTCTTAAGTGGCCTTCAGAAAGGTAGATTGTTCTTTTGATTTCTAAAATGACCCCACTCTTAAAACCTGATAGGGTTTACCAAAAAGAGAAACTATAAAATATAGTCGAGCATTTCTATCATAGTATCAGTTTCCTCATGTTTTGTATTTTACAGACATATAAACTGTTTACATCTAAACACACCCACAAATCACTTTTGCATAAACTAAGTTCCTAAGATGACAAAAACTCAACATCCACAATGAAAAAGAATGCTCGTATTATATACCTAAATTACATAAACTAAGTTGTGATTTTTTTTTTTTCAGGTGTCCTTAAACCACTGCAGAAAGTAGAGGAAAGGCAGAGTGGAGCGTAGTTGAAAGAAAGGCTTGTGCCTTTTGTAATCAGTTTACTTTGGGTTGTACCTAGAGATGACATCTTGAACTCATTCAGATGAGCCATCTATTGCAGTGCACTAGGAGCATTTGAATTACAAAAGGGGGGCGGTGAGCCTCAAATTCCTACAGTTGCCAGTTCACCTGCAATAGTTGGAGGGCATTGATAATCTCCATGTGAGCTTTCGGGTGAACATATTACTTAACAGGGTTTGGAGCTCACCTGTTTCTTGGCATTTTATTCCTCCAGACACTCTCTCCCCTTCTACTTTCACTGGAAAATTCCTTCCTTGCCCCCTTTTCCGGGCAAAAAGTAAGAGGTTCCGAAAAGAGGGGGTACACTGACTTCGAGGGAAGGATATCCTTTCCCTCTGCCTCCTTTCCCCCATACAGAGGCTGTCAGAATAGAAGGGGAGGCAAATATGAAAGGAGCAGAAACAATCAGAAAGCAAGCTCAGACCATCTCAGGAGCGTTTCACTGACAAGATGATTCAGGACCACACACAAAAAGTGGCAGGGTGCCATTTCCCCCTAAATCCTTCCGTATGAGACGTTTTGAACAACTTGAGGTGGCAGTTGAACAATTACTTATTATCATTTCTATGCTAGTTCTTCTCTGGAGTTTCTAAAGGCCTTCTATCTCATAACCCAAGTCATCCTTGCACTGCCATTATTGAAAATCTTTTTCCAGTTGTCCTTTGAAACAATTGCTCTGAGCAGGTGGTTGTTGTGACTAACACACACGTCTTAGAATATGAAACCAGAAAATCAACATCGTCATAAGACACAGAGACTGGTCCCAAGAGGAAAAATATATCTTAATAAGGCAAGTAGCTGAAATGTTCCAATAGAACCTTTAACTTGGAATCATTCCGACAAACACTTTTTAAACTGCATCTACATATTCATTGTAATTTCACAAACGTGTGGCACACAAATTCTAGATTCATTCAAAATCTATCCTTTTTCTAAGTCTTATGAATCCCAAACTTAAGCCCTCTTCAGAGTAAGTTTTTTCTAGGATTATGCGTCCTCGGGGAAAACTGAATCACAGTTTCACTTGAACCTCTGTCTAACTTTGAGGAGATCTCCCTTCCCCCACCAGCACCCCTGTATCCAGTCCTGAAAAATCAGAAGGGACTTGAAATGTGGAGATGGGAACCTGCCTGAAACAGGCAAATACTTTCCTACAGCAGTCAAAGCTCAATCATCTGGGACGTGATTTATTTTTAATCAACTGATCAAAAGTAGAATTTGGAAAGCAAATTCATTTTGTAAGAAAATAACTTCATCTACATTAACCTTCTAATCTTTGTTTAAATTACTGAGAACAGGTTCTGTTACTAGTAAACCAAAGAGAACAGTCTAATCTGAATGCTCTTATCATGTGAGGGAAAAAAATGGGAGTAGTCCTAAACACTAGTCAGAGCAAGTACTGAAGACATGTGTCCAGAAGCACATAGTTTCCTTGCTTCCTATCTTGATTTCATCCTCAGCGTCACCAACTGTTTTGGGCAAAATTTACTCTACAGCAGCACAGGTAGGGAATCAAAAATACATTGAAAATTAAAACTATAGAGATTGGAGTAAAGTGATGATACCGAGTTTTCAATCTTACAAATTTCTGAAAACTCAAAAACTAAGAGAAAGATAATAAATCTTCAAAATTTGGTTCATTTCCAGCATATGTTCACAAAAGATTCTTGAGCAGAATTTAAGCGTAACCTAGTCAGGTAAAGAAGCATGGCAGAGTTAGGCTAGGAGATTGGTTTTGGTCAATTTATTTCTTCCTTTAACAAATATTGAAGTAATGAGCTGGGCTCGTGAAATGTCTGATTCCTCATTTTCCCCGTGCGCAGTAATTAAGCAATGGTATGTATTGGGCTGGCCAAAAAGTTCGTTCGGGTTTTGCCATACAATGTTGCAGAAAAGTCCAAACGAACTTCTTGGCCAACCCAATGTATCAGAACAAGGAGAAGGGTAAGGTAGACAAGAAAGGATACAAAAACCCAAATTTCTTTCTTTCCTTCCTCCTGTTTCCATTTCAGACTGGTTTAGTTTTGTTTCCCTCCAAGATTTCATAGCCTCAATCTGACAAGGATTATGGTTTAAATTAATAGCAACACAAACTCCCGTAAAATGCTATCTCATCGCCTTGACTGGGTACTTGGCTTTGTCTTTGTCTAGAGGTTGTGTTTTACTCTGCTGACAACCTTTCACCCTTTAGGACTGGCACCTGCAGTTCTCAGACGCTCTTGGTCTAAATTGCAATGGTCCTTCAAACTGTGGCAACTTCTTCATGTTTGTGTTGTCAACCCTTTGCTTTCTCTGCCCTAAAAAATTTGTGTGACTCCAGCATTACAAGTTTGAAAGAACACATTTCTATCCTACATTCATGCTAAAGAAAACCGAGTGAGCCATTACAACACCACTAGAAAAAAGTTGCTTGATTTTTCGTTCAAATCAGTACAGCCTACGGGTGAGTACCTGGAGGACATTATCTCTGATTAGCTTTCAAGAAAGAAGCCTCATCCCCAAATGCCTTGGGACAGTACCCAAGAGTATATGAACTTTTGCCTAAATAAAAAATGAATCACTTATTTGAAAAATTCCACTTCATTTATTTTAACTGACTTCTTAAATATCCAGTGACTGATTTGTCATCTGTCTGAGTTCATCAACTCTACGCTTCTATGCGGACTGAATTTTTAACTTTAAACAACCAAGCCTGTACTCAGTGTTACCTTGGGAGGTAAATGAGTACAAGAGGACATCACATGCCCCAGCAACCCTCCCCCACCCCCGCCTTACCACTCACTTAAGCGAGACGCCTGTCATAAAGGCTTCCTCAATCTCACTTTAATAATCTGAGTCTAAAAAGTCACCTGTGCCTCTGGACGGCCCAATCGTATGCTTTCAAGAGCGAAAAAAAAAATCTGTTTCTTGTATGGAAAAGGTTTCATCACCAGAGGAAACGATGGGGCTGACTATATGATTTTCTGCTTTTCCAGAAGCTGACGCTTTTAAAATCTTTTTATAAACCATTTCTTTCCCATTAAATATACCAGAATCGGAAGGGGGATGGTAGAATGAGGGGAGATAAGGGCTAAAAAGAGAAGAAAACAAGATTTCAAAATTGGGACCCAAATGTAACATTAAGGGACAGTAGTTAGAAGGATTGCCCAAAGCTACCTTACCTTTGTTATGTATTTGCAGTCGCCCACTTCAGAAATTAACACCATTCACAGCCCGGTAGCAATTTACAGAGCTAGGAAGTAACCTACAACATCTTCTCGGCCTCCCTCTTTTTAATGTAAAACCAAAATAAGGAGTGTCCAGCTACTCCCTACCGCGCCGCTTAAAGCAACAGATCTTTTGAGGCTTAACTCCCAGGCTCTGGGAATTCCAGTTTGTCAGAATTTCTTAACCTTGGAAACCTGCAGGGAGAAACTCTCTACGAGGAAAACTCCCTGAGCCCCGGCTTCTCACTGTCCCAAACTGCACATTCCAAAGTGGGAAGCAGAAAAAAAAAAAAAAAAAAAAAAAAACAAAGTGGGAAGCAGGAGCGATAACCAGAAGGCAGCTCTCTGGGGCTAAATTCCTGGCGGGAGCGTGAACTTGAAAGCGCGGCGATTCCACTGGCAGAGCGGCGTCGGATCCGCACCCGGGGGAGACCGGCGGCCCAGGAAGCCCTGCTGCGTCCGGCGCTGCGCGCGGGGAGCGCTCAGTCTCGGCTCCAGCTCTTCCCTGTTCCCTCCTCCCCTCTGCCCTCCCCCAGCCGAGGCTCCGCGCCTCACAGTAGCAAGGTTGTCTCTCGTCTACTCCCTTCCCTTAAACTCACCAAACCAGATTTTTACTCCCAGCACCGGCAACTTCCCGTAAATCTGCATTGAAATTTTATCCTGCTCGCTGAGCCTTCGCTGGCTGAAGGCCAGTGCAACATTCCTGTTGTTTTAGGAGGGCAGATACCTTTGCTGAAGGTTAAAAAAAAAAAAAAAATCTTGTCTTGACTGGGAGAGATTTGGGGACTTCACCTCACAGACTTCTCTCCCCGCTCAAAAAGTCACATCCATTTCAGACAGCCAGAAACAGCCCCAGAAGTGGCGCCTGCGCCACCTGAGGACGTCTGTCTGAATCAGACGTCTGGCCCCTTTGGGCTGTTGAGGGAACCCAAGCAGAACCACGTTTGAGGAATAAGGAACCAGCTGTTGAATCACGAGCCGATCAGTACACCCCACCCCCGTTCTTCCCCCCTAGGAAAGAAGTCGTTTGAGCAGGTAGGATCACCGCGAGCTCGGCGGCGGGCCTGAAGACGGGGGAACCTCCCAGAGTGTCCTTACCTGAGGCAGAGCACCGCTTGGATGAGCACGGGGAGGAACGTCACGCGGACCAAGCCCTGACCTTTGCCGGGGCCTTCACAGCAGGGCCTGGGGCCTGGGCGCTGCTCGTTCAGAAGTGGCTCATTTTAATGCGCTCTGACCTAAAGTTGCAGCTGGTTTCTAGAAAGGGAACAAAAAACACTGCATTTAAAAACAGCAGCCAAGCCCTCCCTTCACCTTGCCTGATCTCTGGGTAGCTGGTTCTAACTCCCAACCCATCCCCGTCGCAAAGAAATCCGCAATCTGTGCCCCACCCCTTCGCATTACCTGTTTACACAAGAGTTAAGGAGCCTCACGCATTTCAATTGAGCGCTAAGCCTGTTTGTAGGCGCGTAATCGGCCAACAGGAATCGAATTCTGTGACTAAACAAACTAGAAGAGGAAGCAGGCACCACCAGGAACCTAAAACGGAGTTGTGATTTCGGGTTGCAATGTCATTCAACTGAGGAAAAAAAAAAAAAAAAAGTGCTGCTTCTCACTGGGCTGCTTTAGTGAAGGAATACTCCAAAATTTTTTTTTTGCGGGTTAAATTAGTTAATACATACAAAAAGCTTAGAACAGTGCCTGGCACATTGTGTTAGCTGCCACTATATATTTTTAAATTATTATTATTATTTGTACTATGGCTTTTTTGTGAAGAGGAGAGGTCCTGATCAGAGAAGTGGGCTCTTGATCCAGCATTGCCACTCACTAGCTGTAAGGCTTTGAGCCAGTGTTTTTGTTTTTGTTGTTTTTTTAACCTCTCCCAGCCTCTGTTTCTGGAAGATTCTAACGATGAGGCTTTTGCAGTTTATATTCATTGTGGACAGTCTTGAATGTGATGGAAAATAAAGGTCCTGTAAAATAGTGTTCAGATGATTTCCATCTCACTTAAAAGTTGCAAGGTTGACAAGATACATGAAAATAAATCGGCCTGTACACTCCATGAAGTTCACTAACAGAGAGGAAACTCAGGACCCTGCAATCTACCATGGATGTGTGCTTCATTCTAATTTGGATTTAGGCACTTAATTTACTGTCTGACCCTGGGAGAGTTACTTATCCTATTCAGTTAAAAGCCAATGCTGGACAAATAATGGTCATTGCCATTTGAAAATCAGTGTGAAATCAGGGGAAATAATTTTCAAACTCCTCATAAATATTCGAAAGTGATTATTGAAGGCTAAGATGTGATCAGTGCTGACACCCTTTTGCCTCCACTTAACTTCACTCTTAAAGAAAGAAATCATAGTCCCTTTACATGAATGAGGCTCTTTGTACTTTGTTGTGCACTTTCACCCACCTCATCTTATCTGATCCTACAGTTCTATCCTATTAAGTACTTTATCCCCATTTTGCAGATTGAAGGCACTGAGATCAATTAGTGCAAGTTTTCCCTGAGTGGTGAGGCTGGGGTTGTTCTCAGTTCTAGTTAAATCTAAAAGCAGCATTTGCCACCTTTTGGAAAAAATGATTCCTTAAAACCAGCAAAGAATTCTGAAACATTTTAAATCCCTTTGATTTTTTATCTTTCTATGGTGCAAGGCATAACAGATCAATTAAACATTTTCTGAGTTTTAGATTCATTCCTTGTCAGTATGTAAGCCAGAGTGAAGCATGAAGATCAGGCATCGAGAACTCTCTGAGGTTCTCTCACAGTATCTAAGCTGCCAGGCATGCACAAGGGCTCCACAACCACAAGACAACTTAAAAACTCCAACTCCACATTAGCTTGAATTTTTCTTTTCTTTTCCAGAAATATCTGGATTGTGGCCTTGAGAGCCTCCCAGTGTCAGGGACCCTCTGAGTTAAAGAATTCGAGAGGGGACATTCTCAGGCTCACAGATTTTTCCACCTCAGAACAGGTTTTTCTACAGGAAGGACTGGGCCAAACCTGGGGAATAATCACCAGGAATAATACAATGAGTTTGAAAGTGTGGAGGTCAGTGACTGCAGGTGAACTGAAGCTGGAGTCAAGGAAGATGGCCCTGGAAGCAAGTCCTTGTGGCAGTTCTGAGTTGGCTACTTTCTCTCAAATGTTGCCTGGCACTTCTGCTCTTTCTTTCTCAGTTTTGTACACTGCCACCTATTAAGTGGGTATAATTCTTATTCCTAACTACTTCCCACTGCTATCCCTAGGAATGTACAGAAAACAAAATGGATTTTTTCAGTGGCAGTCTATGGCAAAAGAAATGTAAACTTTCATTATTACTTCTTTGTGGCTGACCTTGATGTCTGTTCTTCGTCTTTACTATTACTATCATCATCATCATCATCATTTTAATTCTCAGGCAAACGCCATAATCCTGGGGCATTTGAGTTCTGCAGACCCCTGCTTTTGCTTTCTGTTTTCTTCTTTTCCTTCTGCCTAAAAGGCAGAGTGCTAGAGTGGATGCAAGTAGCATGGAGATTGTTTTCCCATAGCTGTGAGTTTGAATCTAAATTTTACCTCTTAGCTATGCGATGCTGGGCAAATTGCTTAACTGCGCTGAGCTTCAGTTTCTTCATTTATAAAATAATAACATCTCCCTCTCTGGATTTCTATAAGAGTGAAATGAGAGGTGAAGTCTCATTATGATTCCTGGCACATAGTAGGTACTCCAGAAATGCTATTTCCTTTTGTACCTGGAAAAAACCTACTCCACAGCTCACAAAGAATTGTCTTTCACATATTTAAGGTCAAATAACACTATTGCAAGACACCCTCATTAATAGGGGCAAGCCTCAGACCTTTGTAGAGAACCACAGTACAATAATAACCACACATTTACATAGAATTTCCAATGATGATGTATTGTCATCTTTGGTCATCACAACAGTGTATGTATGGGTAAGTCACAAATCATTTGTATCACCCCACTGCTCAGATTACGAAACGGAGGTTAACAAGAGTTGCTCCAAGGTGCTGGTAAATAGCAGAGCCAAGGTTTTTTGTTTCAGGTTTTTTTAACTGCTTTTCACTATTCCTATTGCTAGAACTATGATTACTCTATTCCTATACCCAGTTCGGGAACAGAATCAAGGCGTTCCAAACAATTATTTTAGCTCCTAGTTGTGGGGAGAGGACCAGGAAATTCTAGCCAGAGTTTCCGGACACTCCTCACTTTGGAGGCATGGAAACCCACAAAGAACCCCATCATGTATCCCTGTGAAAGTGAGGCATACTGACCCTATGCAGTATGCTTCCAATTCTGTGACAAACAGAAGGGCAGCAAGATAAAGAGCTCAGGCTCCATGTCAAAAAGACCGAAGTTTGCATCCTGGCAGTTGTGGAGAGCGTTACCTAACTCTCTGAGCCTCAGTTTGCGGCTGATGCAATACCTAACTGTGGGGTCATCATGAAGATAAATGAGGTGATACACATAAAAACACAGTGCTCGACACACTCTAAGTTTCAACACGTTAGTTATTTTTTTTTAAGACTAAGACTATGCACTAAAATGGCCTAATGAGGCATGTAACAAATAAGTGCAAAGAGCTTAGAATAATGCCCGGCACATAGTAATTGCTGTGTAACTGTTTGCTATTATTATTGTTATAATCATTTCCCTATATAACAATTCCTTGTAACAGTGGTTATATGATAAGCAGTTGACTTTTGTGGGGAGGGGAGCTTTTATTGTTTATTTCTCCTGGGAGCTGATCTTATAAAGTGAAAAAGGCAAATATCTTCTCAATGGATTTACTTTCCACCAGTTTCCCTCATTCCTCCTAATTTTACCTAAAACAGAAAACTTATTGGTAGATGGGATAAAATCATCAATCTGAACCCAAGCTTTCTGTTGAGGCTGTTGGTATTTTGCCCAACAGAAATTATTCAGAAAAGAAACCCTATTATAATCTAAAAAATGCAACTTGACCCAAAGAGACCTCTCATCCCCACAGTTTCCACAGCTTCTCATTTCCTCACATGGTGGCCACTAACTACACATAGAAGCCTTTTTTAAAGAAATCTTTTATTTTTAAATGTTTATATTAAGTCCCCAGTGGATCTAAAGTGTGCAAATTTAAGACATGTTATTTCTGGGAACACTTTAACCCAAAGAATTTAGCGCAGTGACTAACCCTAGAATGCAGTCATCAGCCCATGGGTCGAAAGATGAGGGAGGGCAGTGTGAACTCCATCGGAAGGGCGTCTGGGTTTGTGGTTTCCATGCCACACCATAGGAGGGCCCCTAACTGAATTTTAAAAATGCACTGAGTTCACAGAAAAAGGAATTAAGTATAGCAGGGGTTCACTTCGAACATTAATCTCAGAAGCCAAATCCTTCATTTTGAGAAAGGCCTTTAATACAAGAAGTCCCTTGACCTCCGTTCTTCCTGCACAAATAGCTCTGCCAAAGCCCGCCTCACCCGCCTGCTGAGATAGAAGGAGCCCTAATGTAAATTACAGGCCCTTAAAGGCCCACTTGAGACCAAGACATGGTTTTGTTATGGCAACAAATGTGGTAATTCCTTTATATCTCTTTAAGGTTTATTCCCCATCAGAGAAGACCTCCAGGTTTCTTTTTATTTTATAATGGAAGACAGCCTCACATAAGAAGCTCAATCATTCAGCAATAACTTATTTAAAAAGATTGTCAACATAAAATTACTAACATTTATTAAGTGCTTGCTACAGAGTATTTGCCAGATGCTGTGTTAAGCACTTTACATGTTTTAACTATTTAATTCTCACAACAACCCCTGGAGACAGACTGTTGTTGTACCCATTTTATAGATGAAGAGACCAATGCACAGGACAGATGACAATGCTGAGATCCCACAACTAGAAAATGGCAGAGCTGGGGTTTAACCCAGGCAGTCTGGCTCCTTAGCCTGTGATCCTAACCACTATACTCTACAGCCTCAGAAAAGGTTCTATATTGTCTATGATTATATTATATATGGGCGTGTGTACTCTAGTGGCAGTAGTACCAGTGTAAAGACAGCGCCTGGCACACAGGAAGCACTCAGAACGTGTTTGTTGAATGAATGAGTGAATGTGGATATACATTTGAATGTTTTTATATCAATTTGTAGAAGTGTGTGTCAAGGAAGGTAGGATTTAGCTCATCTAGGATTTGAGGTTTAGGGTCACATTGGAGAGTGAATACAAAGTGTGTTGTCCAAAATATGAATAAGGTGTTTTTTTTGGTTTTTTTTTTTTTTTTTTTTTGCGGTACGCGGGCCTCTCACTGTTGTGGCCTCTCCCGTTGAGGAGCACAGGCTCCGGACGCGCAGGCTCAGCAGCCATGGCTCACGGGCCCAGCCGCTCCGCAGCATGTGGGATCTTCCCAGACCGGGGCACAAACCCGTGTCCCCTGCATCGGCAGGCGGACTCTCAACTACTGCACCACCAGGGAAGCCCCTGAATAAGGTTTTAATTTGACATACATTGTAGGGGATGAGTATTTTTTTTAAATAAATTTATTTATTTATTTATTTATGGCTGCGTTGGGCCTTCGTTGCTGCGCGTGGGCTTTCTCTAGTTGCGGCAAGTGCAGGCTACTCTTCATTGCAGTGCGCAGGCTTGTCCTTGTGGTGGCTTCTCTTGTTGCGGAGCACGGGCTCTAGGCACGCAGGCTTCAGTAGTTGTGGCACGCGGGCTCCAGTTGTTGTGGCTCATGGGCTGTAGAGGGCAGGCTCAGTAGTTGTGGCGCACAGGCTTAGTTGCTCCATGGCATGTGGGATCTTCCCGGACCAGGGCTCGAACCCGTGTCCCCTGCATTGGCAGGCAAATTCTCAACCACTGTGCCACCAGGGAAGTCCGGGGATGAGTATTTTACATGACAGAATTCATTTCAGGTATGGCCAAATTTACTGACCATAAAAGCCACATAAAAATAAGAATATTCTTGGGCCTCCCTGGTGGCGCGGTGGTTGAGAGTCCGCCTGCCGATGCAGGGGATACGGGTTCGTGCCCCGGTCTGGGAGGATCCCATATGCCGCGGAGCGGCTGGGCCCGTGAGCCATGGCTGCTGGGCCTGCGCGTCCGGAGCCTGTGCTCCGCAACGGGAGAGGCCACAACAGTGAGAGGCCCGCGTACCACAAAAAAAAAAAAAAAAAAAAAAAAAAAAAAAAAAAAAATAAGAATATTCTCACCTTTGTTTCTATTGTTTCTCTACTTAGACTATCCTTTTATACACCTGCCATCCATCCATCACTGGTATAAGCATAGTGTTACAGACAGTGTGGAGCCAGATAGCTGAGTCTGAATCCTGTGTCTGCCGCTTACCAACTGTGTGACTGTGGGCAAATAACTTAACCATCGCGGGTCTTTAGGCTCCTTACCAGTATCCTCACCATTAGGAGTATTGGGAAGTTTCCATGTGTTACTGTAATTGGGGTGCTGGGAAGAGCACCAGACCATAATAAGCCCAATGTAAGTACTTCCTGTTATGATTCATCATCCAACTGTCAAGCAATATTTATCAAGCATCTATTATGTGTTAGGTTCTGTGCATTATGCTGAATACAGAAAAATAAATGAGATAAGGTCCCTATCTTCAAGGAATTTAGACTCTATGGCAACAGGTAAGCAACCGGCCAATGGCATTCCAGTGTGTAAGCCCAGGAAGTTCATGGCAGTTTAACTTAGGCTTTAGGGGTCTACTAAGGGAGATGATGTCAGAACTGAGAGGCCTGTAGGTTGCTTAGGAGTTGACAGGTAAAGAAGTTGAGAAGTGTATTTCAGGAGAGTGAAAACCAACTCAGAACAAGAGAGATGGTGGATTCAGGGGTTTGAGACAAGGAGCTCTCTATAGCTAGAGGGTTGGATGACAGTAGTGTAAAATGAAATTGAGAGATAGACCAGTTCATGAGAACTATCTGTTATGCTAAGGAGTTCAGAAGGGCTTTGAAAAGGGGGTGCAGGTATCAAATTCGCATACCTGTTGGAGGCTAGACTAGAGGCAAAGCACATGGAGAAGAGAGGATTAAGGATATATTTAGGAGGTAAGAGTCATGGGGCTTTAGTGAATGATCAGTTATTGGGGGTGAGTTAGGAAACACAAAAAGGTTTGGAGTAGAGGTAATCATTCATTCCACAAACATTTATTAAACACCGACCATGTGCCAAGCACTGTTTTAGAACTTGGGAAAACAGCAGTGAACAAAACAGGCACAAACTTGTCCTCATGGAGTTTACATTCTGGTTGAGAGAGACAGACAAAAAAAAAAAAAACCATAATAAATAAGCCAAATATACAGCAGGTTTGATGATGGTAAGTACCATGAAGCTATGAAGAAAAATAAAACAGGGAAGGGAATAGAAGAGTAAAGCAAGGAAGAAAAATAAAGTTGAAGTGGGTTGCAATATTTCAAAGGTGATCAGGGACAGCAGAAACTAACACACCATTGTAAAGCAATTATACTCCAATAAAGATGTTAAAAAAAAAAAAAAAGTGGTTGGGAAGGCCTCTCTGAAAAGGTGACATTGAGAGGGATGAAGATGGTGAGGGACAGAGCAACTCAAACACCCAGAGGAAGTGGACTCCAGGCAGAGCAAGAGTGTTGTTGGCCTATTTGAGAACAGCTAGAAGGCTGGCGTAGCTGGCTGGAGTGGAGGGATGGAAGGAGAGAATGATACGAAATGAGTTAGGAGGGGGCTTCCCTGGTGGCGCAGTGGTTGAGAGTCCGCCTGCCGATGCAGGGGACACGGGTTCATGCCCCAGTCCGGGAAGATCCCACATGCCGCGGAGCGGCTGGGCCCGTGAGCCATGGCCACTGAGCCTGCACGTCCGGAGCCTGTGCTCCGCAACGGGAGAGGCCACAGCAGTGAGAGGCCCGCGTACCGCAAAAAAAAAAAAAAAAAAAGAGTTAGGAGGATAATGGGGCCATGAGATCACCCAGAGTGTTGGGAGAAGAAGAGGACTAGAGACAGAAACTGTGTCCTGACAAAGGGAGAAGGCTAAGGAGAAAGTGTTAGCCCAGGAAGGAATGAGCTTCAAGAAGGAAGGCTTGGGGGCTTCCCTGGTGGCGCAGTGGTTGAGAGTCTGCCTGCTGATGCAGGGGACACGGGTTCGTGCCCCGGTCCGGGAGGATCCCACATGCCGCGGAGCGGCTAGGCCCGTGAACCATGGCCGCTGAGCCTGCACGTCCAGAGCCTGTGCTCCGCGACGGGAGAGGCCACAACAGTGAGAGGCCCGTGTACCGCAAAAAAAAAAAAAAAAAAAAAAAAAAAAAGAATGTACTTGAAACAATAAAATTACTAACCTTAAAAAAAAAAAAAAAAAGAAGGAAGGCTTGTTCACAAATTCAAGTGAGGCAAAGTGTTAAGTAAGCTAAGGATTGAAAACTCTCATTTTGTTCAGCAACTAGGAGATAACTGGTGACCTAGACAAGGGTGATTTTGGTAGAGTGGTAAAGCTGGGTGGTGAAGGAGTAAAGATAGGTGTAGGCAGCCCTTTCAGATAACTGGGCTTGAAATGAAGAACGGTGATAGGATAATTGCCAGAGGATCAAAGGAAAGCTTGCTTTTTGAGAGGAGAAAGGCCTCGGAATGTCTATAAGCTGAAGAGGAAAGCTAGTCAAGTGGGATAGGGTGTCCTAGACCCAGTGAACAAGTCATTCATTCATTCATTTGTTCAACAAATATTTATTGAGTATCTACCAAGAATCACACACTGGAGATACACAGATGAATAGAAACATGATCCATTCCCTCATATTGGAAAGACAGACACATATTTAACTATACATAATACAAAGCAAGGAAGACAATAGAGAGAGATGCAAAATGCCAGGAAGAACCCATTAATTCTGCCTATGTGGAAAGAGGGGGAAAGTGAAGGGACCTTTTTTGAGGTGGTAACGTTTGAACAGGGAATTAAAAATAAGAAAAATGAAGGGTAGTAGGGAATTCTAGTCAGGGGAAGGTCTTGAACAATAACGACAAGATAGGGGGAGGAGTGGTGAAAGCATTTAACACCCAGTGTGACCAAAGCCTGGGGGGTGGTGAAGTGACAGGATTTGCAGCTGGTAAGGTGAGTTGGGGCCAGATGGTTAAGAGATTTGAAAGGAGAATGGTCCTTATTCTTATGGGTGATAAGATTTTGAGCAGGACAGTGACATGACCCTAGGTGTGTTTTAAGTGCAACACAGAGGATGGATTGTAGAGGGGGAGAACTTTGGAGCAGAGAGACTAGTTATGAGGAAATTGCAATGGTTCAGGTAAGAGATGACCAGGTCTATATGGCAGTGGCTGTTCAAGAGATGTTGAATGTGGTAGATACTGTGAATTATCTCATTCTACTCTTCTTCCAGTGTACCTCCTTGTCCTGAAAGGCTTCAAAGCTAAAAACCACATTTCCCAGACCCCTTGCAGTTGAAACTTCAAATGCAATGTGAGTTCTGACAAACGGATCCATTTTATGCAAAGTTTGGAAGATAAAAGTGAGGAGGGGCTTCCCTGGTGGCACAGTGGTTGGGAGTCCGCCTGCCGATGCAGGGGACACGGGTTCGTGCCCCGGTCCGGGAAGATCCCACATGCCGCGGAGCAGCTGGGCCCGTGAGCCATGGCCGCTGAGCCTGCGTGTCCGGAGCCTGTGCTCTGCAACGGGAGAGGCCACAACAGTGAGAGACCCGCATACTGCAAAAAAAAAAAAAAAAAAAAAAAAAAAAGTGAGGAAGGGGCCAGGTTTCTGGCTGCTTCTGCTATTTCTTCCAGCAAGCATGGTCATAAACACGTGGAGTGTTCCTGTGGCATCATCCCACGGGGCTGCTAGCTGTGTGGGTAGAGCACAGAGCACCCATTTTTTGCTGGTGTGGATCTAGCAGACATGGCATGCGTCTGTTGCAGACATGGCATGCCTCTGTTGCAAACATGGCAGTGGTAGCTTTCTGACCCCGGAAAAAGGTGTTTCCCTGAACTCAGTAGTTCCAGTGGTGGTTTTCTAACCCCCCACCTCCCTGATTGTGGCAATGGAGCAGCTCCCCTGACAAGCCAATTCTGCAGTGTTACTATGGAAGCCAGGCCTCAAGGTCCAGTGGAATACCTGCACTTCCAATAATTGTATAAGTACTTAGTTGTGTATATTAAATCCCTTTCTGCTTAAAACAGCTAGAATGATTTCTATTTACTGCAGTTTAACCCTCCCTGATTTGTTGAATAAATAGAACTGAGAGAATCTGATGTCACCTGAATGTGGTAAGGAAGAAGGGAGGGAGTGGCAGTGAGAAAAAAGAGCAGGCAACCTGCTTCCAAGGTTTCTAGCTTCATATGACCATCAATCAAAACAGGAATTCACAGAGAGAGGTGGTGACTTGCAGGTAGGAGAGCGGGGCATCCCATGAGTTGCCAGGAACAGGTTCGCCACAGCATCCAGCTATGGGGCCAGCAGTTGAAACTAGGTCAGTACTGACTATAGGGGAGCAGAAGGAGATTTGGTTCCAGAACCTAAGTGGCATTTTTACTTCAATGTATCACTGATTGACACTTTCAAGTTCAATTCTTGATTGAAGAGTCATATGAAATAGCAATGGCAGAGTCAGTGAAATTTATACACACTTACCTTTCTGCCCCCAGGGGCATTTTCGCCCTCATGTCCTACTAATCAGAAAGCTATCATCCTGGTAGTATCTCCTTTCTTAACTTTGGTAAGACTAGTGCATTTTTTCTTTTTAGAATGATAAGAGGGCTAGTCTACCAGCATCTTTCTTTTAGGCCCTAATTGACACAATATTGTTCAAATAAATCACATTCTAACTTCAGCCTATTTCTTTGGCAATGACAACCAGTCCATGGGCTAGTGACCTGTATGACTCCCCCCCTCAAAAACATTAAGGGTTTCATTGTGGATTTTACAATAAACCTGGAAAGTAGTAAGATTTCCTTTTTCTTTATTCTTCCTTATTTTTTTTAGCATCTGATTCCATTTATTGTCAACACAGTGATGATGTTTCTAGGGTCGTAGGCAGTAGGAAGGTAAATACCTCAGTTCAGTTCCTTTACCGCTTTGGACAAATAACAGCTTGACACTGCAACTTGAGTTGGGAGCATGTGCTTTCTCATTTTACAATAAAATTCAGGGATTTACACAATTGTCATTTAGTGTGTACCTAATGAAATGCATACATTTCTTAATGAACACGAGGATTGGAGCAGGAGGTAGAAGTAGAAACATTTGCAATCTGCTGTAAATATTAGCACCTATTTTTTTTTTTAAACAAAAAAGACCTTGGTAAGACTTCAAGATGCATTTGAATATGCCTTTATTTTAGCATTGGTGATATTTGGTTATAGTTAATTAGATGCAAATATTTCTGCTCAACTGTATTATGAGCCCCCTCCTGGGGGTACAGAAACTGTCTTGTTGAGCTGTGTTTTCCCAGTTCCAACTAGAGGTCCACATGGTAGGCACTCAAGGAATGCTTGATGAGTGATTGAAGGAAGTTTCTAAACTGAGGGTCAAGGGACAATGTTTTAGCACTGGCTCAGCTTCAGTTTCATCAGCTATGAAATGAGTTTCCAGGTCATAAGTTTTGTTACTTCCTTGAAGGACTTCTTAACCATAAAATTTTTTGATCTCTAATGGAAAAGGATAAAGAATCTCCTTCCTAAAATGTTTGAAGTACAGCTGTTTAATGAACTCAGTTTGGTTGTGCCTACAGCAGAGCCATGGATCGAATGACCTCTAGAGGTTCTTTTTGGACTGTGGTGGTGGGATCTGATTAACTCTCCTCTACTTTGAGATCTGGGTCAGAATCACTGGGAGTGGAGCCCCTTCCGGAAATGATTTGGCTACTGAATTGTTTCTATTTTCCTCTTGTTTATCATCAGGATATTTCCCCTTTCTATGGGGATTTTTTGCAAAGGTCACAGAGCCACTTCAGAAAACTATCCTCTTGTTGAATGACAATGATAGCCTCATTCTCTGGTTGGCAACCAGAAGAAACTGCTGTCCGATTTAGGCAGAAAGAGGGGGCTAGGACACTTAGTTGGCCAAGGCCAGAGGGAAAGTCCAGCCTCCGGTGATGACACAGGGACTGTGGCAAAATGTCTCCATGGAAGTGACAATTAGGGAAAGTTCCACCGAGGCCTTGCGAGAGCAGCACAGGGGGAAGGAAACATCATCTGTGACCTGCTCTGGGCTTATAGAGGAGACTCAAAATACTTCAGAGCATCCTGTCAGCACTGCCTCTGCAGTCCACTTCCAAAATGCATACACAAAATAATCTAGCGCCCTTTGGAATCAAGGATAATCCTGTTATAAGCAAAGTGAATAGCTCTGGGGAGGGCTGTGAGTATAAACCAACCTAGTCATCCATCAGTCAGATACTTCCTGAGTACCTGCCATGTGCTAGACCCTGCACTAGGTATGGGGCTCAGGATGATGCATGACACCAGAGCCAGTAAACGGATGGTCTGGTTGAGTAAGCATGTACAATTATTATAAAAGCATAAAGGTCCTGCTTTGCCTGAGAGTACTGAAGTTCCTTCCTGAAGAAGGAACAATTAATTCCTCCTTGTAAGCGCTGCTGATTTGTCCATCAGGTATGCTGACAGGCCCAGTATCTGGGTGTTGCCTTGCCTTCCCATCTCACAACCTGTCCTGCTTCTGTGGCACTTGGCTCATCTGACCATAGCACTCTGCTGCCCAGATCCCTCAGTGATTCCCATCCCCTATCGAATAAAAATCCAACCCCTTAGCAAGGCATTCTATTTGACTACCACTTTCTTTTTCAGTTTTATCTCTTGCCCCTTCACTAATGGCCCATAATTCATGGTGCTCTTTTCATGTCTCATGCTATGAGAGCCTCGCTCACATCAGGCCACATTTACCTGTCCACACTAAAACTTGCTGCAAACATCTGCATCTCTTTTCCTGTGGCTTTTCTTTGGCTGCAGGAGCACCCTAGGCAGGGTAAGCCAGAAGTGTCCCTGGAAGCAGCTCCTCCCTACTCCAATATCTTTGCCCTTCTGTTGGGGTAAGTGTGAGCCATGCATTATGCTACACTGACTCCCAGAGCTGCCCAAAGGGGTTGAGCTCCAATTACTCACGATGGCAACTGTCTTTTTTTTTAATATAAATTTTGAAAAATATTTATTTATTTATTTATTTTTGGCTGTGTTGGGTCTCCGTTTCTGTGCGAGGGCTTTCTCTAGTTGCGGCGAGCGGGGGCCACTCTTCATCGCGGTGCGCGGGCCTCTCATTATCGCTGCCTCTCTTGTTGCGGAGCACAGGCTCCAGACGCGCAGGCTCAGTAGTTGTGGCTCACGGGCCCAGTTGCTCCGCGGCATGTGGGATCTTCCCAGACCAGGGCTCGAACCCGTGTCCCCTGCATCGGCAGGCAGATTCTCAACCACTGTGCCACCAGGGAAGCCTTTTTTTTTTTTTTCTTTTAATGCCAGCTTTAGATGCCAGACTTTTTTTTTTTTTTTTTTGGCCACGCGGCACAGCTTGTGGGATATTAGCTCCCTTACCAGGGATCAAACCAGCGCCCCCTGCAGTGGAAGCACGGAGTCTTAACCACTGGACCACCAGGGAAGTCCAATGGCCACTGTTTTGAAAACGCACCTTCCATCCATCCCTGTTGCAGTCCTCACTCTCCTACCCCTGTTTCCTGGGATCATCTCCCAAATTAATTATTGCATTCAAGTCCTTGTCTCTGAAGTTACTTCTGGAGGAATCCAATCAAACAGTCTCTCCTTTCTCCTCCACTTCGGCCCTTATGCCACTTGTCTCCAGTCAGTTGAGTTCCCCATTCTGGAAGTTCTGCGGGACGATCACCTCCTCTGTGATACCATTTTCATCCACCATACTCTACCGTCCAATGCGAGGGCCTCCTTCCTCCAAGATCCTTGGCCCTTTACACAGACTTCTCTTATGATGTGCATCACATGGCATTGTAATTACGTGTAGGTGTGTTTGTCTTTGCCCACTAGGACTTATGAGAAACTATGACTTACTCAGCTTGTCAACCCAGGCCCTAGCAAAGTGCCTTGTACAGAGTAAATGCCCAATAAATATTTGATGAAAGAATATGTGAGCCTTCTGCCATGGTTTCCTGGCTATAACCCCCGCGTACACAGGAAAAAGCTGGAAGCCATGTTCCTGACCCTGCACTGCTGGGCCAAGGGGAATTCTGTGTCTTGAGAGGAGGTAGGAAACCTTTCCTTGCCCCTCCCGCAGGACTGACTATGATTGTGATTTTACTGCAAAAAAAAAAAAAGGGTCCTTTCAATGCAGGGCAAGTCTCCAAACAGACTTGCCCAGCCATTAGCAATCCATGGAATAAATTCCAAGGGTGTGAAAACCAGTGACTAGAGGCCTGCGGGTTGGTGGAATGGCTACAGGAAAATTGCTGCAGATAAGCCTGAGGGAACTCAAAGATGCCATCAGTCTTAAGAAAGCGGCTATCTTTGTAGTTTTTATCATAGGGTGAAAACCAGCTCTGTAGTAAGCTGTGGGCTGAGTAAATAGCCCAGAAGGAGATGTAATCCTGGAGAGGAATCCAAGACTTTTGGTTAAGCAGGCAGCTGGTCTTTAGGGAAGGCTGGTTTCAGCTGAATTTCAGCAGTGCTTACCTGCGGTGTTATTTTAAAATCTCACTGCCAAGGAAGACCTGTCCGCCTGGACTAGCAGGGATTAGATCGAAGGTGGAGGCTGATACCCCACAATGTTAGACTTCAAACAAACAAAGAGGAACACAAATTCCAGAGCCATGAGAAGGAAAGTTGGTCTTCCCTGCTGAGCAGAAATGGAAATGGCTTGTAGAGTTTCTGCTGAGAGATCAGCTGTTAACCTGATGGGGATTCCCTTGTGTGTTATTTGTTGTTTTTCCCTTGCTGCTTTTAATATGATTTCTTTGTGTTTAATTTTTGACAGTTTGATTAATATGTGTCTTGGCGTATTTCTTCTTGGATTTATTCTGTATGGGACTCTCTGTGCCTCCTGGACTTGATTAACTATTTCCTTTCCCATATTAGGGAAGTTTTCAACTATAATCTCTTCAAATATTTTCTCAGTCCCTTTCTTTTTCTCTTCTTCTTCTGGAACCCCTATAATTCGAATGTTGGTGCGTTTAATGTTGTCCCAGAGGTCTCTGAGACTGTCCTCTGTTCTTTTCATTCTTTTTTCTTTATTTTTCTCTGCATCAGTTATTTCCACTATTTTATCTTCCACCTCACTTATCCGTTCTTCTGCCTCAGTTATTCTGCTATTGATCCCATCTAGAGTATTTTTCATTTCATTTATTGTGTTTTTAATCGATGCTTGATTCATCTTTAGTTCTTCTAGGTCCTTGTTAACTGTTTCTTGCATATTGTCTATTCTATTTCCAAGATTTTGGATCTGGGAAATAGAATCTTGGATCAGCTTTACTATCATTATTCTGAATTCTTTTTCAGGTAGACTGCCTATTACCTCTTCATTTGTTAGGTCTGGTAGGTTTTTATCTTGCTCCTTCACCTGCTGTGTGTTTTTCTGCTTTCTCATTTTGCTTATGTTACTGTGTTTGGGGTCTCCTTTTTGCAGGCTGCAGATTCGTAGTTCCCGTTGTTTTTGGTGTCTGTCCCCCGTGGCTAAGGTTGTTTCAGTAGGTTGTGTAGGCTTCCTGGTGGGGGGGACTAATGCCTGTGTTCTGGTGGTTGAAGCTCGATCTTGTCTTTCTGGTGGACAGGTCCACGTCTGGTGGTGTGTTTTGGGGTGCCTGTGGCCTTATTATGTTTTTAGGTATCCTCTCTGCTAATGGGTGGGGTTGTGTTCCTGCCTTGCTAGTTGCTTGGCATAGGGTGACCAGCACTGTAGCTTGCTGGTCGTTGACTGAAGCTGGGTGCTGGTGTTGAGATGGAGATCCCTGGGAGATTTTCGCTGCTTGATATTATGTGGAGCTGGGAGGTCTCTTGTGGACCCGTGTCCTGAAGTTGGAAATGAACTAAACAGCCTTCAGTGTAAGAAATGGGAGTTGGCACAGGGAACTGACCCTGAGGTTCCACCATGCTGTTAGTGGAAATTGGGGAAGAACCAAGGAGGATTTGAAGAGGGGCGGTAGAGGCACTCAGGAGGCAAGGAAGGAAAGAATGTTAGCATTTTTTAAGGGCTGACATGTGCCAGGAAGGTAGTACTTATTTATTTCTTCTACTAGCCCTTTGAGCTATTATCACAGCCTTGGACTGATGGAAAACTAGAAACCTAGAGAGGTCAAATGACTCGTCTGCCCAAGGTGTCCCAGCTAGTAAGGAATGAAATTTAGGTTTAAGTGACAAGAAGGGTTTGAAAATAATTCATACCCAGTTCAAAACACAAGATGACCATCATTGTTTGATTTAGGTCATGTGCTCAAACTAGTCAGGGATCATAACTCAAAACTGGGCCCATATTTTTTTCCTCCTCTGTGCATTTGGAAATTCATTGCCTTTGGGTGCACTGTGAGGTAGGCACTGTGACTGTGGGAGAGAGAAGGGGGAAGGGATCTTTTAGAGGATCAAGTTTAAAGAGGCCTAACTTTTGGAAAATCTCCAAATTTGGGTTTAGCAGTGTACTTGGCTTGGAAAGGAAGGGAGGAAGGAACGGAAGAAGGGAGGGAGGGAGGAAGCCTGCAAGCATAGGATTTAAAATTTCATACTTCCTAACGTTGGTCATGACCATAGGGAGACACTGAAATACCACGGGATTGGCAAGTACTGCCCTGCTTTCAATTCTGCCCAAAGCAGGAAGGCTTAGGTAAGTCAGGAGAAAGCCTCGTGTTACCACCCTAAGACCAGAACAAAAGCATTGGGAGGAGACTCCCATCTGGACAGCATGATCTCCAAAGAAGCCATGCTAGTCTTATGACTGTGATGTCTCGAGTGTTACAATTGTGTAAGCCGCTGATATTTTAAATGATCGTCGAATCCAGCACATAGGATTATGAAGACAATGTCCATTAGGTTTAGTAAAAGGGTAGAGGAGAGAGAACGCTCATCAAAGAGCAAAGAGAAGAAGAAAGAAACCTGGACTGGGATCCTGGACATGTGGGTTCCAGCTCTGGCTCCTTCACGAGTTTGAACTTCCTGTGCTAACTTGCTTTCCTCTGCTTTCACGAAGGAGCTGTGCTAGATGACACGGAAGAGAAAGAAGAGAACTTCCAGCTCCAACGGGCTAAGGGAACATTTGGAGACTTTCAAACAGGTAGGCGCTTGAGTGTAAGTTGGAGCTGTTTCGCTATGAGTCAGAAACCAATCCAAGGACTATTTTTATTGCTCTTCACTTCAAATTCCCTAATCTGGGTTCTGTTAAATAGAGAGAGAGAGAGAGGAGAGAGAGAGAGGGAGGGAGGGAGGGAGGGAGGGAGAGAGAGAGAGGGAGAGAGAGAGAGAGAGAGACAGGGAAAGAGAAAGAGAGAGAGAGAGAGAGAGAGAGGAAAAGAGAAAGAGAAAGAGAAAACTATTAAGAGGTAAAGGGGGGAATTCCCTGGCAGTCGAGGGCCCAGGTTCAATCCCTGTTCGCTGCCAAAAACAAGAAAAAAAAGGGAACAAAGCAAAATAGCTAATAAAACTTAAAAACACAACAAGTACCTTTTTAACGAGTTGAATCACAAAGCTAGGCACTTTTAGTGTACTAAAACAGTTGTTTTGGGAGGCAATGTCACACCGTGGAAAGAACATAGACAAGTTTTTTTGCTTTTTTTTTTTTGCGGTATGCGAGCTTCTCACTGTTGTGGCCTCTCCCCTTGAGGAGCACAGGCTCCGGACGTGCAGGCTCAGCGGCCATGGCTCACGGGCCCAGCCGCTCCGCGGCATGTGGGATCTTCCCGGACCGGGGCACAAATCCGTGTCTCCTGCATCGGCAGGCAGACTCTCAACCACTGCGCCACCAGGGAAGCCCTTATAGACAAGTATTTTGAGTCCAAAAGACCTACATTTGAATCATAGCTTTATCACTTATGGCATAAACAACCCTGAGTAAATCTCTTCGTCTCTTTGAGCCTCAATTTCCTCATGTAGAAAAGGAGAATGATTATAACAGTAGTACTCATAGCCACCATTTATTGAGGGCTTTATGTGCCGCCCACAGCTGTATGAATTAAGTATTATTATCCCCATTTTACAGACATGGACATTGAGACTAACAAATCTAAGAGCAGAGCTGGGATTCAAACCCAATCTGGTAAAACTCTGAGGCTTATTCTCTCATCTACAGCCCTATACTTCCCCAAAGGATAATAATATAGATCAAATAAGCTAATATTTTAAAAGATACTTTGTGAATGACAATATGCAAGTATTCTATACAATATTTATTATCAATACAATAATGATAATGCAGTAGTAACAACAACAATAACGGTGAATTTTCAAATGTTCATAATCAAAGTGAGTCTCCAAATAGAAATGTGTATAATTTTATTTGAATGTCTAATCAAACAGTGACTAGATGATGACTCCAAGCTAATCAGACTCTGGAAGATTCCCTCATCAGTTTTCACCACTGAATGTCTAAGTTTCTGGGTTCAGAAAAAAAGGCTGCGTGAGTAGAAATGTTGATATCTGAGAAACAGTGCAGAGAAGATATAGAACAAAGCGAAACCTTTGTGCTGTGCAGCTTTATCACTGAAAGCACCATCTGGCCAAGCAGACCGGAAAATAACCAGAGATTACCAGCTGGTAAATTTTACCTTTTAAGAAAACCAAGCAAAAGACTCAAGAATCTATCAGCACAGTAATCCTGGATTGTAGTCAGTAAAATAGGGGAAAAACTGTCCCTATGAGTCATCAAGGCCAGCAAAGAATCCCTCTGGCCTGTTAGAACTGGACCACGTGAACTTGAAATTGAACCTTAGTGTGGAGGAATGGTGTGTAGCTCCTTTGAAAGAGGATGTGGGAAACCAGATGACTCAAGTAGGTGGCACAGTTGACCTGAGAGTCTCGGTCCCACTGAAGTATCAATGTCTCTCTGAGGAAACCTCCTCCCTACCTACTAATTTGATTTCTTCAGTTCCCTTAAAAAGTCCTGGCACCTTTCAAACCTGTTAGAGACAGATACTGAATGTTAAATGTGAAAAGGACCTTAAAATTCATCTGGTCAAATGTTCTCATTTCACAGGTGAGAAAACAAAGGCTCAGAGAGGTAACGTCTGAAGCCCCAAAGCTTGTCAGCAACACAGGAAGATCACCAGTCTCCTACTTTCCATATGCTGTTCTCCCAGCATATTGCTGCTGCCTCATCCCATCCCTCACCCTTCAGTGCTCCCACACTGCTTGTGACACATACACACTTGCATATCACTCATATATGCACTAAGGTCTTTGGGAAGATAATAATCCCAGTGTATTATTCACAGGAAATAGACAGTACTTCCTATGTGCACAATTCTAAGTACTTTATACATATGAATGCATGAATCCTTACAATAACCCTAGGAGCTAGGTACTATTATAATCCCTACTTTACAGAGACACAGAGAGGTTAAGTGATTTGCTCAAGGTCACACAGCTGGTCAGTGGTTGAGCCAGGATTTAAACCCATGCCAGCTAGCTCTAGTGTTCATGTTCTCCTCGAATACAAAGATGTGTAGAAATGTATACTGGTTGCCTCTGGAGAGAAGAAATGGGAGGTTACAGGGTCTGGAATGGGAAGACTTTCTTTTTCCTATAAATCCTCACAGACTGTTTACATTTATGTCATATGCATATGTTACTTATTCAATAAACAAAAAAATAACTATTGTGGGTGTCTTTTTAAAAATAGTTTAAAATGGAGGGTGATAATGGTTGCACAATATTGTGAATGTACTTAATGCCACTAAATTGTACATTTTTAAATGGTTAAAGTGGTACATTTTATAATGTGTATATTTTACTCCCCTTCAAATGTTCTAAAAGCCTTTTTGGCAATGACAGGGAATACTGGGGCAGTGTTTTCCAAGAGTTCAAGTAGCATATTTGGGTCTGGAGCCTAAATATCTCAATATAGTTCAGTAAACATTTATTGTGCACCTATTATATTTAAGGTTCTGTGCAAGTTATGGCAGGCTATATAAAAATAATAAAGCCATAGTCTTTACTCTCAAGGTATAAATGGGAGGCAGCTTGGGTGATGAAAACACAAAGTCAAGAGGAGGAGCTGCTTTTTGGTGAACCATGATATAACTAGCACAGCAGCTGGCCATAGTAGGAGTTTATTATTTATTTATTTATTTATCTTTTGGCTGCTTTGGGTCTTTGTTGCTGCTCTCAGGCTTTCTCTAGTTGCGGCGAGCAGGGGCTACTCTTCGTTGCGGTGTGTGGGCTTCTCATTGAAGTGGCTTCTCTTGTTGTGGAGCACGGGCTCTAGGAGCGCGGGCTTCAGTAGTTGTGGCTCAAGGCCTTCAGTAGTTGTGGCTCAAGGGCTTAGTTGCTCCGTGGCATGTGGGATCTTCCCGGACCAGTGATTGAACCCGTGTCCCCTGCATTGGCAGGCAGATTCTTAACCACTGCGCCACCAGGGAAGTCCCCATAGTAGGAGTTTAATCAATGTCAGCTATTATTATTACAATTATTTGACTCTTCTGAGACTTACTTTCCTCTTTTGTAAAATCAGAGGCTTGGATTAGAGAACCTGCAGACTATAACCAGGAATAGGGATGGTCTTCTCTCTGCTTTGTCGGTGAGTAAAGCTAGGCAAGACATTCTAGAATGACTATTCTCACAAAATGAGAAAATAGAAGCCCGGATGACAATGGGTGGGCTCCATTTTGAAGTGACAGATGTATTTGAGTTCTTCTGTGCCCATGCCACACAGTGGCCCCTGCCACAGGGCTCAGATCTGCGGTGCTTGAGCTGCCTTGTTCTGGCTCTCACAGCTGGTGAGCCAGTTGTTAAATACAGCCATTATTAAAATTAAATGATGTAAACTTACAATTCGATAAATTCCATTTAAAATGAAGTAACAAATACTCAAAACTTATCATTTCCTAATTATTTCGTTACATTTTGCCATTATCTCTGTTTTTAAGGTTAGTTACATCAACTGCATTTGAATGGTGGAAAGAGTATATCATGGCCATACTGCTGTGCATCCATCTCTTCCCAACTCCTTGTTCAGTGATGTCGGATTAGTAGCCTGAAATCAGTCAAGGTAGGAGTATTTACACTGTAGAAATTGGCAAACACAACAAATCAGCCTTCAACCTCTCCCAAAGCTGGTTGTCAAACCAATGCCCCACTGCCTCAAACCAGCATGTGCAATCTGAGTCTCTTGGAAGGACCCACTATTGCTCTCAGACAGAAGAGTGCATAATTATCATCCCACTGCACATAAATCAGGGGCCCATGAAGAAACAGGCTGTTAGATGTGGCCCTCTTCTCCTCTGTTTCCTTAAGCAAAATAAAATAAATAATTCTGAGTGTTTGGCCCACAGCCAAGGAGCTCTCGTGTTTGATTCTTCATCCCCTGCTTGCAAGAGCTAATTACAGTGAGGGGTGTGCAAAGCAACAGTTCTTTGTGTTCCAAGTGAAATAATGGCTTAGTCACCCCTGAGAGTATGAAGGCTCTGTACTTCTCCTCAGTGCAGTGAACACAAACCCCAATCTGATGGCATGTGACTTTTTCTTTTTCTAAATGAATCAGACTTTGTGAATAGAAATTTAGCCTTCCTCCACCCACTCTGGCCCAGCCATGCCAGTTAGCATATTTTCTGTTTTTCTAGTTGAATTGACTAACCAATAGTTTTAGGAGCCTGTTGGTTCACATGTTCAGTTCAGATACTATCACAGGGAAATGGAATCCTTACTTTGCAAACTCACTGATTATATAGCATAAATTCGATTCTATTTTTGTGTAGAGAAAATAAAACCCACTCCTAAGATAGAGAACTGAGACCTGCGTTTGGGAAAGGAATCTTTTCTCTCCAGGTTTCTGGGGCAAAGCTAGATCAGTGAGCCAACCTGGTTGAGGTTTCAGTGCCTTTTCTGTAGACCCTTCAGGGAAACTGCAGGGTGGGTTTGAGCTGTGTACCAGGACATGACTGGACATAGTTTAGGGTCTAAAAAGTACAGGCCTCAAGACCCTAAACGTTGACAAACATTGGTGCTCCCCAAACCATAGGTAACTCAAAATAAAATTTCTAAAAATGCAAAAATCTATGTGGAGAGCAGTGTAGAAATTTGGATAAGCACATGCCAATGACTAGAGACAGACTGCTTGGGTCTGAATTTTAGCTTTCCCATTTATCATTTTTGTGACCTTGGGCAAGCCACTTAAAATCTGTGTCTCAGTTTCATAATCTGTAAAAAGGGATAATTAATGCTATCTACCCTCAAAGGGTTGGAGTGAGGATTAAATACGTTAAAATTTGTAACATGCTTAGAGAAAGGCCTAGTACATAGTAAGTGCCATATAAATACTAGCTATTATTTGAATGCTGACATGCTTTCTAATTGTTTTTGGATTGAAAGTTTGTTAATAGGTTAATTGAAGGCAAACTGTTACTTATTCTTTTTCCTATTTATTTGTTTCCAGTTACCTTAAACACATGACTTAGCTCTGAGATACCAGGCAGGTGTCTTGCAATGCAGTTCCACAAGCCAACCATCAACCAATCCCTATGAAGCTTGGACCTAGAAGTCAAAGTGCATTCTGGTGGTTAAGAGTCAGGGCTTTAAGGCTTCCCTGGTGGCGCAATGGTTGAGAGTCCGCCTGCCGATGCAGGGGACACGGGTTTGTGCCCCGGTCTGGGAAGATCCCACATGCCGCGGAGCGGCTGGGCCCGTGAGCCATGGCCGCTGAGCCTGCGCGTCCGGAGCCTGTGCTCCCCAACGGTAGAGCCCACAAGAGTGAGAGGCCCGCGTACTACACACACACAAAAAGAGTCAGGGCCTTAAAGTCAGACACAGAGAGTTCTTTTGTTTGTTTACTTTTTTTTCTTTCTTTCTTTTTTTTTTTTTTTTTTTGCTGTACGCGGGCCTCTCACCGTTGTGGGCTCTCCCGTTGGGGAGCACAGGCTCCGGACGCGCAGGCTCAGCGGCCATGGCTCACGGGCCCAGCCGCTCCACGGCATGTGGGATCTTCCCGGACCGGGGCACAAACCCGTGTCCCCTGCATCGGCAGGCGGACTCTCAACCACTGTGCCACCAGGGAAGCCCTGTTTATTTTCTATTTTTAAATAATTATAGACTTATGGAAAAGTTGAAAAAATAGTATAGAGTTCACGACTACCCTTTATCTAGCTTACCCTGATGTTAACATCTTTCATAACTGTAGTACAATTATTAAAGCCAGAAAGTTAACATAGAAACAAGTCTGTTAACTAAACTATAAATCTTACTCAAATTTCAGCAGTTTTCCACTGAAGTCCAGGATCCAACACAAGTTCTTGCGTTAGATTTAGTTGTTGTGTCTTCTTAGTATCCTCCAATCCACAGGGGTTGCTCAGTCTTTGCATTTCTTTCCTGACCTTGACATTATCAATGAGTATCAGCTAATTATTTTATAGCATGTCTTGCAGTTTGGGTTCGCCTGATGTTTACTCGTGATTATATTGAAGTTTGCCTTTTTGGCAGGAGGACCACAGAAATGATGTGTCCTTGGTGCATCATTTTAGGGGGAACAGGAGGTTGATATCTCTTTATCAGTGGTGGTATTAACTTGATTACTTGGTTAAGGTTTCTCCACTGCAAAGTTATACACCTATTTTCTAGAATAGAAGACATTGTTAGCAACCTTAGAGTAAAGGAAGATTTTTTGGCATGCCAGAGCCGTCTGTAACAATGCTTTATATTTGCATCCTGCCCTAGGAAAGATTTTATACATATGAACCAACATCCCAATGTACTTTATTATTTGAAGTAAAAGAGACAGAACTACTTTAAAATATAATTTGAATAGCAGCTCAGATAAAAAACGTTTTGGTTACTTCTATGCAAAGCTCATCTGAATGGGGTCTAAAAGCTTTATCATGGGGACTTCCCTGGTGGTGCAGTGGTTAAGACTCCATGCTCCTAATGCAGGGGCATGGGTTCGATCCCTGGCCAGGGAACTAGATCCCACATGCAGGCCGCAACTAAGAGTTTGCATGCCACAACTTAGGAGACTGCATGCTGCAACTAAGGAGCCAGCGAGCCACACCTAAGGAGCCCACGAACCACAACTGAGGGGCCCGCCTGCTGCCACTAAGACCCAGCACAACCTAAATAAATAAATAAATAAATAAATATTTTTTTTAAAAAGGCTTTATCATGGAGTAATAGACCAATGGAACACTATTGTAAACTTAAAATAACATGTATAAAGGAAAATTTAGACTGTAATGAACATGTGAGACAAGAAAAAAAAAAACAGTGAGGCCTATGTATTAGGTATGTGCCATGTATAGTCATTAAATGGTAATTCTTTGGGTGGAAAAAAAATTAATGCAATGAAAGAGCCTGGAAATCCATATGGAGGAAGGGTAATACTGTAAATGCAAAATAACAGAGCTCAATAGTTTGGGCATATGAGGCAATATAACAGCTCTCCCCTTTAATACATAATCAAGCCCATATCACCTTCATACACAGTATTGAAGAACTGGTCCTTCCAGGAGACAGCAGGATGCTAACCTGGCATCACTGCATTAAAATGACTCTTAAGAAGGACTGTGTTTTCTTCGTTTTGTTTTGCTTTGTTTGCTACCGACATATTACGAGGTAGCTCAAATTAAACACATATTTTATATTAGGAGTAAATAATGAAAAAATCTAACTATGGCATTTTATTTTTTGTGGTACGCGGGCCTCCCACTGTTGTGGCCTCTCCCGCTGCTGAGCACAGGCTCCAGACGCGCAGGCTCAGCGGCCATGGCTCACGAGTCCAGCCACTCCGCGGCATGTGGGATCCTCCCAGACCGGGGCACGAACCCGTGTCCCCTGCATCGGCAGGCGGACTCTCAACCACTGCGCCACCAGGGAAGCCCTAACTATGGCATTTTAAACTATTCTTCTCTCGTGAAGACTTAGGAAAGAAAGAAAGAATAAATGTGGGGTGATAGTATCTAACACTTGGGCACTTGCCATATGCTAGGCACTCTTCTCAGTACTTTACATGTGTTAATCAATCTAATTTTCATAACAATCCTACAATATATTTATCATTATTTTCACCTCCATTTTACAGATGAGGAAACAGGTACAGAGAGACTAAATGACTTGACCAACATCACACAGCTAATTAAGTGGGATTCAAACCTGCAATATGGCTCTAGGATACTGAAGTTCTCAACCACTACAATGCATTGCACCTCAAAAGGCTAATAACGCTTGCAATTCATACAAGTTTTTTCCTCCAGTACTATGAATCTAATACATATTTTAAATATACTATATATAAAATTTTTAATGCACCACAAATCTAATAATATATATTTTCTGCTTCTTAAGTATGCTACAAATCAGTATTTATGGAATTTACTTTTTTCCCTTCTTACTCCTTTCAACACCACTACATCTCTATACCGTTTAAACTGAACAAATGAGTACTAGGTCATATATCTAGCCCTGGATTGTTTTCTAACTGGCTTATGGGTTGAGAAGTCCTATGGAGATAAGGATCAAGTTTTAGACATATAGCCTATTCCCCACAGAGAACTAGAACAGAATTAATCTTAAGAGCTAATGTTTATGTTATGTTTTTTTATGGATCACCTAATTTGTGTCTGGCAGTATTCTAAGTATTTCATACTCACACTCTCACTCATTCCTCAGAACAGCCTCTCAGGCACATGTCATTATTACCCTCATTTCACATATGGGGAAACTGAAATTAAGTGACTGTCCCTAGTCAGCCAGCTAGTAAAGGGCAAAGCCAGGATTTCAACCAAAGCCTGTCCAACCCCACAGTTGCTGGCTCAACCACTAGGATATATTATATGCCTGCTGGTGCTAAATATATAGCAGATAGTAAATGCTTGTTGACTGATTCATTGATTGATGCTTCATTCGTTTGTTTCTTCTCAATGAAGGAGGAAAGGTAGAAAATCAGAAGGAAGGGGAAAGAGACAATTAACAAAATGGAAGTGGCCAGAAAAATAAATGAGCTGAAGGCTGGTAACCAAGTAGAGACTAATGCTTGGGAGTACAGGGAGAAGCAGAAAAGACAGTGACAGACTTGGCTGACATCATGGTTAGAAGTCGCACTGGCATCATGCAGAGATTATGCTACTACACCTGTCTGATGTGACTTGAGATCAGAGACTGCAGTTTCCATCTCATCTCCCTAAGCTCCAACAAACTTATATTTTGTTTAGTCTTCGGGTTTCAGTTTCAGTCATTCATCTATGATGTGATAGACTATGTTCTGGGCCTTGGGCAGATAGAAGTGAACAAAATAGATAAAAATTTCTACCCTCGTGAAGTTTACATTTTAATTGGGGGGATACAGATCATAAACATAATAAATAAGTAAGTTATATAATAGCATTAAGGTGGCAAGTGCTGTGGTTTGAAAAAGTAGAGCTGCGTAAGGGAGACCAGGAGTGGTAGGGACTAGAGGGTGTATGGTCAGAATAGGTTTCACATATAGGGTGGCATTTGAGCAAATACTTAAAGGAGATGAGGTTAAAAGAAAGATAATAATAAGAATGGTAAGACCTATATCACTAGAATAGAGAAATTAAGAATGAATATTTTATAATAAAATTACTACTGAGAAGTTGAGTACTCTTACAGGAGAAAAGTTACTTGTAGCTTTCCCATTCTTCCCTGGGAGGTCTGGGAGATGACAAAGTATCTGTAACTCAATTTTCATCTCAATTGTTTAAAAATACAGTTTTCATCCCTAAGTGGTGGTAGCATACTTTTGAAGTCAGTCAGTTTTGTTTGTTCATGCGCATACTGTTTGTGAGTCAGTGCATTAAGTGGTTTGTTCTCATGACCACATAACTGTAATCCACAAAATGACAATGAGAATTACCACAGAACAGCAAAGACTGTCTTTCTGTACATGAATCAAATGAAGCACAAAATTGGTATACCTTTTCAGGAATAACCTAAAGATTTATCTTTAATATAATATACAGAGAAATACTGCTAAAATGTTTCTTAGACAAGGAATACATAAAATTGATTTCTATTTCTATTTCTCAATTTCTATTCTGATAACTATTATTGAGTTCCTATCATGGCAGATATCATGCAAAGAGTTTTATTATATGTAAAATTTTGTTTAATTTATTCACTCATTCAACAACTATTTGGCACTCTCTTGTGCCAGGCACCATTCTAGACACAGCAGGGAACAAAACAGACAAAATCCCTGATCATATGGAAATGGATATATAATAGGTCAGGTGGTAATAAGTGCTATAAAGAGAAATCAAACCAGGCTAATGTGGGTAGAGAATGCCTTTGGGTGGGGGGATGCTAATTTATTATAGGTGATCAGAGAAGCTCTCTGTAATAGGATGACAGTTGGCTTTCTGGGAAAAATTGTTTCTAGGCAGAAAATACAGCAGAAATAAGAACATGTTTAGTAGTTGACTCTATAAGTATTATTTTATAGGAAACTGAGGCTCAAGGATATTATTATTACATATGCATCCATATCACATCAGTAATAAGGGGCAAAGCCAAAACATGACTCCAGGTCTATTAACCTCAAAATCCATGCCGTTCTCTTCCAAAATACCATTTGATTTACTTACCCTGCCCCAAAGAGTTACTCTTTTAAAAGACTGGCAGAGCATAGGACTACCAAGTGTTAATTGGTGCTGCTGTTACTTCTTTAATTTGCTCTAGCCTTAGGTGAATTTCTGACACTTGCTCTTCTCCAGAGCCTGTAAAATGGGGTTTGGGTAATTAACAACTCAGAATGACTGTTATGAGAACTAATTAGTTACTGCTTACAAAATACTTTGAACATCAACAATAAGAGTGTTTTCACTCCAAATACCACATTTTCCTCCCAATGGAGCTCTAGATACCTCCATCCCTGTCCTCCACCAAATTCCACATCTAGTCCTTCTCAGATCTCCCTCTGAAAAAAAATCATTACCTAGTTATTAAAATCAGAAGCCCAGGAGTTATCTTTAACTCATTTCACTTCACTAACACTAACATACATTCCCAAGTCCTGTTCATTCTACCTCCAAAATGTGTCTTCCATCCATTCACATCTCTCCATCTTCAATGCCACCAGTGTATTTCAATCCACCATCCTCCCTTGCATGGAGGATTGCAATAATTGGCTAGTTGGCCTCCTTTTCCAGCTTTAGCTCCTTTCCAATCCTTTTGCTACACAAAAGCCAAGAATGACTTTTGAAAAGAGAAGGCAAGGGCTTCCCTGGTGGCGCAGTGGTTGAGAGTCCGCCTGCCGATGCAGGGGACGCGGGTTTGTGTCCCGGTCCGGGAAGATCCCACATGCCGCGGAGCAGCTGGGCCCGTGAGCCATGGCTGCTGAGCCTGCGCGTCCGGAGCCTGTGCTCCGCAACGGGAGAGGCCACAACAGTGAGTGAGAGGCCCGCGTACCGCAAAAAAAAAAAAAAAAAAAAGAGAAGGCAAGACATATCATTTCCTTACTTAAAACCCTTCAGTGACTGCCTGACAGTACAACCCTCTACCATGGGTGACCAATTCATCCCGTATCTTGCCCAGGACTTTGCTGATCTAAGCACTAAAAGTCCCGCATCCCAGGAAACTCCTCAGTTCTGGGCAATAGGGGTGACTGGTCACATTAAGCATGGCCCGTAAGGCCTTACAGGAAGTGACTCCTGCCTGCCTCATGGCCTCATTTCATGCCACTGTCCCCTCAATCATTACACCCTTTGCACACTGGCCTTTGTCAGGTCCTAGAACGTCCCTTTCCCTTCTCAAGGTCTTGCTGGTTAGGCCTGCCTTTCCCTTGGCCTGGAATGCTCTTCCTGTAGCTGGATTTTTCTTATCCTTTAAAGCTCAGTTTAAATGCTCCAGAAAGGACTTCCCTGATCCAAGTTAACCCAATAGTTCCTATCTGCTATTCTCTATTACAACATTCTGCTTCCTTACTAGAACTTATCATTTTGTCTTGATTCATTTATAATTTACCTATTTATCATCTGTTTCCTACCATTAGAATGTAAGAGGGCAGGAACCTTGTCTGCAGTGTTCACTGTGGTATCCTCCAGCACATAGCATATGGCAAGTACTCAGATAATATTTACTGAACCAACATTTCAGTCTTGAGCCTCACCCCAACCAAACAACAGGTGGACCCATGCCCTGTAGAGACAGAGATCAAGGTCTTGCAAACACCAGGACATCTGGTTGACCCAGCTCCGCACCACCTCCACCCCTGCTGGTGACTAAGATCTGACCTCAAAGGGACCTCAAAAAAATATTGGTTTCTCTGGAGGCCTAGAGAGGTTAAAGGACATGTCTTAAGTTACATACTCAGTGTACGTTTAACATTGGGAAAGCTAAAAACCGATATTTCCTGTTTCTCTACCAAGTGAATTCAAATTTCAAAGGATCTTAGTGTAGGAAGAAACCTCTAGATCCCATTTGCTTTGGTCCTTCAAAGTAGACTCTATAATTTGCGTGCTACAACTCAGGGAATATAGCCAGTATTCTGTAGTAACTATAAATGGAATATAAACCTTAAAAGTTGAGAATCACTATGTTGTATACCTGTAATGTATGTAATATTGTACATCAACTATACTTCAATTAAAAAAAAAAAAAGACTCTATCTATCCCTGTTTAAAAGATAAGACGTCTGGAGCCAAGAGCAATAATTGACTTTTCCGAGGTCACATAACTATTGAAAGGCAAGGAAGAACTTCATTCTTAGTCTGTTTCTCATTTTCAATCTTTTTTTATTCTGGACTTTGTATAACCATGCAATCAAGTATCTGTTCCATATTGAACATGTTAGCAAATGCTTTAAAAGAGAGAGAAAACAAAGTGGATGCAGAGATACCTCAGGAGTGACAAATTATTTAATTTTTTTAAAATTTATTTTTATTTATTTATTTTTTATTTTTGGCTGCATTGGGTCTTCATTGCTGCGCGCGGGCTTTCTCTAGTTGCAGAGAGCGGGGGCTACTCTTCGTTGTGGTGCACGGGCCCCTCACTGCGGTGGGTTCCCTCGTTGCAGAGCACGGGCTCTAGGCGCAGGGGCTTCAGTAGTTGCAGCACACGGGCTCAGTAGTTGTGGCGCACGGGCTTAGTTGCTCCGTGGCATGTGGGATCCTCCCGGACCAGGGTTCGAACCCATGTCCCCTGCATCGGCAGGCGGATTCTTAACCACTGTGCCACCAGCGAAGTCCCAGACAAATTATTTAAACAGATGCAATGCTGTTGTTCCTGATTTATTAATTCATTCAACAAATATCTGTCCGCTATATGCCATGAATTGTTCTGGACTCTGGGGATGCAGCAAAGAATATAACAAAGAAATCCTCTCTGCCCTCCTAGAGCTTACATTCTAGTGTGGGAGACAGAAGATAACGAATAAATATATATATATATACATTTTTTTTTTTTTGTGGTATGTGGGCCTCTCACTGTTGTGGCCTCTCCCGTTGCGGAGCACAGGCTCCGGACGCGCAGGCTCAGTGGCCATGGCTCACGGGCCTAGCCGCTCCGTGGCATGTGGGATCTTCCTGGACCGGGGCACGAACCCGTGTCCCCTGCATCAGCAGGCGGACTCTCAACCACTGCGCCACCAGGGAAGCCCCACAAATAAATATATTTTTATGTGTAAGGAGTCTCAGGTGGTCAAAGTGCTATAAGAAAAATACAGCAGGGTAAGGAGAGAGTGACAGGCGGGGAGCACAGCTGCTTTAAATAAGATGGTCAGGGAAAGACACTCAAGTAGGATACCATTTGAACAGTGATCTGAGTGAATTCAGGGCAGGCACTAGAGGAAGAACGTTCCAGGCCAGGGAGAACAGAAGGGCAATGGCCCTAAGGCAGCATAGGGCTTGGCAGGTTCTAGGGAATGCCCAGGGGCCCTGTGATTGGAGTGGAGGAAGCCGGAAGGAGGAAGAAAGGTCACATAGGGAGCTGGGGCCAGATCCTGCTGGCAACTGCTCTTCGAAACTACTCCCTTTTAAACTGACATATCTTTATAACGCAAATATTTACAAAGCTAGGCCTTGGAGAGGGGGGTTTTATTGAATGTGTTTCAATACGTTAGCAAGCACCGCAGGATTCGCTCTTCTTCCCCCATTTCTTGTTGTTGAATGTTAATCTGTCTAAATCCATTCAGCTCCACTTCTTTGAAAATCAGTCACCTAGTGCTTGCAGCTAAAAAAGGAGACCAACTAATACATCTCAACAGAGCAGATAGTGGAGGCCACTCCCACGGATCAAGATCTCTGTAGAAAACCTAGCTATTGTTCAGCCAATACTTTCATGTTGGTTTCTAAAATAAGAATCTGAGTCATCCTTTCCTCAGCCGGAGAGAACTTTATTCCTTTTACCCCCGTGACTCCTGATTGGTTAACACGTTACTCAGCAGCGGGTGGGCAGGGCCGTCAGCTTCCCCCACTGTATGTGGTATGGCCGTGAGCGAGAAAGGTGAACTGGCTGGGAAGTCAAGCCTAAGTCAAACCCTGTCCTCACCACAGTCCCATTTTTATTTTTTAATTTTTCGGCCACACGGCTTGCGGGATCTAAGTTCCCCCACCAGGGATCAAAGCCAAGCCCCCTGCCTTGGAAGCCGGAGTCCTAACCACTGGGATGCCAGGGAATTCCCCACAAGATAGTTTTAACCAATTTACTTGACTTTTTTCAGCTTCAGTTTCCTCCTCTGTAAAAGGGGGGTATTAATGTATATTAGTTTTCTACTGCTGCGTAACAAATTTGCACACATCTAGAGGACTGGAACAACGTCTGTTTATTGTCTCGCAGTTTTGTAGGTCAGAAGTCCCGGGTGGCATAACTGGGTTCTCTGAGCCGTCTCACAAGGCTGAAATCAGGGTATCCATGCGCTGTGTTCTCACCTAGAGCCCAGGGTCCTCTTCCAAGCGCTTTTCTGTTCTTGGCAGCATTCAGTTCCTTGCAGTTGTAGGTCTGAGAGCTGCGGGCCTCTCTCAGCTCTTTCAGGCGCCTACGTTCCTTCTCTGAGGCCTCTCCATCTTCAGACCGGGACTGCACATCAAGTACTTCTCACACTTGGAGTGTCTCTGACTTCTGCTCTCACCCATTTAAGGGCTAACTGCTTTTCAGCGCTCCTGTATTTAGATCAGGCCCACCCAGATAATCCCCCTTTCTTAAGGTCACCCCTGCCATATAACATAAAATAATCACCAGAGTGAAATCTCATCATATTCATACGTTCTAGGGGTTAGGGTGAGACAGCTTTGGGGGCTATCTTAAAAATTTTTGCCTACAACAAATGCTTTGCTCAGAGAATTTCCCTGAAAATTCGAGATGATGTATGTGTGTAAAACAGTAGACAATCAATTTAGCCACTGTTAACGCATGAGGACCCCTTTGGTGCAGGGAGCAGATAAGTATCTGACCTACTCAGTGAATCAAGCATACGATGAGACTGAATTGTCCATGGTAAATACTTACTACGATCTTTCTCATATTTATGGATGTTAAAATAGTATTTTGCACATAATAAGTGATCTCTATTTTAGTTGGAGCATTGATGTGATGATTTGGAAATTCTAATTTAACAAGACAAAGATTGAGTTCCTCCCTTATCTTCTGAGTACGTTATTAGAGTGGCCAAAAAGTTCGTTCGGATTTTTCCGTAAGATATTACCCGAACGAACTTTTTGGCTAACCCAATACTTCTCCCTCCCTTGTTAAATAATTTTGGCAAAGCCGCCTCTTCCTCTTCCTTCCCATGTACTTTGGTGGAGTTCATCAACACAGGACTTTGAGCTCAGGCTTTTATAGTACAGATACCAACTGAATTTTGGGAATTGACTTAAGTTCTGTCACCTTAAAATGAAGAAGGAATGGCCTCTGCACATTACTGAGGGCCCAGAAAAAATAAAAGGGGGGTGGGATGGGGTTCTGAATTAATTTCAGGATATTGGGGTTGACTGTGTTAAATATGATAGGATCAAGGCATAGTTTTCACATCATGACATCATGATGCACAACACAGCAGCCATAAGAGCATAAACTCTAGAGCCACGCTGCTAGGGTTCAAATCTTGTCTCTGCTGTATTCTTTCAATGTGGCCTTGGGCAAATTATTTAACCTCTCTGTGCTTAGTTTTCTCACCTGTAGAGCATGTATGTACTTCATAGGGTTGCGGTGAGGACTGAATTAAATATGTACAAAATGCTCACAGTAGGGCCTGGCATTGAGTAGCAAAAGTGAGTCACTTAAGGCTTCTCTCTTCACCCCCAGCCTAACCTACTCTCTTATCAGACAGTGGCATGGATTTTTCAAATTATGGTTTATTTATTTATTTTTGAATTAGCAATACTTGACATCCTACAAAACTTAAAAGGGTTCGAAAAGATAAACAATAAAAACTAAGTTTTTCTCCCACCCAAGGCATCCAGACAGTGGGCTCCCAGAAGCAATACTGATACTACAGTCTCATACATCTTCCTAAGATAGTCTATACACAGACTACAGTATGAATATTTACACGATAATATATCATGTAGACCATTTTCACAGATATGTTTTTTGGTTTTGTTTTTTATAAATTTATTTGTTTATTTATGTATATTTTTGGCTGCGTTGGGTCTTCATTGCTGCTCGCGGGCTTTCTCTAGTTGCAGTGAGCGGGGGCTACTCTTTGTTGCGGTGCGCGGGCTTCTCATTGTGGTGGCTTCTCTTGTTATGGAGCACGGGCTCCAGGCGTGTGGACTTCAGTAGTTGTGGCACACGGGCTCAGTAGTTGTGGCTCGCGGGCTCTAGAGCACAGGCTTAGTAGTTGTAGTGCACGGGTTTAGTTGCTCTGAGGCGTGTGGGATCTTCCCGGACCAGGGCTTGAACCCGTGTCCCCTGCATTGGCAGGCGGATTCTTACCACTGCGCCACCAGGGAAGCCACACAGATATGCTTTTAACACAGGTGAGGACATGGTATTCTGTTCTGTATTGGTGATTATCTATCTGCGTTCAACAATATGGCACCCCTGGGACTGACTGTTCCTTGCTGAGAGGCAGCAGTGCCTGTGCCTGGGAGGTGCCAGTGTTTGCCAGGGGATTTAGTTGGTGAAAGAGGTTTTCCTCCTTGGACTAATACTTAGAACTACTCATTCCAGGTAATACTATACTTTGATACTATTCATGTGATAATTAATAGCAGGCAATACTATAAAAGTGATTTTATGTACCAGAATATGAACAACTCTGTTTATTTTGGCACATAATTAGAGGAGAAAGAAGCTGTAAGCCCAGATAAAAATCCATACTTTTTTAAAGTAATAAGGTTTGAATGATAGATATTACATATTGGGTTATATATAGCTGTAGTTTAGATCTTTTTGTACCTTAGACTTGTTTGGTAAGGGCTTTTCAGTTTTTGGAAAATTTGTCTTTGATCTGAGAGTTCATGTACAGTTGACCCTTGAACAACACAGGTATGAACTGTTCCGTTCACTCGTAGCAGAATTTTTTCAATAGTAAATATTGATACTATAGTACTACACTATCTGAGGTTGGTTGAATCTGCGGATGCTGGACTGCACATATGGAAGAACTGTGTATAGGGAGGAACCAGGAACCGGGGATCTGGAGGTCCAACTATAAATTATACACAGATTTTCACCTGCACAGAAGTTTGGCACCCCTAATCTCCGAGTTATTCACAGGTCAACAGTATTTGTTTTGGATCTTGGTCAAAGTTGGTTGGAAGTTTGGTAAAACTCTAAATCTCAGGCTTCCCTGGTGGCGCAGTGGTTGAGAGTCCGCCTGCCAATGCAGGGGACACGGGTTCGTGCCCCGGTCCAGGAAGATCCCACATGCCACGGAGCGGCTAGGCCAGTGAGCCATGGTTGCTGAGCCTGCGCATCCAGAGCCTGTGCTCCGCAACGGGGAGGCCACAACAGTGAGAGGCCCGCGTACCGCAAAACAAACAAACAAACAAAAAACTCTAAGTCTCAATGCTTTTTCTTTCTTTTCCGGATAAGATTTTGTTCAAATTCCAATTTTCACTGAATAACATGTAACTAACTCTTCCCTACCTCCCTCATTTTTTCCCATGACAGTGGCATCCAAACCTGTAAGGAATGATATTATGTCATTTGAAGAAAGAATTTGGTTGAAACCAGCCATACATGTAGTGTTTCCTTGCTTTTCCCTAATTTGGAAGTCAAAAAATGAACTATCTCCATTTGGTCTTGAATCTATTCTATAAGGATGATTCCACAGATATTTTAAAAATTCCATACAGCAGCCTAGATATGCTGATCATGGAACTCCTTGCTCATTGGAACTTCAAAATGAGCAGCTAGTGAAGTAGCAATACTGAAATCTGCCAGGAGGTGTTCCTGTAAAGTGTGACATTCCTGGGTCAGTGCTTCTTTGGTGTTCAACTCTGAGTTATCAAAATTGTTTAATCCTACCTACTTAAGAAGGTGCCCAGGGAATTCCCCGGTGGTCCAGTAATTAGGACATGGGCTTTCACTGCCGTGGACCCGGGTTCATTCCCTGGTTGGGGAACTAAGATCTCACAAGTCACAAGGCATGGCCAAAAATAAAAAAGAAGGTGCCCAACCTGGTAGGATTCTTGTGCTTTTGGCCAATGGCAGTTTATAAGTCCTACTGAGAAAAAAACAGATATGGTGTCTATTATAGACTAAATTGTGTCCCTTCAAAATTCATATGTTGAAGCCCTACTCCCCCACCCCAAGGTGACTGTATTTGGGGATAGGACCTTTAAAGAAGTAACTAAGGTTAAATGAGATTACAAGGGTGACCCTAATCCAATATGACTAGTGTTCTTATAAAAAGGGCAAGAGACACCAGGGATGTGCACAGAGGGAAAATACCATGTGAGGACACAATGAGAAGATGAAAATCTGCAAGCCAAGGAGAGACGCCTCAGGAGAAACCAATCCTGCTGGCACCTTGACCTTGGATTTCCACCCTCCAGAACTGTGAAAAAAAAATTCTGTTAAGCAACACAGACTATGGAATTTTGTTATGGCAGCCCTAGCCAACTAATACTGTGTGACCTTCAGGAAAAAAAGCTATAGAATTTGAGTAAGTTTTTGAAGATCTCTCCCTTTTGGGAGGATGTAACTCTTTGGGATGAGTTGACTCTTGTCATCAACTAGACAAATGAAGCCATGAACTGCCACTGACCATGACCCTTCCCACGGCTTGGTGTTTATCTTTTCCTTGGAACCTTTTAATCTATTCTGGCCAGAGTTTGTTTCTGTTATTTGCAACCAAAAGAGCCTTAAGTAAAACAGGTCTTCAAGTCTTGCCTGAAGACTGACTATATTTCATATATAACTATTATTTTTTAAAATACCTATAGATAATGTTGATTAATAAGTTAATTCTCAATTTTAGGTTGCTAGTATTTTTTTTTTTTTGCAGTTATGTAGTTTTCTCACTCAATAAAAGTCCAAATAAAGTTACAATGTGTTGATGCTAATAAGGAGATTTTAATAAAGAAGAAGGTTGGGGACCATTGATCTAGAACTTTCTGACAGTGTAAGGGCCTCTTTGTGTGGGAATGGCAATGAAACCTAAAAGGTTGATGGGCATACATTTAAGGCAGGAAGGCATCATACCCGCCCAAAGACTAGTGATCTAACCAGACCATCTGCATGGCTCAGTGGAAGTTTTTGGTGGAGATGCTTGGAAGCACACTTGTACAGTTTTGCAGTCTCAATCTGACCCTGCCATCCAGAGTAAGCTTTGAGTGGAGCATTCAAATAAGTCACCATGGGGCTATACATTGTACTTGAAAGGGTCTGTGCTCCAGCTGAACATGTTTTATAAGGGATTATGTATTCTGGGAGCTTTCTCTGACTATACTCTTCCTTTTGGACACAGTTACAGTGTGTAGTGGTAGAAGTAGCTGGTACTTTGAAAGCAGACAGACTTCACCCTCCTGTAGAAAAGGACCACTGGGATGTTGGCTATGTCCCTTTCACCCTTAACAATGGTGGATACTTTGAAGAAAGGACAGAAATCCTTATAGAGTAAAAACTGAGTCACTAGTGGTTAGGTAGGAAGATTTTGATTTTATCATTTCTCTTGAGATTATAGTTTAAATGATTGTAAGTATTGTGAATCATGACCAATCTATTTGAAAGGGCTATCGTGAACTCTGCAAAAGGGAGTCTAAATGAGGGCCCTTAAGTACCATTTGGTACATTTTAACCTATGCATTTATTTAATCAATATAAAAATCTCATTTCCTGCTTTAAGATTATTTGAAATTTTAAGATAAATTATACATAATCATTAAAGTATATAGAATCAATAATAACTTAGGAATATGGTATTAACAACTACATACCATCATCCCTTCCCCCACCTTACCCGTACACTGCCCTCTGGTTGACCCACATGAGTCAGAGAAACAAATGCTCTCTGAGTTCAGGAGCATTACTAAACCAACCATCCTGTATAGCTGTTAATCCTCAGTCTCACCAATTTGCTGACTTCTTACACTGGCATGCTCTTAAGGCTTTTCAAGTGTATTTTGAAGATGGACTTCCTTAATCTCTGGTCCTCCTTGCAAAAAATTTTCAACTTGGCCTAGTTCTCTATCACAGAAGACTCCTGAATCCCCATCTAATCCAGTGGTTTCAGCTTTTGGTGTTTCAGACATTCTTTGAAACAATTGGGGGATTCTTTGCCACTGGGGAAAAATTGCTCTTTTCAGGTAATATCACTCAAAATAAAGATGGCCTTTTATCTCTTTCTAAAATTGGGAAAAGTTATTTCATTTTAACTTGAAAATACAAAGACATTTGGGTAGATGTGTGTCCTGACCAGCATAATATTTAACTTGCTTTTCAAGCTACCACAGAGACAACAGATACCCAACACAGGGAGCAGACACGTCCCTCTCCTTGAAACCTAACTTAATGCCAGCAAATACTTCCACACAGACCATTATTTCTATTTTTGTTTGTTCATTTTCATCTGAAATAACAAAGAATGATCAGATCCCCGGGTCTATTACCTGAAGCAAGTTTAGGAAATGGAAGACCAAGAACTACAATATCAATCTGGATTGATCAATGTTGGGAACTCCTTGCTAATCACATAATTTTATTATGTGATCTGATGTGGTCTTTCTCTAAAGCACGTTTCACTACAACTAATAAACAGTAATAATAAACAATCCATATGTTCAGAGTATTTCAGACCCAGTCCAAGAAAGAACTGACTTCAGTAACTACATTCCTTTTGTTGTTCCTTGTATCTATGCAGTTGGTTTCTTTATAAAAATAAAAATGGACTTTTCTGTTCAGTGACCATTAAATGTTTAATTTGCCAGTTCCTTTGCAATGCATGACTAGTCATATTCTGCTAAAGATGTTATGCACTTGAAAGAGGTGGCTACTTGGATACAAACTGCCACAAATGAGAAATAGCCTGTACTCCAGCCTCATTTTCAACCGAGAGCATGTTTTCTCATAGACACAATATGCTAAACGCTGGGTGGGTCCCCTTCACAATTCGACAGACTATTTGAACCTAAAATGTCAGCTCAGGGCTTCCCTGGTGGCACAGTGGTTGAGAATCCGTCTGCCATGGCAGGGGACACGGGTTTGAGCCCTGGTCTGGGAATATCCCACATGCCTTGGAGCAACTAAGCCCGTGCTCCACAGCTATCGAGCTTGCGCTCCAGAGCCTGTGAGCCACAACTACTGAAGCCCTTGCGCCTAGAGCCCGTGCTCTGCAACAAGAGAAGCTACCGCAATGAGAAGCCTGCATACCGCAATGAAGAGTAGCCCCCGCTCGCCACAACTAGAGAAAGCCCACGCGCAGCAACGAAGACCCAGTGCAGCCAAAAATAAATAAATAAATTTAAAATGTCAGCTCAGTCACCACATGACATATGTTTTCCCACCACTGCTGACATGGTTGTGCTATTGCTCCAATTCTTTCTCTTTGTGGAATTTACATTTCCTTTTTGAAATCACCAACAACGGCTGAAGCCTTTATTGTTTTTTTTTTCTTTTTCTTTTTTTTGGCTGTGCCATGCAGCATGTGGGATCTTAATTCCCTGACCAAGGATCTAACTCACGCTCCCTGTGGTGGAAGCACAGAGTCTTAACCACTGGACCACCAGGGAAGTCCCTATGGTTGAAGTCATTTTTGTCTTTGGAGGGTCAAAACACCCTGGTGTATGAGAGGAGATAAGTATTTTTGGTGATGTCCTTTTCCTGTCCCAGAACTGTGTTTCTGCTCTTCTCTTTCCTCCCATCTGCTAAGTGCAGTTACACCAACTCCCAGGTCTAAAGACTAGCCCATGTGGGTGGTACCACATTTTTTCTCAGAAGTGTTGCATTTCTGAGTCATGCCTTTCCTTGACTGGGAGCTACACTTATCTCTTCATTAGCCATGTTTCCTTTTTTTCTAAAGACGTAAATTGCAGAGGCAGTTTCCTATGTGAAGACCTTCTCCAAGTCACTCTGGGTCCCTGTACTCTGCCACACACGGGTCGATTTATACACACGTTTCAAGATTCCTTTTCTTACTGATTATTGCATGCCCTCCTCACCTCAACCTCTGCTCCATCTGATCTTTATAAATCTTTGAGATATATTTCTTAGGTGTTTAGAGTTCTCTCTCTGTTTTTAAAATTAATTAATTAATTAATTAATTTTTGGCTGCGTTGGGTCTTGGTTGCTACGCGCGGGCTTTCTCTAGTTGTGACGAGCGAGGGCTACTCTTTGTTGCGGTGTGCGGGCTTCTCATTGCGGTGGCTTCTCTTGTTGTGGAGCACGAGATCTAGGTGCGCGGGCTTCTGTAGTTGTGGCATGTGGGCTCAATAGTTGTGGCTCGCAGGCTCTAGAGTGCAGGCTCAGTGGTTGTGGCGCACAGGCTTAGTTGCTCCGTGGCATGTGGGATCTTCCCGGACCAGGGCTCGAACCCATGTTCCCTGCATTGGCAGGTGGATTTTTTTAACCACTGTGCCACCAGGGAAGTCTGGTTTTTAGAGTTCTCTTATTTAGAAATTTTGCTATTGGACTACCTCAGCCTTGCAAAACTATGTTAGTTTGATAGTAATGCACAGTATAAGGGTTCTGGAATTTTTATGGCCCATAGAAATCAAGTCATGGACTCAGGAAGAGAAAGTTTTGTTGGAAAAATCTCAAACAATACCCTTCGTAATGGTTATGAATTTTATGGTGGAAGTGGAGGTAAAAAGTTCTGAAAACTCAACAGAAAAAAGCTACCATTCTTAGTAAGAGAGACAATAAAGAACTCTCAAAGAAGCTGCAGATTAAAGGAATAGTAAATATCTGCCATAGAAAGGGCAGTAATCCTACCAGAAAAGTGACTGCAGATGTTCAAGGCTATTAAGACTACAATTTGTAAAAGAAAGTGCACCCATAGAATACTAATTAGAAGTATATTCCTGAGGAATTTTATCTATTGATGGTTTGTTTTTGCATTATATCAAAAATATTGTCATATAAAGTATCTCAGGTATTCAAAATGTCAAAAAATAAGCATTTCATGTAACAGCTATCACCTCTACCTATTACATTACCTTACCACTTATGTGACAATCATGGAACTGAATTTGGAGATGAGTCCTGGAATCTTCAGAATAAAAAATATGGAATTACAAATTACCTTAGTTGGCATTGCTTTTATTTTGAAAATCTTTTCTATTTTTAGGTCCTGTCATGTCTAAGAAGAAAAACTGGAAACTTTGCCCACCTTGGTGTGTCCTAATTAATGAATTGTATTAGAAAGAGTATTTCAATATATAGTCATTTATTCACTCTTTCAATAAACAGGTATTAAACACATAATTGGCTCACGGAAGGCACGGTGCTAAGCACTTGGGCTACAAAAAAGAAGTGGGCAAAGTCTTTGCCATTCAGGGCTACAGTCTAATGAAAATAGACAAGGAAACAATTAGTGCATAACAGAGGACTATAGCTAACTCTTACTGAGTGTATCAGAGTAGATTCATAGAGGAGATGATCTTCGAGCTGTCTTGAAGAACGATAAGCAGTTTGCCTTGTGGACGAGGGAAGGAAGGGCATTCCAGGCAGAAGGAACAGCATTTGCAATGATATGAATGTAAGAAGAGCAGAACAAGGACTGGTTGCCTGATGTGGCTGCATCCCAGGGGACCTTTGGGAGATTAGTGGGAGATGAGACTGGAGAGGCAGGCAGGGTCCAGGCCATGGAAGCTCTAGCCCCCTGCTAGGGAATTTAGGCTTAATCAAAGTCAGGAGAAAACTGAAGGATTTCACATAGGAAGTGAACGATCAGATTAGCATTTTAGGAAGATCTCTCTGGTGGCAATGGAGTAGATGGAGTAAATGGGGCAGGGTCAGACACCAGTGGTTATGAGGTTAGTATGAGAGTTCAAGCAAGAATGGTAATTACTAACATATATTGAGTGTTACCCTTGTGCTAAGCCCATGACATAAGTTATTTAATCCTCACAATGATTCTGTAAGGTAGTATATTAGGGCAGGTTAGGTTATGCTGTGACAGGAAACAACCCCAAAGTCTCAGTGGCATAAAACAACCAAAATAATTCTTTGCTTCTACCACATGTCCCATGCAGGTTGGCCAGGGAGCAATGCTCCTCATAGCCACAAAGAAACCCAGGATAATGGAGACTTCATCTCAATATATACCTCACAGCAGTGAGGGGGGATCATCATCCCAGCAGTAGGCAGGGAGTGTGGTTCATTGTGTATAGGCTCTCGAAGCTTCTGCCCAAGTGTCACATGGCCACAGCCAACTCCAGGGGAGAAGGGAAGTGCAACCCTACCACGAGTCCAAAAGGAGAACCAGAAATATTCAGACACCAGCACTAATTACTACCACATCCTGTTCTGAGCATAGAATAAAACTGCACATTTCTGACCTGCTTTTTTCTTTTTTTTTCTTTTAATGGTTTACTTAATTTTATTTATTTATTTATTTTAACATCTTTATTGGAGTATAATTGCTTTACAGTAGTGTGTTAGTTTCTGCTGTATAACAAAGTGAATCAGCTATACGTATACATATATCCCCATTTCTCCTCCCTCTTGCTCTGACCTGCTTTTGAAGTTGGATATGGTGAGCCGTGTGACCTAATTTGGCCAAAGAAATGGAAGAAGCTTTGAAAACTAGGAGTCTTTAAGAACTAAGAACTGGAACAAAATTTGTTAGGCTCTTGCTTTCTCTCTGCCATGACATCTGGCAGTATTCCACGTAGTGGCTGCTCCTTTCATCCAAGTTCCAGAGTGAGAACAACAGATAGCAGAGCACCCATTGACTTCCAGTTGTAGGTCACTGAGATTTGAAGGATGTTTGTAACTGTAGCATAACCCAGTTCACCTGGGACTGTTATGGAGGAGACACAAAAAATTTCTGTACAATCTTAAAATTCTCCACAGATAGGTTTATTATTATTATTATTATGTATTCCCATTTTACAGATCAGGAAACTGAGACTCAGAAAAGTCAAAGAATGTGCCCAAAGTTACACCTAGTAAGGCAAAATTCAAACCCAGGCAATCTGACTTCTGAAGATTAGCTAGCAGGAGCCTGACCTAAAGCGATAGAAACGGGGATGAACAGGTGGTACTAGTTTAGTGACATTTTAAAAGTAGAATCAAAAAGATCTGATGGGCAATTATGTAAGGAGAGAGGACAAGCAGGTATCTAGAATGATTCCCAATTTTCTGACTTGGAAAGTCAAATGGACGGTGACCAGTAATTCAAATGGAGATTAGAGAATGATGAGCACAGTGAGAAGTGGAAAGGTAATGAATTTGGTGATGGACTCTTTCAGCGCTTTGAAGCTGTCATTCCATTGTCTTCTCTCCAGTTTCTGACAAGAAGTTGGTCACCTCCATATGGTTGTTGCCCCATATGTAATGCATTATTCTTCTCTGGCTGCTTTCAAATTTTTCTCTTTATTTTTATTTTTGTATTTTTTTGTAACCTGACAATGATGTATCTGGTAGTTTTTCTTTGTATTTACATTGCCTGGGGTTCACTGAGCTTTGGAGGTTTGTTAAGTTGACAGTTTCATCAAATTTGGAAATATTTTTCTTCTATTATGTTTCTGTCCCATTTTCACTGTCTCCTTTTGGGACACCAATTACACATACATCTGATATTATCCCACAGGTCTCAGAGGATCTATTCATTTTCCTTCAATTATTTTTCTGTTCTTCAAATTGGATAATTTCTATTGATTAATCTTGAGGTTTACTGACTCTTCTACCATCTTTCATCTGCTGTTAAGCCACTAGTGAATTGTGTTATCTTGTTTTACTTTGAAAAGTTCTGGGGTTTACGTTGCTATTTTATAGTTCCCATCTTCAAGGTTCCCTATCTATTCCCTACTTATTTACTCATTCAGATCATACTTTTGTTTATCTTAAACATATTTGCCTTTAATTTTTTGACTATCTTTATAATAGCTGCCTTAATGTCTTTGTCTACTAAATCCAATATCTGAATAATCTTAGGGTTGATTTCTATTTTCTACTTTTGTTTTCCTTTGTGTGTGTGTCTAGTAATTTTTTTTAAAGAAAAAGAGTTTATTATAAGATGACAAAAATATTGGCATCTGACTGTGACATTTAAATATGGGCTTGGAAACAATTTATTCATGTAGCTATTTAGGGAGAATGATTATGCATGGGGCCTAACCACCTTGGTTAGATCAGATGCTATTACTGTTTACACTTATCCATTCTGTACAATGTTTGACCAGTTTTAACCCAGATTTTATCAGTAACCTTCCCTCATGACTCTTGATTGTTACGTTGTGCTCTCTTAATTTTCAGCATTACTCCTCCCTATTTTTGGCATAAATACCCTTTCATATTACTATTACACTAGGACTAAATATTCCATAATTCAGCTAGTAATTATACCGATTGTTTTGATGCCTGGCTTTCTCTCCCCTCATCCCAGTAATAGATCCTGTCTCTCCACTATGCTCTCATCTCCATTAATTCGGTAATACTTAGTACCCTGCACAAAGCCAAGGTTTTCCATATCCTCCATTCTTGTGATTGCCAAACCAAGTCATCTCTCCCTAGAAACCTTACTAAGGATTTTCCCACAGTATTATAAACTTTCACTTGGCTGTAATTACAATCCTGCATTTTAAATTCAGAGAGGCGACCAAAGGCTAAACATTCATTCAAAATTATTTAATTACAAGGCTGGATAACTGAAAAAGAATTTTCCATTAAAAATAGTTTCAGAGCTAGAAAGTAATATACTGGTTAACAGGTTATGACTCTAGGGCAGTGACATGATTAAATAGAAATGGCTTGAACTTATGGATGCAGTAATCTAGATCCGATGTTGGTTCAGAAATCTATTTACAAATCAATTTCAAAATTAAAAAATATAATCCGTCTTGATTTTTGTTCTCTTTCCATATCCATAAAATGAAGAGGTTTTCCTGATCACCAGTTTTTCATACAACAAAGTAAATCTCAAATCTGGCACTAGCCAGAAATGTTTACACCTTAGGAACTTCACAGCAAACTGGCCTCTTTCAATAGGCAGACAGCGACCCCTCATTCAAAATGAAGCTGCTCATCAATCAGTGACATCCCTAGCTTCTTTAATATTCATCGACCTGCAGGATGCTGGTAAGATCGTCAGGTTTTAACCAAGTCATTTTCCAGTCAATATTCTCTTGTATGTTTTGAAATTTTCCTTTGCATCTAAAAAAACCTTAGGCTCTCCACATAAGAGCTCCATTACACTGAAAACCATTGTTCCTAGAGCCACAGAGCAGCTCCCAAGTCCCAATGTAAAAGCGTGTCTAGTAATTCTTTATTGTCATACTTAAGGCTACAGATGATGCACTGTAGAAACTGTGGATTCTGTAGTATGTTATTTTCCTCTGAAAAGTTTTGATTTTTCTTCTAGTAGGCAGTTCACTTATTGTCTGGCCACTTTGAACTTGTGTAGGCATTTTTGTTTGTTTGTTTGCTTTAATTTTTTAGGGTAGATCTTTGGAAAGTCCAAGCTATCTTCCCAAGCCCTCTGACTTAGTACACTCAGCCTTCACACTGTTTCTCCTGTGATCTTGTCAAGCTTGGTGTTAGGCGTTGTTAGGGCAGTTCTATTGTAGGTCTTCCTGTAGGGCAGCTGTTCTCAAATTTTAGCATGTATCAGAATCATCTGAAGAGCTCGTTAAAAACACATTTCTAGGCATCTTCCCTTGAGTCTCTGATGGAGTAGATCTGAGGTGGGACTCTAGAATTAGTATTTCCAACTGCATGTCTAACAAATTTCCAGGTGATGCTAATGCTACTGGCCCAGGAACAGCTATCTGAGAAATGCTGCTTTAGAACATTATCCTTACTTTTAAAATGTGTTCTTTCTGGTGTCCCAGCTGGATGCCTGAGGTGTTATTAACAAAGTGTTAATGTGGCCTTCCACTTAGGCTGGGCCACCACTCCAATGACCCTCATCACTGCTTGAATTCTAATAACCCTGCTCAGCTTTCAACCCCACAGAAGTTGGTATCTGGTAATCCTTGCATACTTTCACCTTATACATGTGCAAACCAGCTTTTAGCCAAGCACCCACAGAGGATCCTCCCAGGATTTTTGGAGCCCTCCCTCTGCAAAGCTCCCTTCTCTCAGTGCCCTACCTTGCAGATTAGAGTTGCTCAGCTGCCCCAGACTCCAATCTCTGTCTGCTCAGCTTAGCTGGTACCTCAGCTCATTGCTTCTTGGTTGGGAAATAGCCCCCAGATAAAGAGGCAGAGTGATTCTGGGCCTCACCGCTTGAATTTCTCTTAAGGATCTCAGACTTGTGCTCTGCCTGAAACAGCTGACTCAAATATTTTGCTCACCTTAGTGATTTTTTTTTTTAAAGTGGTGGGATGGCTAATCTGTTACCAGTTTCTACTCCATCATAGCCAGGGGTAGATGTCCTGGTGTTAGACCTTTTGAATTTAAAGAGCCTTGGACTATCCAGATAGAGATACTCTACAATGAAAAGGGAGCCTAGAGATAAAGGTTTGCAAAACATCAGTGTACAGATAGTAATTGAGTCCAAGGGCATGAATCGTATAGGAGGTTACACAAAATGAGAAGAGGAGAGGATCAAACATAGGACATTGGGGGAACTGCTAATTTTTCATGGATGAGTGAAAGAAAAGTGTTGGCTAAAGAGGCATAGAAGGAGTGGTCTAACAGGCAGAAGAAGAGCCACTATCCCAGAAGTCAGTGGAGAAGAGTTTTTTAAAAAATATTTTTAATCCTTACCATGGCTCCCCAACTGTGCTAAGAAAAAAAAAAATTCTTTTTTAATATTTCAAGAACCCTGGCACTTCCCTGGTGGCACAGTGGTTAAGAATCTGTCTGCAGGGGGCTTCCCTGGTGGCGCAATGGTTGAGAGTCTGCCTGCCAATGCAGGGGACACGGGTTTGAGCCCTGGTCCGGGAAGATCCCACATGCCGCGGAGCAACTGGGCCCGTGAACCACAACTACTGAGCCTGCGCGTCTGGAGCCTGTGCTCCGCAACAAGAGAGGCCGCGATAGTGAGAGGCCCGCGCACCGCGATGAAGAGTGGCCCCCGCTCGCCACAACTAGAGAAAACCCTCGCCCAGAAACGAAGACCCAAAACAGCCAAAAATAAATAAATAAATTAATTAAAAAAAAAAAAAGAATCCTTCTGCCAATTCAGGGGACATGGGTTCAAGCCCTGGTCCAGGAAGATCCCACATGCCGCGGAGCAACTAAGCCCGTGCGCCACAACTACTGAACCTGCGCTCTAGAGCCCGCGAGCCACAACTACTAAGCCTGTGTGCCATAACTACTGAAGCCCACACGCCTGGAGCCCATGCTCTGCAATAAGAGAAGGCACTGCAATGAGAAGCCCGCGCACCACAACGAAGAGTAGCCCCCCGCTCTCTACAACTAGAGAAAGCCTGAGCGCAGCAACGAAGACCCAAAGCAGCCAAAATAAATAAATAAATACATACATACAACGCAATAATTTAGAACTATTGTCAAACCCATTTTACAGATGAAGATGAGGATGAAGGTGAAACTGACCAGCCAAGTAACTTGTACAAGGTCATGCAGCTGGTAAGTGGCAGAGCCAGAACTAGAATCCAGGCATTCTGGCTCCAATACTTGAAAAAAAACCACAATGTCCTGCCTCACTCCAAAACAGGAGAGGATGACAAGTATGACAGTGCTGTCTAGGAAGCTGAGGGTTGAAAAGTGCCTATTGGATTAAGCACTAGGTCCACTGGTGAGCTCCACAAGTGCTCACTGAAATAAACAGGAGGTGCTAATTAACTGCTCAACATGATTGGTTCCTGGGTTTAGCTCTTCTTTTGAACCACCAGAGTGCCATACACGTGGCGCCTCTCAGGCCCTGCTTGCATTGTCCTCCTCCTCAGAAACCCGCTCCAGGTTTCTGCTCAGAAAGAGGAGACTCACTCCCTAACTGCATACAGACAAGACCCACCACTCCAGCTCCTAAGGGGGTGAAGGGAAGTGTGAGGTGCCTATTACTACTTCACAGCTGTGCCTGGCACCAGTTTATGTGCATTTGAACATATCATCAACTCAATTACCTGTGTTCAGATTAGCCTCAGCAAATCTTTAAGCTCTCACAGCTGTCTTCAGGTGTTCAGGGGATTATTATGAGGAGATATTGATCAGCTGTTCTCCAAGTCTCCTGTGGGCAGAACAAAAGGAAAGAGGCTTAAATGTCAGCAAGGGATCTAGATGTAAGTGAGAACAGTGAGGCAGGGAGGTCCTGTGTACTTAAGCAAGTTTCTAGCCTTTCTGCCTTAGTTAGCCCTAAATACTCCCTTTCCCACCGTATCACCCTATTTGTTTTATAACGAAATAGACAAAAACAACAGCAACAATAATAGCAAATGTTTATATAGTTCTTACTTCGTGCCAGGCACTGCTACTAAGTTTTCAGTTCAGATTCATCATTTAATACTTACAACACAATGAGATAAATACTATTGCCATCCCCATTTCACAGATAAGAAAACTGAGACACAGATACAATGAATAACTTGCCAAAGGTCACAGAACCAACAAACGGCAGAGCCTACATTTGAAGCCTCCTGCAAAAGTCCATCCTCTTACCCACTACCCGCACTGCTAATATGTAGAAATTGCACTAGAACAGAATTCAAGATAAGCAGAGCAAGGAGAGATGATACCAATGTGGCATGGAGCCTGCAGTACATTGTTAGAAAATGGTTCTACATGAACCATGCCTCCCTGAATTCATGTGCAGTCCCCTTCCACACTGAATCTGTGCCAGCATAATGGCTGACTTGGCCAATAGCATAGGATGGAAGCAACTTCCTGGGACTTCAAGCCTTTAAGAGATCTGGAGCTTCTGCTTTCTCTCTCAGAACCCAACTGCCTTGTAAAGAAGTCCAGGCTGTCTAGCTGTAGAGAGAGGCCACAGGTATTGAGAAGCCTCAGAGGCTGAGAGCCATGTGGACAACAGAGGCATCTCAGCTAAGAGACAGCATCAAAGTGGTCAATGAAGCCATGTGAACTGTCCCAAGAGACACCACAATGGGCAATCTGACCCAAGCCTGCTGAGCGCTGCCCCAAATCCTGGCTCTAAAAGGGTTGTGGTTTTAAGTCATTGTGTTTCTTTTCTATTGTGAAACATACATAACAAAATTTACCATTGTAACGATTTTTAAGTGTACAGAGTTCTGTGGCATTAAGTACATTCACATTATTGTGCAACCACCAGCATGATCTATCTCCAGAATCTTTTCATCATCTCAAAGTGAAACTCTGTCCCCATTAAACACTAACTCCCCATTCCTCCTTCCCAGCCCTGGTAACCACTGTTCTACTTTCTTTCTCTATGAATTTAAGTCAATAAGTTTTAAGACGGTTTGTTAGGTAGCGACATATAACTTTATATAGATACTGATAGATTTAATAATCTGCTTTTAGAATATATTAATGTGTTTGTTAGTTTATTAAATACCAGAGAGTTGCAGAAGCATCAGGAAACTTCCCAGAGCTTCAGTTCACTATGTCATTGTACATTTAATTCTAATGTGTCATGGCCTACAGTGTTATAGGTAAAATTATAATTATGCCTAACATTTACTTTAAAGTTGAGAAGGCAGTTTCTCATTTCTACTCTATGCATAGAGTAGAACAGGTTGGCTTGCAACCATTTGTTGATCACTCCTATTTGGGAAGAGAGATGGGGAGGGGACCCAAAAGATGGTTCAGCAGCTTGAAAGAGGAGACACAAGCCCAGTTCTTAAAGAGCATCTGCTCTCCTAGGACACACCCATGGATATGCTGACAGGAAAGGCCTTTGATCATGCTGAGACCAACCAAGATGGCTCCCAATTAAATGTTTTATAGGGTATGGCTGGATCTACATTAAGAAATAAATATGCTTGGTTGTATTTGGGGCAGGAATAGTATGATGAGGAAAGTGAGATACATCCCCACTGAATAAAGCTCCAGACTCATGTTCCATTCATGAAAGGGTGAAAGGGACATGAAATCTATTCAGCGGGTCACAAACTAAATATATATATATCTATATATATACATGTGTGTATATATATATATATAATAGAGCTGAATTCATTGAAATAATAACGGCAAGTGTTTTTCTGTGGAGTTTATTTCAGTTACATTGTATGCATATACTTGCATCTTCATAGTCATGTTATTTGGGATTTGTCACAATATGAAATGTATTTCTTACTGTGGTGAAAGCACTTGAAAACCATTGCCCTACCCCACCTCTGTCCTGGCCACAGCCTTCCTCAAAGTGCAGAAATATTCTACAGCCTTAGGGAAAGTATGGCCTATCTACCTGTACTAGCCTTGCGCAAACAGTAGAAAAGACAGATTTTATTTTAGCACAAAGACTACACTCCAGAGGCCTGTATGGAATGGCTGAAAATGTTGCAGGTACAATTCTGCCTATGTGCCCACAGGTGATTTAATGACCCAGAAGCATGGTGAAACAATGCTGAAAGTACTGGATAAGACAGACATAGCGAGTCTGAGGTTCCAGTGTCAGTTCTCTGTCAAACACTTATAATTCCTTGAGACTTTCTGGGCTTCCCTTCCCTCATCTGTTGAAAACTCTTTAAGGAAAGTCTCCCACCAAGAGAAGAAATGCTGATAAGATTTATGTCACTGCCTCTTCTTTTTCCCAAGTTGAGTCACTGGGATAAGGAATGTAGAGGAAAAGTCAGTCTCTTTTGTTTAAAAATGTATCCAGCTTTTTATTTGTTTATATTTTTTCTGAGGTCGATAGGGATAGACAAACAAAGACCATCTTTGAAAGACAGCTAATGTCCATTTCTGGTTTGAGGCAGAGGACTTACGCTGAGTACCCCACCCAGGTCCATGTGTCTATAATCACAAAACTTACATCATTTTATTCTCATGAATTAAACAATAAACTATAATCGTCTATGTTCAAAATATGATGGTGAAGTCATGGCACCTCAATCACATATAAAATTCATCGCTATAATTAAGCCATGTATATAAGAAGGTAGTTAGAATTCATCAGGACTTAAAAGCACAGGGTCATGGTGATTCTTTCTCCTGAGCCGAGGAAACGTGAACTCCTTGATGGCAGGATTTTAATCCTGGAGCTTACGCAGAGGAAGGGGAACTGGGCTAGTGACCACTGGCAGCTCCTAGACCTTAAAAAGAGAAGGAGTATGGCAGAAGAGAAGGAGCTTGGATATTGCCAACAGCCTTTTTTTTTTTTTTTAAGAGTTGTAGAGCTTCAACAATAATGGCTCTGCTTCTGCCAATATCAGCAGGGAGACAGGTGCAGAGAGCTCTGAAGAGCTCTTTCAGCTACAGATGTGGCCCAAGAAGTGTCCCAGAAGCCTGTGCTTCTTGCCATGCTGGGCTGAACCTGGAGCATTTCCAGGAAAACTCAAATGGGTCCAGGAGTGACATGGGAACTTAGCAGCTTTGTTTGCAACTTAAGCGTAGAGATTGTTTTTCATCAAATAGAAAACATCCTTGTCCATTTGATTTTCAAACAAAGTAATGCTGTTTGGGACTGATATAAGCAAATTCATTCTCATTGGGGGAACTCCACATCTTTATTCAGTTTAGGGAGAGTATAAAGTAATTCGAATTGCTTCATTTATATTTTCTCATGGTGTAGAGAAATGTGTGAGATTTGATGACTAATTTTTTTTTCATGGTAATTTTTTTTAGAACACATTCAAACAAGATGCCATTTAATAGACCTGACTATTGCCTGACTCTCTGGATATGATAAAAAGCATAGAAGAGCAGAAATTGAAGGGGAAAGTAAGAAAAGATTTACTAAAGGGCAATGAATTATATTATTAGACCAGTGACTCCTTCCCTCCCCCAAGCTAACCCCAAGCCCAGTTTATCTAAGTAAACCAAAGGAAATTTAATCTTAGCCTCTACTATATATTCAGTACATTCTGGCTGACATTTTAAACCCTGTTAAAAATCTGGTTGGCTTCCAGGCACATGCAATGCTAGAATGGAGAAATAGTATAGATAACTATCTCATTTTTCTTTCTCTCTGAAGCGCTGACAATGATTCTTTGTAAAATGTCTCAGGACATTGAAGGAAGTTACTGACATACGTTTTGTAGAAATCTGTCAAGAGCTGATTATTGCAATTTATATAATGTGGATATTCCATTTCACAAGCTTCATGTGTTGCATGATTAAAACATGCATGGAAGACAATGGGATCCACAGGCTGCTGAACATATGAACAACCAGGAACCAAGGGGCAGGTTTGAAGAGTGAGGTTTTCAGCTCCGGAGAGGACAGAATGACCACAAGTGACACAGTCAGAACCACCAGATACACACCAAACTTCTCCCAACCAGAGCACACATTAACCGGCAAAATGGGAGAAACCCATAGCTGCATCTCATCGCTCGGAAATCCTTGCAGAGGACGTCCCCTGTGGTCCAGTGGTTAAGACTCCACGCTTCCACTGCAGGGGACACAGGTTCGATTCCTGGTTGGGGAACTAAGATCCCTGCATGCTGTGCAGTGCAGCCAAAAAAGAAAAGAAAAGAAATCCTTGCAAACCTGCCGGTTTCAACAAGGTGTGCCACGTTAGAGTTCCATGCTATGCAGATGGGACTATCACAGACACTTGAAATTCACACATAAACTCAAACCCTTATTTCAGCAGTTTAGTTTTACTCTTCCTGTCACCAAGGCACAGCTGTGACCAAGGCCTACATTGCTGGTAGGATTCCAGCCTCTTTCCCATCCTCATCCTGCAGAGGAACTTCTGAGTCATGAAACACATGTGTAAAGATGCCAAGGCCGTGGCTCAGTCCCAAACTGGATGATGACCCTTTGAAAACTGAACATTGGGACCTCATGTTAGGGTTACGCAGAACAGGAGGTTGCCTCATTCTCAGAATCAACCACCCAAGGCAATTTTAGATTTTTCTCTTTGATAAATCTCAAGTCTTTTCTAATGTGTGGGAAGAGACATACAGATCACTTAATTCTACTTGCTGTAGAATTTTCATTTGGGATTTCCCCTGTGCCCACCTATCCTTTTTCCCAGAAACAGTAGACCAGTCTCGCCACTTCTCTAGATTTACAGTAACCTCACGCTTGCAAATAAATGACGGATGAATACTATGTTAGAGCCTCTTTCGTGCTCAAAAAAGATGATGGCATTTTCTTTCATAACATTGTACTTTGCATGTCAATCTTAATTAAACTATTGTGCTTAGGTTAAAATTATGTGGAGTATATTTTAAAAGCATTTCTGCATGCACACTTATTTAAAATAAGCATATGTATACGCATGCATATATATACACACATATATATATACACACACATATATATACAGTCAAACCAACCATTTTTAAAAAAGTAAATTCCTTCTGAGAGCCATAATTTTAACTTGTCACCATGACTATGTGAATCCATCTTTTTTTGGTTAAGAGAATTTAAATTACTAGAGGTAGTCAATTTGTCTATGCCATAAAAACACATCTGTAATATAATATCTCTCTAAAGACAATAGGTGGTGTGCTGATGGTTTCCATGGAAATGCAAAGTCCAAAAATGCATCAAGATCCGTTTCCTCACCTCTCTTGAACTTTCCTTTCATTACTGGATGAAGAGAGATCACTTTCATTGAGCGATGCCACCATTATGTTTCTGTTCATAAAAACCTCTGTGTATGAAAAATATTGTATACTTCACCTAATACGCACCCATTATGGTCTCATAATCCCCACAACATCCCTGAGAGGTTGGGCAGAGCAGGAATAGTTATTCCTATTAACAGATGGGAAACTGTAGCCAGTAGAGGTTTCGTTACTCGCCCAAGGCTATAGCACAAACCAAGTCACAAGTTGGGATTCAAATCCAGATCTTCTGAGTCCTAATCCACCTTCTTTTCTCTACTTTGTGCTTCAATAAAATAAAATAAAATAAAAATTACTGGTGCTTTTGAGACAGACTAAAAATCCCATTTGTTTGGTTCCTCCTCTAAAATCTAAAGACAATAAATAGCTCACCAGGTGAATTTGACACATGTGGCCCATCTCTGTTACAACCAATGTAGAGGCACTCCTTCACAGGACCGGTGGTCTATGCATTGTACTGCCAGGAAGGGTTCTATATGGTATATGGGAAACAAGTTTATGGTCTGGCAGCAGCTGCCCTGTGTGCATCCTTGGAGGAGTTCCAAAGCTCTGCAATTGGGCTGCAGCCACCAAGTGTTCCCCCTAGTCTAGCCCTCATGGCTCTCAGCCATCCTGATCGGCTCCCTCATCCTCTGGTAAAGCAAGAGTCGAGGAGAAGGTAGTTGGCACTGGAAGGAGTTGGTGCTGGGTGAAGGGTTGGCACGGTTCCTTGTGGATACCTGAGCTGGGGAAAGAAGTGGAAGATGGGAGAGATTGGCCACAATTCTTGGAACTGTCCCAAGCTGGGGGGTGGGAGTGTGCTTTTGCACAAAGTAACAGAACATGACATGCTGGTCACGGTTCTCTAAACTATAGTCAGTGAGCTGGGGAAGAATTAGAGAGGTCATCAAGTCCATCCCTCATCATTCATTCATCTGTTCACTCAACAAATAATTATTGGGACTTCCCTGGTGGCGCAGTGGTGAAGACTCTGTGCTCCCAAAGCAGGGGGCCCGGGTTCGCTCTCTGGGCAGGGAACTGAATCCCATGTGCATGCCACAACTAAGAGTTCGCATGCCACAACTAAGGAGCCTGCCTGTTGCAACTAAGACCCAGTGCAACCCAATAAATATTAAAAAAAAATTTTTTTTAATAAATATTTTTTAAAAACCCAAATAATTATTGAATACCTACAGTGCTGAGGATATGGCAGGGAAAAAATCAAAGTCCCTGTCTTCACAGAGCTTACGTTTTAGTGGGGAGAGAAACAGCAAGCAAATAAATAAATAGTACATCAGCCGGTGATAAGTGCTGCGGAGAACAGGATGACAGGAAAAGGGACTCTTGGGAGGTGGGAGGTACTATCTTACATATGTTGTTTAGGGCTGATAAGGGGGCACCCACTGTCAATGACATTTAAACAGAGACTTGAAGAAATGAGGGAAGAAGCCATGGGGATATCTGATGGGAAGAGAATTCCAGGCAGAAGGGACAGCAAGTTCAAAAGCTGTGCTACAGAGAGGCCTTGGCATGTTTAAGGAACAACTAGGAGACCAGTGGGGTTGGAGTGACATGAGGGTGAAAATTATAGGACATGAGGTCAGAGAGATTGTGGGTTCCAGATCACATAGGGCCCTGTAGGCCAGTGTTAGGCTTGAGTGAGAAGGGGGCCCATTGGAGGGTTTTAAGCAGGGAAATGATAGGATCTGACCTTTTTATTTTTTAATTAATTAATTTATTGTTGGCTGTGTTGGGTCTTCGTTGCTGCACAGGACTTTCTTTAGTTGCGGTGAGCGGGGGCTACTCTTCGTTGCTCGAGTGGACTTCTCATTGTGGTGGCTTCTCTTGTTGTGGAGCACGGGCTCTAGGTGTGAGGGCTTCAGTAGTTGTGGCACGTGGGCTCAGTAGTTGTGGCTTGTGGGCTCTAGAGGTGGGCTTAGTAGTTGCGCGCGGTGCACGGGCTTAGTTGCTCCGCAGCATGTGGGATTTTCCCGGACCAGGAACCCGGACCAGGAACCCGTATCCCCTGCATTGGTAGTGGATTCTTAACCACTGTGCCACCAGGGAAGTCCCAGGATCTGGCTTTTTAAAGTATCCTTCTGGCTGCTGTGTTGGAAAACACTTTGGGGCTGTGTCATGAAATGTGATAAAATCTACTTTATTCTTGAAAGACCTTGTGTATTACTCAATTGCCCTCATATTTCCCAGATTGGTTCCCATGCTTCTCTCTAGACAGTCTTCCATCCATTTGTTTTATTTCCAATCATCAGATTTTTAAAAATAGTCTAATCTTGTCATCATCCCTTTTCAACCCCCAACTTAAAAAAATTTTCAAATGGCTTTAACTTGCTCTTAGGAGAAAGTTCAAACTTTACCCTCTGGCCTAAAGGTTCTGTAAGGTTTAGCCCTTGTCCACCTCTCTCTTTTTGTACTCCCCTCCATCTGTCTCTTTCTACTCCAGCCACATTGCTTTTATTCAGTTCTTTCCAGTACAAGGCCTTCTCCCAGGTTATTTCTACTTCTTGACATGTTCTTCCTTATGTCTCTTTGGTTCATCCTTACATATCCTGAATCTAAGGGTTCCAGAGATTTGTTGAATTAGATAATTGATCAATCAAATGTGGTACATAAAATGAAGTCACCAGTGAATCCACTGTTTGGAGTTATTTCTGTTTTGGCAGAAAGCTCAGATCTCACAAATCCTGAAATTCCATTCAGTATTATTTAAAATTTTGTGAATATTAAAAATATTATTTTAATTTTGTGAATATATTTTGGAGTAAACATATGTGATATTAATAAATTGCATGCTTACACTTTGGAATGCCTTTCCTAGATGTTATAATTCCTTCCCTCATCATTGCAGCATGATCAATTACATGAAAAACCCTGTCAAATAAAGGCTGTTTATCACAAATTTTAACGTGACTCTGTATCTATTATGGATTTTCCCGTTTTGGTATCTTATTAGGAATTCATTCTCCCTGTGTTATCAGAGCTATGTTATTTTGTCTAATCCTTTGTTGATATCTTTAAAAATTCTAGAGTCATGCCGTTTAATGTGACTTTAAAGTTTAAGTTACTTAAAATTGAATTTAAAAAAAAAATCCGTTCCTCAGTTCACATATGGGTAGTGGCTACCACATTGGATAGCCCAGATAAATAAAATGAACATTTTTATCATTATAGAAAGTTCTGTTGGACAGCATTGTTCTAGAGCCTACCTTTCACATCTCCATAGTATTTTGATATAGCTTCTCTTTCTAAGGAGACACCTGTAACAAGGTGGCAATAATTATATCAATTGCCTTACTTTCAGTGCCTACTTTGTCCCAAAGAATGTGGTAATAGAGTGCTATAGATAGATAGGTAGGTAGATAGATAGATAGATAAATAGATAGATATGTATATGTATATAGATATAGATATATATGTAATATATATACAATCTTATTTATTCCTCATAGGATTAAACCATGAGCCAGCTCAGGGAGGCTATTTTATAATATCACTGCAATAAATTGGAAATTTGATGTCCATTAACTCAGGTTTCCAGGGGCTTCCCTGGTGGCACAGTGGTTAAGAATCTGCCTGCTAATGCAAGGGACACCGGTTCGAGCCCTGGTCCGGGAAGATCCCACATGCCGCGGAGCAACTAAGCCCGTGCGCCACAACTACTGAGCCTGAGCTCTAGAGCCCGCAAGCCACAACTACTGAGCCCACGTGCCACAACTACTGAGGTCTGTGCATCTAGAGCCCGTGCTCTGCAACAAGAGAGGCCACGACAATGAGAAGCCCATGCACCGCAACAAAGACCCAACACAGCCAAAAATAAAATTAATTAATTAATTAATTAATTAAAAAAAACAAAACTCAGGTTTCCATATTCAAATCCTTAAATCAACAGGCAAAATGTAAATTGGTTTCGATCTCATCAGATCTTAGGGACCTCTAATGCAAATCAAAGACAATTCTTGCAATGTCTTTTCAGAATCTGGAGGGCTTACAAGTTCAAGTACCACAGGGCATGAATCCTGAGGCCTAGTCAACCAGGGGACATTCAAAACTGGAAGCAAACAATGCATGGATATAGCGGTCCTTACTGAGGAAGTTCAATTTATCCTTTATCATCTGTTATAAAACTTTAAATATCTCCCCCAATAAATGGTCTGCTTTAGAAAATCATATACACAAAACATGTGTGTGAGCACACAGATACACAGAGACAAGATGGGAGACATTTTGCAAGTACTGAAAACAGAAAAAAAAAAGACCTTTAAAATGTATTTTGAATGATACTTATAAATATATCCACATCAATTAGCCTAATCCTTGGTGGCTGAGAGTAACAGACATAGTTGTCAGTGATGGAAAAATCTGCAAAGTGAAACGTGATTCCAAACAGTTCAAGAAACCCGGACTTCCCTGGTGGCGCAGTGGCTAAGAATCTGCCTGCCAATGCAGGGGACACGGGTTTGAGCCCTGGTCTGGGAAGATCCCACATGCCACAGAGCAGCTAAGCCCGTGTGCCACAACTACTGAGCCTGTGCTCTAGAGCCCATGCATGGCAATTACTGAAGCCCGCACGCTCTAGGGCCCACCTGCTGCAACTACTGAGACTGAGTACTGCAACTACTGAAGCCCGCGTGCCTAGAGGCCGTACTCCGCAACAAAAGAAGCCACTGCAATGAGAAGCCCGTGCACCACAACGAACAGTAGCCCCTGCTCGCCGCAACTAGAGAAAGCCGCACACAGCAACGAAGACCCAACGCAGTCAAAAATAAATAAATAATTTTTTCAAAAAAGAAACCCCTTCCCTTACTCTGAACATCAAAAAATGGTGCAATTTATCTTTTTTTGTGTGTGTGTGGCATGCGGGCCTCTCACTGTTGTGGCCTCTCCCGTTGCGGAGCACAGGCTCTGGACGCGCAGGCTCAGCGGCCATGGCTCACGGGCCCAGCCGCTCCGCGGCATGTGGGATCTTCCCGGACCGGAGCACGAACCCGTGTCCCCTGCATCGGCAGGCGGACTCTCAACCACTGCGCCACCAGGGAAGCCCTGGCGCAATTTATCTTTGTCAATAGAAAATTTAGTTTCTCTTCATTCCCACTAACAATTAGTAAATAAATAAAGAATATTGGTTTGAAGCAAAGGCACCAAATTAATACCTGTGGTGCCCTCATGTCTGGTCTGGCCTTAGAGGTAAATGTGGTTACTGCCACTTTACAGATGGGAAAACTGAGGTTGAAAGATGTTAAATACTGTATTTCTTGGGTAATAAGTGGTGGAACCAAAACTGAAACCTGGGTCTCATCAACTCAAGAATTCCATTCTGAGTCCCCTTCAGGTGGAATTGACTCTGACTCATCTTTCTTTGATTTTTGTGGTTAAAATTCTGAATGAAACCAGAATATTAGAACATCAGTTTAAATAAAATGAAAGAGTACTTGGAGGAAGCAGCCAGGACATTCTTGATGAAAAACCAGTTTAGCTTTTCATTCAGAATACTCTTTTTTCTTACCAAATTCATTTTAAAGATGATCCCTCAATCCATGGGAAATATCTAAAATTGTTTTTAATTTATTTAAAAGCCTACATATATTTTCATTTCATATAGTTTAATAAAGTTCTTTCATTCATTAAACAGCCTGAAGTGGGGTCAGCAAACCTTTTCTGTAAAGAGCCGGTTAGTAAATGTTGTAGATTTTGAGAGCTCTGTCACAGCTACTCAATTCTGCCATTGTTGGTGTGCAAGCAGCTATAGAAAATACATAAACGGGGCTTCCCTGGTGGCGCAGTGGTTGAGAGTCCGCCTGCCGATGCAGGGGACACGGGTTCGTGCTCCGGTCCGGGAAGATCCCACATGCCGCGGAGCGGCTGGGCCCGTGAGCCATGGCCGCTGAGCCTGCGCATCCGGAGCCTGTGCTCCGCAACGGGAGAGGCCACAACAGTGAGAGGCCCGCGTACCGCAAAAAAAAAAAAAAGAAAATACATAAACAAATTAGCCTGGCTATGTGCCAGTAACATCTAATTTATAGACTCTGAAATTTGAATTTTATATAACTTCAAATGCCATGAAGATTTAAAAAAAATTTTTCCCCCAACCGTTTGTAAATATAGAAACTACTCTTAGCTCGTGGGCTGTATAAAAATAGGTGATAGGCTGGATTTGGCTTGTGATCCATAGTTAGCCAACCCCTACTCTAGAGCACAAAGTCAAAACCTGGAGAAATGAAGAAACTTGTGTAAGAATATGGAAGAACCAGGGCTATGCTCTATTTTTTCCTGTTTACTCAGCTTAATGGGTTGTACCCTAACATAAAGAAATGAAAATAATGAAAGCCACAGAAGATAAGTTAATTACATGTGAGGAAGGGGCATTTTAAAGCCGTGAGCCAGGGCTGCTATGAAACATCCTTAATTAAAGCAAAGTCAGAATGCCTGCCATTTTTACTCCACATGCCTTATCTATAACATAATGGCAAAAATACAATACACTCTTTCTATTAGTAATGTTTCCTTCCCTCTGCCACAAAATTGTATACTATTATTAACTGCAAGCTCTGCAAATATTAAGCTAAAGTAATAGGGGGAGGAAAGCAGTAGGTTAAATGTTTTAATTACAATATATTTTTTAAAATTAATTAATTATTATTTATTTTTTGTTGCATTGGGTCTTTGTTGCTGTGCGCGGGCTTTCTCTAGTTGCAGAGTGCAGGGGCTACTCTTCGTTGTGGTGTGCGGGCTTCTCATTGTGGTGGCTTCTCTTGTGGAGCATGGGCTCTAGGTTCACTGGCTTCACTAGTTGTGGCACGTGGGCTCAGTAGTTGTGGCTTGAGGAACCTAGAGCACATGCTCAGTAGTTGTGGTGCATGGGCTTAGCTGCTCCGTGGCATGTGGGATCTTCCTGGTCCAGGGCTCAAACCTGTGTCCCCTGCATTGACAGGCGGGTTCTTAACCAATGCACCACCAGGGAAGCCTAATTACAATATTTGTTGTCCCAGCCTGGAATTAGTGGACTTAAAAGAAAAATTTGCTCTAATCTTCTCCACTAATGAAAATTTATATATAATCGCTATATAATTAATATAGCATTATTTTGAAGATGTGATGATTGGGCTCTTATATCATTCAACATTTATTGAAGGTTTACCATGTTCTAGACAATATTCTAGGCTCCGAGTGTATTATAGTAAACAAATTCTCTTGTATCCTCTTTCAGAGGAATGTACAATATAAAGTTTTTCACACTGACAAACCTGAGCTACCATCTTGCTCTTTATATGACAATCAACAAAAAGAATAAAACCCACTAATAACAGTTACCTGATTAGTTCCTTATTTATTACAAAGTGCTTTGAAACATAAGGAACAATACTAACGTCAAACAAATTCAAATCAATAAACATTCACCTGCTATTTGCAAGGCAAACTATAGGAGAAAATTTAAAAATATTTTACAATAGTATGTCTGTTCAACTTTCCTGTAAATGCAAAGAACTTCACACTGTTTTTCTCTCTCTCCCATCTCCTTCATTTCCCCCACAATCTCTATGTCAATAGTTTGAGGAAATTCAAGCACAGCAAAATACAGGGACTTACACAAGAACATAATTGGTTTAAGCCGGGGAAGTATCAGGGTTAGGGCCCAGGGTTTCTATTTTTAAGAATCTTTCTTTACCCATTATCTCCTATACTAAAAATCTAAGTAAACAATCAGAAAGGCAGCTCCAGCTGTACAGCAAATTCTGTTTGTCATGCACATTATTACTGTTTAAGGTGAGTGAAAACAAGAAAACTCTTCTTCCTTTTCACTCTCATTCTACAAACATAAAAAACTAGAAATACCCAATGGACCTGGAGGTAATTAATACATAGTCAGCTGAACTTTCTACCTGCAAGATCACTTTAAATGTGCAGTAAACAGCTATAATTGAAATGTGACGATTTAACTAAACCACTGTGTTAGATAGTTACCTTTTCCTTGAACAAATTATCATTTTGTCTTTCCAGTACTCCTGGTCCAACCACTGAAATGACACTCCTTGTAAAACTCATGCCTTCATTAGTATGTGTCTTCCACTTCTGCTTTATGGTTTGGGGTGGCTCCTATCTGATAGTTTCCCCAATGTGTCTAATGGCAAATTAAGGCATAAGTGCAGTGGTGGTGGGGAAACTCCATTCAGTATGCGCTGGCTCATCTCACAATACCAGGGCTTAGTTTAAGGGTGAAAATCTGAAATCAAAGATGAGTCAGGACTGGCTCAGGGCAGTCTGAACCTAGTTTTGGCAGATCCTGAGAAGATGCATTTTCATGTAAGTTTTCAAGCTGGCCACAGTCAGCACAAGGAATTCGCCTATCAATATCAGCTTGTGGACAGGAGCTATCCAGGACCCAGGGTTCTGCTGGATACTGAAACTGGCATAGTTCCCTTCAAACACAGGGAGCGAACAGATGAGGCATGTTCAGCGACCACACTGATAGGCATTCCCCCCAGAACACATTGCAAGTCCCACTGTATGTAAGCCTACACTTGCTGAGTACTTAATCTTTTTTGCACCACGGATTTCTTTACTTGTTCTAAGAATAATGTTTTTAAATGAATAAAATAAAATATACATTATTAAAAAATAAAATATATTGAAATACTGTTATCAATTTTTACATGATAATGTATGTGCTTCTTTATTAACACAGTAGAAAACAAGACCTGGGTTTTAATGCAAATCAAAACTACAATGAGGTATCACCTCACACCAGTCAGAATGGCCATCATTAAAAATTCTACAAATAATAAATGCTGGAGAGGGTGTGGACAAAAGGGAATACTCTTGCACTGTTGGTGGGAATGTAAATTGGTACAGCCACTATGGAGAACAGTATGGACGTTCCTTAAAAAACTACAAATAGAACTACCATACCACCCAGCAATCCCACTACTGGGCATATACCCAGAGAAAACTGTAATTCAAAAAGAGTCATGTACCACAATGTTCATTGCAGCTCTACTTACAATAGCCAGGACATGGAAGCAACCTAAGTGTCCATCGACAGATGAATGGATAATGAAGGTGTGGTATGTATACACAATGGAATACTATTACTCAGCCACAAAAAAGAATGAAATAATGCCACTTGCAGCAACATGGATGGCCCTAGAGATTATCATAGTAAGTGAAGTAAGGCAGAAAGAAAAAGACAAATATCATTTGATATCACTTATAATCTAAGATATGATGCAAATGAACTTATTTACAAAACAGATACAGACTCACAGACATAGAAAACAAATTTATGGTTACCAAAGGGGATAGTAGCGGAGAGGGGAGTAGAGACAAATTAGGACTTTGGGATTAGCAAACTATTATATATATAACAGATAAACAACAAGGTCCTACTGTACAGCACAGGGAACTATATTCATATATAAACCATAACAGAAAAGAAAAAAAGATCTGAGTTCTAATTACCATAAATTTGAAGTAGTTTATACAATATTTCCAAGATACCTGCAATAACTGTAATGTGATAATGAAAATCTCTGTGATTTCTTTTAGTGAAAAGCCACAGCTACTGCTAATACTACTGTCATATGTTGCCTACATTCATTATTTTTTTTTAATTAATTAATTTATTTACTTTTGGCTGCACTGGGTCTTTGTTGCTGTACGTGGGCTTTCTCCAGTTGCGGTGAGTGGGGCTTACTCTCTGTTGCAGTGCACAGGCTTCTTATTGCGGTGATTTCTCTTGTTGCAGAGCATGGGCTCTAGGTGCACAGGCTTCAGTAGTTGTGGCATGTGGGGTCAGTAGTTGTGGCTCACGGGCTTCATTACTCAGTGGCATGTGGAATCTTCCCGGACCAGGGCTTGAACCCATGTCCCCTGCATTGGCAGGCGGATTCTTAACCACTGCGCCACCAGGGAAGCCCCTACATTCATTATTGAAGGAAATGTTAACCTTTATTTAGGGGTTAGTGAAAACAAAAATTTAATTTTTTCATCTAAGATCACCCTGAATTCTATCAGTGGACCTCAGGCTAACAATCCCCAGTTGTTTGAAAATGAACAAAAACCCAACTAAGAGAGTTAAAGACCCAGTCACTGCCTGATGAAAAAATTTCCAGGCTGGATATGTTCCTTCTCTTTACTTTTATTTTTTATTTAAGTATAATTGACGTATAGTATTATATATTTTAGGTGTACAAGATAGTGATTTGATATTTTTGTACTATAAAAATCACCACCATAAGTCTAGTTAACATTTGTCATCATATAAAGGTATTACAATTATTATTGACTATATTCCCAATGTTGTACATCACATCCCCGTGACTTATTTTGTAACTAGAAGTTTGTATATCTTAAACCCCTTCACCTATTTCACTCATCCCCCCGACTCCCCTCCCCTCTGACAATCACCAATTTGTTTTGTTTTCTGTATCTGTGAGTCTGTTTCTGTTTTGTTATGTTTGCTTGTTTTGTTTTTCACATTCCACATGTAAGTAAAATCATGCGGTATTTGTCTTTCTCTGTGTGACTTGTTGAAAATGGCAAGATTTCATTCTTTTTTAAGGCTGAGTAATATTCCATTGTGTGTATATATATATATATATATATATATATATACACATATATGTGTATATATATGTATATATATATATATACACCACATCTTCTTTATCCATTCATCCAATGATGGACACTTAGGCTTCTTGGGGATACTCTTTCTTTTCCAACCATTTTATTTGCAAATCTCAGTCCTAGTTACCCAGTGAAAGATTATTCCTACTACCACTCTGTCTCCCAGTTATCTATTGCTGTGGGTTCCAAGTATATACTAGCGTTTCTAAGCATTAGAAAGCACCCTCAGAATATATCCTTTTCCAAAAGAGACATGCCATACAAAGATGATTATTCAGATAATTTACTGAAAAATATCCTTGAAAATTTAGGAAATATAGGACACTTATCTTACTGATTTAATACCATAGATATTTTGCTTTCAGCTCCTTTAATTCAGAAAAAAGCCCTTTGTACTCCAACCAAATACTTTTCTGATGAACCCACAATTAGAGGTCAACAGATGATGTTCTAGAAAAGTCTAGCTTTGAGTGATTAAGATTGGGCCAAAGCAAAAATCCTGAGGATTACAATCTTGGAGTCATCTTTAATATTAGTTTTTAGAAATCTATCTTAATAGCAGAAATGAAACAGAGTGACAACTGTTATTAAAGACAGTTATTATTGGTAACAGGTAACAGGTGAAGACAACTGTTATTATTGCCAGATATAATAGCAGCATTAACAACATTAATTAAGTCACTATCCTCAAACAATGAAAATATTAGCAAGAGGGACTTTCAAGTCCTAAATGTAGGCAGTGATTATTTTGTCAAAATAAGTTCAAAACTCTCCTTTACTAAGTGAGGAAACAATTTCATTCATATTCCTGATTTTAAAAGAGACACTACAACATGCCAGTCAAAAGAAAGAGTAATATGAAACTATAATATATAACTACGATCAGTACAGTTAGTGCTGCTAGCAGAGTGACATTTATATATGAGTGTGTTATAATGCTGCAAAGAATGTGTAAATGATATTAATAGTTTTCAAGAAAACAATTGCTGAGGGAGACAAAGACTGTGCTTTATTCTAAAGCAAAGTGCAAATACAGAAAGTGTGCTCATATCAAAAATGCTTTCACAATAATTATCTTCCATTGAAATAAATCTTTTTTTTTTAAGGTACTGATGTAAACTGGGGCCTTGTTCTTTGAAAATAATATCTTGATTAATTTTAAAAGTTAAAGAAACTGTAAAAAGTTGTGCGTGGTATAAACCTTGACATTTAGACTGCGGCAATCTGACTTCTATCTATAGCTGTCCAGAATCATAAGTAAACGAGTTACCAGATATCTACAAGGTTCCTGACAAACCAAACCATTGAGAAACTGTTAGATAAGTAAATTTGTTAAAGTGCAATACTGTTAATTTCATTTGAATTGTGACAAAATTAATTTTGTAAATTGCATTTTGCTTTTTAGTATTATCTCTATATTCTCTTGCTTTCAACTAATTAATTGAAAAAACAATAAATTTCCCTGAAAAAAGTAGCAGAAATAAAATTTGGTGTGAACGCCACACTCATAAATAAAACGTTGTATTAATTGGAAATTCATTCCTCTATGCCCTCTACTTCAATAATTCCAGATGGTAACATTTGGCAACAATTATAAACTCTTTTGGTTTATAATTTTCTGGTTCAAACATAAGTAAACAAAACATAATGTGATGAATAAGTACAGCAAGTTTGCAGGGTTCAAGATCAATATATGAAAATCAATCATATTTTTATATACTTGCAATATACAATCTACAATGAAATAGAGAAATTATTCCATTTATAACAACATCAAAAAGAATAAAACACCTAGGAACTTAACAAAAGAAGTACAAAACTTACACTCATAAAATTACAAAACATTGTTGAAAGAAATTAAATAAGATTAAAGAAGGAAAAAAATCCTATGTTCATAATTTGAAGGCTTAATATTGTTAAATGGCAATGTTCTCCAAACTGATTTACATATTCAACACAATCCTTATAAAAATCCTATGTTGCCTCTTTGTGGAAATTGATAAGATTATCCTAAAATTCATATGTAAACTCAGGAGATCTAGGATAGCTAAAATAATCTTGAAAAAAGATGAACATAATTGGAGGACTCACCTTTCTTGATTTCAAAACTTATTACAAAGCAACAGTGTTTAAGATAATGTGGTACTGGGACAAGATATATATGTAGATCAATAGAATAGGATTCAGAGTCCAGAAATAAACTCATATATCTATGGTCAGTTGGTTTTTGACAAAGGTATCAAGACCTTTCAACAAGGGGCTTCCCTGGTGGTGCAGTGGTTAAGAATCCGCCTGCCAATGCAGGGGACACGGGTTCGAGCCCTGGTCCGGGAAGATCCCACATGCCACGGAGCAACAAAGCCTGTGCGCCACAACTACTGAGCCTGCGTTCTAGAGCTCGCGAGTCACAACTACTGAGCCCAAGTGCTGCAACTACTGAAGCCAGCATGCCTAGAGCCCGTGCTCCACAACAAGAGAAGCCATTACAATGAGCCCGCGCACCGCACCGAAGAGTAACCCCCGCTCATTGCAACTAGAGAAAGCCTGCACGCAGCAACGAAGACCCAACACAGCCAAAAAAAAAAAAAGTTAAACACATAGTTATACCATTTGACCCATTAATTCACTTACTTTTAGATATATGCCCCAGAGAAATGAAAACATATGTCCACACAAAAACTTAGACATGAATGTTCATAGCAGCATTATTCATAACAGTCAAGGTAGAAACAACCCAAATGTTTATTGACTAATGAGTGGATAAACAAAATGTGATTTATCCATACAATGCAATATTATTTGTCCATAAAAAGTAACGAAGTACTGATATATGCTACAGCATGGGTGAATCTTGAAAACATTATGCTCAGTGAAAGAAGAAAGTTACAAAAGAGCACCTATTATGTGATTCCACTTACTTAAACTGTCCAAAATAGGCAAATCTACAAAGACAGAAAGTAGATTAGTGGTTGCTTACAGCTGGAGGAGATGGGGAGACTGCGGGGTGATAGTTAAAAAGTGCAGGGTTTTTTGGAGGGAGGTGATGAAAATATTGTAAAATTGATTATGGTTAACATTGCACAACTCTGTGAATATACTAAAAGCCATGAATTGTATACTTTAAATGGGCAAATTGTATGGTAGGTGAATTATATGTCAATAAAACCATTACAAAAAAAAATAACAGGACTCAAATGACCCATTATCTTGATATCAGACAGATTATTAGGTTCCTATGAAAAAAATCCAAGGTGCACTCATTTGTTCATTCATTCATTCATGGGCATAGAACAGGAAATAGGAGGAGGACCAGGTTTGTGGGTAAAATAGTTTTGGACATGCTGAGTTTAAAAAGCCAGTGGAATATAACCAAGTAAGAGAAGCCCAGTATGCAATTAGAGATATAAATCATCACATCAGGGGAGAACTTTGTACTAGAGTTACAAATCTGAGGTCAATGGTATTTGCTTATAGCAGTTAAAATTATGTTATGTAGAAAATGTGTAAGGCAGGGATTTTTGCGGTAGTTGTGGTAAAATATACATAATGTAAAATTTACCATCTTAACCATTAAAAAATATATAGGTTAGTAATGTCCAGTATATTCACATCGTTGTGCAACCAATCTCAAGAACTTTTTCGTATTGCGACATTGCATCTTTATTCTCATTAAACAAATACTCCCCATTTCCCCTTCTCCCCAGTTCCTGGAAACCACGGTTCTACTTTCTGTTTCTATGAATTTAACTACTGTAGATACCTCATATAAATATTTGTCTTTTTGTGACTGGCTTATTTAACTGAGCATAATGTCTTCAAGGCTTATCCATGGTGTAGTATGTGCCAGAATTTTCTTCCTTTTTAAGACTAATATTCTATTTTACATATACACCACATTTTGTTTAGCCATTCATTTGTTGAGGGATTCTTGCATTGCTGAATCCCTAACTTCCTGGCTACTCCAATGATCCTGCTATGAAAATGGATGTACTAATATCTCTTTGAGATCCTACTTTCAATTCTTTTGGTATATACCCAGAAATGGAATTGCTGGGTCATATGATAATGTTATTTTTAAATTTTTGAGAAAACGGCATACCGCTTTCCACAGCAGCTATACCATTTCAGATTCCTACCAACAGTGCACAAGAGTTCCAGATTTTCCACATCTTTATCAAAATGTGTTATTTTCTGTTTTTGTTTTTATGTAAACATCCTAATGGGTGTGAGGTGATATTTCATGTGGTTTTAATTTGCATTTCCCTGATAATTAGTGATGCTGATTTTTTTTCATATGCTGTTGGCCATTTTCATATCTCCTTTTGAGAAATATCTATTAAAGTTTTTAGCCCATTTTTAATGCAGTTATTTGCTTTTGTTGTTATTATTGAGGAATTCTTAATTTAGGATACAAGGACCACACCTAGTGTGAATGAGTGGGGTTTAAGCAGACCCTGATACTGTATGTGTTTGTGCTTTCTCTTTCCTCAGAGACTCTCTAGCTCTTATCAGATTTGTTTTCCACAGAGAAAATAGCATTTTCTTTTTTTTCTGAATGTGTGAATAATGTATCTAGGAAAAAAATGCAAAGGATAAAAGTATGTTTCCAAGCCCCCTGTTTGTTTATTGCTTTGTTTATGTCTTCTGTCATACGAAGACAGCCATTTTTATATAGTCAAGTATATCTATCTTTTCTTTTAGAGCTTCGGAATTTTTCAGCCATGGTCAGAAAGAAATATTCCCTCACCCTTTAGGTTGAACATATATAATAACCTACATTTCTTTGTGTGATATCGTTATTGAGTTATATTTTTACATTTAAGTTTTTAAACTTCTAAGAATGTATTTTATAATAGTGTATAGTGGAGGTCCTTTTTCATTTTCTCCTAGACAGATGGCAATTATTTTAATTTCTTTGCTTGTCAAAACCTATAAAGCAATGTAAATAATATTGGGGGTGGTAGCTATCCTTTTTTTTTTTTTTTTAAAAGGTCTTTTATTTATTTATTTTTGGCTGCGTTGGGTCTTTGTTGCTGCGTGCGGGCTTTCTCTAGTTGGGGCGAGCCGGGGCGACCCTTTGTTGCGGTGCACGGGCTTCTCGTTGCGGTGGCTTTTCTTGTTGCGGAGCACGGGCTCTAGGCGCGTGGGCTTCAGTAGTTGTGGCACTCGGGCTCAGTAGTTGTGGCTCGCGGGCTCTAGAGCGCAGGCTCAGTAGTTGTGGCGCACGGGCTTTGTTGCTCCATGGCATGTGGGATCTTCCCAGACCAGGGCTCAAACCCATGTCCCCTGCACTGGCAGGCAGATTCTTAACCACTGCGCCACCAGGGAAGTCCCAGCTATCCTATTTTTGATTGAAATGGGTTTTGTGGTTTGCCACTGCATATTTGCTCGCTGAGTTTTGTTAATCTTAAACATATTTAAGTGGTTTCCTTCTACTGTTATTTTTTAAAGAGATTTTATCAGGAATGGCTGCTGAATTCTATTGAATATGTTTTTAGCATTTCTTGACATGCTTATTTTTTCTCCTTTACTTTATTGATGCAATAGATTATTTGGTAATGAACCATTTTTATATTCTGGAATAAATCCTATTTGGTCATAGTATATTATTCTTTTGCTACACAATTAGATTTGTTTGCTAATATTTTATTTTGAATTTTTGCATCTACATTCATAAGTGAGATTGGTCTGTACTTTATGTTATTATACTATATTTTTTAAGTTTGGGTATTAAAGTTTGCCATTTTATGCAGTGAATTAGAAGAGTTTCATCTGTAATGATAAATAACTTGGTAATTATATCTTCTTTTAAAGTCAAATAAACTTGGCAGGGAAACCATATGGTTTTGGTGGCCTTTTTTTTTTTTTTTTTTGGCAGTACGCGGGCCTCTCACTGTTGTGGCCTCTCCCGTTGCGGAGCACAGGCTCCGGACGCGCAGGCTCAGCGGCCATGGCTCACGGGCCCAGCCGCTCCGCGGCATGTGGGATCTTCCCGGACCGGGGCACAAACCCGTGTCCCATGCATCGGCAGGCGGACTCTCAACCACTGCGCCACCAGGGAAGCCCTTGGTGGCCTTTTTTGATAGAAGAGTTTAAATCATCTTTTCAATCTCTTCTATAATAATTTGTTCATATTTTATACTTCTTTTGGGGTTAATTTTACTCACTTGTTTTTCACCAGGAAATCATTAATTTTCTCTAAAATTTCAAACTGCTGCCATGGAATTTCATGAAGTAATCTCTGTAACTATTCCTTTAATCTCTCCTGTATCTGGGGATAGGACTTCTTTCTCATTCCTCATTTTGCCTCTTTCTGTTCCTTGCAATGTGTGAGGAGGGAAAAGGGGAGGAGAAAGTGTCTATTTCATTAATCTTTTCAAAGCACCAGATTTTAGATTTATTTGTCCTCTCTATCATTTTTATTTTTTGTTTCATTGGTTTTGGCTTTTAGCCTTAATAACTCTCCCTTATTTCTCTGGTTATTTTTCCTTTTTCTCATTGCTAATTTCTTAAAATAGATTCTTAGTTCCTTTAATGTTTATTTTTGTTTTCTAATGATGATTAAATCCATGATAAACTTTTTTTTTTAAAGATAATTTTCCAGGGGGCTTCCCTGGTGGCGCAGTGGTTGAGAGTCCTCCTGCCGATGCAGGGGACATGGGTTTGTGCCCCGGTCCGGGAGGATCCCACATGCCGCGGAGCGGCTGGGCCCGTGAGCCATGTCTGCTGAGCCTGCGCGTCCAGAGCCTGTGCTCCGCAATGGGAGAGGCCACAACAGTGAGAGGCCCGCATACAGCAAAAAAAAAAAAAAAAAAAAAAATTTTCCAGGACTTCCTTGGTGGTCCAGTGGCTACAGCTCCACGCTCCCAATGCAGGGGGCCTGGGTTCGATCCCTGGTCAAGGAACTAGATCCCACATGCCGCAACTAAGACTTCTCATGCTGCAACTAAAAGATCCCTTGTGCTGCAACTAATACCTGGCACAGCCAAACGAATAAATAAGCATTTAAAAAAACAAAGATAATTTCCCAAAGATTTCTATTTTCTCCTTTTTTTTCATTTTTCTTTACTTTTTTCCAGACAGAATTTTTTTTATTTTTATTTTTTTTAATTTTTGGCTGTATTGGGTCTTCGTTGCTACACGCAGCCCTTCTCTAGTTGCGGCGAGCGGGGCTACTCTTCGTTGTGGCATGCAGGCTTCTCACTATGGTGGCTTCTGTTGTTGTGGAGCACTGGCTCCAGGCACGTGGGCTTCAGTAGTTGTGGCACGTGGGCTCAGTAGTTGCTCTGTAGCATGTGGGATCTTCCTGGACCAGGGCTCGAACCCGTGTCCCCTGCATTGGCAGGTGGATTCTCAACCACTGCATCACCAGGGAAGTCCCTACTTTTTTTTTTTTTTGGCTGCACTGCATGGCACATAGCATCTTAGTTCCCCAACCAGGAATTAAACCCATGACCCCTACAGTGGAAGTGCGGAGTCTTAATCACTGGACCACCAGGGAAGTCCCCGTGATAAACTTTTATTATCTTTCTTTTTATAAATAAAATTTAAAGCTTGTAAATTTTTTAAAAAATTTATTTTCAGCTGCATTGGGTCTTTGTTGCTGTGCTCAGGCTTTCTCTAGTTGCAGCGAGCGGGGGCTACTCTTCGTTGCGATGTGCAGGCTTCTCATTGCGGTGGCTTCTCTTGTTGCAGAGCACAGGCTCTAGGCATGCGGGCTTCAGTAGTTGTGGCACGTGGGCTCAGTAGTTGCAATGCGCGGACTCTAGGGTGCGCAAGCTTCAGTAGTTGTGGCTCGTGGGCTCTAGAGCGCAGGCTCAGTAGTTGTGGTACACAGGCTTAGTTGCTCTGTGGCATACGGGATCTTCCCCAACAGGGATCGAACTCATGTCGCCTGCATTGGCATGTGGATTCTTAACCACTGTGCCACCAGGGAAGTCCAAAGCTTGTAAATTTATTTACCTAATTTTATGTGCTTACATAGTGTTCTTCATCTTGCTTGATGCTTTCAATTTTAATTTCATCTGTCTAATATTAATGTTACCAGCCTGCTTTTTCTTTGCATTTGCTGTCTTTTTTTTTATTGAAGTCTAGTTGATTTTAAGTGTTGTGTTAATTACTGCTGTACATCAAAGTGTACAGGTATACATATATATACATTTAAAAAAATATATTCTTTTTCGGGCTTCCCTGGTGGCGTGGTGGTTGAGAGTCCGCCTGCCGATGTAGGGGACATGGGTTTGTGCCCCAGTCTGGGAAGATCCCACATACTGCAGAGCGGCTGGGCCCGTAAGCCATGGTTGCTGAGCCTGCACGTCTGGAGTCTGTGCTCCGCAACGGGAGAGGCCACAACAGTGAGAGGCCCTCATACCGCAAAAAAAAAAAAAAGAAAAAAAATATTCTTTTCCATTATGGTTTGTCATAGGATATTGAATATAGTTCTCTGTGCTATATAGTAAGATCTTGTTTATCCGTTCTGTATATATAAGCTTACATCGGCTAACCCAACCTCCCACTCCATCCCTTCCCCCAGACCCCTTCCCCTTGGCAACCACTAGTCTGTTCTCTATGTCCGTGATTCTGTTTCTGTTTCACAGATAGGTTCATCTGTGTCATATTTTAGATTCCACATATAAGTGATATCATATGGTATTTGTCTTTCTCCTTCTGACTTACTTCACTTAGTATGATATTCTCTAGTTGCATCCATGTTGCTGCAAATGGCATTATTTCATTCTTTTTTATGGCTGAGTAGTATTCCATTGTGTATATATAATACATCTTCTTTATCCATTCATTTAGGTTGTTTCCATGTCTTGGCTATTGTGAATAGTGCTGCTGTGAACATAGGGGTGCATGTATCTTTTTGAATTATAGTTCTGTCTGCATGCATATGTTTTTTTGATACCTTGTTAAGCATGTTCCTTATAGCTACCACACAGCTGAATTTTGCTTTTTCACCAAATCTGGCAGTTTCTGCTTTTTAATGGGTACATTGAGCTTATCACATCTAATGTTCTTATCTTACATGATATTGATCCATTTAATTTAGATTTTTGTTTGCTCTTTTCCTTTTTCTCTATATTTGCTCATTTCAACAAGTTAATATACTTTCCATTATCCAATTTGGCATATCTCCTGTATTTTTTCCCATTCTATCCCTTTCCCTGCCCTCTATACCAGAATATATATCTCTAGTATTATTTGAAAATAAGTTAACCCTGAGTTGCAGTATAACTCCCACTATAATGTTCTAATCCAGCCCTGCTGACCACCACCCCATCCCCAGTTCCCCTCCATCCCACAGCTAAGACCTTTAGGACAGTTCTACTCACTTTCCTTTTCCACTATTCTCCACGTCCCCATGGATCATCTTGGACTCCTTCTCCACAGACCCCGATAGCCAGAAGACCTACTGCTTCCTGGCCTCGGTTTTTTAAATCTTCTATTTAAATCAATTAATATGTCCATCCTTACCTATTTCATGGGGTGGTTGGAAGCTAAAATGAGAAACCTTCTGTGAAAGCACTTTGTGAACTGTGAAATACTGTCCAAATACTAGGGAGGGAGGATGTGTAGGGAAGACTTGGCTGGTCTTGATCACAGTGGACAGTTGTGGACAAGGTGAGATTATAGTCTCTGTGCTTCTGTGCCAGGAAGAAAAAGTGCTCCAGCTCTATTACTCAGTACAAAATCACCACTACTTGAGATTGATTTCTCTCAGCCAAGGAATTTTATTACAGGGTACATGCATTTAATGGACACATCTTAAAAGATGATATCCTAAATGTCAGAATCTATGAACAACGTAGAAAGCTAAATATCTCACAGAAATGGGACTCTGAACAGTAAAGTTCTGATAGGATAGGACACTTTTTTTTTTTTTTTCACTACGCGGGCCTCTCACTGCTGTGGCCTCTCCCATTGCAGAGCACAGGCTCCGGACGCGCAGGCTCAGCAGCCATGGCTCACGGGCCCAGCCGCTCCACGGCACGTGGGATCTTCCCAGACCGGGGCACGAACCCGTGTCCCCTGCATCGGCAGGCGGACCCTCAACCACTGCACCACCAGGGAAGCCCTGGATAGGACACTTTTGAAATATGGAAAACTGCCTGGAAATAGCTCCATGAAATATGTCTGAGTCCTCTCAGAGTTCCAGGCAGAAGACTGAGGGATCAGGCAGTACCTAAAAGAAGAGAAAGTTAAAAAAGAAGCCAGCACATTTTTACTTTTTCATAGTGTTGCCTCCTGCCTGTGCTGGTTAAGAAATTTGTGGGGCTTCCCTGGTGGCGCAGTGGTTGAGAGTCCGCCTGCCGATTCAGGGGACACGGGTTCATGCCCCGGTCCGGGAGGATCCCACATGCCGCGGAGCGGCTGGTCCCGTGAGCCATGGCCACTGAGCCTGTGCGTCCGGAGCCTGTGCTCCGCAGGGGGAGAGGCCCCAACAGTGAGAGGCCTGCGTAGTGAAAAAAAAAAAAAAAGAAGAAAGAAATTTGTGGTGTTACACGGACTCAAGCCAGGACATAACACTGTACCAGCGCTGTCATGCAGAAATATAATGAGAGCCACATGTATAATATTAAAATGTTCTAGTAGCCACATTGCAACTGCCAGATTTTAAGAAGTAAAGATTTTTAAAAAGTAAAAACATGAAATTAATTTTAATAATATATTTTATTTAACCTAATATATCTATAATATTGTTATTTCAATATGCCATTAACATGAAATTATTAATGAGATATTTTCCTTTCTTGTTTTCTTACTAGGTCTTTGAAATCTAGTGTGTATTTTATACTTATAGTATAGCTTAATTTGGACTAGCCACAGTTCAAGAGCTCAATAGCCACATGTGGCACGTGGCTCCCTGATTGGACAGCACTGCTCTGCCGTGAGGATGGTAAATACAGCAGAGTCCTGGACTCTCCCACACCTCACCCCAGGTGGAAGTTACCCATCAGCCACCGCATCCTTCCTTAATGAGCCCTGGTGTGGTTTCCTGATTCTTGTCACTAGAGAGAGCCTGATAGTCAGGCCCTCTATTAGAGTTGGCACCTCAACGGAAGGCAAACTTCAGCAGAAGGTCAGTTCCATGAGGGTGGGACTTTGGTCTGTTTTATTCACTGCTGTATCCTAACACCTAGAGCAGTGCCTGGAACGTAATGGGCATTCAGTAGATACTTATTCAATAAGTTATATCTACTTGCCATCCTCGTTGTAGAGCTGGTGAACACAGCTCATTTCCAGTCATTATTACTATCTGAGAATAATTTTAAATTAAGCCTAAACTTTATAGAGAGAACATTTTCAAAACTTGTAAATTAAAAGAAAATTCTAAGTCAGTTTTAAAACTGAAAAGAGCCAATCCCTCTCTTGTTTCACTCACTGCGCTACTACTAAAAACAAATTTTAACCTTTACAGATTTTCTAGTAGGCGTTACACTATGACATAAAAAAAAGGAAATCAGCCCATGGCTGTATTTATCACAATGCCTATAATCACATTGTTTGCTGAATATGTGACTGCAGTACTATACAACAAAATCTAACACTTTGCAAAGTTTTCTAAACTTTCAGTCTATTTCTTAACAAATTCTTTGAAGAAGCACAGGATCAAATGAACAGGTGCATTCAGAGCAATTGGTCACAACACTTGAGTCAAGTCACTGCCTTTTAGAGTTTTAAAAAACGTCCTAATAGAACCTTAATTTTCTGATCATTATCACGGTTATTATCATAACTATTCTTTGTTGAGTGCTTATTACATTCTAAGGATGATGCTAAGGGTTTCATGCACATTATCTCATTAAAGCCTTAAAATAATGCTAATAGTCACTTACTTAAAGTCATCTAGCTAATACATGAAATAGCCAGGATGAAAATCCTGCTCTGCCTGACTCTCAAGTCTAGAATCTTGTCCACTCAGTTTGTCCACCCTCCCCATTTTTGTAGTGAAAATACTTAAGTTCCCCCAAATCATGTGATTTGTCCAAGATTATACAGCTATTAAGTGGCAGAGTCAGAACTAAAATCTACGTCTCCTACTCTCAGGACCAGATTCTTTTCTCCATACAGCGCAGTTTGTTCATAAGCAAAGCATGGGATCATAATTCATTCAAAACATATATGTAAAATAATTTAAATTAGAATTTGACCTTCACATAGAGAAAACTAGTGATTACTGATTTTTAGTCTGTTTTGCCACTAACAGCAAAGTATTGTTTTGGGCAGCCAGGATGGGGATTTGGGGAAGCAGAATCAAGGCAGTCAGTAGGGTACATAATCATTTATCCTGGTCCCAAACTAAGCGAATGAAGTGAACCATTATCTGTGACAGTGGTCAGAGATTAAATGTTACTAGTAGAGGGACTCCACAGAAGACCACAGAAATCCTTGGTTGGAGCTAAGAAGCATGAAATGTGATTTAAAGGGGAGAGAGCTGTCCTGGGTTGCTCACAGAGTGGAAACTGTCTCTCCAGATCCCTCCTGAAGGCTCTTCCCACACCTTCTGCCCACGTCTTTGAATCTCCAGCATGGGCTGGGTGATTCCTGGATGGCTGTGGGCCAGAGGCCGGGGGAGTGTCCCAGCCCTGGGTGTTTTCAGGGCTGCCCTGAATGTTCAGCTCTGGAAAGCAGCAGGTGCCTTGTCAATCTCCATAAGCCCCAGGAGAACTTAGAACAATGGCCTTCTCAGTCCTGGCAGTCCCGCTGCTCTCCTCAAGGCCACCTCTTTTCCATTTAAGTCCCTTTTTATTGAAGCCAGTTGAATGCTGTCTTATCCTCATTAAGGGGGCTTGGGCTTCTCCCGGCTACAATTAGATTTTTATGCCACCTGGGCATAGAAGCTCACTTCATTTCCAGTGTACCACTATTTTGGTAAATTTTTCACTTTGAAGTTCACAATTAATTTTTGTTCAGCAAACTATGAGATGAAAGGAAAACTACACTGGCACACAACAGTAAAAATACTAGCTGAGTTATGAAGAAAGTCCAGTGCAGGAGACATGGTGACTAATAATCAACTGTGGGAAGTAACTGTCTCAGCTCAAACACCTGAAATTGTTCCTATAACTCCCCTTGCTGGCCAATGTGAAGAGTGACACAAGAAAGAAAATTGTACACTTCCTGTTCTCCCGGATATTTCTTCCTCTTACCATGTATCCAAATACCTCAAGGTTAGAAAAGACAAAATGGTCAGAAAAAAAAAAAAAAGGTAAGAAAAAAATCTAGTATGAGGGGACTAAAATCAATAGCTTTGTTTGCTATGTTTTTGAGGGGTCAGCTATCCAAGTGGGAAATGCAATGATGTAATCACTTTGATGGGGAAGGAAGTGTCTTCCTCCGTATGAAAACTACATGCCATTCACCCTCACTTACCTCAAAAGAAAGAACATAAGTTACATGGGCAAGATGTACATCCATAGCACCAGGGATTCTAGCTATTTCAAAGCCATGACATCCAGCTAATCTCAGGGTAGTGGGTGAAAATGAATTATATTTATTGAATCTGGCACTAATCATGAGGAATTGCAAACACAAGAGTTCCATCAATTCAGTTATCTCAGTGAAATGACATTTTTAATTCAGAAAGAAAATTCCTGTAACATATACATATTGAGAAATTAAATACTGGCACTACACTCAATTTATTTAATCTTAGGGAAAGGCAAAATGGGGAATGTAGTCCACCAAGTACACAGATTTCTGACAGTTGTACTCTTTAGAATGTTTTGGAAGATATAAGCAGGTATCAGCTATAAAAACTCATTGTCACGTAAAATTAAAGTACTAGTTCCTATGCCCCTGAGTCTTGTCTTACAATAGCAGATTTGTTCTTTCTTGAGGTTCTGCCAGTTAACAGTTCCATCTCTAAGGCAGCTTCTGGTCTTACCCAATAAACAAATTCTGTATAATCCAGAAAGGGTTTTCCTCCTGGCAGTTAAATTACTCTAAGAAAATAAGCTTATTTGAAGGCCATTTAGAGATTTTACATTAACTTTCTGAAGTTCTCCCATGTTACTTAATACTTTTATGTTCTTCTAATAATTTGCAAAATGATATCCTCATGGCAATTATATTCACTATTGCTGATCTGGAGTGATTGTATATACTACAGGATATCAATGATTATTCATTGGTGATATGGATCAAAATGATCAAATATCATATCATTCCCCTTAAAATGTTAAAAATCTGCCTATCCCTGCTTCAACTCATTTATCCTGTGTGGTTAATAATGCTGTTAAGCTCTTCCAATGACACCGGGCATTGCAATCTTTAAGATATGATGTCTAAAACAAGGACGACTATATAGTATTTAATGGTCAGATGAAGCTAGAGTACCATATAAGATTGAGGGACCTGGATCTGTCACATTCTAAAAATGGCACTGTCAAATGGGAGGACCAAATTGCAAAGGTGAGACCAGGATACAGCAAGAGGACTCAAAACATGTGATACCAGGAAAACATGACTCCTCCACCTTCTCCTTACTTATCACCTTCTGGTTTCACCTCTCTCCCTTTACAGTTTGGGTTCCATGGCCCATTACTGCAGCTGCTTTCTTATAAATAGCTTTGTCATACTATCTCCATTTAGTTCTTCCATCGCAACCACCAGGCAAAAGACTGACTCTGGATCAAATCACCTCTTCCCTTCTCTGCTGAGCCCCCCAGGCTGCTCAGCTTGCAGGAGAAATCATACAACTGCATGGATTGATTCCACCAGAGACTAATGGTCTTCAATCTCAGTTGGTCCCTCAATTCAGCCTGGTAGTCATTTCATATTTTCCTAGGTGGCTCTCTCTGTCTGCCATGCTTCACAGGATTCAGCTTCTCTTCACTTTCCTCAAACCTCTGACATCAGCACGAAATCTGCCTTCTTACCCAACAGAGAAAATGGTGCTATTCAGATAGGAGCTCTTTCACTTTCCTACCTCCAGGGGTGTGGTGGGTGTGGTGGTAAATTACTGATAACTGACAGTCTTCGGGGTGGGATGTGGGGGGAGTTCTGATCTGCTGTGTCTGCCAATTTCCATGGTGTAAATATTCCCATTACGGCTGAATTCAAGCTATTAACTTAAGTTAACCAGATCTCAAAATTCCTGAAAGTTTAACAACTGGCTCCGGTGAGCTAGTAGGAGCTGGCACCAGCACACACTGCGTGAAACCCAGAAACAAATGCATCCAAAACATGCTCTCCTTCCTTTTCAGTTACAATAAAAGAGACGTCTCTCCTCTTTTCCTCATCTATCTAAAGTGAATGCCTCCTGCCTTCTGCAATATTTTGTTCTATCAGTTAAAACCCTTCTCTTGCATCTTGAAATTCTGGGGTTTTTTTTTTTGGCTGCGCCACGAGACACGTGAGATCTTAGTTCCCTGACAAGGGATCGAACCACCGGACCACCAGGGAAGTCCCTCTTGCATCCTCAACTTTCCCCTCTTTATTAGCTAATTCCTTTTATCTTTTAAATTTAGCTAACTCCCTCCCACTCTTTTTGTTTAGTTTGTTTGTTTGTTTGAAGAAAACTTCATTTGATCTCACATTTCTCTTCAGCTATGTCACAGACCCATTTCTTCAAAGGATTGTTTCCACTGCCTTATCTTCAGATCACTCATTTACCTACTAAAATCTGGTTTTCCACTGAAATCCCAAAATTACCAACAACTTCCTTGTTACTAACTTCGATAGAGAATTCTTAGTCCTTCTCTTACTGACTTCTTTTTAGCATTTGACACATTTGACCATTCTTCTTTTCTTTGGCTTCTGTGACACAATGAGCCTCTGATTCTCCTCCTTCCTCTTGGCTTCTGGCTCCTTAGTAGGCTCCTCCCTTCGGTTCGTTTCTTACTTGTTGGTGTTCCTCATGATTCTATCCTGAGATCCCTTCTCTTCTTATTATACTTTCCCTGGAACTCATCTCTTTCCATGGCTTCAATTACCATCTCTAGACTCACTGGTCCATGGCTCCAGGCCAGTCTTCTGAGCTTTAGACACGTACCACCCACTGCCCACTATGCATATTCATGTGGATATCTTTAGAGGCACCTCAAGCCTAATATTTCTAAAACTGAAATCTCCCCAAATCTCCTCCCCTTCTGTGCTCTCAGCTCAGTGAATGGCCCTGAGTTGCCTATGCCAGAAACAGAATAATCCTTGCCTCCTTCTAATATCGCATTCCAATGAATCACAAAGTCCTGCTGATTCAGTTCCAAAATCTCTCTTCCTTCTACCTCTCATCATCCTCCCTGCCACCACCCTGGTTCAGTCACACTATCTCTCACCAAGATTCCCCTCCTAACTAGTCTCCCTGCTTCCAGGCTTGCTCACACTAGTCCATTCTCCATTCTGCAGTAATCTCTCAAAAACTCAAATCAGGTCATGTCACTTGCCTCCTTAAAACCTTTTGATGGTTCTCCATTGTTTTGGGGATAGAGTTCAAACTCCCTGATGTGACCTATGAGCTCCTGTGTGGTCTGACCCCCATCTGGGGTCTCTATCTGCTTCCCACCCTGTTCCCATTGATCTAATTTTTTTTTTTCAGATTCCTAACTATGTCATGTGCTGTTTCATCTCTGATCATTTGAATATACTGCTTATTTTGCCAGGAACACCATAATTTACTTCCTGCTGCCTCCCATCCCTCTTCCTCTAACTAACTCTTACTCATTCTTAGAACTTACTTCCTGCATAAATGCCACTAACCTGGCTTCCTTCACTTTTCCCACTATTGCATTTAACAAAATGTACTACAATGATTGTTTTACTTGTCTATCTCCCTCATAGATACTAATCTCCATGAGGGCAGGAACCATGTCTCTTCTCTTCACCACCCCATTGATTTTAATTATGAAACCCCATATCCAGTAGCAGTCGGTCCCCATCCACTCCCCATGCCCAGCCCCTGGCAAACACTAATCTACTTTCTGTCTGTATGAAATTCATCTCCCTCAGCAAGTTCACAGTGAGAAATATTGAGCCTTGACCTAACTACAAACTTTTAGAATAAGAATATTGTTAGTGACTTACAGCAAATGATTAAACCCTCCTGTGTCTTATCTTCCTTAACTTTGAAAGGATGCCTACTCATTCAAGGATGCAGGCCATAAGAAGACCTGTAGTCATTCATCGCTCAGTTTCTCATCTATTTTCTTGGTCAGTTTATAGAATTTCCAATTTCACGAGTGTTGATTTCACAAGTGTTGCCCGAAGCAAAACCTCTCATTACGTTTCACAAACTTCCTGCTTTGCTATGGCTGGCTCCTCAGGTCCCTGCCTTCTGCCTAGGATCCTCTCTGTTCTCTAGACATGAATTTCTTCCACTCTGATCTCAAGGAACTTAGATCCCTGCAAGTTTACCATTTAAAAACTTGTCTTACATAAAATATTTTATTGTTCCCATCCAAAGCTTATTTATAATTAAGACTTTTTTTAGACTTTCAGTTTTTTGTTTTCAGAAATATGTAATGAAAAAAGCAGTGAAAATACAATAGACATTATTGTAAGGGCCAAATACATCCACCATTTCCAAGAACTCCATGGCTGCTTTGTGAATTGTAATTGGAGAAACAGGCAGATTAATTAACCTTTTCCTCCAATATCATAGGTAATGTTAATTGAAGACTATGAAGTACCAGGTACAATGCTAAAACCATTATTTACATTAGTCTTGAACTCAGGGCAACCTTGAACTTGCTGCAACTCAGGGCAGCAAGGTAGGCAATATTGCTACCTACCTTTTACAGATGAGGAAACTGAAGCTGAGAGATTAAATGACTTGCCCAAGTTTACACAGCTAGTAACTAAAGGTGGAACCTTGGTCAATTTCTGACGACAGAATCCAGAATCCATTATGTTCTTTCTGGAGAAAAAAAAATTAATGGTAAAGTTAAATGGTAGCTTAATCTCAAGCTGTCTACTCTGAAAAATAGAATTAAATTCTGATTTAAATATTTATGGCATCAAATTTGAATATGTATTTGATAATAGAAAGATATAAATATTTATGTGTGTGAATACTTGGGCACCTTGAGAAACACTTGTATTTCCTAACCACAAATTTCATTGCTTCCTCTGATTGTTAATATGCTATCATAGGGTAGGACTGAACTGGGGAAGTTCAACAGTGAAAAATGTCTGCTATTAAGATGATTGAAATCCCTCTCATTTCCTTCCCATAATGCTAGATGCACATAGCTAAACTGAGTCATTTTCATTTTTGTAATAATTTCAATTAGTGGCATTTAGATCTCTGGCACATAGCAGGCTCACTAAATATCTATTGAATAGATGAATGGGTTTGCCCCTTTTCAGAACTCTATCACACTTAATTCCTAAAGTTGGGACCTGCCAAAAGAGAAGTTTGAGATAAAAGAGTACTAAGGATTGCAATTCTAGGAGTCTGTACATACCATTCAGTCCTAAAATATATACCACACTTGCTCCCTAAGTGCTTCATTTACTTTAGTCTTGTTTCCTGAACCAGATTTCAAACAAGGACTGTCATTTATATAAACCCCATGGAACCTAGTACAGTGCTGGTCTTATAGTAGATAATCTATCAAAATGCTCATCATATTCTCTTAATGGTATAGCTTTAATAAATATTTGTTAATATGGTTATGAAAATTATTATCAAGTTGATAAATTTCATTGGAACCACCAACAGCCTCTTTCCTTCTAATTTTCATAAATTGAACTTTAATTTTCCCCCAAGTTAATACTAGTGTAGTAAATAAATTATAATTTACAACTTAAAATTTTAAGCCAGATAAATATATACAATGTAATAGAATTATAAAGAATTACTCTGATGTCACCTTTATGTTTATGAGTCAGATAAAATTAATTTGTTTGCATTGTCTATGTGGGTTTGATCTCAGCCAAACACTAGCATTTTTTTCTCATACAACTTTTTGATTAAGATATAATTCAAATGCTTAAAATTCAGCCTTTCAAAGTATACAAGTTGTGCAACCATCGCCACTAATTCCAGAACATTTTGATCACCCCAAAAAGAAATCCCATACCCAGTAGCAGTCACTCTTCATTCTTCCTTCCCCCCAACTCCTGGCAACCAGAAATCTATTTTTTGTTCCTATGGATTTTCTCATTCTGGACATTTCATATAAATGGAATCATACAATTGGTGGCCTTTTCTATCTGATTTGTCTCCCTTAGCATGATGTTTGCAAAGCTCAGTCCATGTTGCCTTATGTATCAGTCCTTGATTCTTCTCTATGGGTTGAATAATATTCCATTATCTAGATAAAGACATTTTATTTGTTCATCTGTTTGGATTGTTTCCACCTTTTGGCTATTGTGAATAGTGCTGCTATAAACATTCATATACAAGTTTTTGTTTGGACACCTTTTTCTCATTTCTCTTGCATATATATCTAAGAATGGCATTGCTGAGTAAAATGATGATTTTATGTTTTCGTTTTTGAGAGAACTACCAATCTGTTTTCCAGAGCAATCACACCATTTTCATTCCCACCAGTAATGTATAAAAAGCGTTCCAATTTCTCTGTCCTCACCAACACTTGTTATTTTCCTTTATTATTATTATTTTTATAATCATCCTAGTCGGTGTGACGTGGTATCTCATTGTAGTTTTGATTTGCATTTCCCTAATGATTAATGATGTTGAGTTTGCTTATTGATGTTTCATGTGTTTATTGGCTATTTGTGAATTTTCTTTGGAAACATGGCTATTCAGATCCTTTGCCTGTTTTTTGATTGGGATATTTGTCTTTTTTATTGTCAGTTGCAAGAGTTCTTTATAATTTCTGGATACAAGTCTCTTATCAAATATATTTGAAAATATTTTCTCCCATTCTGTGGGTTTTTCCATTTTCTTGATAGTGTCCTTTACATCGTTAAAGTTTTTACTCTTGATAATATATATTTAAACATTTGATGAAGTCCAATTTATCCATTTTTTGTATATTGTACATATACTAAATTAAAACTTTTTCATGTGTAATCATATACATTATCCACCATCATTTATACAGAAGCAATACAAAAGATTATAGATTTAAGTAGTGGAAAATGACAATTTCCAAGTAATCAAGCATATTAAATAAGAACTCACAGTAAATACAGTTAATCTTAACAAAATTAATCAGAAATTTTCCTGTTTTGAGGATAGTAAGTAAAAATATAATAACATACATTTCCTTTGTATGTTGCATTAAACTCAGTGACTTTTTCATAGAATTTGCTTAATCTTTATCTGTAGATAGTCCTTCTGTAATATTTTTAGCAGGTAAGAGGAATTTTGATAAACCCATTATATATCTTTCTTTTATTTTCAGAAACATAGCCAATTTTAAGTTGTCCTGTTCAAATAAAGTAGAAAGACGTAATAGGCAAGATTAGAGCTATTTCCTTATTCAGTAGTTGATGTTGGAATTTTATTTGAGGCAACATAATGTCAAGGTAGTTACTTATCAGACCTACTTAGTACCTTTCTCGAGCAGATATTTCAATTTGAAAGCATTTTAACAACTATATAAACTGCATACCCAGAGAAATAGGACAGCAGCAGAATTCAGGAAGAGAACAAAGAAACAAAGATCAAGCAGGTTTGCCAAATAGTAGGTCCCTGTGTTTGAAACAACTGGAGAACTTTGTAGCAATTCCATTTTAGAAGTTTTCTGTAAACTAGAGTTTAACATCCAAAGCACAAAGCTCAATTTGGAGATGAAGACACTGTTAAATTATTGGGTTAAATGGATCGCAGTTACAGAATCCTCCATAACTAGCATTGCTTACTTTCCAGTATCATAATTTATTCTAATCCTCTATTAAATACAAGTTTCTGAGAAAAAAATTGAAAGTGATAATAAAAAAGTAGTCTCCTAAAGAAGACTTTGCTTTAAAAAATCAATTAACAGAAATTAGAATGAAGAGGTTTTGCATGGATATTGAAGCAGAAGCTATTTTTAGTTTTCAACAAAATTAGGAAGATTGGCTGTGGGGCATTGCCTTGCCAGGGAATGATCACTCTGGGTTTTCTTACATTGTGAAAGTTGGTGAGTGTGTCTTTCCTTGGATTCTCTGAAATCCTCTTTGGTGACACTCGCTTGTTTGTGACCTGGGAACATACAATGGCTGCTTTTCAAATCGGGGTACCAATGTAAGCTTTGTGATGGCAGAGACTGTCTTATAACTTCTATAGCCCCAATGTCTAAAATAGTCTGGTGAGGTGTTTATAAATAATTATTGAATAAAAGAGAAGAGGAAGAAGGAAGAGAAGGAAGAGAAAGAGAAAGGGGGAGGGAGAAGGGGGGAAGAAAGAGAAAGGGAGAAGAGAAAGCGGGAAGGTAAAGGGGAAAGAAAAACAGGAGCAGAGTAGAAGAAGTAGTAGGGGGAAAGTGTATACACTGATACTGCATCACTAGGATTATATGGTGGTGGGGAGGAGATATGCAAAATTAAAGGACAAGTATAGGACTATTTGGGGAGGATCAACTTTACCCAGAAAACTGAAGTGGGGAGCAGAATATTATATTAAAATAAACATAAATATGTGATAGAGGAAGATGCAAAACTTGTATTAGATAAGAAACTTATTCCCTGCCTCCACAGACTCATAGAATCTCAAATTGGGAAGAAATCAGAGAAGTCGCTTTGTCACATCAGCCATATCAGAAGCTTTAAAACAGGGGTTGGCAAACTTTTTCTGCAAAGGGCCAAATAGTAAATATTTTAGGCTGTGAAGGGCAGAGTCTCTAGCACAACTGCTCCATTATGCCACTGTAGCATAAAAGCACCACACACAATATGTAAAAAAAAATGTGTATGGCTGTGTGGCAATAAACCTTTACTGACAGAAACAGGTGGTGGGACATATTTGGCCTGCGGGCTGTGGTTGCGGACCCTACTTGCATATTTCCCACAATATCCAGACAATGCTTATAACCACCGTTAACGTCTGCAGTAACAGGGAACACACTACTTTTCAAGGAAAACTATTCCATTTTTGTGTAACTGTCATTATAGAAAGGCATTTTTATATTGAGTCAAAATACACTTTGGTGTTGTTATGGACTGAAAGTTTGTGTCCTCCCAAAATTTGTATGTTGAAATCTAATCCCCAAAATAATAGTATTTGTAGAAGGGACCTTTAAGGAGATACCTAGGTCATCAGAGTGGAGCCCTCATGAATGTAATTAAGTGCATGTATAAGAAGAGACCAAAGAACTAGGTCACTTGGGTGTTTTCCTCTACCATGTGAGGGTATAACAAGAAGTCAGCAGTCTGCAACCCAGATGAGGGCTGTCACTGGAACCTGACCATGCTGGCACCCTGATCTCAGACTTGCAGCCTCCAGACTGTGAGAAAGAAATTTCTGTTTATAAGCCACCCAGGCTATGGTACTTTGTTATAGCACCTGAACTAAGACAGGTACTATCTTAATGTATATTTGTTTAGTTTTGTTGTTGTTGTTTAAGGTGCTGTAATTCAATGATTTAGAACAGGATGTTTTGTTTTTTTAGACAAATCCCAGCTTCTGCTTCTACTCAAGATGGAGTAACAATGACTTGATTTACTCTCCCACCTGAAGCAATCAGAACTGAACAAAATATAGGAAATGACAGAATTCAAGATATTGACACTAGGCAAACAAGGACAATGATCCCTAAGTGATGGGAAACAAATGAGGTAAGGCCACAATTGCCTGCAGCTTACTGCCTAGAGAAAATTTCCAGGCCTCAGAGAGTTGGGAACCCAAGTGGAAACCAGCAGTATTTCCCCAACTCTCCCTTGGAGTTGCTGGTCCATGGGAGCCAAGGTCAATAGAATTCACAGAGCAGATTCCAGGATCAGAGAGAGCAGCACAGAGAGACACCTCTGGAGATGTGCAGAGGGTCCCCTTTAGTTTTTGGTTGAGTGCCGATCTGTGAATGTGTGTGAGGAAATTACCCAGGGTCAGGAAAAGAACCACCTGAAAGGATTAGAAGGAAGAGTGACCAGTTCTTGGAGCTCACTAAAGGCCAGAACTAGTCCCTGTTCCTAACAGACAGGCTGGAAAATCTCATAATTTGCAGATACTGGTTATAATTCTAAGAAGAGTCTTGTCTCAGGGGTGGGGGAAAGTTATTCCTAGACTAAATGCTGCTCTGGTCCTGGATAAATAAACTTAAGAGTTAGATCTGAAAGGATCTGTTTCCAATAAGCTTAACTGAGTTCTAGAACAAAGCTCTGGAACTCAGTTAAGATCTTTATACTACTTATAAAATTATGAAAATATTCAGCTCTTCACAAGGTAAATTTTTACAATGTCTTGTATCCAGTCAAAAATTGCTGAGCATGCAAAGAAGCAGAAAAATACAATCCATAATGAGGAGAAAAATCAATTAAAACTAACCTAGGGATGACACAGGTGATAGAATTAGTAGACAAGGATATTAGAACATATGTTCAAGAAACTAGAGAAAAGACTGAACATTTAAGTAGGGAATGGAAAGTATATACATATATATATATATATTTTTTTGTATTTTATTTTATTTTTTTTAATACAGCAGGTTCTTTTCTTTTTTTACTATTTCATTTTGAAATAATTTTTTTATACAGCAGGTTCTTATTAGTTATCCATTTTATACATATTAGTATACATATGTCAATGCCAATCTCCCAATTCATCACACACACACACACACACACACACACACACACACACACACACACACACACGCACCCCACCCCCCGCTGCTTTCCCCCTTTGGTGTCCATACATGTGTTCTCTACATCTGTGTCTCAATTTCTGCCCTGCAAACCAGTTCATCTGTACCATTTTTCTAGGTTACACATATATGCGTTAATATTTGTTTTTCTCTTTCTGACTTACTTTACTCCGTATGACAGTCTCTAGATACATCCACGTCTCTACAAATGACCCACTTTCGTTCCTTTTTATGGCTGAGTAATATTCCATTGTATATATGTACCACATCTTCTTTATCCATTCATCTGTTGATGGGCATTTAGGTTGCTTCCATGACCTGGCTATTGTAAATAGTGCTGCAATGAACATTGTGGTGCAAGTGTCTTTTTGAATTATGGTTTTCTCTGGGTATATGCTCAGTAGTGGGATTGCTGGGTCATATGGTAATTCTATTTTTAGTTTTTTAAGGAACCTCCATACTGTTTTTCATAGTGGCTCTCTCAATTTACATTCCCTCCAACAGTGCAAGAGGGTTCCCTTTCTCCACACGCTCTCCAGCGTTTGTTGTGTGTAGATTTTCTGATAATGGTCATTCTGACCGGTGTGAGGTGATACCTCATTGTAGTTTTGATTTGCATTTCTCTAATAATTAGTGATGTTGAGCAGCTTTTCATGTGTCTCTTGGCCATCTGTATGTCTTCTTTGGAGAAATGTCTATTTAGGTCTTCTGCCCATTTTTTTTTTTTTTTTTTTGTGGTACACGGGCCTCTCACTGTTGTGGCCTCTCCCGTTGCGGAGCACAGGCTCCAGACGCGCAGGCTCAGCGGCCATGGTTCACGGGCCTAGCCACTCAGCAGCATGTGGGATCTTCCCGGACCGGGGCACGAACCCGTGTCCCCTGCATCGGCAGGCAGACTCTCAACCACTGCGCCACTAGGGAAGCCCTGTTGGGAGATTTTTAATCACAGTTTCAATTTCATTACTTGTGATTGGTCTGTTTATATTTTCTATTTCTTCCTGGTTCAGTCTTGGAAGGCAAAACCTTTCTAAGAATTTGTCCATCTCTTCCAGGTGGTCCATTTTATTGTCATAGAGTTGCTTGTAGTAGTCTCTTAGGATGCTTTGTATTTCTGTGGTGTCCATTGTAACTTCTCCTTTTTCATTTCGAATTTTATTGATTTGAGTCCTCTCCCTCTTTTTCTTGATGAGTCTGGCTAAAGTTTTATTAATTTTGTTTATCTTCTCAAAGCACCAGCTTTTAGTTTTATTGATCTTTATTATCGTTTTCTTTGTTTCTATTTCATTTATTTCTGCTCTGATCTTTATGATTTCTTTCCTTCTACTAACTTTGGGTTTTGTTTGTTCTTCTTTCTCTAGTTCCTTTACGTGTAAGGTTAGTTTGTTTATTTGAGATTTTTCTTGTTTCTTGAGGTAGGATTGTATTTCTATAAACTTCCCTTTTAGAGCTGCTTTTGCTGCATCCCATAGGTTTTGGATCTTTGTGTTTTCATTGTCATTCGTCCTCTTTGATTTCTTCAGTAATCTCTTGGTTATTTAGTAATGTATTGTTTAGCCTCCATGTGTTTGTGTTTTTTACATTTTTTTTCCGTGTAATTTATTTCTCATCTCATAGTGTTGTGGTCAGAAAAGATGCTTGATATGATTTCAATTTTCTTAAATTTACTGAGGCTTGATTTGTGACCCAAGATGTGATCAATCCTGGAGAACATTCTGTGTGCACTTGAGAAGAAAGTGTAATCTGCTGTTTTTGGATGGAATGTCCTATAAATATCAATTAAATCTATCTGGTCTATTGTGTCATTTAAAGCTTGTGTTTCCTTTTTAATTTTCTGTCTGGATGATCTGTCCATTGGTGTAAGTGAGGTGTTAAAGTCCCCCACTATTCTTGTGTTACTGCTGATTTCCTCTTTTATAGCTGTTAGTATTTGCCTAATGTATTGAGGTGCTCCTATGTTGGGTGCATATATATTTGTAATTGTTATATCTTCTTCTTGGATTGATCCCTTGATCATGATGTAGTGTCCTTCCTTGTCTCTTGTAATGTTCTGTATTTTAAAGTGTATTTTAACTGATATGAGTATTGCTACTCTAGCTTTCTTTTGATGCCCATTTGCATGGAATATCTTTTGCCGTCCCCTCACTTTCAGTCTGTATGTGTCCCTAGGTCTGAAGTGGGTCTCTTGTAGACAGCATATATATGGGCCTTGTTTTTGTATCCATTCAGCAAGCCTGCGTCTTTTGGTTGGAGCATTTAATCCATTCGCATTTAAGGTAATTATCAATATGTATGTTCCTATTACCATTTTCTTAATTGTTTTGCATTTGTTTTTGTAGGTCCTTTTCTTCTCTTGTGTTTCCTACTTAGAGAAGTTCCTTTAACAGTTGTTGTAGAGCTGGTTTGGTGGTGCTGAATTCTCTTAGCTTTTGCTTGTCTATGAAGCTTTTGATTTCTCCATCGAATATGAATGAGATCCTTGTCGGGTAGAGTCATCTTGGGTGTAGGTTCTTCCCTTTCATCACTTTAAATATATTGTGCCACTCCCTTCTGGCTTGTAGAGTTTCTGCTGAGAAATCTGCTGTTAACCTTATGGGAGTTCCCTTGTATGTTGTCATTTCCCCCTTGTTTTAATAATTTTTCTTTGCCTTTAATTTTTGTCAGTTTGATTACTATGTGTCTTGGCATGTTTCTCCTTGGATTTATCCTGCCTGGGACTCTCTGTGCTTCCTGGACTTAGGTGGCTATTTCCTTTCCCATATTAGGGAAATTTTCAACTATAATCTCTTCAAATATTTTCTCAGATCCTTTCTCCCTCTCTTCTCCTTCTGGGACCCCTATAATGAAAATGTTCGTGTGTTTAATGGTGTCCCAGAAGTCTCTTAGGCTGTCTTCATTTCTTTTCATTCTTTTATCTTTATTCTGTTCCATGGCAGTGAATTCTACCATTCTGTCTTCCAGGTCACTTATCCGTTCTTCTGCTTCAGTTATTCTGCTATTGATTCCTTCTAGTGTATTTTTCATTTCAGTTATTGTATTTTTCATCTGTTTGTTTGTTCTTTAATTCTTCTGGGTGTTTGTTCTCTAATTCTTCTAGGTCTTTGTTAAACATTTCTTGCATCTTCTCAATCTTTGTCTCCATTCTTTTTCCAAGGTCCTGGATCATCTTCACTATCATTATTCTGAATTCTTTTTCTGGAAGGTTGCCTATCTCCACTTCATTTAGTTGTTTTTCTGGGGTTTTATCTTGTTCCTTCATCTGGTACAAAGTCCTCTGTCTTTTCATTTTGTCTGTCTTTCTGTGAATGTGGTTTTCCTTCCACAGGCTGCAGAATTATAGTTCCTCTTGCTTCTGCTCTCTGCCTTCTGGTGGATGAGGCTATCTAAGAGGCTTGTGCAAGCTTCCTGATGGGAGGGACTGGCGGTGGGTGGAGTTGGGTGTTGCTCTGGTGGGCAGAGCTCAGTAAAACTTTAATCACTTGTCTGCTGATGGGTGGGGCTGGGTTTCCTCCCTGTTGGTTGTTTGGCCTGAGGCGACCCAGCACTGGAGGCTACAAGTTCTTTGGTGGGGCTAATGGCAGACTCCCGGAGGGCTCATGCCAAGGAGTACTTCCTAGAACTTCTGCTGTCAGTGTCCTTGTCCCCATCTTGAGCCACAACTATGCCCTGCCTCTGCAGGAGACCCTCCAACACTAGCAGGTAGGTCTGGTTCAGTCTCCTATGGGGTCACTGCTCCTTCCCCCTGGGTCCTGATGCGCACACTACTTTGTGTGTGCCCTCCAAGAGTGGAGTCTCTGTTTCCCCCAGTCCTGTTGAAGTCCTGCAATCAAATCCCGCTAGCCTTCAAAGTCTGATTCTCTGAGAATTCCCCCTCACCGGACCCTCAGCTTGGGAAGCCTGATGTGGGGCTCAGAACCTTCACTCCAGTGGGTGGACTTCTGCGGTGTAATTGTTCTCCAGTTTGTGAGTCACTTACCCAATGGTTATGGGATTTGATTTTATTGTGATTGCAACCCGCCTACCATCTCATTGTGGCTTCTCCTTTGTCTTTGGATGTGGGGTATCTTTTTTGTTGAGTTCCAGTGTCTTCCTGTCGATGACTGTTCAGCAGTTAGTTGTGATTCCAGTGCTCTCACAAGATGGAAGGTATATTTTTACACCTACGTTGAACTTCTAGAGATGAAATTAAAATGTCTGATATTAAAAAAAAATACACTTGGAATTAATGTCAAAGACATTATGAGGAAATGTAAAAGCATAGTAATAGAAAAAAATTCAAAATTAAACAGAGAGAGAAAAAGACTAGGGGGAAAAAAGAGCATCAGTGAATTGTGGAACAACTTCAAGTGGCTAAAAATATGTATAATTGGAGTCACTGAAAAAGAGGAGAGATCAGAGAGTGGAAAAAATACTGAAGAAATAATGGCTGAAATTTTTCCAAATTTCTCAAACTTGATGAAAACTATAAACCCACAGATATAAGAGGTTCAATGAACCCAATCACAAGAAACATGAAGAAAACTACACCAGGGATAAATAACCAAGGATAAAGAGAAAATGTTGAAAGCTATCAGAGAAAAAATAATTATGTACAGAGGAACAAAGATAAGTTTATTAGTAATTTATTGCTCCACAATAATTACCCCTAAGCTTAATGGTTTAAAATAACAAGCATTTATTATCTCACCATTTCTTTGGAGCAGGAATGCCAGAGCAGCTTAGTTCAGTGGTTTTGACTCAGGGTCTCTCTTGAGGTCATAAGCTATCACAAAGGGCTACAATCACTGAAACCTTCTCTGGGGTTGAAGGGTCCCTTTCAAACATCATTCAAGTTCTATTGGTAAGAGGCTTCAGTTTTTTGCTGGCTATTGGCCAGAGGCCTTAGTTCCCCACCACATGGGTTTCTGCACTGGTAAGTGCCCTTACAACATGGCAGCTGGTTTTCCCCAAAGAGAGTGAAAAAGGGGAAAGAGTGAGGCAGAAGCCACAATGTCTTTCATAACCTAGTTTTAAAATGAAATACCATCACTTCTGCCATATTCTGTGGTTCACACAGAACAATCTTGATACAGTGTGAGAGAGAACTATACAGGGACATAAAAACCAAGAGGCAAGGATCTCTAGAGGCCATCTTGAAGATTGGGTACCACAGTCTGCCTTCTGGGCCCAAATGATTCACCTCCTTCCCAAAGGCAAAATATATTTACTTTCTTTCAAGGCCTCCAAAAGTCTCATTCCAAAGTAAGCAGAAGAAAGGAAATAATTAAGATCAGAGTTGGAATCAATGAAATAGAAAATAGAAGAAAATAAACAATAGAAATAAATCCATGAAACCAGAAGACAGTTCTTTAAGAAGATAAATAAAATTGATAAACATCTAGCCAAACTAAACAGGAAAAAAAGAGAGGATACAAATTACCAGCATCGGAAATGAGAGAGGTGACGTCACTACAAGTATTATAGCTGTAAAGAATAATAATATTATTATAACTTTGTTCCAATAAATTTAATAATGTAGATGAAATGGATAACTTTCTTGAAAGACACAAACCAGCAAAGTTCACTCAGGAAGATGCTGATAACCTGAGTAGCCCTATATCTATTAAAAGATTGAATGTGCCATGAAAAAACTTTTTAACAAAGAGCTCCATGTCCAGATGTTTTCACTGTTGAATACTGTTAAACATTTAAATAAGAAATTATACCAATACTACACAAATTCTCCTAGAAAATTGAAGAGGATTGAACACTTCTTAACCAATTCTATAAGAATAGTAATACTATGATACCAAAAGCCAGAGAAAAACATTGTGAAAAAGAAAATTACAAACCAATATCCCTCATGAGCATAGACACAAAAATTGTCAACAAAATTTTGGCACATTGAATCCAAAAAAAAAAGCATTTATTTGAGGAATATAAGATTGGTCTAAAATCTGAATATCAGTCAATGTAATTTACCATATTAACAGTCTAAAAGAAAGCAAAAAAAAAAAAAAGATATAAATCCAGGGCCAGGACTAAGGTGAATTAAGTGATGCAAGTGAGGCACTTACCTCAGGCACAAAATTTAAGGGGGAACCAAAAAACTCAGTAATCAAGATAAATGATATTTTAGTGTAATATTTTAAAAAATTAAAATTAATGCAAAAAATTCTTGAACAAAATATCAAAATTTTAACTAAAGGAAGGGTTGGCATGACTGATTTTTCCTTTTGCCTCAGCTCTAGTATAGCTCAGTCATTGTTAGATTTCATTTATACAAAATTCTAGAAAATACAAACTAATCTATAAGGACAGAAAGCAGATCAGTAGTTGCCTGGGGCTCGGAGAGGCAAGGAGAGGGAAAAGGGAGGGATTACTAAGGGTCACAAGGAAACTTCTGGGGGTATGTTTATTATACTGATTATGCTACATGATTTCTCAGAGATATACATATGTCAAAACTTATCAAATGATACATTTTAAATATGTGTGGTTTATTTGATATCAGGTCTACGTCAACAAAGCTGTTTAAAAAAATAAAAACAATGGCTTTGTGACCCTGGGAAAGTACTTTTCTAAACATCATTTTCTTTATGTCTAAAATAGGAGTAATTGGGATACCTATCTCATAAGGTTGGTGTGGGGATTAAAAGGGTACAGTGAACAGTCAGTGTAACAACATAGCCCAGTGTGAACTCCAGAATTAGATTCCTTGGGCTTGAATCCCCACTCTACAACTTACTATCAATATGACCTCAGACTAGTTACCAAACTTTATGTCTAGGAATAACAGTACCTAACTCATAGGTTTATTATCAGGATTGATGACAAATATTTCTGTAAAGCTGTCTTGTACATAGTAAGTGGTCAATAAATCCTAGTTGTCATCATTATTTATTTTTATTTGCCAAACGGAATGATCCAGAACAAGTCAGATGCTTCTTTTCTTGAAGAATTTGAAAATGACTGCTCTAGGAGATTAACAATACTCAGATCTTTTAGCCATTTCTCAGCTGTCAGTTTTCAGACTTCTCACCCTTGTTGGCAATTACCCTTTGGAAGTGTTCCAGGTTATTGATATTATTATCCTTTTAACTGTGATGTCTGTGTCTGACTGGCTGCTAATGGAGGGGAGATTTTACCCCCTCTGTCTATAGCTACTTTGCTCTGAACACTGCTTCCATTAAAGGACCTTTTTCATAGCTACACTTCACTGTTAATAACATTGCAGACAAGGTTTAGCTCTAAAGCTTTTTCATATGTGCTGCCATTCAACTCTGCTTACTTTATTTTTTTATGTCAAAAGAACAAGGTCTTACTTTTTTATTTTTTATATTTATTTCTTTACAACTTTAATGGTTAAGGTTTTTCATTGTTGTTATAGTACATTGTTTCTTTGTGTCTTTCATTTCTTTGGTGTGCTGCCCACTGTACTTAAAATATTATTTGTAGGAATAATTTGAGGTCTAGATGAAGGGTTCCTTCCTCAAAAGAAGATTTGCATTTATTTTTGCCAGGTCCCTGGGGGGCACAACCAACATGAGACCAATAGGTCCAAGTCGTGAGATTCCCAATTCATACAGAAAGTCTGTCTGAAGTCTCATTTACTTCTGGTTCAGCCTGACCCTAAGGGTGTATCCCTTTGGGCTTCCAGCATACTGTGGGGAAGGTCTCTTATTAGACTTTGCATCTTCTGCAGACCTGTGCTTTCATTTCTGACCTCCTCACCGGTCAAGGCCACCTCAACGAAGGTTCAGATTTACTGGGATCAACAAATACCCTTATAGCAAAAGCAGATTCTGTATCCTGAGCACCTTTCTGGGTTCCTGGGTTAGCTTTAGTTTTAGCCTTTTAATTCCTTACTATTTTGAAGCATCCAGTTATTGTTTTCATATTTTTCCAGAATTAATTTTTCTATGGGAACACTGACCTGAAAAGCCTTGCCTACCATTACAGGAAATGAAAATTCACCCATACTCACCCCAACTCTTTGAGAAGAAAACAGAACCAGAGAAAACCAACCAGAGCCTATAAAAAGCAGCAGGTCCTTCAGAGTATGTTGTGTGGCACTGTGCAGAGCAGAGAGGAGAAAAGTGAAGGGACCACAAAGGGTGTATATGAAGTTGTGGTGAAGGAAGATGAGAGGCTCCTAGAAGCCTCTGGGTGCAAGAGAATTCTAAATAGTGAAGATTATTTATTTATTTATCTATATTTTTAAAAAATAGTGACAATTTAAAATAAGAGCTATTATGTACTTGTACTTGGACCCCCTTAAATGTTTGGGAGAGCAAAGAGAAAAGTTTCTATTTTGGCTAACTTCTTTAAAACGATATCATTCTATGGTTGTGCTATAGAAATCTCTGTTTTATCAACCTTATATGTACTTGTTTACTACAACTGATTAAAAGAGTGAAAAGGGAGGGAGGACACAGAAGGAGGGAGAGAGGAGCAGAGGCAACAAGAGTAAGGCTGCAAAGACATTTATTGCGTCAGTAGTGTTAGCACCTGTTTCATGTGAGAGACAGAAGAAGGTTGAATGAAACATGAACTCTGGCCTGTAGAAGCTCATAGTCCAGTGATAGGGGAGAACACTATATCATCAAATAATTCTAATACAATCCAGATCTAACGAAGTTTTAGTAAGCATCAACTAAGTGCCAGATGCCTTCTAAGAAAGAAAAAAGCAACCCTTGACATCTACTGATTGACCTTAAACTTATAGCTATGCTTGCATGTGCTCAGAAGCCGGCCTAGAGCTCATTGCTAGGTCAAGTTATTCTTCTTTGGACATAAACAATCTCACAAAACACCAAAATCAGTCAAGGTCACTCTGGGACCACGAGAAAGTGAGATAAAACAAGACCACTTTATAATACTGTCCAAGCATGGACAAAAACAAAGTCACCGTACAACCCACAAAATACCAAATAGCTCCATTTCCCAGCTAATAGGACTCAGTACTGCTTCCTTACCTTTAGAATTTAACCTCACTCTACTCTTCCTATAAATAAAATTGAGTTATCCCATCATTAACTGTCCCTGCATTCTGACAGCACTCAATCCGGAGTAAACCTGCTTTTTTGACCCTCCCACAAATCACCCAATCACAGCCCAAATCCTGTAATAGGCCCTTTCTAACACCCTCCTACTGAGAGGCCTCCCTCTTCCCATGGTGTGCATTCTCCCTCATTGCAATGAGTGATAAACCCAACTTATTCAACTGCAGGTGTGTTCTTAGCTTTGGCTGGAGGGCATCGTCATTTCAAATATATTATTTAATGTAATCTTCATAACAAAAGCATAAGCCTGAATTTACAGATGATCTTAAGGCTGCTAGAGGTTAATTTAATTCAGAATTACAGGCAGAAAGAGACAAATCTGGGATTTGAATATAGGCCCTTAGAATGCTTCTCACTATCTCAAATGACAGAAGACAGGGAGCAAGATAGAAAAAAGAAAGTCCAAAAATAGACAAAAGATTTTTTTCCTCACTCTCTTTAACTGTCACTTTCATGGAGCAATATCTCCATCTTGTGATATTTTATAACGCAGGTTTTTAATAATTTGGATCTTGCAACTATAGGCGATCATTCGTATGCCACCAAGATTTAAGAGAATATTTTCTTGTTATTTGCCCCACAGGCAAAATAAAATTGAGCCATTCAATTAAAAACTATAGTTTATGAGGAAAGAAATGTCTTTTATTGTCATCTACAGTACTTTTTTTCCCCCTTGAAAGATAACCCTATTGCCTCCTTTCACTTTAAAATAATGCCCTTCCTTAAGATGACTAAAATCACATAAAGCATATTGGTTGTCTCTGTGTCAGAGATAGGAGTGAGAGACTTTTCATGGAATACTCTCTTATATTTAAAAAAAATTTAAAACCATGTGAATAAATTACCAATTCAAAACACAAAGTAAAAATTTTTTAAGGTCAAAAATAAAATATACATCTATACCCCTTTTACTTTTTTAAAGATAAATGCTTGCACTGTTGGTGGGAATGTAAATTGATACAGCCACTATGGAGAACAGTATGGAGGTTCCTTAAAAAACTAAAAATAGGACTACCATACGACCCAGCAATCCCACTACTGGGCATATATACCCTGAGAAAACCATAATTCAAAAAGAGTCATGTACCAAAATGTTCATTGCAGCTCTATGTACAATAGCCAGGACATGGAAGCAACCTAAGTGTCCATCACTGGATGAATGGATAAAGAAGATGTGGCACATATATACAATGGAATATTACTCAGCCATAAAAAGAAACGAAATTGAGATATTTGTAGTGAGGTGAATGGACCTAGAGTCTGTCATACAGAGTGAAGTAAGTCAGAAAGAGAACAAATACCGTACGCTAACACATATATATGGAATCTAAGAAAAAAAAATGTCATGAAGAACCTAGGGGTAAGGTGGGAATAAAGACACAGACCTACTAGAGAATGGATTTGAGGATATGGGGAGGAGGAAGGGTAAGCTGTGACAAAGTGAGAGAGTGGCATGGACATATATACACTACCAAACGTAAAACAGATAGCTAGTGGGAAGCAGCCGCATAGCACAGGGAGATCAGCTCAGTGATTTGTGACCACCTAGAGGGGTGGGATAGGGAGGGTGGGAGGGAGGGAGATGCAAGAGGGAAGAGATATGGGAACATATGTATATGTTTAACTGATTCACTTTGTTATAAAGCAGAAACTAACACACCATTGTAAAGCAATTATACTCCAATAAAGATGTTAAAAAAAATGACAAGGAGCCAGATATAAATACAATAGAGGAAGACAAACACTTCATGCTGGAGCATGTGAATATAGCAATGAATATATTCCTAAATAATCATACTATCTGGACTTCAAGAAAATCTTTTCTGAGTCACTTGAAAGAGTATAATTATAAAACAAAGTAGCATTGGCATATGGAGCAAGTACTGTACTGACATACTTATGATAAAAAATTATTTGTTGTTTATCTCAAATTCAAGTTTAACTGAGCATTATGTAAATTATCTGGCAACCCTAGCTAAACATCCATTTAAAAAGTCATAGACAACTCATCATTTTACCAGCAGATGGCTCCCCAAATCTAGTTTAGAATAAGATAGTACACTCAGACCTAGTGAGGAGTCATTATCGTTTCAGGGTTTTTGTTGTTTTGAGTGTTTATTTGTTTGATTGGTTTGTTGTGAGTGGGTTAGTTTTTGTGGGGGATGGAAGTTTTAATTTAGTTATACGAAAACATAAAACATCCCTACCAGCCATTTCATGATTCTTCATAATCCTTAACTTTAGAATTAAAATGAAAAAGAAATAAGTTAATTTTTAATTTTTTTTGTATTTGCTTAAGCATTTAAATGCTAAGGCAACATGTCTAATTTCAGTGTAAAGTGGTTCTGACATTTCACAAAGGAATTTCATACCAATTAAATTATGTATCCTGAGCTTTAGGGCAAAGCTCTCCATAAAAACCATACCTTTACCTCTGTCATGCAGTCTGATTTGCTAGGATATTCTAGCATTGAGGCATGAGCTCTGTTTTTATTTATTTATACCTTTTTAAAAAATTGAAGTATAGTTGACGTGTAATATTATATAAGCTACAGAAGTACACTAGAGTGATTCACAATTTTGAAAGGTTATATTCTATTTATAATTATTATAAAATGTTGGCTACATTCCCCATGCTGTACAATATATTCTTGTAGCTTATTTTATACATAATAGTTTGTACCTCTTAAACGAGCTGTGTTTTGACCCAAAACACACACCCAGTGCTCCCAATAAAATCAGTGATTCAACAGAATTTTTTGACATGCCATAACTTTACTAACCTTTTGCCAATTCCAGAATGTCTCGATATATTCAAGTATATTTTCTAAGAAAAAAGTATTATAGAAACAACTGTTGTCTTAAAGTCTATTTTGTTTGATAGTAGTATAGCCAGTCAAGCTCTCTTTTGGTTCTGTTTTGCAAGGCTATAGTTTTCCATACTTTCACTTTCAGTCCATTTGTGTCTTTGAATCTAAACATGTCTCTTGCAGCCAACTTATACCTGGATTTTTAAATCCATTCTACTAACCTCTGCTTTTTAATTGGTGTATTTAACCCATTTACATTTAATGTAATTACAAATTAGGATTTATAGCAACCATTTTTCTATTTGTTTTCTATATGTCATATGTCTTTGTTCTTTTATTCCTCCATTTCTGCCTTCTTTTGCTAAAGTAAACTTTCTTTTTTTTTTTTTTTTTTTTTGTGGTACGTGGGCCTCTCACTGTTGTGGCCTCTCCCGTTGCGGAGCACAGGCTCCAGACGCGCAGGCTCAGCAGCCATGGCTCACGGGCCCAGCCGTTCCACGGCATGTGGGATCCTCCCGGACCGGGTCATGAACCCGTGTCCCCTGCATCGGCAGACGAACTCTCAACCACTGCGCCACCAGGGAAGCCCTAAAGTAAACTTTTAAATGGATATTTTAAATAGATATTGTTAAGCAAATATTAAAATAGATATTTAAATATCTTTCTCCTATAAACTGCCAATCTTTCTCAGTCTCATCAAATCCTTCCCCACGTGCTTTTTTCTTAGTAAATAAATCACAGACTTGAACATATCAAGAAACAAATAGAAATAGTGAAGATAGTTGCCTGGGGTTATGCAACAAATTCATGGCAACATTAGGATTAAAAACCAGGTCTTCTGGACTTCCCTGGTGGCGCAGTGGTTAAGAATCTGCCTGCCAATGCAGGGGACATGGGTTCGAGCCCTGGTCCGGGAAGATCCCAATGCTGCGGAGCAACAAAGCCTGTGCACCACAACTACTGAGCCTGCGCTCTAGAGCCCAAAAGCCACAACTACTGAGCCCACGTGCCACAACTACTGAAGCCCACGTGACTAGAGCCCACCCTCCGCAACAAGAGAAGCCACTGCAATGAGAAGCCCATGCACCACAATGAAGAGTAGCTTCCTCTCGCCTCAACTAGAGAAAGCCTGCATGCGGTGACAAAGACCCAACATAGCCAAAAATAAATAAAATAAATCAATTAAGAAAAAAACACACAAAAAACCCCCAGGTCTTCTGACTCTAGTTTCAAAGTTCCCACTACCACTGTGCCATATAAGTGGATGGAATTAATCTGTGACATGAGATCCTTCTATTTTTTTTTTTTTTTGGTTAGTTCTGAATTTCTTATATTTTCTTCCTCTTGTTTCAGAGGAAGCATTGTTTCTCTAACTAATTCTTGAACTCAGAACTCTTAACACTGCGCTTCCCCAAGTGTGAGGCCAGCACCATTAAAGGTATGAGAAATGATTTGAAGTGGTTTGTCAAACCAGTGTTGAATAACAACACACAATAAGAAAGCTGCTTTATCCAATCCTCTTTTATTCCTTCTGTCAAGGAGAAAAGTGTCATTTTTGTACTGGTGTTTAATGCCTCTCTAACATTGCCCATCTCCCTTTTTAAGCAAGAACAATCAACCTCAAGCCTGGATCATTGGTACAACCACTCTAGCTAGAATTCAATAGTGTTATTTTGTTTTTATTGTTGTTATTTCATTTATGGCAAATGATAATGATTTTCCATTTACAAGTTTTCTATTTAAGTAAAACCATGGTTCTGAGTTAAAATAAAATACTGAGTAAGTAATATAAATGGCAGTATATGGATATGGAAAAATAACTCATGAACGTGGTGTTTGAATGACTAACTCTGGGAAACTACTCTGTTGATGCAATCTATTACAATTGCTGTCCGTTGTCACCCTTGTTTCTCTTGGGCCACAAAGAACAGTCAAGGGCTGGTATGATAAGTCTCCAGAATCCTCTTTTCCCCTTTCATTTAACTCAAACTCTTTCTTAGCTGCCTTGTCATTTTTGGCTTCTAAATCTCAGAATTATTCCTAATGGTGCTTTCTCTGAACTGCCATGCTCTGGACTTCTGTTCCTTTTCACTTGCCCACCCTTCAAGACTCTTTGCTCCATCCCAGTCTTCTGCTGCTTCCAAATTAAGGAAGATTTTTTTACCCCTCTGCAAGTGGTTATGTCTCTTTTGGTTAATCTTTGATGGTCTTGTGTTAAAGAACCCACAATCATATTTTGATTTTCCTAAAGGGATCTTTGCATTTCTTTTTCAAGTTGTTTGGGATGAGTTTCCACAAGGACTAGGCAAGAAAATTCTTGAGTAATGCTACCCTCTGCGATATGCAAAGTATTCCTTCACACCAACACTCACCCAGCATCAGAGGATGATGTTCCTTTACCTCAGGGTGAGTTTCCTGCCTTCTTGGGTATTCCCTCCTCCCTCCTCTGGAGTGGGCTATTTCAGTATCTGTCAGTCCCCAAATGTACCTTACCCATGAGACCCTGAGGATCCTCAGACAAAAAGGGTCCCTGATGCCTGCCCAAGCTTAGGTCCACAATGGAACACTAGATAGCTTTGCCAAATAAAAAATAATAAGGAAAATAATTATTGTAAAGAAAATCGATGGTACCATTTCTAAGTAACCATAATGATAAATTGTGTCATGATGTTTAAGAACACAAGTTAAAATTCTTTGTTTCACATGCTTTTTACATTTCTATAACAAGCTTCAGTGGAACTGAGCACAGTTTTTTATGCCCAGATCAAACTGAAGCAAGTGAGCAAATGTTTTTTGAATACCTACTTGGCTAACATAAAGGAGCTACTCTGAGTCAAATGCAAGGAATGTTAATTTACAAATATTTCCAATACTCTACCCCCTGGGGAAAGAAAATCACTTCTTTAAGTTCCTTTTGCAGAAAACTCCAGGTAACTAACTTTTAATTTTCTACACCATCTCTGATTTAATGTTCCGATCACATTACAGAGTGCGACTTAAACAAAGACTATATTTTTTTCCTATCTGCTTTCACAACAGTTGAATCCACGTACCTATCTCTATGGTTACTTCTGTATGGTGCTCACTGAAATTTGATATGCTTCCTTCTAGCCCTCCCCTACAATACTTTAAGTCCACAATGAGTCCATAAACCAGGAGTAAAAGGTAAGGAGGCAGGATTATGCACATGCTTAGAGTAAATAATAACCATGAATTCACCGACCCACAACTGTTGGCCTAAGCTTTACTTTGGGGATAGAGACGGTCATGAAATCTTGTTTTCAATACAGTGAGCTGTCACTTACATTGATCTATCATTAAAAACAAAACAAAACGAAAAAAACAAGAGCTCCTCAAATTATAGTTTGAAAGACAGTAGTATTTTAAAGTTTATAGCTAGCTTTTACCTCACATTTTCCACAGATTGTACTGTGTACTGCGTGGTGCATAATAAAATATATCATGACCCCTAAAACATCTTCATATTTATAACCTTCTGTGCAGGTATGTGTGTATGAAAGAGTGATATTTTGCTCTTTCTGAAAACAAAAAGCATCTGGGAATAAAAAGGTATAATATATAATAAAATTTAAAAGATATGATAAAACTATTTTAGAGTGTGTATTGTTCAAGTTGTGAGAGTAGAAGGATGGCAGAAGGGGGGGGGGTACAGAGCTGTACATAAATATATATAATAAAAATGGAAGGGTGTCCAAAAACAAGTATATCCATCAATTTCTTGAGGGTAAGGTCCCAGATCATTCTATACACTCATTTAGTTTACCTCCAGGGCTGAGCAAAGTGTGAGGTATACGGTAAGAATTTAATATATACCTGTTAAATGAATGAATGAATGAATGTGCATATGCATGCACAAAATGTTGTGGGAACATAGAGTAGGGAACGCTTGACATTGAGAATAATGGAAATGAGTGAACTGGTGGGTGATGGGGTCAGGGGGTAGAGGTTTGTAGCAGATTGCTACTAATAGTTCCCCAATATCCATTCTCCCCTTCATCTCTAGCAATAGTACCCTTCATTTCTAGCTGGACACATTTGCCAACCCTCTTTGCTGCTAGGGATGTCATGTGACTGGCCAACGGAAGGTAAGCAAAAGTTATGTGTGCACCTTTCAGGTCATGTCTTTAAAAGTAATAGGCACGTCCTTCCTTTCCTCTTTATTCCTCTAACCACCGGCTGGAAATGGACATCGTGGTAAGCCATCTTGGGCTAAGGTGACAAGGGCAAACCCTTCAGATGCATTCTAAAATAGGAGTCTGGGCCCTGACAACTTTGTGGAGGAGAGCCACTATGTCAACAAGACTTTATGTGAGAAATAAACTTCTATTTTACTGAAACCAGTGGTTATTTTGAGTCTCTGTTGCGGATGCTAAATTTACATCCTAATACAAGTGTCAGAAAGGCTTTTACAAAAGGTGATGCTTGCACTGAGTTTCAAAGATTGAATAGGAGTTCACCAGGTGGACAAAAAGGGAAGAGCATTCAAGACTGAGGGAACAGCATGTGTAAAGATATGGAAGTTTAAGGAGTGACTTTAGGATGCCAAGCAATGATGCTTTAAAGGCAGATTGGGACTTCCCTGGTGATCCAGTGGTTAAGACTCTGCACTCCCAATGCACGGGGCCCAGGTTCAATGCCTGGTCAGGAAACTAGATCCTGCCTGCTGCAACGAAGATCCTGCCCACGGCAACAAAGATCCCACGTGCCACAACTAATACCCAGCTCAGCCAAATAAATAAATACATAAATATTAAAAAAAAAAAAAGGCAAACAAAGGCCAGATAACAGAAGACCCTGTCTGCCTTGTTGAAAAGCTGGGTTTTGTCCTGGTAGACAAGAAGATACTGTATGGGAGGTGTGCTGGAGAGTGAAAAGATGAAAGTCTCACAACTCACATGCAAAATAAGGTGGGATAATTAATCTGTTTTGTAGGACAGGGAACAAAATCTAAAGGATTTTTCCAAGTCAGGGACAGAGGTGGAATTAGAAGCAGTAGTCTTTTAATTATACCAGAGTTTTTCCAACTGTGTGGTCTTTGGGCTGACTACATCAAAATCAGCTGGGTTACCTGCTAAAATTGCTAACTCCTGGGTTCCACTCCAGATCTACTCAGAATCTCTGGGGATAATTCCAGGAATCTGCACTTTTAACAAGGGTTTTAGGTGCGTGAAAGTTGAAAACCATTGACTATACCAGTCTACCTCAAACATCTCTATTTTACTATTCCAGTAAAAGTCTTTCAGATGCTAGTTCAGCAGACTAGCTTTCTCTGTAATCTCATACCTTCTAGGATCTAAAGATTAAAAAAGCTGCTTCATAAATAAAACTTATAGAGGGGGAAAGGAGGGACTAACTATTGAGCTACTATTGATATTTTCCAGAGAGTCTTCTCGACACACATCATTCCACTAAATCCTCACAAACATCCTCGAAGGTAGGCATTACTAACTCCACCTTACAGATGCAGAAACTGAGGCCGAGGGATGTTAAGGACTCGCCTAAGGTTACATAGATATCAGTTCATCAAATGCCAGTCTATCCCTTCCTGTTTAACCCACAGAGGAAGGACTAGTGAACACAGTTTAGAATTCCTGAGTGACCATAACTGATCTTAGTTATGTAAATTATGTTTCTTTTCCAGATTGGACCACTTTTACAAAGTAGATGAACAAAATCTGAGATTCCTAACCAGTAGCCAATATTTAATTCAAGTATATTTAGCATGCTTTTTGCTGAGTTTGGGGCTTGGACTTGCAAGATTTTCATGTGACTTTGTTTGATCTCAGTACAAAATGAAGAACTTCACTCAACTTGCAGGCTTTGGTTTTTGCCTTATGGAGAAAATGGAGACCAAGTACCTAGCAGGTTTCTTTTTTTCTTTTAAGTAGATATTAGCAACTCTTTTATTGATTTTAAAAATGATTTCGAGTTTTTTCACTTAAAACTTGAAACATAATTTGTGAAGTTCCACAATCCAACGCCCATTTCTATTTTACTGAAGACTTTCCTAAACCAAGCAAGAAATGTGAAGTACATATATGTTACATTTCATTGCATGACCTTTATATATTCACATTTGCATTAGTTCATTGAGTTTTACTGTAAGAAAAATTCGAGTGCATACAAAAAAGCTCTAGATATTCTGACTGGCAGTAAAATCAGTAGACTACCAGACCTATGGAAATCTGCTGGAGAAGTTTCAAAGTAGCAATACAAATGGTGTACATTAGAGGAAAAAATTCATCTTTTCCTTTCCAGTTTTAGAACATGCACTTTGGAGATAACAGGCTAAAAGGCTATCAATGAAGTGTTTAAAATGCACATAAACTCAATAGAAGATTTAAATCTCATTCATTTTGTTTTTATTCTAGAAATTAAGAGAGTATTTTCCACTACCTTTAAAAACGAGCACAGGGCTTCCCTGGTGGCGTAGTGGTTGAGAGTCCGCCTGCCGGTTCAGGGGACACGAGTTCGTGCCCCGGTTCGGGAGGATCCCACACACCGCGGAGCGGCTGGGCCCGTGAGCCATGGCCGCTGAGCCTGCGCGTCCGGAGCCTGTGCTCCGCAGCGGGAGAGGCCACAACAGTGAGAGGCCCGCGTACCGCAAAAAAAAAAAAAAAAAAAAAAAAAAAAAGAGCACAGCTCACTTTCTTTGATGCATTAGGATGCAGACTTCGCCCCAGGGCTCTCAAAAATTAAAGTAGCCATATTAAAACCCTTTGGGGTGGTTTATATATAATCCCAGTTCCATTCCATAATTTGAAGGGTGGGGTGAATTTGATTTTTTGTAGGCCCATTTCAGCAGCATCTTTCTTTGCAGGCAACTCCTGGAAAGGAAGGATGCGGTCTTAAATTGGCAAAGGTCTTTACACAACTTGCTCTGGAAGGGTCCGTCTAATGTGATATCTATTGTTCTAAAAAGCGTGGAAATAAAGTCGACTAGTCCCTTTTTTTCCTTTTCTTCCGTAGTTCTAGACTCATCTTTTTTTTTTTTTTTTGCGGTACGCGGGCCTCTCCCGTTGCGGAGCACAGGCTCCGGACGCGCAGGCTCAGCGGCCATGGCTCACGGGCCCAGCCGCTCCGCGGCATGTGGGACCTTCCCGGACCGGGGCACGAACCCGTGTGCCCTGCATCGGCAGGCGGACTCTCAACCACTGCGCAACCAGGGAAGCCCCACTCATCTGTTTTAACATTTCCTGCGCCCCCGCTAAATCCACTAAACTGAGTGTTGTCAGCGATACAAAATTCTCGCTTTCAAGGAGACCGCAGGGGACGTGTTGGGGAAAAGGGGCCACCTGTGAATCTGGGGAAGTCGAGAGAAGTCGCAGAGAGAAAGTAGGCTCTGGCCAAATCCCGCGGGAACTGCCCTGCCGCCGCCCCCCGCCCCCCCGGCGGCGTTCCCTCACCGACCTTGGTTGCCAAGGAGACCCGAGTCCTGGGCCGGCGGACTGCTACAGGCGGGGGAGGCCTACCTTTCCGCGGCCTGAGTCGACTGGTTCACCAGCCTCGCGCTTCACCGTGCTCCGCAGCCCCGTCCCTCAAGGGCGACAGCGTACGGGCGGGCGAAGCCCTGAGGCGAGTCCTCCCTCCGGGAACCGGAGCGAAGCGAGAGCCGGGGTCGCGACCCCCCTGCCCCGACCCTGGCGGGTGGGAGAGGCTCATTTGAACCAAACTGCCGGCGCGGGTCGCCGCCGCAACCCCGCAGTCCCGGGGCTCCTGAGGTCGCTGTTTCAGGCACCAGCCACAGGTGCCCGAAGTGCTGCGGCTGCGGCGTCTCTGTCCCCAAAGCCCCGGGGAACCTCCGCCCTCTGGGGTGAGGGAAGGACTCGCGGGAGCCAGTGAAAGGAGCGCCCGAGGGGCCGCAGACGCTCCCAAACGGGCCTCGGTAAAAGTCCCGTTGCTTCGGAGGCGATTGGGAGCCGTCTCCACCCGTCTCCCTTTGTGAGTGTGTGGAGGTTTCGTTGGGACTTGCCCGGCTCGAAGTATGAGATGCTCGGGTCGGCCAGTAAATGCCACCTCTTGGTCTTTAGGGCCACACGAGGTGGGCCACCAAGTGTGGTCCTGCAGAAATAGTGATTTACCGAGATAATCTTTTCTTTTCAGAGACGATGCTTAAGGTACAAGGAAAACCATTTCCTGGGACATCTGAATTGTAATTCAAGCTTGAGTTACGACAGTGAAGGGGCAAACATGCTTAACTCCGCCAGTGAAGTGGAGTTTTCGGAAGAAAAAACTACCGAGGAGATCTCCCAACTCTCTTCCCTGGCACTGTCAGGGGACACAGCATACAGCGAAAAAACCTCAACTGGTTTGCCCGAAAAAACTGGCTATCTGGACTCCGTTTACATTATGGCAGCGAACATTTTTCAGGGCATTCGATTCGAAAAGTCACCAGAGAAAGTCTTAATAAAGTATGGGAATGAGCCCCTGCCGTCCTCCACCGAGTCTGAGGATGAATCCTTTCAGCGTTTGTCCTGTGAGCTGGCTTTCAGTGCCCTGAAGTGTGAGTAGTACCCGTTTTGACAGCACTAACGGAAAATAATGAGAGCATTTGTGGAGGGCAGTCCCCCTTCCTGCCCCCTCATGCACACACCAGGTTTTGTTTTTAGGCTTATGAATATCTTTGGTCAGTTGCAAATGTCCAGGCATTAGGGGAGTTTCCCTGTACAACAAGCTCTTTCAGGCCAGAAACGTTTTTTTTCTCTGCAGATTTCCCTGTGCCTAGAACCGTGCCTTGTCCTTAGATGAGTCAAAATTAAATCAAGTTAAGATGATCCGATTCACTGCCATTCGCTTTAATTTTGGAAGCTTGTAAATTTATTTTTTCAAATTTTTATAAAAGTCCCCTAACTTGCCACCAGGATTTGAGGTGTCATATTGCAGATTACCTCAATGGTGGGTAATGATTAACTTCTGAGTATGGAGTTGACTCCAGTACAGAATCAAATATTTTTACTGTGAGAGCAGTCAAAGGGCCTGGAGACATGTTTCTGTAGTAGCTATAAACTATAATACAATATAAACTATAAAGCTTATATTGGTTTGTGTACTGAGTATTCCAAAAGAAGTTCCAGAAATGTTTGGAGTATTAGCAGCCTGGCTGAAATGATGAGCTTCTTAAAGAGACACCCAGAAAGGGCATCACTCATTTGCATGTATTTCCTTAGTGTTAGTACTTACTGGGCCTTGTACATCCTTGCACAGAGGCAGTTAACAACTGTTCAGTGAATTAAAATATCCCAGTAATTACTCAGATACGAATGTATATTTTTGGTTGTCTGCAGACATGAGGTAGCTCAACTCTGAGGCCAGGAATTTGCCATCACAGAGAAAAATTATAAGATGTTAAGAGGCAACTACTCTTTGGGTTTCATTTCTTTATTTTCTGCTTGTGATCTTTTTTTTTTCTTTTAAAATCTGTCTTAGCCATTTTTCCCTCCTCCAGTTTAATCTTTCAGATTCTATTTCATCCCTTCCCTCCTCTTCCTTTTTAAATGCAGATTTAAAGACCAACCAGAGTGTTGTACTTTAAATCATGAGTCAGGTGAACATTTGAACATTTTCTCCTTGCAACAATGAAATGCAGACTAGGCATTTATGTTGATTAGTTGATATTTTAATGGTAATGCCAAAATTCTATTATAGGCCATTTTTTTCCCCCGATAAGAACATTGAATCTTACCTTTAGAAATCAATTATAAAAGCCTGAAATTATTCTTTGTAAAATTAATGCATTGACTAGATGGTCATGCTGTAGTGATGTGTATGGTAGATTATCTTTTTCTTTCTCTTGATCTATATTTCTGTTTTATGAAAGGGTTTTGTGACTGACATTTTTTAATAACCCAGAAATTCCCATTTAGATAAATTATTATCATAGACCTTTATAAACCTACTTTTCCTTGAAATGTTCATTTTTATAAGTTCAAATTCTAAGATGAGATGGCTTTGGTTGTTTACTTGGTACAACTATTATTTTCTTCTTAATGATAATATCTTGCTTTAAATTATCATCTGAATAATTTCTGAATGTACAAGTGGAATAAAACTAGAATTCCTAAGTTCAGTGGGCTTCCAAGATAATTAAGAACCTGATATTTTGCTTTAAAATATTGGAGACTCTTTTTAAAAAAAATTTTTTTAAAATTAGTTTCTGCTTTATAACAAAGTGAATCAGTCATACATTTACATCTGTTCCCACATCCCTTCCCTCTTGCGTCTCCCTCCCTCCCACCATCCCTATCCCACCTCTCCAGGCGGTCACAAAGCACCTACCTGATCTCCCTGTGCTCTGCGGCTGCTTCCCACTAGCTATCTACCTTACGTTTGGTAGTGTATATATGTCCATGCCGCTCTTTCGCTTTGTCACAGCTTACCCTTCCCCCTCCCCATATCCTCAAGTCCATTCTCAAGTAGGTCTGTGTCTTTATTCCTGTTTTACCCCTAGGTTCTTCATGACATTTTTTTTTCTTAAATTCCATATATATGTGTTAGCATACGGTATTTGTCTTTCTCTTCCTGACTTACTTAGCTCTGTATGACAGACTCTAGGTCTATCCACCTCATTACAAATAGCTCAGTTTCGTTTCTTTTTATGGCTGAGTAATTAAAATATTGGAGACTCTTATGCATTTCACTTTTGTCTTTTGTATTATCAGTGTTCTATCAATACTTTCACATGTAATATTTTGTAAACTCACATCTGGCTTATACAGTATAGGTTCAGGGAATCATGGTTCAGGAACGAAAACTGAGGATTTCTTTTCTAAGGTTTTATAGGAGCAGTAAAGCTGAAAAGGTTAATGTACAAACTAAAGAGAGCTTGGGTAATGGTCTCTTTTGTTTGTGAATTTGTGAACAGGTAATTGGATCATATTACCATATCTTTTTAAGGAAGTATAAAGAAAAAAATCTAATTATACAAATGTTAAGTGTATTTTTTTGGTTGTGTTTTATGTTTTCCAGTTTTATTATTTGCCCTTTTGTTGATGTCCTTTGTGTATAAGGTCTTTCAAAGCAGAGAGTGTATTTTTCTGATTAATCTTTTAAAGGTTTAAGGGGCTCAGCATCATGTTTGTTGAAATGACCACCACTAGTCTCACTCTGCTAAATAACTGCAAGGTCAATTTTCTGCTAAAGAAGGTAATAAAGAGTAACCTATTCCTATTAAGTTTGACTTATGTCAAAGAAGTAGAGTACTAGCAGCTAATTTATTTTTTAAAAGTATCTCTGGATGTTTCAAGGACTATTAAATATTAAAACAGAAGAAAAACTGGCAAAACGATTTCTTAAAAAATAAATTAATGAACAACCCATTAAGAAAAAAAATTGAGGAAAGAGATGTTCCTGAAATTGTTGATCTTATTCCTGGCTTAATTCTTTCTCCAACCTCTCTAGTTGTAAATAGTATTTGATGACCTCTCAGTCCAAGGAACTGGCTGTGGCATTAACTCGGTCATTTCAAAATCATGTAACCTGTCAGTGAAAAACCTAGCAGATACTTAATATATGGTCTGGTTATGGCTTTGGGAATAAGTATGTGTAGTCAGGGATCCCCAAGACCACCCTCAAGTTCAGTGATTCACTAGAAGGACTCACAGAACTCAGTAAAGCTGTTATACTCATGGTTACAGTTTACTACAATGAAAGGATAAAGATTAAGATCAGCACCAGAAAAATATACACAGGACAAAGTCCAGAAGAGACCAGGTACAGCTTTCTATTGTCCTTTCTCAAAGGAGTCTTACGGACAGTGCTTAATTCTTCCAGCAACAATGTATGACAACATCTATGAAGGTTGTCAAGTTTCCCTCCTCCCACAGATACAAAAACCCCATGCACCTATATTTATAATTACAAGAGGGCCTTGGCATTCTTTTTTTTTAACTGAAGTATAGTTGAATTACAATATTCTGTTAGTTTCAGGTTATAGCTAAGTGATTCAGTTATTTTTTTTTCAGATTATATACCATTACAGCTTATTACAAGATATTGAATATAGTTTCCTGTGCTATACAGTAAATCTTTGTTGCTTATCTATTTTATGTATAGTAGTTTGTACCTGTTAATCCCATGCTCCTAATTTGTCCCTCCTTTTCCCTTTAGTAATCATAAGTTTGTTTTCTATGTCTGTGAGTCTGTTTCTGTTTTATATATAGGTTCATTTGTATTGTTTTTAGATTTCACGTATAAGTGATATCAGATAGTATTTGTCTTTCTCTGTCTGACTTACTTCACTAATTATAATGTTCTATAGGTCCATCCATGTTGCTGCAAATGGCAAAATTTCATTCTTTTTTTTATGGCTGAGTAACATCCCATTGTATATATATACACCACATCTTAAGCCAATCATCTGTTGATGGGCACTTGGGTTGTTTCCATGTCTTGGCTATTATAAATAGTGCTGCTATGAACATTGGAGTGCGTGTATCTTTTTGAATTAGAGTTTTCATCTTTTCTGGATATATACCCAGGAGTGGGATTGCTGGATGATATGGATCTATTTTTTGTTTTATTAAGGAACCTGCATATGGTTTTCCATAGTGGCTACAACAATATACATTCTCACCAATAGTGTACAAGGTTCCCTTTTCTCCACACCCTCTCCAGCATTTATTATGTGTAGACTTTTTGATGATAGTCATTCTGACTGGTGTGAGGTGATACCTCGTTGTGGTTTTGATTTGCATTTCTGTAATAATCAGTGATGTTGAGCATCTTTTCATGTGCCTGTTGGCCATCCGTATGTCTTCTTTGGAGAAATGTCTATTTAGGTCTTCTGCCCACTTTGTGATTGGATTGTTTGTTTTTTTTGGTACTGAGTTGTATGAGCTGTTTGTATATTTTGAATATGAAGGCCTTGTTGGTAGCATTGTTTACAGATAATTTTCTCCCATTCCATAGGTTGTCTTTTTGTTTTGCGGATGGTTTCCTTTGCTGTTTCAAAGCTTTTAAATTTGATTAGGTCCCATTTATTTATTTTTGCCTTTCTTTTCTATTGCCTTGGGAGACTGACCTAAGAAAATAGTGCTACGATTTATGTCCAAGAATGTTTTGCCTATGTTCTCTTCTAGGAGTTTTATGGTGTCATGTCTTATATTTAGTAATATAAGCCATTTCAAACTTATTTTTATGAATGGTGTGAGGGAATGTTGTAATTTCATTGATACAGGTGGCTGTTCAGTTTTCCCAACACCACTTGCTGAAGAGGCTGTCTTTTCTCCATTGTATATTCTTGCCTCCTTTGTCATAGATTAGTTGACCATAGGTATGTGGACTTATTTCTGGGCTCTCTATACTGTTGCATTGATCTATATGTCTGTTTTTGTGCCAGTACCACAGTGTTTTGATTACTGTAGCTTTGTAGTATAGTCTAAAGTCTGGAAGGGTTATACCTCCAGCTTTGTTCTTTTGCCTTAGGATTGCTTTGGCAGTTCTGGGCCTTTTGTGGTTCCATATCCATTTTAGGATTATTTGTTCTAGTTCTTGAAAAATATCATGGGTGTTTTGATAGTGATTGCATTAAATCTGTAGAGTGCTTCACTTTAGCAATATTAATTCTTCCAATCCAAGAGCATGGACTACCTTTCCATTTTTTTGAATCATCTTCAATTTCCTTTATCAGTGTTTTATAATTTTCAGTGTATAGGTCTTTCACCTCCTTGGTTAAGTTCATTCCTAGGGTTTTGTTTCTTTTCTTCGATGCAATAAATGATATAACTTTTAAAATTTTCTCTTTCATTGTTAGTGTAAAGAAATGCAACAGATTTCTGTATATTAATTTTGTATCCTGCTACCTTGCTGAATTCATATATTAGTTCTAATAGTTTTTGTGTGAAGACTTTAGGATTCTCTATATAGAGTATCATGTCATCTCCAAATAGTGCTAAGTTTTACCTGTTCCCTTCCAATTTGGATACCTTTTATTCCTTTTTCTTATCTGATTGTTGGGGCTAGGACTTCCAGTACTATGTTGAGTAGAAGTGGTGAGGGTGGGCATCCTTGTCTTGTTCCAGAATTTAATGGGAAGGCATTCAGCTTTTCACTGTTGAGTATTATGTTGGCTGTGGGTTTGTCATAAATGGCTTTTATTATGTTGAGATATGTTCCCTCTATACCCACTTTGGTGAGAGTTTTTATTAGGAATAATGTCAAATTTTATGAGATGCTTTCCTGCATCTTTTGAGATGATCTTGTGGTTTTGTCTTTCCTTTTGTTAATGTGGTGTATCACACTGATTGATTTGCATATGTTGAACCATCCTTACGACCCTGGAATTAATCCCGCTTGGTCATGATGTATGATCCTTTTTATGTATTGTGGGATTCAGTTTGCTAATATTTTTTTGAAGATTTCTGCATCTATATTCATTAAAGATATTAGCCTAGGGCTTCCCTGGTGGCGCAGTGGTTGAGAGTCCGCCTGCCGATGCAGGGGACACGGGATCATGCCCTGGTCTGGGAAGATCCCACATGCTGCGGAGCGGCTGGGCCCGTGAGCCATGGCTGCTGAGCCTGTGCATCCGGAGCCTGTGCTCCACAACACGAGAGGCCACAACAGTGAGAGGCCCGCGTACCGCAAAAAAAAAAAAAAAAAGATATTAGCCTATAATTTCCTTTTTTTGGTAGTGTCTTTGTCTGGTTTTGGTATCAGAGTGATGGTGGCTTCATAGAATGAATTTCACAGTGTTCCGTTCTCTTCAATTTTTTGGAATATTTTGAGAAGGATGGGTATAATTTCTTCATTTTATGTTTGGTAGAATTCCCCAGTGAAGCCGTCTGCTCCTGGACTTTTGTTTGCAGGGAGTTTTTTTTTTTTTTAACATCTTTATTGGAGTATAATTGCTTAACAATGGTGTGTTAGTTTCTGCTTTATAACAAAATGAATCAGTTATACATATACATACGTTCCCATATCCCCTCCCTCTTGCGTCTCCCTCCCACCCTCCCTATCCCACTCCTCCACGCGGTCACAAAGCACTGAGCTGATCTCCCTGTGCTATGCGGCTGCTTCCCACTAGCTATCTACCTTACGTTTGGTAGTGTATATATGTCCATGCCTCTCTTTCTCTATGTCACAGCTTACCCTTCCCCCTCCCCATATCCTCAAGTCCATTCTCTAGTAGGTCTGTGTCTTTATTCCTGTCTTACCCCTAGGTTCTTCATGACATTTTTATTCTTCTTAAATTCCATATATATGTGTTAGCATACGGTATTTGTCTTTCTCTTTCTGACTTACTTCACTCTGTATGACAGACTCTAGGTCTATTCACCTCATTACAAATAGCTCAATTTTGTTTCTTTTTATGGCTGAGTAATATTCCATTGTATATATGTGCCACATCTTCTTTATCCATTCATCCGATGATGGACACTTAGGTTGTTTCCATCTCTGGGCTATTGTAAATAGGGCTGCTATGAACATTTTGGTACATGACTCTTTTTGAATTATGGTTTTCTCAGAGTATATGCCCAGTAGTGGGATTGCTGGGTCATATGGTAGTTCTATTTGTAGTTTTTTAAGGAACCTCCATACTGTTCTCCATAGTGGCTGTACCAATTCACATTCCCACCAGCAGTGCAAGAGTGTTCCCTTTTTTCCACACCCTCTCCAGCATTTATTGTTTCTAGATTTTTTGATGATGGCCATTCTGACTGGTGTGAGATGATGTCTCATTGTAGTTTTGATTTGCATTTCTCTAATGATTAAAGATGTTGAGCATTCTTTCATGTGTTTGTTGGCAGTCTGTATATCTTCTGTGGAGAAGTGTCTATTTAGGTCTTCTGCCCATTTTTGGATTGGGTTGTTTGTTTTTTTGTTATTGAGCTGCATGAGCTGCTTATAAATTTTGGAGATTAATCCTTTGTCAGTTGCTTCATTTGCAAATATTTTCTCCCATTCTGAGGGTTGTCTTTTGGTCTTGTTTATGGTTTCCTTTGCTGTGCAAAAGTTTTGAAGTTTCATTAGGTCCCATGTGTTTATTTTTGTCTTTATTTCCATTTCTCTAGGAGGTGAGTCAAAAAGAATCTTGCTGTGATTTATGTCATAGAGTGTTCTGCCTATGTTTTCCTCTAAGAGTTTGATAGTTTCTGGCCTTATATTTAGGTCTTTAATCCATTTTGAGCTTATTTTTGTGTATGGTGTTAGGGAGTGTCCTAATTTCATACTTTTACATGTCCCTGTCCAGTTTTCCCAGCACCACTTATTGAAGAGGCTGTCCTTTCTCCACTGTACATTCCTGACTCCTTTATCAAAGATAAGGTGACCATATGTGCGTGGGTTTATCTCTGGGTTTTCTATCCTGTTCCATTGATCTATCTTTCTGTTTTTGTGCCAGTACCATACTGTCTTGATTACTGTAGCTTTGTAGTATAGTCTGAAGTCAGGGAGCCTGATTCCTCCAGCTCCATTTTTCGTTCTCAAGATTGCTTTGGCTATTCGGGATCTTTTGTGTTTCCATACAATTTGTGAAATTTTTTGTTCTAGTTCTGTGAAAAATGCCAGTGGTAGTTTGATAGGGATTGCATTGAATCTGTAGATTGCTTTGGGTAGTAGTCATTTTCACAATGTTGATTCTTCCAATCCAAGAACATGGTACATCTCTCCATCTATTTGTATCATCTTTAATTTCTCTCATCAGTGTCTTATAATTTTCTGCATACAGGTCTTTTGTCTCCTTAGGTAGGTTTATTCCTAGATATTTTATTCTTTTTGTTGCAGTGGTAAATGGGAGTGTTTTCTTGATTTCACTTTCAGATTTTTCATCATTAGTATATAGGAATGCCAGAGATTTCTGTGCATTAATTTTGTATCCTGCTACTTTACCAAATTCATTGATTAACTCTAGTAGTTTTCTGGTAGCATCTTTAGGATTCTCTATGTATAGTATCATGTCATCTGCAAACAGTGACAGCTTTACTTCTTCTTTTCCGATTTGGATTCCTTTTATTTCCTATTCGTCTCTGATTGCTGAGGCTAAAACTTCCAAAACTATGTTGAATAAGAGTGGTGAGAGTGGGCAACCTTGTCTTGTTCCTGATCTTAGTGGAAGTGGTTTCAGTTTTTCATCTTTATTGAAATCATTACAGATTCTATTTCACGTTTGGTGATTGTTCTGTTCAAATTATCTGTTTCTTCTGGACTCAGTTCTTGCAAGTCTTATGTTTTTAGAAACTGTCCATTTCTTCTAGGTTGTCCAATTTGTTGGCATATAACTGTTCATAGTATTATGATTTTTTTGTATTTCTGTATCAGCTGTTACTTCTCCTCTTTCATTTCTTATTTTGTTTATTTGGGTTTTCTCTCTTTTCTTCATGTTGAACCTGGCTAGAGGTTTGTTGAATTTATCTCTCTCCAAAAAACAGCTCTTAGTTTTATTGAGCTTTTCTGTTGTTTTCTATTTTACTTTATTTTATTTATTTATTTATTTATTTAATTAATTTATTTTTGGCTGTGTTGGGTCTTTGTTGTTGCATGTGGGCTTTCTTTAGTTGCAGCGAGCAGGGGCTACTCTTTGTTGTGTTGCACAGGCTTCTCATCGCGGTGGCTTCTCTTGTTGCAGAGCAAGGGCTCTAGGAGCACGGGCTTCAGTAGTTGCACGTGTGGGCTCAGTACTTGCGGCATGCGGGCCCTAGAGCACATGGGTTTCAGTAGTTGCAGTGTGTGGACTCAGTAGTTGTGGCATGCAGGCTCTAGGGCACACACGTTTCAGTAGTTGTGGTGCACGGGCTTAGTTGCTCTGCGGCATGGGGGATCTTCCTGGACCAGGGATCAAACCCATGTCCCCTGCACTGGCAGGCAGATTCTTAACCACTGTGCCACCAGGGAAGTCCCTCTGTTGTTTTCTTTTTAAAATTTATTTATTATTATTATTTTTTGCAGTATGCAGGCATCTCACTGTTGTGGCCTCTCGCGTTGCGGAGCACAGGCTCCGGAAGCCCAGGCTCAGCGGCCATGGCTGACGGGCCCAGCCGCTCCGCGGCATGTGGGATCTTCCCGGACCGGGGCATGAACCCGTGTCCCCTGCATCGGCAGGCGGACTCTCAACCACGGAGCCACCAGGGAAGCTACTGTATATTTTAAATTTGTGGTTACCATGGAGTTCAAGTATGTTAACTCACAGCTGTGTCTACTGGCTTTAAACTGATAGTCATTCAACTTCAAACACATTCTAAACGATCCATATTTTTATACTCCCCTCACCTACATTTTGTGATTTTGCTGTCCTATTTTACATCTTCATGCATATCTTTTTAGTGTTAGTTGTAGTTATAATTGCTTTTACAATTTTTTGATTGTTTTTTAATCTGTGTACTGACTTAAGTGATCTTCCATCTTTTTATATATTTGCCTTTCCTATTGTGATTTTCCCTTTCCTATAGTTTCTTGCTTCTTTTCTATTTAGAGAATATCCTTCAATATTTCTTTTAAGGTAGGTTTAATACTGCTGAGTTCTTTTAGTTTTTGCTTGTCTAAGAAATTTTCTCTTCTTCTGTTCTAAATGATAATCTTGGTGGGTAGAGTATCCTAGGTTGCAGGTTTTCCTTTTCAGGACTTTGAATATGTAATGCCACTCCTTTCTGGACTGTGAAGTTTTCTGCAGAGAAATCTGCTGATACCCATATGGGGGTTCCCTTGTAACTGACTCTTTGTTTTTCTCTTGCTGCCTTTAGAATCCTTTCTTTATTTTTAAATTTGTCATTTTAGGGAATTCCCTGGTGGTCCAGTGGTTAGGACTTGGCACTTTCACTGCTGTGGCCTGGGTTTGATCCCTGGTTGGGGAACTGAGATCCTGCAGGCTGTGTGGTGTGGCCAAATAAAATAAATTTGTCATTTTAATTATGATATGTCTTGGTGTGGGTCTCTTTGGGTTCATCTTTTTGGGACCTTCTGTGCTTCCTGTACCTGATATCTGTTTCCTTGTTTAGGTTTGGGAAGTTTTCAGCCATAATTTCTTCAATTACACTTTCAATTCTCTTTCTCTTTCTCTTCTGGAACACCTATTATGCATCCATTGGCACGTTTTGTATTATCTCATAAATCTTGTATGTTGCTATCATTTTTTTTTTTCATTGTCTTTCTGTCTGCTCTTCTGATTTAGTGATTTCCATTATGCTATCTTCCAGGTCACTTATTCATTCTTCTGTGGCATTTAGTCTGCTCTTCATTGCTTCTAGATTTTTTTTTTTTTTTTTTTTTTTTTTTTGTGGTACGCGGGCCTCTCACCGCCGCGGCCTCTCCCGTCGCGGAGCACAGGCTCCGGATGCGCAGGCCCAGTGGCCACGGCCCACAGGCCCAGCCGCTCCATGGCATGTGGGATCCTCCCAGACTGGGGCACGAACCTGTGTCCCCTGCATCGGCAGGCGGACTCCCAACCACTGTGCCACCAGAGAAGCCCTCTAGATTGGTTTTTTTTTTTTTTTTTTTTTCGGTACGCGGGCCTCCCACCGTTGCGGCCTCTCCTGTTGCGGAGCACAGGCTCCGGACGCGCAGGCTCAGTGGCCATGGCTCATGGGCCCAGCCGCTCCGCGGCATGTGGGATCTTCCCGGACCGGGGCACGAACCCTTGTTCCCTGCATCGGCAGGCGGACTCTCAACCACTGCGCCACCAGGGAAGCCCTAGATTAGTTTTTAATTTCAGCAATTGAATTGTCTATTTTTGATCGGTTCATCTTTATAGCTTCTAGTTCCTCATTACAGTGATGTGCATTTCTATCGATACTCTTTCTTAATTCAGTTAGAATTTTTATTATCTCCTTTTTGAACTCAGGGTCTAGTAAACTAGTGAGCTCTGTGTTGTTGTTTTTTTTTAGAAGATGTTGGGGGGTAGGAGTTTATTAATTAATTAATTTATTTTTGCTGTGTTGGGTCTTCGTTTCTGTGCGAGGGCTTTCTCTAGTTGTGGCAAGCAGGGTCCACTCTTCATCGCAGTGCGCGGGCCTCTCACTATCGCGGCCTCTCTTGTTGCAGAGCACAGGCTCCAGACGCGCAGGCTCAGTAGTTGTGGCTCATGGGCCTAGTTGCTCCGCAGCATGTGGGATCCTCCCAGACCAGGGCTCGAACCCGTGTCCCCTGCATTAGCAGGCAGATTCTCAACCACTGTGCCACCAGGGAAGCCCGTGAGCTCTGTTTTATTATCTGTTCTTTCAGGGGATTTCTCTTGTTCTTTTAATTGGGAGTAGTTCCTCTGCCTTTTTGTTTTACTTAACTTTCTCTGTCTCTATGAATTTAGGAGGAACAGTTATCTACGGTGGTCTTGAAGGGTGTTTTTATGTGGGAGTGTTCATATGTAGATTGTGTGTGTCCAGTGTTTTTGGCGCAGTGGCTGGTTTTGGTATGGACTTCATTCGTGTCTTTCCTCAGGGTGTGCTGGCCATTATCCCCTTGATGGGAGTGTGGCTGGTATTCTGGTGTCCAGAGCCTGTACTGGATGTGAGGCAGGGCTTTCTCTCTGCTCCGTGGCTGTCACTTCCCTGTCAGGGGCAGGGTCTGCTCCCCAGTTGTTGGGGTAGAAGGCTTGAGGGTTGGGTTCAGTCGGACTCCGCTGCCCTTGAGTATGTGCTGTGCCCCAAAGGAGGTGATATATATATATATTTTTAATTTTTTATTAGTTTCAGGAGGTGATTTCTGAAGCAAGTGACGCCCACGTGGTCACAGAGCACTTATGTGCTGCCTGTGTAGGCATCCATAGTTCCACTCAGAAGCAGCCCAGGGTTGTGTTCCTTTCTCTGTTGTGTTTGTCTCAGATCTAGTTAAAGGCTATGGTGTGGAGTAGGCTGGGGCTGAGGGTCGGGGTGTTGTGGCTGCAGGAATTGAGGTGGCTGCACTGCTGCCTGAGGTCTGGGCTGCCTCTGTGGCAGACTCCCAGGACCTGTCTGCCCCATATCTAGTGCTAAGCTGCGGTGTGGTGTGGGCACACTGGGGTATTCTTGCTAGGAGACTAACCACTGCTACTCCTGAGCTTGCTGACAGTGATTGTCACCATTCCACCCACACCACGCTCTAGGACCTCCCAGCTGTCTCTGCGGTAGCTAGATTGAGTTCTCTCCTAGGGCCTATATGCCCAAGATTCAACACTTAGCCACTGCAGGCTCCTGTGGCGCTACCTCACATGCATGCTGACAGTGGCCTCTGCGGCTCCACCCAGATCACAACCCAGGTGCCCCGGTCTGTCTCTATGCAGCTCTACTGAGTCTCTGCCCAGATTTCATGCCAGGCTGTGGTGTGGAGTGAATGGGGTCAGGGTGTTTGCCCCTTTGGATTGAAGTGGGGCAAGGTGGCAGTTGCCAGTGCAAGGCTCTCTTTGCCCTGGTTCTCAGCAAGCCAGCATGTGGTCACTCCTCACGTGTAGAGCCTAGGCTTCTCCAGCCCTCTGTCTGTCCCAGTGGATTTCTCAGCAGACAAGGGGGCCTGTCTCCTCTGTGCAGGACCCCAGGACTGGGATGCCCAGATTGTGGTTTGACCTGCTTACTCCTCAGGGCTAGGGTCCACCTGTGTGGACCTTCTCTTCCTTACAGAGGTCCCTTCCGGGGGCTCAGTTCCCAACATGATGCTTTTTTTTTTTTTTTTTTCTGTCTCTGCCTGGTTACGTGGAGCTGTTTCTTGCTGCCTTGGTTCTTCTGCCAGTTTCCAGTTAGTTTTCCCTGAAAATTGTTCCACATGTAGAAGTAATTTTGAACTGTTTATGGGGAGAGGTGAGCTCCACATCTTCCTACTCCACCTTCTTGATAAATAAATAAATACTTTATTCCTGAATTAGAACTTCCCATCTAATCCAGACACAGCTGAAGAATTGCAGATCCCTCCACCCAACTCATGCAAGGCGCTTGGCAAAGAGCAGTCTGGAATGCATGCCCACCTCCTGCAGAAACACTGGCAGACAAAGACTGGAAGGGGGAGGGAGTGATATATTCTTCCAAATTCACTAATTAAATAAACTCAATTTTCTTTTCACATGGAGTGAAGGGAGAGAGTCCAAGGGTGTTTCTCTAGGGAAGGCCTTCTGCATTGGAAACATGAGGAATGAGGATTAAGAGTTCCCTTCAACAGACTAAAGAGAAGAGGCTTTAATTAGTGGGGCACTAGGGATAATTGGAGCTATTGTGCTGAATTAGGATAGGTAAGGTTTGCTATCTTCAAATAAGTCCTGATAACCCACATCAATCATTAGCAGTGTGTTTTTTTTTTTTTTTTTTTTTTTTGCAGTACATGGCTTCTCACTGTTGTGGCCTCTCTGGTTGCGGAGCACAGGCTCCGGACGTGCAGGCTCAGTGGCCATGGCTCACGGGCCCAGCCGCTCTGTGGCATGTGGGATCTTCCCGGACTGGGGCCTGAACCCGCGTCCCCTGCATCGGCAGGCGGACTCTCAACCACTGCGCCACCAGGGAAGCCCAGCAGTGTGTTTTATTTAGCCAGTATGGTTTGTTGTAAGAGTGCGTAGAGGATAGGCAGCATAATGTGATGAGGAGCGTGCACTCGGGTGCCAGACTGCCTGGGTTTGAGTCCCTGATCTGATTCTTGCTGTGTGACTATGAAAATATTACTTAACCAGTCAGTGCCTCATTTCCTACTCTATAAAATGGGATAATGATGGTACCTAATTCATAAGGTTGTTGTGAGGGTTAAATGAATTAATATATGGAAAGCATTTAGAACAGTGTCTAGCACATAGAAAGCACTCTCTAGAGTATACAGAATTAATGTTGATATTGCTATCTGAGAATGTTCTGTAAACTATAGATATATAAAGGCAATGCATTCTGCACAATATTAGAGACAGCCCAGAGATTGTCAGTTTTGACAAGAGCCCTAGGAAAAAAATGCAGTGTTGGCAAAATCATGTTCTGTCTTCTTTTCCTTCATTCTACTGCTCCTATTTTTAGGAGACCAGCAACTCCATTGCTCAAAGTTCTGTAGCCTATGCAGGTCTGCTATCTTAGAAGTCCTTCATTCTTATGACAAGTATATTTTCTGTGACAAAAATTGGGACTCATGCTGAGAAACTCTGAAGTAGGTAGGAATTGGTTTGCAGGTACTAAGGGTGTGAAACTGTAAACTTCATTTTCCTTGTAAGTGAAATGAGGATATTGCCTTGTACAATACAGCCACAATTGGTGGCTAAAATATGGGTAATGATACATGAAAGATTTCCTATGAAAACTGGAGTCTGTGCTCCCAAGTTTGTCAATTCTTTTTAGTTTTCCCATCCCCCAGATAAAAACTGAAATTCAGTGTGTATTGTGTATATAGGAGGTGTTCCATAAATGTTGAATGAATTGAAGCTGTCTTAGCTTCCTGTTAACTGATTAAAGCATTTGTTATATGATATATATATAGTTAAGTAGTTATAACAAAAGAACACTCATGTGCCCTGTGGAGGTTTTAAAATGTGTTCATGTGTTTTCATTTAGTACCTCTGCAATTATCCCTCTGCCTGGAATGCTCTCTTCTTCTGGATCTTTACATGGCTAACTCCTTGTCATTTGGGGCTTAGATTAAATGTCATCTTATCAATGTCGTCACTAGTGAGTTCTACCAAATATTTAAGTAAGAAATAACACCAGTTTAACACAAACTCTTCCAGAGTTTAAATCCTGATACCAACATTGGCAAAGATATTATGAAAAGAAAATTATAGACCAATATCCTTCATGAACATAAACATAGAACAAAAATCTATGTTTATTAAAACATTTGTTATATGAGATATATATATATATAGTTAAGTAGTTATAACAAAAGGAGCACCCATGTGCCCTGTATAATAAAATATTAGCAAATTGAATCCAACAATATCCAACATAAAGAGGATAGGACATTATAAATTAGATCCTCTTTAATGTTTTTCAAGGGATATAAATTAAAGGTTGGAATTCCTTTATTACTACTTCAGCTATTCAGATAATGTTCCTTTGACTGTGATTCCATGTGGAGCCTGAGTCACAGGGGTCCAGGATTCATAAAGATGACAAATATTTCATCATGTCATTGTAATTTGAGTCTTTATCAAGAATTAGTTATGTTTTAGATATGAAAGTAAAAGTATTTTATAGCATTGTCCAAAGTGTATTTTGATTCCAAAATTTTCATTTTCAGCTTTGGAATTTTCAGTAACAGACATTTTCCTTGTCTTGTAGTTCAAGATATTTTGGAAACTATATTAATAGACAGCTATATCTTTCCAAGCACCACAATAGTAAGTGTGTAACTTTTATATAATTACCTGTCTCGTGGTTGTTATTTAGAAAGTACCAAAAAGCCTTCACATTTAAATAACTAGTTTGTTTAATGCTGAGACTTCTTCAAAACACATCCTTAACTCTCATACTTCTAAGGCTTCTAATATAGATCCTACTCCTTTCATTTTGATGAATCTGCCAAAAATTGTCCTTTTTGAAAAGTTTATTTTTTATTGGATTTGTTTTCTAGTTTGCAGTCCTTTTCTTTTTTTCTTTTATGTATGTATGTATTTATTTATTTTTGGCTGCGTTGGGTCTTTGTTGCTGTGCGCGGGCACTCTAGTTGCAGCAAGCGGGGGCTACTCTTTGTTGCGGTGCGTGGGCTTCTCATTGCGGTAGCTTCTCTTGTTGTGGAGCACGGGCTCTAGGAGTGCGTGCTTTAGTAGTTGTGCATGGGCTTAGTTGCTCCGCGGCATGTGGGATCTTCCCGGACCAAGGCTCAACCTGTGTCCCCTGCATTGGCAGGCAGATTCTTAACCACTGTGCTACCAGGGAAGTCCCTTTGCAGTCCTCTTCTATCTCCCAATTCAACCAGACTATGTAAAAATAGTCATATTTTTATGACTGCTCTCTTATGAAAAACAATGGAATGGAAAATATTGCTATTAGATATTGTTTGTATGCTTTTCTTTATGTGTGTTTTCCCTTGGTAGCCAGATCATTTGAACAGTCTTATCATTGTGATGCTGTATGATTTCCAAGATAGAAAATTTCAAGCTCGTCTCCTTTCTGATAATGAAGAGTCTATAGCGGAAGTTCTAGAAGTAGAGAACCTTCTTAACAGGTAATTGTAAAGGTGAAAACAATGTTTTATATGAAATCATTATTGGTATTTTCACTGGTGAAATTGTATACAAGATAATGTGTAGATAAGTGTTAAAATTTTATAGAGAAAAAATATAAAAGTTCATAAGTTTCTTGAGTTCCTTTACAAACAAATCTTGAACAGGGTATATATTCTGCTTAAATTCAAGTTGTTTTTCAAAGCTTGCATTGTAAGATCCAACTTGTAAGTATTTGGAAAATGATGAAAAATTCCTGACAATTTTTAGCACGTACTTAAGTTACACTTCATTTGAAACAGCTATTATTTGTTTACCTGACTTTGTTTATAGCTCTTTAAAAAAAATCTAACATGTATCAAACAAGAAAATTCCAACAGTAGATAAGAACCTATCACTTTTCCAAGATGAAAAAAAAAATCTACAACTTCATGTTAGTAGTTAAGAACAAAACTAACATGTTTTAAATTTGTTTTCCTTTTATCCTAAATATCAGCAGAAACCTAGTATGGGGATAATAATAGCATCTACCTAAAAAGGTGGTTGGGAGAAGTAATTAAACTAATGTATATAAAATGCTGAGCTTAGAGTCAGACACTTAGTAGATAGTCAATCAGTGTTAAATGCTACTGTTGTTAGGGCTTTTGCTATTACATCGTTGAACCTTAATAGAAAGCACAATATAGCAACAACAGCAATGTTGTAGGAAGATTTTTACCAGGTGAATAATCTGAAAGAGTTGTCATATCTCATTTTATATTATTATGGGAAACTCAAGCAGTTTCACTTACAGTATTGAAGGTTGAGACCAGAGGACTCACGTAATGGAGTTATAGTAATAACTTACCTTTATTGAACACTTAATATGTATCAATCATTGTTATAAGAAGCTCTTTACATAACAACTCTTTGAGGTAGATATTGTTACCAACCTGTATTTTTACACATGGGAAAACTGAGGCACAGACATGTTAAAGGACCCTGCCTAATGCCATAGAGCTAGAAAGGGGAGTAGCCAGAATACACATTCAGGAATGCTGACTCTAGAGCCCAGGATTTAACCATTTATATGCTACCACTCCTTCCACTTAAGATAGTGAGTGGTGGCTAAAGTACTCTAGAAGATGAAAGATATGACATAGTCATATCTCATGTCAGTTGTAGCCATGAGAAATTTGGAGATGGAGAAAAGCAAAAGCAATCAGATGTATGTACCCTCTGTGTTAGATAAGTAAGGATCTTGCCCCTGATTACTGCATAGGTTTCTGGGCAACTACTTCACCCCCCATACCAGTACCGGGCAACCTGCCTCTGAGGACGGGCACCCACGATGGGTGCAGATACATCAGAGAAAAGTTGGTGGGGCAGTATGCTCTGGGACAGGCTTTGAGTTTCAGCTTTCCTGAGCTGCTGTCAGTTTCTCTTTGACTTAGTCAGGACTCAGGAGATGCTCATGGAAGTCTCAACTTAGTCTCAGTGAGCATGAGAGCCGAGGTTAGGAAAGCCACAGGGCTCCAACCAAGTAAGAAAGACCAGACTGTGGTTTCATGAGCAGCAGATTTTTAGCTGAGAATGTTAGCAAGCCAGGCCGGAAATAGGACAAGCAAAGGTCATGGCTCAGGAGGCCAGAGGAACCAGAAGATATTACTGTCTAAGGTTCCTGATTCTCCAGATTTTTCCCTTTCCCCATAATACATACCATGCTACCTCCTGCCTTGACACACATCTGGTTCCATTCTTGTCAGTGCGAGAAACTGTCAGTGCAGTTTTTCCCCCTACCCAAACCAATAGAGCTTCATATAATGCAGACCTTATTCCCATATTAATAAGTTATTTCATACCCAATTCATGCTATACTCAATTCATAATGTGCTATAGGAGAAATGCGTGTGTTTAGTGATTGAATTGCAGAGAACAGTAGTGCAGTATACTTATATAAAGATAACACTGAAAAAAATCCATGTGTAATGATAAAAAACATACTGAGAAAATACATGTATGAAGATAACACTAAAGGGTTTTAATCAAGAGTCTCAGCTTTCAAGTAATAGAAGCCATCTTCAGTTAGCCTGAGCAAAATGGAAAATGTTCTTATAAAGATATTGGAATGTCTCATGCAACTCAGAGACTCAGGAAGAGGATGAAAGCAGGAGCTGGAAAGATGTCAGGACCTTCTTTATCTCTGCTTCTTTGTCTCTTTATCTTTTAAACTCTGCTTCTCTCTTAATATCTGCTTCATTCTTTTTTCTTCTGCAGATCTGCCTTCTCTGCTTCTCTAGTCTACATGGAGAAAGCCCTACTATTGCACTCCAGGTCTTGAGCTTACTTGTTACAGTTGTATGTTAGTTTCTTCACTTAGACTAACTTATTGTCTCTAACCCCAATTCTAAATTATAATCCCTCCCCTGGGAATTTGATTGGCTCCGTGTAGGTCAGGTGCATTCCCCTGGGCCAATCCCCCATAGCCAGTGGAGCAGAATTCTGAACTGAGACAGAATGGTAGTGGCCAACCTCTGTAGATCATCTGTGGCTTGGGGCTGGGCACTGTTGTCCCCAGGGAAATAGAATCATTGTAAGCTTGAAGTATACTTTAGTTATGTTTCTACCAAGAAGACGAAGACTAATTTTAAGAGGTGATAGAAGTAATTATTTAGCAAGAAATTGAATGAGAATTATTTCCTCCTTATGAAAATTGTGTTTGATCTTTGTTGTTATTGTCTCTTCCAGAGATCCTTGTGTTTTATCACTCTACCAACTTGTATCTTTTTTTTAAAATTTTCTTTTATTTATTTTTTTATACAGCAGGTTCTTATTAGTCCAACTTGTATCTTTTTCTTCATTTGTTCGTAGGTTTAGAGATATAATCCAAGATGACACCTATTATTGACATATGCAAGGTCTTTAAGAACTCATTCCTTGTACAAAATGCAACCATATTTTAAATACTATGTGACTGGGTTAAATAAAAGGAGACCACAGCTTCTTCCTTTCTTACTCCCCCCGCTGCCTTACACTAGCCCAAGAATCTGATTCTGCCAAATAATTTGTTGGGCTTTGGTGAGGCAGAATTGGAGAATGGGCAGTGAAAGAGTAGAGAGGCAGAAGGAGAGGAAAAACTTAGTAGTCCATCCTCCCAAACCACCCAAAACTGTCCTGAAACCTTCCCCATTACAATTAAGGCACCACCAGCTTCTTAGATATCATCCTTGATTCCTCTTTCCTCCCCTCCCCGGTGCCCATACCACACCTAATACATCAAGTTCTGTAACTCCAATTGGAAAACATGCTGAGTGTGTCTACTTGTTTCCATTTCCACTCCTACTGTCCAAATCCAAGCCACTATAATGTGTCACTTGGACTACTGCAACAGTAGTCCTCCTTCTCTGCCTGTAACTCTTACTTTTTCACAATCTGTTCCACGTGGCAGGTAAAGTGATATTTTAAAAAAGTGATTATATAGTCATGACAGAGTATCTAGGATCAAACTATATTCCTCTTGTAAACAACTAGATGGACAAAATATATGAGGCAAATATTTTGGACATTAGACAAAAAGCAGCACAGAATTTTGATCCTTGAGAGAATGAAAACAAATGAGGTGAGCCCTAGAATAGTCCTGGCTATATGCCTACAGGTACTTTCCAACTGCAGTGCAGGAAGGAGGATCTCAAGAGGGAAACTGTAGTCTTACTAAATTAAGAAAACAGAGATCAGAGTTTTGGGATGAGCATCTGAAATGATCATTTTTTTCTCCTTTATTCTATTAATGTGGTAAGGTAATTCACATTGAATGATTTATGAATGTTATAACCAACCATGGATTTTGGGGATAAATCACATTTGCTTGGATATATCCCTTTTCTTCTATTCCTCAGTTTTCTCATTCACATAATGCTCCAGGATTTCTCATTTGCTGAAACGCTCCCTAAACACTTGTTCATGGGTTTTTGTGTCTCATATTCTCTCCACCCCTTCTTTGGAAACTCTTAGCCCATTTCACTTACTTAGTGAATATTCTGAAACAGTTGTCAGTATGATGTCTGATTTTATATTTGTATGGGAGATTCAAGCAGTTCATTGAAGATTATCCTTTGGCATTAAGAAAATATTCAATTTATATTTAAAGAGAACCATAATTCTTTTGTGTTAGGCATTACTAATGGCACTCCAAAACTTGAGATATTTTGGGAATTCCCTGGCAGCCCAGTGGTTAGGACTCGGCACTTTCACTGCGGAGGGCCTGGGTTCAGTCCCTGGTCAGGGAACTAAGATTCCACAAGCCATGTGGTGTGGCCAAAACAAAACAAAACAAAAACAAAAAGCAAAACAAACCAACAACAACAACAAAAAACTTGAAATATTTTGTTCATTGTTAGTTAAAATTTCTGAAAATTTGAAGCCAAAAAGGAGTAAAACCTTTTTTGTATTAGGTAGGATTCTTTTTTGACAACACACAGGACTCCAACTCAAACTAGATTAGACAAAAGAGAAATTTTACTATAAGGTATCACACGGAAGAATTGAACAATGAGACTTGCAGGAAAGACATTGATGTGGCTGTGCTTCTACTAACTAAATCCTGTGGCTCAAGTATTATCAGGACTCTCTTCGACTCTAGTCTCTGCCTCTTTGTGTGCTTTACCTTCATTCTTGGATCTTTTTTTCTGTTCATAGAATGGGAAACTTGGCTGCTGACTACTCAGGAGCTTTATATCGTACACAGCACAAAAACTAGAAAGACTGGCTTGACTCTCAGTTGCTACACACAAAAATTCACTTGACTCTGGTTTGGGTCAAGTGCTCACCCTCTCCCAATCAACTGTAGTCAAGGAGACAGAGTCAGTTAGGAACACCTCCCAAGAAAATTATATGAATGGAGGGAGGAGAGGAACATTTTTCAGAAGAGGGCAAGTTTCTATTCCCAGAGGGAAGTGGTGCTTAGAATAGAAACCTGTAGGTTTCTGCTCTAAATGGAAACATTGCTCTGTAAATATGCTTTGCTGTTTAACATCTCCATTTTTTACGGTACTCTGCCCTCTGTCTGTATGTCTTTTCTTGTGGTCTGGAAAATTCTTGCTCCTCCTTTAATAGTTCAAGTTTCTCCTCTTGGAAGTCCCTTTAGGCTGATTTTGTTCTTCCAATACATTTACTCTCTTCTTTATTTATGTATCTTATAACATTAGCCATGTTGAGCTATAATTATTTGTTTATATGTCTGTTTTACCACCTAATTGTAAATTACTTAAGGGTAGAAACTATCTTTTAATCTTTATAGCTCAGGTCTGATAACAGTACTTGATTAATACTAGTAATAAAAGAATAAGCATATTGGACTTCCCTGGTGGTCCAATGGTAAAGAATCCACCTTCCACTGCAGGGGACACGGGTTCGATCCCTGGTTGGGGAGCTAAGATCCCACGTGCCGTGGGGCAACTAAGCCCACACGCCACAACTAAAGAGCCCACACACTCTGGAGCTCACACGCCACAACTAGAGAAGAGAAAACCCGCACGCCACAACTAGAGAGAAGCCCACGTGCCGCAATGAAAGATCCCGCATGCCTTAATGCAGGTCCCGTGTGCCTCAACTAAGACCTGATGCAGCCAAAAAAAAAAAAAAAAAAAAGAATAAGCATATTAATCATTATCATTTCTTGAATAACTTAACTTTAAATACATTCAAAAGTATCTTTGCGAGCACCTCAATACATAAGGCAAATACTAACAGCCATAAAAGGAGAAATCGACAGTAACACAATCATAGTAGGGGACTTTAACACCCCACTTTCACCAATGGACAGATCATCCAAAATGAAAATAAATAAGGAAACACAAGCTTTAAATGATACATTAAACAAGATGGACTTAATTGATATTTATAGGACATTCCATCCAAAAACAACAGAATACACACTTTTCTCAAGTGCTCATGGAACATTCTCCAGGATAGATCATATCTTGGGTCACAAATCAAGCCTTGGTAAATTTAAGAAAATTGAAATTGTATCAAGTATCTTTTCTGACCACAATGCTATGAGACTAGATATCAATTACAGGAAAAGAGCTGTAAAAAATACAAACACATGGAGGCTAAACAATACACTACTTAATAACGAAGTGATCACTGAAGAAATCAAAGAGGAAATTAAAAAATACCTAGAAACAAATGACAATGGAGACACGACGACCCAAAACGTATGGGATGCAGCAAAAGCAGTTCTAAGAGGGAAGTTTATAGCAATACAATCCCACCTTAAGAAACAGGAAACATCTCGAATAAACAACCTAACCTTGCACCTAAAGCAATTAGAGAAAGAAGAACAAAAACATCCCAAAGTTAGCAGAAGGAAAGAAATCATAAAAATCAGATCAGAAATAAATGAAAAAGAAATGAAGGAAACGATAGCAAAGATCAATAAAACTAAAAGCTGGTTCTTTGAGAAGATAAACAAAATTGATAAACCATTAGCCAGACTCATCAAGAAAAAAAGGGAGAAGACTCAAATCAATAGAATTAGAAATGAAAAAGGAGAAGTAACAACTGACACTGCAGAAATACAAAAGATCATGAGAGATTACTACAAGCAACTCTATGCCAATAAAATGGATAACCTGGAAGAAATGGACAAATTCTTAGAAATGCACAACCTGCCAAGACTGAATCAGGAAGAAATAGAAAATATGAACAGACCAATCACAAGCACTGAAATTGAAACTGTGATAAAAAATCTTCCAACAAACAAAAGCCCAGGACCAGATGGCTTCACAGGCGAATTCTATCAAGCATTTAGAGAAGATCTAACACCTATGCTTCTCAAACTCTTCCAAAATATAGCAGAGGGAGGAACACTCCCAAACTCATTCTACGAGGCCACCATCACCTTGATACCAAAACCAGACAAGGATGTCACAAAGAAAGAAAACTACAGGCCAATATCACTGATGAACATAGATGCAAAAATCCTCAACAAAATACTAGCAAACAGAATCCAACAGCACATTAAAAGGATCATACACCATGATCAAGTGGGGTTTATTCCAGGAATGCAAGGATTCTTCAATATACGCGAATCAATCAACATGATACACCATATTAACAAATTGAAGGAGAAAAACCATATGATCATCTCAATAGATGCAGAGAAAGCTTTCGACAAAATTCAACACCCATTTATGATAAAAACCCTGCAGAAAGTAGGCATAGAGGGAACTTTCCTCAACATAATAAAGGCCATATATGACAAACCCACAGCCAGCATCATCCTAAAAAAAAAAAAAAAAAAAAAAAGTATCTTTGCAACCATTCTATAAGTTAGATACTACTTCTTAATTCCTAGAGCTTAGAGAAGCTAACTAACTTGTCTAGAGTCACATAGCTAGTAATTAGTGGAACCAGAACCTGAACCCAGGTAATCTGATTGCAGAGTCCAAACCATACTGGCTGGAGAGACAGAGGAACAGCAAAGTAGAGAAAGAGGGGAATGGATGTGGCATGTAAGCAAGAGTGGTAAATAGCTCAGTGTGTGACTAGAGGTAGATTTATGGATGTGAGTGGTGAGAATTGAGAAAGGAAGAGTTGGTTCAGGTTAAATTATTAATATCCTTGTGTGTCATGATAAAGAGTTTGGATTCTGGCCTGTAATGGGTTAATGGGTTAATGGGTTCATTTAAGATTTAAGCTTAGGAATTATATAACTACAATTTAACATATAGAAAGAAAGTTCTGGCTACATGTATAACAGGGATGCTGATAAAAAGATAATTAAGCAACTCTCTGCCATAACACAAATTGTAGCAGGAGATGGAGTTCTGGATCAAGAATGTTGGGAAAGGCTGTTTTTGCTTCCATTTTCATCACTGCAGTCTACCTTAAAGCTATGGAAGTTTTTTTAGTAATCACAGGATATTTTATTTATGGAAGTGTTATATCTGGTTATCCTAATAGCATTTGGATTTGGTCTTTGTCCTCAATCTGATACTGTATGTTTATATAAGAATCTTTATAACTGTACATATACTTCAAGTTACTTTTTATATTATTAAATTATATTAAAATTCACAGTCCAAAATGTTTGCTATCTGGGTTTTGGAAAATCTTTTCTCCCTATACTCCCTGTATATACACAACACATACATTTTTCTAGGCTTCATATCTCTGGTCTTTATATTTAATGAATGAATAATTGTCAGTAGCATTTATTATGGTAAATTCGAACTACGTAGGTATTTGGAAGGACTGTTTAGTCAAAAATAGTCTGTTCTCAGAAACATCTCAGTGTATAATATAGAACAGTAACTCATCCCCTTTATATTAATTTATTCTTCGATGTGCATTAATATATAATTATTTTTAATGTCCCTTGCTGTAGTTCTATGACATTAGGACATAGCACTACACAAATCTAATTCTTTTTTTAAATTAAATTAAATTTATTTATTCAGTTGCACTGGGTCTTAGTTGCAGCACACAGACTCCTTAGTTGTGGCATGCGAACTCTTAGTTGTGGCATGCATGTAGGATCTAGTTCCCTGACCAGACATTGAACCTGGGCCCCCTGCATTGGCAGCACGGAGTCTTATCCACTGTGCCACCAGGGAAGTTCCCACAAATCTAATTCTATGATAGCCCCAGAAGGCTTAATGTTTGATAACCCTTCCCTCTCGCCCCACCCAAAGTGCCCCTGTGTTCTCATCCTCTCTCCCTGTTTCCCTCCCTCCCTCCCTCTCTCCCCCCCACCCCCTGCTCTCGCTCTCTGTCTCTATCTCTATCTTATTAAGCTTTCTGCAGCCACATACACCACTCTCAAGGAACTTGACTTTTTGTGGCATCTCTTCCTCATTTCTCATTCAAGGTTATCCTTGAGGTTTATTATTCAGTTAGATTCCTATTGTGAAAACGCTATGAATATAAGTCAAGAGTAAGTCCTGTCTTCTCATTTATTAAAAATTTGGGCTATGACTTTAAAAAAAATCATTGGGTCTTCATGGTTATGCTAACCAGTTCTTGTTTTTCTTTTCTGTTATTGGGAATTTTGAGGTATGGAATAGTCAGAACTGGGAAGGACTGGATACAGATTCATGAAAGTTCCTTAATCTTATCAAGAGTACACTGTTGCCATCTCTGATAATAATAACTGACCTATAATGAGTGCCTGCCATGTGCTAGGCACTGTGCTAAGTATTTTACACACATGATATTAATCACCACATTAATTGCAAGGTGAGCTGATCACATTTTACAGATGAGAAAACTGAGGCTGATGAGAGATTCAGTATCACACCTAAGGTCGCACAGCTAGTAAGTGACAGAGCCTGAATTTAACTTCAAGTTTGTCTGAATCTAAATCCTACACCTTTTTCACTACATAAAATTTGTCTCTCAGCCAGCAATCATTTTAAATATTTGAGGAGGACTTCCCTGGTGGCGCAGTGGTTAAGAATTCGCCTGCCAATGCAGGGGACACGGGTTCGAGCCCTGATCTGGGAAGATTCCACATGCTGCGGAGCAACTAAGCCTGTGTGCCACGACTACTGAGCCTGTGCTCTAGAGCCCGCGAGCCACAACTACTGAGCCCGTGTGCCACAACTACTGAAGCCCACACGCCTAGAGCCCGTGCTCTGCAACAAGAGACGCCATGACAATGAGAAGCCCACACACCACAACGAAGAGTAGCCCCCACTCACCACAACTAGAGAAAGCCCGCATGCAGCAACGAAGACCCAACGCGGCCATAAATAAATACATTAATTAATTAAAAAAAAGAAAATATTTGAGGAGATACACAGCTATACAGAGACATCAAAAACTGAAAAAACGAAGCAGGATTATTGGATTTCCATTTTTAAATATGGCAAATTTTAATTTTAGACTTCAAAAATTTGAAATAGAATTATAGAAGTATTTGTTAAAATTCTAAATCTAATTGTTAATGTTTCTAGTGGAAAATTGATAGTCTTGTCTTCAATGCAGTACTTACCAAGAATGGATTTTCTGTTTCTAGTTTTAAGACAAAATTGGCTGCGGCCTTGGCAAGATGTCGAATCAAACATGATGCCCTTTCAATTTACCACATTCTTCCAGAAACAGTTAGGAACCAGGAACTAAGGGCCTCAACTTTGCCACTTTATGCTTGGATAAATACATGTAAAATCAGGTAAGATTTCTAATCAAATTCTTTATTTAAGTCACTTGCCTTTCAAAATAATGTGATAAGGGGCTTCCCTGGTGGCGCAGTGGTTGGGAGTCCGCCTGCCGATGCAGGGGACACGGGTTCGTGCCCTGGTCCGGGAGGATCCCACATGCCGCGGAGCGGCTGGGCCCGTGAGCCATGGCCACTGAGCCTGCGCGTCCGGAGCCTGTGCTCCGCAACGGGAGAGGCCACAGCAGTGAGGGGCCCGCGTACCGCAAAAAAAAAAAAAAAAAAAAATAATGTGATAAGAAATATTACCTTTTTAATGGTTGGGGGGCTCATCTGGGGGGAGTGATTGGGGAATCATAGTTTAGTTCAGGATTTTATCACCAGATTACCGAAAGTAATTACATAAATGTGTTAACTTTTTTGTCTCTGTTTTTCAACTTATTGTTGGCTAAAATTATAAATTCCATTAGATGCAATATATGCAGTGATATTTTTATTTATTGTAGGAAAAAGATTTTAGTGTTAAATACACTTTTGATGTATTATATTTGTAATTAAAACCTAATGTTATATATTTACAGCCCTGAAGAAGTTTATCATAGTTTGAAGAAAAAAGGCTATAATAAAGTCGAATCTGTGTTGCATATTGATAATAAAGTCTTTGCTGTGGATCAACATTGCTATGATGTCTTAATTTTTCCATCTCATCTTAAAAGTGATCTTCTAAACATAGATCTTTTCAAAGATTATAAACTTGTATTTCAGGTAAACTAACACTTACTTTCATTGTGATTCTCAGTAATCCTGCTCACCCAGAGAATTCCTCCACTTAAAAATAAAACCTAACAAATTGGTTATATTTTGTATAGGTTATCAAGGAGGTTTATAAGGCCTAATTTTCACCTTGAATAAAATTAATACCCCTACAGTCCGTTTTTGTTTTATACTTTGGCATCTTTGCCCCATGTGAAGTGGGCATATTGTAAAGAACATATTCTTCCTACACACCATAGATGGGGAAACTTATTGCCTACAGCTAAAAGGCTATGTTTTTCTCTCCCAAGGGAGGATTCAAGAGAAGGCACAATGATTCCTTTTCTTCTTTCCATTTCTGGGGAAGATGTTAGTGCCATCCTGCATTTGAAAATGCAATGTGTAATACTTTCCCATTACCTCTTTACTATATTCCTACAGCTTTGATTTGTAAGATGTGTATATATAAATGGCTGTCAATGCAGGAAGAGAATGTGAGGTATAAGGTGGTTTCAGTAGAATGAAAAATTAAAAGAAATCAGGTTAAATTAATTTTTATGTCCTTAGATTTCAATTCTTGCCTCAGATTCACCTAAGTTTTGTAAGGTTTATCCCTTCATAGTACCTGCATTCTTGGGCAGAGTCTCTTGGCCTTATTTTGTTGTGACACCTTATTGAGCACTGAGATCAGTTGCAGAAACTCATCTCTCCATCCCCCTTTTATAAGCTTGTCAACCATCTTACTTTTAATCTATGTGAGCTAGCAGCCATTTAGATGACAGTGTAACGGGGAAGAAAGAATGGCAGTAGCAAATGGGTGCATTTTCATGAAGGCTTAAGAATGGGAGCTAAGGCAGGACATCAGTAATCTGTTAATCACATTTTGGGGATTTTGGCATTGCCTTATCACTGTATAAAAGTTAAATGATAACAGTCATAATTTAGGCTAAACAAAGTTAGGGTATTGTTTTAAATCAGTTTATATCAGTTATCTTTGTTAAGTTTATATTTTAACATATGTTAAGATCTTTTAAACTTGAATGCGTTAGGTACCTCTTCAGAATTTCTGCCAATACTTTGTTTTACCTAAGGCAAAAAGAAGTCAGTACATGCTTCTAGTCAAACCCTTCGAAATTCTAATTGTACCATTCATTATCTTGTAGGACAAATCTCGAAGTCTCGCTGTCCATTCTGTAAAGGCTTTATTAAATATGGATGATGATATCTTAATGGTCAATACAGGTTCGTGGTACACAGTTGCCCATATGTCAGTCTTAACAAATAATAATACCTCAAAAATATTTGTGTGTGGATTACAATCACAAGCTAAGGATCCTGACCTGAAGAACCTTTTCACAAAAATGGGATGTAAAAGTATGTACAAATATTTATTTGTTTGGTGGTAATGTTCTGTAAGATTTAGAAATGTTAAAAATATTTGAATTTGTTATCTCTCGTAATATAAAACTCTATATATGGACTATACTCCTAAAACCCCCACTAATCTGTATTATATCAGGCTGTTCTTGTTGCTTAATATTGGTTAAACAACTGCAGTTTAAATTAATGAATATATTGGCACTTTGGTATATTGCTTGACATTTAACTACTGCATAATTTGAGTTTCAAACAATAATTAAAGTAAGTGGTAGAAATTGTCATCTTTTAATAAATAAGAACACAATCACAGGAGTTCTTAAGGGACAAAGTTAATATCTAGGTCCAGATGCTAAGTCCTTAAGCTTCTTTGTTTTAAAGAATTTTTCCATTGGATCATGCTGTGACAAAAGATAACATTTCATTATAGGTTCAGTGAAGCTGAAAAACTAAAAGAATCTTTTGATAGATTCACAGGGTCAGCGAGATGATAAGTAGAATTCAGGCCTTGACATGGAGAGGTAGACTGGTAAATACCCAGGATTTCATTGGAGCACAGAAGTATACCCTGGGTAGTGATCAGTCCTCTGATGAATTGAAGCCCAAATTCCAGTCATCTCAATTCCCAATTGGATTAAGGTGATCTGGGATTGCCAGAGGCAAGAGTAAATTCTCTCTGGAAGAAAGTAACATCATCCTGGATCTCATATTATCTCCTATTTTTTTTCAAATGCTGTGTCTGGCACTCAAAAAAAAAAAATCAGACAAAATAGAAGAAAGATGTGAGTGAAATAAAGAGAAAAATACTGCAATAGAAGCAAACCCACAAAAGGTCCAGGTATTGGAGGTATCAGATGTGGACTTTAACTATGATTAATATGCTGAAGAGACTAAATGACAAACTGCAGAATTTCAGCAGAGAACTGGAAACTATAATTTTTAAAAAACTCAGAAGAAAATTCTAGAATTGAAAAACACAATATGTGAAATTAAGAAATAAACAGATAGAGTTAACAGTAGGTTAAAACTAAAAGAAGGAATAAGTGAACTGACCAGTTAGAAGAAACTATCCAGACTGAAGCATCAGGAGACAAAAGGATGACTAATATGGAAGAGACCATAAAATACACATGAGATTCAGTGATCCAGTGATCTCAGGTATGTTGTGATTGGGAACCCAGAAAGGAGAAAAGGAACTGGGAAGAAACAATATGTGAAATTCGGACTGGGAGTTTTTAAAAATTGATTAAAGTCACAGATTCAAGAAGCCCTATGAACTCCAATAAAAATAAATGTGTAAAAAACATAGTAGGCACATCATAGCATAATTGCTGAAAACCAAAGACAAAGAACAATATTCAAAGCAGCCAGGGAAATAATACATATTACCTTCGATGAGATAGCAGTAAAACTAAACATTAACTTTCAACAGAAACAACTGAGGCCAGAGACAAACAGTATCTTCATAGTGCAGAAATAAAATGTCAGGCTAGATTTCTATACTCAGCAAAAATTTCCTTTGAAGTAAAGACACTCTCAGAAAAAGAGAGTGAGTTTGTTACCAGCAGATACAATAAAGGCTTTACTAAAGATTATTGTTTGAGTAGAAGGAATATTATCTCATACAGAAGGTTGTAGATGCTGGAGGAAATGAAGAGCAATGGAAAAGGTCAGTACATAGGTAAATCTAAATAATTGTAGTCTAGTGTCTTGTGGGACTGTAAACTAATGTCTTGTGGAGCTAACAATATTTGTGTTATATGTAATTAAAATACATTACAACAATGGCACATAGTTTAGAGAAGGAAATGGAATTAATGTGTTCTATCATCGTTGCTTTGTCTAAGAAATGATAAAAGTAGTAAATTATTAAGTCATTGGTATGTGTTATAATATCAGGGGCAAACAATAAACAAATAATAAAAGAATGTAAAACTAATAGCTAAGGGGGAGGGGTGGAATATGGAATTGGAATCACCATAGTAATGTATAAAAGGCAAGACAAATAGGAAGTAAGTAGATTAAACTTTAAAAAATATGTATTTATAAATCAATAAGTAAACATATTAGATATGCATGACTAATACTTGAATTACAAGACAAAGAACATCAATACTGGATTTTTAAAGATCAACTTTAAAATGCTATTTATAAGAGATACCCCTTACATAAAAGGATATTAAAAAAAAAAACTTAGAAGGACAGAAAAAGATATTCAGTGAACATACTAACAAAAAGAGCTACAGACAAAGTAGTGCTATGTCAAGAAAACTTACTAGAAATATAGCATGTTTAAGTCATCAGGAAAATATACCAGTACTAAGAAGTATGTACATAATAACATAGTCTCAACATATATAAAGCCACATCATCTAGAAACAGCAGGTAAAATGCTCTGTATATAGAAAATTCTAAAGAATCCATGAAAAAAATACAGATTTAATGCAATCCCTATAAAAACCCTAGCTGGCTTTTTTGCAGAAATGGACATTGTGTCCTAAAATTCACATGGAAATCCGAGGGACCTGGAGTAGCCAAAGCAGTCTTGAAAAACAACAAAGTTTTAGGACTCACACTTCCTGATTTCAAAATTCACTACGCAGCTTTAGAAATCAAGACAATGTGAGACTGGCATAAAGATAAACATGTAGATCAGTGGATAGAATTGAGAATCCAGAAGTAAAATCTTACATTTACGGTCAATTGATTTTTGACAAGTGCGCCAAGACCATTCAACAAGGGAAGAATAGTCTTTTCAACAAATGGTGCTGGGATAACTGGATATCCACGTGCAAAAGAATGAAGTTGGACCCTTACTTCAAATCATATACAAAAATTAACTCAAAATGGATCAAAGACCTAATTATAAGAGGTAAAACTATAAAACTTCTAGAAGAAAACACAGGGGTAAAACTTTGTGGCTTTGAATTTGGCAGTGGTTGTTTAAACACCAAAAGCACAACAAAAGAAAAGGTAAATTGAACTTCATCTAAATGAAAAACTTTTGTTCTTCAAAGGTCACTATCAAGAAAGTAAAAAGACAACCCACAGAATGGGAGAAAATATTTGCAAATCACATATGTAATAAGGGGCTTGTATCTAGAATATGTAAACCATAATAAGACATATATCACAATTTAAAAATGGGTAAAGTATATTAATTTAATTCAGCTCTTCAAGAAAAAAGTGTATAAAACAGTTCAGTTATCAGTAATGGACAAGGAGATATTACTACAGGTCCTAGAGACATTTAAAACATAATAAAAAGATACTATGAGCAAACTTGAACATTTAGATGACATTGGCATATTCCTAGAACAACACAACTTACCAAAACTGACAGAAGAAGAAATAGAAAATCTGAATACTCTTGTATCTATTAAGATCTTAAAATTAGTGGATATAAATGTCTACTAAATTCATAATTGAAAATCTCCCCACTCACAAAGCAAAAAATTTAAAAACCTTTAGTCCTTTAAGGAAGAAATAATACTCTTTCAGAGAATAGAAAAAGAAGGATTACTTCCCAGTTAATTTATAACCTTAATATCAAAAACTTGAAATGGATATTAAAGGAAGGAAAATTATAGGCTAGTGCCACTCATTAGCACATTTGTAAAAAGTGTTAGCTAGCTGAAATAAGTATTAGCAAACTGTATTTAGAAATATATAAGAATAATACATTATAAATAAGCTGGATTCTAGGAATACAAAGTTGGTTTAACTCTTAAAAATCAATTTATGTTATCATGTTAATAGGAGAATAATTTTATGGTCATCTCAATAGATGCAGAAAAGAAATTTGATAAAGTTTAACATTCATTCATTATATATATACACAGCAAATATCATACTTGATGGCATGTTTAAAGCTTTCTGGTATCAGGGATTAGATAAGCATGCCTGCCATCACCACTTCTAATCAACATTGTACTGGGAATCATAGGCAGTACGGTAAGGAAGGAAAAGAAGAAGCAGAAGATATAAAGATTGGAAAGGAAGAAATAAAATTGTCTTTAATTTATAGGTGACATGATTATATATGTGGAAAATACAAAGTAATCTATAAACTATAGATTTCACATATGCCTTTTTTAAATTAATTTTTATTGGGGTATGGTTGATTTACAATGTTGTGTTAATTTCTGCTGTACAGCAAAGTGAATCAGTTACACGTATGACTTTTGCAGTGTTGCTAGATACAAGGTCAGCATACAAATTCAGTTTCCATACACCAATAACAAAAATTTGAAAATGAAGAAGATACCTTTTACAATGAACAAAAAAACATAAAACATTTAGGAATACATCTCATAAAACTTATGGAACATTATTGAAAGAAAGAAAGAAGACCTAAATAAATGGAAACAACAGACCATGTTCATGAATTGAAATACTAAATGTCATAAAGATGTTTCCTCTCCAAGTTGATCTGTATAGATTCAATTCAATCCTCTTGATGCTACAGGATATTAAGGAAGAGAAGGTCTTTTTAGTAAACGGTGCTGGGAAAAAATGACCCTTGCTTCACACCATCTACACCATCTAAAGCTAGAATCTAGAATGTATTATAGGAGAAAACTTCTTGACTGGGGTTGGTAAAGATTTCTTAAACAGGGCACATAAAGCACTCATCATAAAAGAAAAGATTGATAAATTGGACTACAGTAAAAATTTTTTTAAATTTAAGGACTTCTATGCATTAAGAGAGTACAAAGGCAAACTGTAGAGAGGGAATATATAAACTGATGAAGAGGTTTTTTTTTGCCACAGTGTACAAAGAATTCTTACAAATTAACAATAAAAAAGCCCAATTGGAAAACGTGCAAGAGACATGACCAGGCATTTCACAAAAGAGGGTATACAAATACCAAAAAAACTTATGTAAAAGTACCTTAACCCCATTAGTAATCAGGGAAATGCAGTTCAAATCACAACTTACCACCACATATCCACAGAATGATTAAAATTAAAAAGATGGCAGTACCATGTGCTGGCAAGGTAAGGAGCATTAGGAATGCTCAAACACCGTTGGTTGGACTGTAAATTTGTACAGTGACTTTGGAAAACTAGTATTAGTCACTAAAATTGAAAAAATACATGCCCTGTGATCCAGCAGTTCCAGGTTTATTACCCCTTTGAATTTTTACCTAGTTAACCAGAGAGAATAGGGACCACTGGGTAACCAAGCAGTAGAGGAAGGGAAGTTTCTTCTTTTAGAAGCATTCCAGGTGATAAATGAAAAAGGGAAGACGGGAGTAGAATATGACTATTTTGCAACCCCTTTGCTGGTACCATAAAGGCAATTTAATGGATGAATGTGACGCCACTTGTGAAGTAGTTTTATGCTCCCCACCCACCAAGAAAAAAAAAGAGCTTGAATCTAATTAAGCTCTAAAGATCCAGCTACTAATAAACTACACTTTAGGAAAGTAATTAGCAAAATCCAGACTGTGGGAAACTCTAGTAGTACAAAAAAAAATGTTTCATTAAGAAATAAATGATAAGAAAAAATGGAGAGGGTACCTATAAACAAAAAGAAATTTAAAATAAGACATCAAGTAATTGCAATGTATGTACCTTATCTAAATCCTGATTTAAACAAACTGTAAAAAAAATTTGACAAGTGTGAGACTATTGGAAAATTTGAGCCACGACTGTATGCCATTATTATTTGATGATAATAAGGAATTACTTTTTAAAATGTATGGGGTTGTATTTTTAAAGGGGTTCTTATCTTTTAGAGATACATGGTGAAATATTTTATAGATTCAAAATAATATGGGGGCGTGGAAGTGGGTGTGGATATAGATGAAACAAGATTGGGCATGAATGGTTCATTGTTGAAGCACCATAACGGGTACTTGAGAATTGATTACATATTATGTCTACTTTTGACATAATATGTTTAAACTTTTATAACAAAAAGTTAAAAATAGGGGAAAAAAGAAAAAGGCCCACTTGATTAAAAAATTTTTTTCAAAAGAGACAGAATAGAAAGAGGGAAGAATTGATCAGACAAGAGAAGGGTTGGGTAGGGCAATTTCAAGAGTGACTCCTCAGCAGATGCGGGGAGTGGGAGCCATTGCAGAAGTGAAGGGGTGGCCCTAAGATAGGGTCACAGATAGTTATAACCTGAGGGAAGGCACTCTTAAACTAAATTATAAGGTCCCTGAGGACCTTTAGACTGTGGCTAAATAAAAATTATAAAATGCTAAGTGAAAATATAAATGCTAATAAAATTTTTTTTTCTGGGAAAAATAGAATATAAAAGGGGTTAAAAAATGGTAAGGGAAGTAACCAATACTGAGCACTTACTGTATACTAGGCACCATGCTAAGCCTAACTACTTTATCTCAATCTTCACTATAATTAGATGAGGTGTAGGCTTTGTTATCCCATTTTACAAATAAGGAGATTGAGGCTTACAGAGATTAAGTCACAGATAGGAAATAGTGAAGTTGGGAGTCAAACTTGGGTATTTCTGCCTCTAAAAGCCTTTTCCCTCCACTATACCATACTGCTTTAAATGGAATCTGAAGTTCAGAATGGAAAATTTAAATTATATTTTATGTAGAAGATATTTAAACTTCAAAATCATTGTCTCAAGTAAAGGAGAAAACTCTATTAAGAGAATTCACGCATTAACTTTAGGATGTTATCAGAAAATAATCCTCTTTTCTGACTGCATTAAAATGACGTTTTGTGGGGTTGAGGATTTAAAAATGAACAATGATAAATAGATATAATTACATACTGCATTAAGACTTTTAATTAATATTTTTACATACATTTTCTGTGTTTTTTCTCCCAGATATTGAAATACTTCATGAGACATTTATTAACCTTGAATCAAAGGATCATAGGTTACAGAAAGTTAAAGTGATTCTGCTGCTACCTCGTTGTTCAGGACTGGGTGTTAGCAATCCAGTAGAATTTATTTTAACTGAGCATGAAGGTACTTGCTTTAATTTTTAATTTCTAAATGATTGAAATTTTAATATTTTTAAAATGAAATTATTTAAAATCATTAAGATGACATATCAGATACATCTGATTAATGAATCACTACCATATATATAGCACTTATTATGGATAAAGTATTTTACATTCATTACCTCATTTAATCTTTATTATACCAGTTCTGTGAGATACGGGCAAGGGGAATATTCAAAATGTTCAATAATTAGAGTGATGTAGGCAATCAGAACAGATGCCAGTATGCTATTCTGGCATATACCAGAGCTCAGAATATAGGCATTAACATTTATCAGCATTTTATAGATAAAAAAACTGAGACTCAGAAAGATTCATTCATTTTTATAGTCACATAACTAGTTGGTAAGAGAGCTAGGATTCAGATTTAGATCTGCCTGACTAGAGTCTGTGCTTCAAGATGATCCCAATTAAATCATGATCAGACTATTTCAAACTCAAGACTTCTTTAACCCCTAGTATGTATGTTTTATGATACGAATATCTCAGATTAAATATTCTGAGAATATTTTATTTGCTTCTTTAATAAATTAAGAGATATTATTTAACATTAACATTTATTGAGCACTTATGTATAAGGCACTGAACTAAATACTTTGCTTGGATTATTTTATCAAATCCTCACAAGAACTCAATGAATTGGTTACTCATTATTTCTCTTTTATAAATATGGAATCTGAGGCTCAAGAGAGGTTGAAGCCTCTCAGAGTCTTTTGACTGGTAAGTGTCAGAGCCTGGATTCAAACACTACTGCTCTGACTCTGGCCCTTTGAATCATGCTCTTAATCACCGCATGTTAACTGAAATTGCTTCTTACTCTAATTCCTTGTTTATAGTGAAAGGCATAGGTACGGTTAACTAGAATATTAAACAATGAAGACATTCCACCAACATTCAGTATATGTTGAGTAACTGTTTTCTATTTCTAGCAAGGACAGAATCTAAAATGAAGAAAAAGTAATTGAGGGAAAGAAACTAATATATATGGAGCGCAACTATGCCCCAGTCAATATCTAGGAAGTGTTCATGCATTATAACTTAATATTCACAATAACTTTGTGAGGATAGTTTTATTTAATTATCTCTCTTTTATAAAGGGGAAAAAACCCCCCAAGATTCAGACAAATTTAGCAGGTTGCCTGAGGTCATGTAGCTAGATTCAAAGCTGGGATTCAAATTCAGATTAGTTAGCACATTCCACTATACTACACTATAGAAAGAATTCCACTATACCAGTGGTCCCCAACCTCTTTGGCACCAGCGACTGGTTCCGTAGAAGACAGTTTTTCCATGGACCGGTGGTTGGGGTGGGGGGATGGTTTCGGGATGATTCAAGCACACTACATTTTTGTGCGCTTTTTTTTTTTAATTTTAAAAATTTATTTATTTATTTTTGGCTGTGTCGGGTCTTCGTTGCTGCGCACGGGCTTTCTCTAGTTGTGGCGAGCAGGGGCTACTCTTTGTTGTGGTGTGCGGGCTTCTCATTGCGGTGGCTTCTCTTGTTGCAGAGCATGGGTTCAAGGCATGCAGGCTTCAGTAGTTGTGGCACACGGACTCAGTAGTTTTGACTCATGGGCTCTAGAGTGCAGGTTCAGTAGTTGTGATGCACGGGCTTAGTTGCTCTGCTTAGTTGCTTAGTTGCTCTTAGTTGCTTAGATCTTCCCGGACCAGGGCTCGAACCCGTGTCCCCTGCATTGCCAGGCTGATTCTTAACCACTCTGCCACCAGGGAAGTCCAGCAGGCGGATTCTTAACCACTGCGCCACTAGGGAAGTCCTTATTGTACACTTTATTTCTATTATTGTTACATTGTAATATATAATGAAATAATTATACAACTCACCATAATGCAGAATCAGTGGGAGCCCTGAGCTTGTTTTCCTGCAACTAGATGGTCCCATCGGGGGATGATGGGAGACAGTGACAACCAAAGTGTGTTGCTTATGTCCAGTCTACTCCATAAGATGCAGCTTAATTGTCACTTGCCACTCACTGCTAGGGATTTTTTTTTTAACATCTTTATTGGAGTATAATTGCTTTACAACGGTGTGTTAGTTTCTGCTTTATAACAAAGTGAATCAGTTATACATATACATATGTTCCCATATCTCTTCCCTCTTGCGTCTCCCTCCCTCCCACCCTCCCACCCCTCTAGGTGATCACAAAGCACTGAGCTGATCTCCCTGTGCTATGTGGCTGCTTCCCACTAGCTGTTTTACGTTTGGTAGTGTATATATGTCCATGCCACTCTCTCCCTTTGTCACAGCTTACCCTTCCCCCTCCCCGTGTCCTCAAGTCCATTCTCTAGTAGGTCTATGTCTTTATTCCCGTCTTGCCTCTAGGTTCTTCGTGACCTTTTTTTTTTCCCTTAGATTCCATATATATGTGTTAGCATATGGTATTTGTTTTTCTCTTTCTGACTTAATTTACTCTGTATGACAGACTGTAGGTCCATCCACCTCACTACAAATAACTCAATTTCATTTCTTTTTATGGCTGAGTAATATTCCATTGTATATATGTGCCACATCTTCTTTATCCATTCATCTGTTGATGGACACTTAGGTTGCTTCCATGTCCTGGCTATTGTAAATAGAGCTGCAATGAACATTTTGGTACATGACTCTTTTTGAATGATGGTTTTCTCAGGGTATATATGCCCCGTAGTGGGATTGCTGGGTAGTATGATAGTTCTATTTGTAGTTTTTTAAGGAACCTCCATACTGTTCTCCATAGTGGCTGTATCAATTTACATTCCCACCAACAGTGCAAGAGGGTTCCCTTTTCTCCACACCCTCTCCAGCATTTATTGTTTGTAGATTTTTTGATGATGGCCATTCTGACTGGTGTGAGATGATATCTCATTGTAGTTTTGATTTGCATTTCTCTAATGATTAATGATGTTGAGCATTCTTTCATGTGTTTGTTGGCAATCTGTATAACTGATAGGGATTTGATGAGTCTGCAAGCAATTGATTTATTATGGTCTCTGTGCAGTCAAACCTCTCTGCTAATGATAATCTGTATTTGCAGCCGCTCCCCAGCGCTAGCATCACTGCCTCAGCTCCACCTCAGATCATCAGGCATTAGATTCTCATAAGGACCACGCAACCTAGATCCCTCGCATGTGCAGTTCACAGTAGGGTTCACGTTCCGATGAGAATCTAATGCTGCCCCTGATCTGACAGGAGGTGGAGCTCAGGCGGTAATGTGAGTGATGGGGAGAGGCTGTAAATACAGATGAAGCTTCACTCTCTCACCCACTGCTCACCTCCTGCTGTGTGTGGCCCAGTTCCTAACAGGCCATGGACCACTACTGGTCCGTGGCTGGGGGCCGGGGACCCCTGCACTATACCACACAATTTTTAACTGGGCTTATACTGAACTATGTGGAATTCTGTCTTGCTACAGAAAATTTCTTTCCAAGACTAACCAACTCAGATGGGAGTATGGTAGACTGAGAAAATTCCCACACTAACTATGGGAAATGATCAAAGAAGAATTAGATTTTGAAAGAAGAGGGGACGAAATAGCTGCACCTACAATAAGCATTCCAGTTAAGAGAACTAGAGCTTAGAACTATTGTGAGACTCTGGCCTTATCCTGGGTCATCTTGAAGTGGGAATGCAGAACAAAATAAACCATAGGTAAAAATCATTTAGAGGCTGGGGTGTGGGTGAAGCACAAAGGTAACTACAAATGACAAAAAGAGGGAAAGTAAAAAGTTTCCTAGATATTGGTAATACTTTGAAATCCTTGAAGAGGTGGCCGGATAAGCCAAGAAGTGGTCTTTGGAAAACCTGGAAAAGAGGGTTTTGAAGGAAACTGTACTTTGATGAGGTAATAGCCAGAGCAAATAAGGAACTGCTGACCTAGTGGTTATGGTAGAAATATTAGTCATAAATTTAGTGGGGATGAATCCAAAAGACTTAGATTCGTGAGAAATCATGAATTAGTTTGAAAAACAATTTAACATTGGAAAACATTACAACCAATTTTAGAATGTTTATCATAAAAGTTATCATATTTGAGGAATGTATGAAGTCGATCTCTGCTAACAACTTGGAATTATTTTAAAATGGGGTGAAAAGGTAAGCTGATACGGTTTTAGAGTATAATAATGGATAAATAGTCCTTTAAAAAGTGATGAAAGAGGGCTTCCCTGGTGGCGCAGTGGTTGAGAGCCCGCCTGCCGATGCGGGGGACACGGGTTCGTGCCCCGGTCCGGGAAGATCCCACATGCCGCGGAGCGGCTGGGCCCGTGAGCCATGGCCGCTGGGCCTGTGCATCCGGAGCCTGTGCTCCGCAACGGGAGAGGCCACAACAGCGCGAGGCCCACATACCGCAAAAAAAAAAAAAAAAGTGATGAAAGAGAAAAATGTAAAGTGTAAAACTAAATTGGGAAGAAATGGAGTTTAATTAAGCTTTAGTGATATTACTGGAGTGGGGAATAGCCAAATATATGGTATAAATAATTGGTTTTCATACTGCAGGGAGTTACTGAGAGGCAGAATAAAACAGGGGTTAGAAGGTTGGTCAGATTGCCAAGCTAGAACCTGGCTCTCAACTAGTAGCTATGTGACCTTAGACAAGTTGTTTAATGTATGCTTGAACAGTTTTTTCAATGTTAAAAGGATAATAATGCTTCAAGGGGTTGTTGAATAAGATAATCTATATAGAGTAGTATTCAATATATCCTAGTTAATATTATCAAGAAATATGTTAAAAGTAGTTTCAGGGGCTTCCCTGGTGGCGCAGTGGTTGAGAGTCCACCTGCCGATACAGGGGACCCAGGTTCGTGCCCCGGTCCAGGAAGATCCCACATGCTGCAGAGCGGCTAGGCCCATGAGCCATGGCCGCTGAGCCTGCGCGTCCGGAACCTGTGCTCTGCAACGGGAGAGGCCAGAACAGTGAGAGGCCCGCGTACCGCAAAAAAAAAAAAAAAAAAAAATAATAGTTTCAGAAATTTAAAGAATTACTCTAAGAATTTCTTTCTCTTTCTTTCTTTCTTTCTTTCTTTCTTTCTTTCTATTAATTTTATTTATTTATTTTTGGCTGCATTGGGTCTTCGTTGCTGCACACGGGCCCTCTAATTTTTTCTTCCTAAATTTCTTTCAGTAAGTTAATGTTTTTAACTGTATCCTTTTGTGTTCTTTCTTACTCAGATCTGACTATAGCCCATCAGTTTCTACCTTGGAAAATAAATCTTTTTTCCCTCTGTTAGTACCCAGACTGACTGTATTCTGTTTTTTATACCTAAATGACTTATTTTGGCTGGTTGGATGACTATATCATAAGAACTTGCAGAAAAAAGGAAAAATAATATTAAAACTAAGCAAAATTACCTTTATCAATTCAGTTTTTAAGTCAGTATTTTTATAATACTGCCTATTTATTTATTTATTTAAAAATTTTAATTTATTTTTATTAATTTATTTTTGGCTGGGTCTTCTTTGCTGTGTGCGGGCTTTCTCCAGTTGCAGCGAGCGGGGGCTGTTCTTCATTGCAGTGCACGGGCTTCTCATTGCAGTGGCATCTCTTGTTGCAGAGCATGGGCTCTAGGCATGTAGGCTTCAGTAGTTGTGGCATGCAGGCTTTAGTAGTTGTGGCTCGCGGGCTCCAGAGCACAGGCTCAGTAGTTGTGGTGCATGGGCTTAGTTGCTCTGTGGCATGTGGGATCTTCCCAGACCAGGGCTTGAACCCGTGTCCCTTGCATTGGCAGGTGGATTCTTAACCACTGTGCCACCAGGGAAGTCCCCTGCCTATTTCTTTTTAATAAATATTTTCATGAAAACTGTCATTAATAGGGAAAATGATTAAAATATTAAATAATGTGATAATAGCAATATATGAAAAACATCTAATAGTGATATATTTAAAAGCATTTATTTCCTTTTAGATACAGGTTTACTTAAAGATTTCTCTCAAGGAGGCCCATCAGAAGATAAACTTCATGTTCTTGCTCAACAACAATATGAACAGCTAACACATGCAATGAAATGTAAGTTTGTTATCAGTGTAATCTGAAAATATGTTGTAAATCTTAGAAACATTAATACTTCATTTATCTATTATATTCAGGCAATGATGTGTGAACCATAAGTGAATTTTTCAGAACACTCAGTTCCTTCAAATAACAAAATATTTATTTTTACCAATTTAATTCTCAAAAATATATGCCTTACTATCATTTTAAACATAGGTTAGCAACAATAATTTACAGTTTTCTTTAATGCTGAAGTAAAATAATTACATACATCCATTGTTGTATAGTTTCATCTTCTTTATTTCTTTTCTTTGGTTTCTTACTCGATGTAATTTTTCTGTTGTCATTGTGCCTGCCCCTAACTCTTCTATAATCCCAATTTTAATCAAACTCTTACTTCTCTTAGTACTAAAAAGAGAACAGAGAGATGCAATTACAGATAAAGCCTAGATCTCTTTAAGTCTGAGTAACAAGGCTCTTTAAGTATTTGTATTATTGCTTCAATCACTGCATTTAGATTTTGAGTACCATTTAGATTTTGAGTACCAATGCCCTTCTACACATAGATATGGAAATCTAGAAGTCTCTGAGAAATTATATAAACTTTAATTAATTCAGTGCATGTTTATCAAATGCCTACTCTGGGTCAGATATTAAGCTGGTTGTTAGGGATATGAGTGTGGATAAATCCTGACCTCCAAAGGCTCAAAGGTAAGTATAGGGTATAGATGATTTAATATATAAAGATATAACATACGTAAAGTAGAAATAAGGCAAAATAGAAAACACAGAGGAGTTCTGCCCCTTTAATTGATGTTATTAAAAATATTAATTTGAATATGATAGTATGTATATGATCTATGAAATGAGTTGATTGGAAGATGAGGAAGTTGATAAATAATGCATTTTTCAACTTCTTTCTCTGATTACTCTATTTAAAGTTACAGGATAATCTTTTGAAACTAACTGTCCTCCGTATCTGCTTTGATTTGCTCTATAGCATTTGTCACTTCCTAATGCTATATATATGTGTGTGTGTGTGTGTGTGTGTGTATTTTTTTTTTTACTTGGGCTGTGCCACTGCTTGGCGTGCAGGATCTTAGTTCCCCAACCAGGGATCGAACCTGGGCCTCTGGCAGTGAGACCACTGAGTCCTAACCACTGGACCACCAGGGAATTCCCTAATTTTCTTATTTATTTATGTCTTATGTCAATGAAACATAGAAAATAAGCTCCCTGGGGCAGGGATTTTTGTGTGTGTATATTGAATGGTGAGAACACTGCCTAGCACATAGTAGGTGCTCAGTAAGTGTGAATAAGTGAGCAAGTTGCAGGTAGTAAGATTACCTCATTTTACAGTTGAAGAATTGGAGAGTTAAGTAATTTTCCCAGGTTCATACTCAGTAAGTTATAGAATTGGGATTCACGTCTAAGTCTGTCTGTTTCTAGAGTCCTTTTAACTAGTTACGTGATATGGCTTGTGGAAGAACAGCTGGGAGTGTCAAGCTTATGGTAATCTGCAGTATTTATTTGTTTGTGTTTGTAATTAGGTTGGTCACATTGATTAGATTTCCATACAATCCAGTTAGATTTACTTTATTTATTGGCCACAGACTACATTACTAATACATGCTTTAAAGGGGAGCCATGCAAGCATCTATAGAAATAATTCCCATCAAAACCATGTGGTATTAGTACAGACAGACGTTTGAAAACATAACAGATTTGTTTAGGATTGTTAATGGGGTCATTATATTAATTCCATCTTCTTTAAATGTAGTTACTAGAGCTCAAGCAGTTGTTTACTGCACATGTTCAGTTTATCCAGAAGAAAATGAAGCTGTTGTGAAGAAAGCACTGGAATTTCAAGACCATGGGACTAAAGTACAATCTTACAGGTAAGAAAGGAAGAATCCTTCTGAACACTTCAACCAGATGTTTTTGAAAGTGAAAAATTTTGATTTTCTGAGTTAGAAGTAGAAGACGTTTCAGTTCCTTTTTATTAGACTTTAATATGACCAAATAGCCTAACTTCTTACAACTTTAAAGTAGATTCTGTAAAGCCTTTACAATGGCTTGGCATGTGCATTCTCTTGTACACTAAAAGATTCTTGTTTTTGTTGTTATTGTTAAATAAGGCTAAAGGCATTTGGGCTTTGACTTGATTGATTTCTGGATAAATTGAGTATAAACTTTATACCCTGAGTTTTAGATACATCTGTGCTTCAGTAGAAGAAAAGTAAGAGTATAAAATAACCTTAGAAAATAGAGAGAAAATTGGATGTTTATTATCTGAAAACATGTGTTTCTTAGACCCATTTAGCCTTTGGCACCCACAGGGACTAAGATAAGAATAGCTTGAAAAACCATAGTAGCTTCTGGGTAAAATGCTATAATAAACTAGGGGCAGAGAAGAAAAACAGTAATACTCCATCCAAACTCTGGATGTCAAGATAAGGAGTATATTTAAGATTACTATATGATACCAATTAGTTCTTCAAGACTGTGACAATTAATAAGGTATTTAAAAATGTCTCCTATTTTTTACTTATTTCTCCTGTTCTGAACTTTTCCTGTAATTCTTATAGTAGCATCTTAATATGTATATGGTTTGCTCTCTCCTTTTAATTTGATATTTTTCCTTTGCCAGTTCACAGGTGGACATGTTTGTTAACCACATCCGTATTTCCCTTCTTACTTTGCTTCCTTATTTAGTAATTCTTGTTGGTAGCTAACAGCCCACCTTTTTTCTGCCATCTTCTCAACACAGCATTAACTAAATCTCCCATCTAGTGGCAAAGAGAATTATTGCAGGTATATGACCAAAATCGTTAGTGTGGATGACTCTTGATTTGTCTGTCAGGGATAAGGTTCTAAGAATGTAATATGGCAAAAATAGAGGAACATCTCCACACCCTCTCTAGCATTTATTATGTGTAGACTTTTTGATGACAGCCATTCTGACCAGTGTGAGGTGATGCTTCATTGTGGTTTTGACTTGCATTTCTGTAATAATTAACAACATTGATCATCTTTTCATGTGCCTACTGGCCATCTGTATGTCTTCTTTGGAGAAATGTCTATTAAGGTCTTCTGCCAGTTTTTCGATTGGGTTGTTTGTTTTTTTGTTGTTAAGTTGTATGAGCTGTTTGTATATTTTGGAAATTAAGTCCTTGTTGGTTGCATTGTTTGCAAATATTTTCTCCCATTCCTTAGGTTGTCTTTTCATTTTTTTAATGGTTTCCCTTGCTGTGCAAAAGTTTGTAAGTTTGATTAGGTCCCATTTGTTTATTTTTGTTTTTATTTCTATTGCCTTGGGAGACTGATCTAAGAAAATACTGCTACAATTTCTGTCAGAGAATGTTTTGCCTATGTTCTCTTCTAGGAGTTTTATGGTGTCAAATCTTATATTTAGGTCTTTAAACCATTTTGAGTTTATTTTTGTGTATGGTGTGAGAGAGTGTTGTAATTTCATTGATTTACAGGTAGCTGTCCAGCTTTCCCAATACCTCATCAACAAGTCTTCAAGACAGACTGTCTTTTCTCCATTGTATATTCTTGCCTGTTTTGTCAAAGATTAATTGATCATAGGTTTGTGGGTTTATTTCTGGGCTGTCTGTTCTGTTCCACTGAACTATATGTCTGTTTTTGTGCCAACAGCACACTGTTTTGATTACTGTAACTTTGTAGTATAGTGTGAAGTCTGGAGGGTTATGCCTCCTGCTTTGTTCTTTTCCCTCAGGATTGCTTTGATAATTCTGGGCCTTTTGTGGTTCCATATACGTTTTAGGATTATTTGTTTTAGCTCTGTGAAAAATGTCATGGGTGTTTTGATAAGGATTGCATTAAATCTGTAGATTGCTTTGAGTAGTATGGCCATTTTAAAAATATTAATTCTTCCAATCCAAGTGCATGGGATATCTTTCCATTTCTTTGAATCATCTTCAGTTCCTTTATCAAAGTTTTATAGTCTTCAGCATATAGGTGTTTACTGCCTTGATTGAGTTTATTCCTAGGTATTTTTTTGATGCAGTTTTAAACAGGATTTTTTTTTTACTTTCTGAAATTGCATTGTTAGTGTAAAGAAATGCAACAAGTTTCTGTTTATTAATCTTGTATCCTACTACCTTGCTGAATTCATTTATTCTTATAGTTTTTGTGTGGAGACTTTAGGGTTCTCTATATAGAGTATCATGTCATCTCCAAATAGTGACAGTTTTACCTCTTCCCTTCCAATTTGGATACCTTTCATTTCTTTTTCTTATCTGATTATTGGGGCTAGGACTTCCAATACTATGTTGAGTAGAAGTGGTGAAACTGGGCATCCTTGTCTTGTTCCTGAATTTAGTGGGAAGGCATTCAGCTTTTCACCGTTGAGTATTATGTTGGCTGTGGGTTTGTCATAAATGGCTTTTATTATGTTGAAATATGTTCCCCCTATACCCACTTCTGTGACAGTTTTTATCAAGAATGGGTGTTGAGGGGCTTCCCTGGTGGTGCAGTGGTTGAGAGTCCACCTGCCAAGGCAGGGGACACGGGTTCGTGCCCCGGTCCGGGAAGATCCCACATGCTGCTGAGTGGCTAGGCCCGTGAGCTATGGCCGCTGAGCCTGTGCGTCTGGAGCCTGTGCTCCACAACGGGAGAGGCCACAACAGTGAGAGGCCCGCGTACCACACACACACACAAAAAAAACAATGGGTGTTGAATTTTGTCAAATGCTTTTTCTGTCTATTGAGATGATCATGTGGTTTTTGTCTTTCCTTTTGTTAACGTGGTGTATCACAATGATTGATTGCGTATCTTGAGCTGTCCTTGCTACCCTGGAATGATTATAGCTTGATCATGGTGTGTTATCCTTTTTACGTATTGTTGGATTTTGTTTGCTAATATCTTGTTTTGAAGATTTTTGCATCTATATTCATCAAAGATATTGGCCTGTGGTTTTCATTTTTTGTAGTGTTTTTGTCTGGTTTTGGTATCAGGGTGATGGTGGCTTCAGAATGAATTTGGGAGTGTTCCCTCTTCAATTTTTTGGAATAGTTTGAGAAGGGTAGGTATAAGTTCTTTGAAAATACTAACAGATGCAAAGGGAGAAACTGACAATAATACAGTAACAGTAGACCTTAACACCCCATTGACATCAATGGACAGATCATCCAGACAAAAAATCAGTAAGGCAACAGAGGTTCTAAATGACACAATAGATCAGTAGGGCTTAATTGATATCTACAGAACACTACTTCCAAAAAAGCCAGAATACAGATTCTTTTCAAGGGCACATGGAATGTTCTCTAGGATAGACCACATACTAGGTCATAAAAAAAAACCTCAACAAATTTAAAAGGATATAAATTATTTGAAACATCTTATCTGACCACAACAGTATGAAACCAGAAATCAACCACAGAAAGCAAAACAGGAAAAGAATGAACACATGGAGACTAAACAATGTGCTACTAAGAAACCAATGGGTCAACAATGAAATTAAAGAAGAAATCAGGAAATGCCTCAAGACAAATGAAAATGAAAACACAGCCTTACAAAATCTATGGGATGCCCACCCACTGGTGGTTGAAGCTGGGTCCTGGGGTTAGTGCTGGACTACTGACATCAAGAGCCAGGTCCTGGAGTCTGGTTGCAGGGCCCAGACATCCCAGAGCTGATATAACATGGCTGGGGGTGAGGCAGGGAAGGGGAGCAGATCCTGACACAGTTGGGTACAGAGTCTGGGGTGTCCTGAAGCTTGTGTTGGTCTGTTAGTGGGCAGGGCCAGGGCCCGAGCCCAGCTGGTCCCAGGGCAGGGTCTGGCCTGGTCTGGACAGGATAGGTTTGCAGGCTGTGGGATTGTGGTTTTCTTGCATCTGGTATCTGCCCACGTTGGGTCAGCCTGGTCCAGAGGCTAGAGCAGGCAAGGCCCAGAGGATTCTGGGGCTGGTGCTTGCTCACTGGTGGGTGGAAATGGGCCCTGGGCCCTCTATTGGGCAGGGCCGTGTCCAGAGGCAGATGTGGAGGTCTTTAGGCAGTCTGTCTGCTGATGGGTGGTGCTGTATCCTGCCCAATTAGTTGCTTGGCCTGATTTGTCCCAGCACTGGCACCTAAAGGCTGTTGGGTTGGGTGGGGCCAGGTCTTGGTGCTAATGAGCTAGAGGGAGGATTCCACAATGGTGTTTGCCAGTATCAGCATCCCTGTGGTAGAAGGAACTCCCAAGAAGGGCTGCCACCAGTGTCTGTGCACCCAGGGTGAGTGCAGCCGCCCCTCACCTCTCTGAGAGACTCTCCAAGACCAGCAGGTAGGTCTGGCCCAGGCTTCTATCAAATTACTGCTTTTTCCCTGGGTTCCAGAACATGTGAGATTTTGTGTGTGCCATTTAAGAGTGAAGCCTCTATTTCTCCCAGTCCTGTGGGACTCCCAAAATTAAGTCCCACTGGCCTTCAAGGCCAAACGCCCTGGGGCCTTGTCTTCCTGGTGCCAGACCCCCAGGCTGGGGAGCCTGACGTGACGCTCATAACTGTCACTCTTGTGGGAGAACCTCTGCAATTTGTGGGTCACCCACCTGGGGTTATGGGACTTAGCTATATTTCAAGTCTGCCCCTCCTACCTGTCTTGTGGCTCTTTCTTTATGTCTTTAGTTGTAGAAGATCTTTTCTGGTAGGTACCAGACTTTTTCATCAATGGTAGTTCTGCAAATAGTTGTGATTTTGGTGTGCTCGTGAGAGGAAGTGAGCTCAGAGTCTTCCTACTCTGCCATCTTGGCCAATCTTGGTCACTGTGGTTTTGATTTGAATTTTCCTGGGAACTAATGATGTTGAGCTTCTTTTCATGTGCTTATTAACCATTTATATATCTTCTTTGGACAATGTCTTCAGGTTCTTTGCCCATTTAAAAACTCTATTATGGGACTTCCCTGGTGGCGCACTGGTTAAGAATCCGCCTGCCAAGGCAGGGGACACGAGTTCGAGCTCTGGTCCAGGAAGATCCCACATGCCGCAGAGCAACTAAGCCCGTGTGCCACAACTACTGAGCCTATGCTCTAGAGCCTGCGAGCCACAACTACTAGCCCACATGCCACAGATGCTGAAGCCCTCGTGCCTAGAGCCCATGCTCCGTATCAAGAGAAGCCACCGCAACAAGAAGCCTGCACACTGCAACGAAGAGTAGCCCCTGCTTGCTGCAACTAGAGAAAGTCCATGTGCAGCAACGAAGACCCAACGCAGCCAAAAATAAATAAATAAAATAAATAAATTTATTAAAAAAAAATTGTGTTACAGTTGGCCTTCCATGTCTGAGGGGTCCACATCTGAGGATTCAACCAACTGCAGATTGAAAATATTTGGAAAAAAATTCCAGCAATTTCCAAAAAGCAAAACTTGAATTTGCTGCAATTATTTACATAGCATTTACATTGTATTAGGTATTATGAGTAATCTAGATATAATTTAAAGTATACAGGAGCATGTGCTTAGGTTATATGCAAATACTACCCGTTTTATATAAGGTATTTGAGCATCTGTGGATCTTGGTATCCAAGGGGTGTCCTGGAACCAATCCCCCTCATACCAAGGGATGACTGTATTTGTCTTTTTTATTGTTGAATTGTAAGACTCCCTTATATGTTCTGTATATCATACCCTTATCACATATATAACTTGCAATTGTTATCTCCCATTCGTGGGCTGTCTTTTTACTTTCTTGATAATGTCCTTTGATGCATAAAAGTTTATAATGTTGAAGAAGTCCAATTTATTTGTTTTTTATTTTATTGCTTGTGCTTTAGGTATCATACCTAAGAAACTGTTGTTTAATGCAAGGTCATGAAGAATTATGCCTATGTTTTCTTCCAACTATTTTGTAATCTTAGCTCTTACATTTATGTCTGTTATCCATTTTGATTAATTTTTGTATATGTTATGAGGTAGGGGTCCAACTTCATTCCTTTGCATGTGGATATCCAGTTATCCCAGCACGGTTTGTTGAAGAGACTATTCTTTCTACAGTGAATGGTCTTGGCACCCCTGTTGAAAATCTGTTGATCATAGATGAATGGGCTTATTTCTGGCCTCTCAATTCTGTTTCATTGATCTGTATGTCTATACTTATGCCAGGATCGTAATAAGAGATTTTTAAAACACTAATGGATGCCTAGTTTTTTTTTTTTGCGTTACGCGGGCCTCTCACTGTTGTGGCCTCTCCCGTTGCGGAGCACAGACTCTGGACACGCAGGCTCAGCAGCCATGGCTCACAGGCCCAGCCGCTCTGCGGCATGTGGGATCTTCCGGACCAGGGCATGAACCCGCGTCCTCTGCATTGGCAGGCAGACTCTCTACCACTGCGCCGCCAGGGAAGCCCTGGATGCCTAGTTTCATCAAAAGCCTTTGCAGCGTTTAATGATATGATCAAATGTTTTTCTCATCTGACATTTTAACATGGTGGTGAATTAATGCTAAATATTTTCTAATAGTGGACAGTCTTTGAGCTTGAGGGCTAGGTACTGATAGCTTGTATTCTGTGTTTTGATTTTCTGTTACTAGTAAAGGTGGAGTATAGGGAAGATAAGCGGTGCATGAGTGGGATTGGATTGCTCTTCTAGCCTTGATGCTCATTAAGATAATCAGTAATCACATACACCTGGCTTCTGATGGGTACTTTGCCCAATTAGTCTCTATTGTTTCAGGATCTTTATTCTCATTGCTCTCAGTGAGCCCAGTTCTATAATGGCCTCTCCTACTGTCAGCCCTGGCCTAGGGAGGGGAGCCACCAGTGAACTTATGAGTGCTGCTAGTGCCCTCCCACCAGCACACTCCTTGTTGCTCTGATAAAATATGTATCTTCTGGGCCCTCCTCTCAACATAGTCCTCTGCAGAGTTCTTGAGCCCTAATAGTACATCCACTGAAGCAAGGTCACTCCTCTGAGGCTTTTAATCCTATCTTCCACTGTCTGCCATGACAGTCTGGCATTTCTCCTCACTAAATGTAAGCCATTGTGTATTCGTTTTCTATTTATGCTTAAGAAATTACCACAAACGTAGCAGTTGAAGACAGTACCTGTTAATTAACTCAGAGTTCTGTAGGTCAGTTGTCTGGATGGCATGGATGGATTCTCTGCTCAGGATGTCAGCCTGATGAATTCTTTGCTGGAGACTCTGGGGGAAAATTTGCTTCCATCCTCACTCTTGTGGTTGTGGGACTGAGGTCCTTGTTTCTTTGCTGGCTATCAATCCAAGATTGCTCTCTGCTTCTAGAGACCACATTCATTCCTTGCCACTTTACCATTCCTCCATCTTCAAGCCAACAATAGTGCATTATACTCTGCTCGTGCTTTGAATCTCTGATTTCTTCTGTTTCTAACCTGTAGACCTGGATGGCTCCTGTGATTAGGTCAGGTCCACTGAGATAATACCCATAGCTTAAGGTTAACTAATTTGAGACCTTAATTACGTCTGCAAAATTCCTTTTTCCATGTGTATTATTTGCCTGAGCTGCCACAATAAATTATCCTAAACTTGTTGACTTGTAACAACAGAAATTTATTCTCTCACAGTTCTGGAGACCAGAAGTCCAAAATCAAGTAGCTGGCAGGGGTGATTCCCTCTAGGGCCTCTGAGAGGGAGTCTATTCTGTGACTCTCTTCCAGCTTCTGGTGTTTGTTAACAGTCCTTGGTGTTCCTTGCCTTGTAGCTTCATCACTCCAATCTCTGCCTCCGTCGTCATGTGGACTTCTTCCCCTGTGTGTCTCTGTATATACTCTCTTCTTGTAGGGACACCAATATTGGACCTAGGGTTTATCCTACTCCAGTATTAGCTCCTTTGCTAAGACCCTATTTCCAAATAAGGTCACATTCTGGAGTTTTGGGTGGACATGCATTTGGTGGGGAGGACACTATTGAACCCACAATAGTCCACTCTCTGGTCCCCTAAAATTGATGTCTATTTCATACACAAAATACATTTATCTCACTCCAACATTCTCAAGTCTTCATCCATTCCAAGATCAATTCTAAATCCAAAATCTCATTTAAGTATCACCAGCTCAAAAACTCCCAAATGTCATCATCTAAGTCAGGTATGAGCTGGACTCTGGGTATTAACTTATTTTATTATTCAAAGAAATAGACTGTAAGTTGGGGTTTGAAGATCGTTTTGTTATGCAGGGCCAATTTCTGTATGGTAACTTTACCAGTATTGATTATGGATTATTATTACTATTAGAAAAGATAGCATGTATGTAGCTAAAATATATCATGGTCTATTAAATAAATATTTGTTGAATACCTACTATATACCAGGCACTCTTCTAGGTGCTAGATATATCTAACTGACAAAAATCCCAACCTTACATTGGTAAGAAATAATTATTTTCAGTGAGTATTCTTTATTTAATATGTAAGTGAATTATTTTTTTTGATGCTTTCTATTTGTGTAGAGAACATAGACGAATAGGCTTCAGAAATTCAGTTTGTTGGTTACAAGGTTGGTAAGAGGAGTGACTAGCTGTGTAGAACCTACACAGCTATTATATTTCAGCTTAGTTAGGCACAAACATTTTATTAAGCACCACTATTGGCCAGACTCTTTGGCATGTCATTTGAGGTCATGTGTGTCTGCCCACATCCTAAGTGACCTCTACATCCTCTTACTCACTCTCTGCCTCAGCCACATGGAAATACTTGCTGTTCCCTGAACATACATCTTCATGACACTTGTGCTTTTGTTCATGTTCTTCTTTCTGTCTAGAATCCTGTCTTTGCCTTATTGGAAACCTACTTATTCTTCAAGACATAGCACCAATGCTCCTTCCTCTGTGAAGTCTTCATATTTGCTATCTCCCATGGCCACAATTAATTGTACCTTATTCTGTACTCCTACATAATTTTGTCTCTACTTGGCTCAGCATTCGTATGTGGTCTTCTTTATATTATTGTATACCAATTAGTTTCTCCAACTAAATTGTAAACTATTTAAGAGAGCTAATATTTTATTTATGTTCTTTTCACATAGTAGGCAAATGAGTGAATAAATATAAATTTGAAATGGTTTTAAACTTCAGAATATAACATACAAAATTATTAATAAGAGTTCCTGATATTTTAACTTTTGTGGAAAATTATTTATTCCTTTTTTTTTTTTTTTTTTTTTTTTTGCGGTATGTGGGCCTCTCACTGTTGTGGCCTCTCCCGTTGCGGAGTACAGGCTCCGGACGCACAGGCCCAGCGGCCATGGCTCACGGGCCCAGCCGCTCCGCGGCATGTGGGATCTTCCCGGACCGGGGCACGAACCCGTGTCCCCTGCATCGGCAGGCGGACTCTCAACCACTGCGCCACCAGGGAAGCCCCTATTTATTCCTTTGATTAAATGTTTTATTTATAAAAACATGGGACTATAACAATTATTGTTTATGAATGAACCATTTACTATTGAATGAAAAATTAAATATTAAATATAAAAACTAAAATTTTAGTTTAAACATATTAGTGATTAGAGATTTTTGTATTTCTGACACAAAGTCTTTTCTTTGGTATGTACTTTCTTGAACACCACGTAAGTCATCTATTAATCTCAAAAGTGATTGAGAAGAATAATGTAGTGATAGGCCATATTTTTATATTGTAATTGTGCAAAAAGTAACCAAAAGAAGGAAGTCGTACTTTTTGTATTCTGACATGTGGAGGTAAAGGATTTTTTTGGATTATACATTTGTGATTACTATACATATTTACCTGTTTTGATAATGGAAACCTTTTTATTAACATATTAGTGACTTGGGGAAGAGTTTTTAATATGTTGAAAAGTTGTTCTTGGCATAGTTGTTTAAAGATGGGAACCTTGGGAAGTATAATAAACTATGAGCTAACGTGAAATACTAGAGCTTTTATTTTATAGTAGTATTGTACTGCTTTGACATTCTATTCTTTTTTTTTTATTGACTTATGGTTGACTTTACAATGTTGTGTTAATTTCTGCTGTACAGCAAACTGATTCAGTTATACATATATATACATTCTTTTTAAAAAATATTCCTTTCTATTATGGTTTATCACAGGATATTGAATATAGTTCCCTGTGCTATATAGTAGGACCTTGTTGTTTATGTATTCTATATATAATAGCTTACATCTGCTAACCCCAGCTTCCCACTCCATCCCTCCCCCACCCCCCTTCCCTCTTGGCAACCACAGTCTGTTCTCTATGTCTATGAGTTTGTTTCTGTTTCATAAATAGGTTCAATTGTGTCATATTTTAGATTCCACATATAAGTGATATCATATGGTATTTGTCTTTCTCTTTCGACTTCACTTAGCATGATAATCTCTAGCTGCAAATGGCATTATTTTGTTCTTTTTTTTTGGCTGCGTTGGGTCTTCGTTGCTGCGTGCAGGCTTTCTCTAGTTGCGGTGAGTGGGGGCTACTCTTCATTGCGGTGCGTGGGCTTCTCATTGCAGTGGCTTCTTTTGTTGTGGAGCATGGGCTCTAGGCACGCGGGCTTCAGTAGTTGTGGCAAATGGGCTCAGTAGTTGTGGCTTGCGGGCTCTAGAGCACAGGCTCAGTAGTTGTGGCACACGGGCTTAGTTGCTCCATGGCATGTGGGATCTTCCCGGATCAGGGCTCGGATCTGTATCCCCTGCATTGGCAGGCGGATTCTTAACCACTGCACCACCAGGGAAGTCCTATTTCATTCTTTTTTATGGCTGAGTAGTATTCCATTGCATACATATGTACCACATCTTCTTTATCCATTCATCTGTCAGTGGACATTTATGTTGTTTCCATGTCTTGGCTATTGTGAATAGTGCTGCTCTGAACATAGGGTGCATGTATCTTTTTGAATTATAGTTTGGTCTGGATATATGCCCAGGATTGGGATTGCTGGATCATATGGTAATTCTGTTTTTAGGGGTTTTTTTGACTGCACCACACGGCTTGTGGGATCTTAGTTTCCTGACAAGGGATCGAACCCAGGCCCTCAGCAGTGAAAGTGTGGAGTCCCAACCACTGGACCGCCAGGGAATCCCTTCTATTTTTACTTTTTTAAGGAACCTCCATACTGTTTTCCACAGTGGCTGCACCAACTTACATTTCCACTAACAGTGTAGGAGGGTTCTCTTTTCTCCACACTCTCTCCAGCATTTGTTATTTGTAGATTTTTTTAATGATGGCTGTTCTGACCGGTGTGAGGTGGTACCTCAAGTAGTTTTGATTTGCATTTCTCTAATAATTAGAGATGTTGAGCATCTTTTCCTGTGCATACTGGCCATCTGTATGTCTTCTTTGGAGAAATGTCTATTAAGATCTTCTGCCAATTTTTTGATTGGGTTTTTTGTTGTTTTGTTGTTGAGTTGTATGAGCTGTTTGTATATTTTGGAAATTAAGTCCTTGTTGGCTGCATTGTTTGCAAATATTTTCTCCCATTCCTTAGGTTGTCTTTTCATTTTCTTAACGGCTTCCCTTGCTGTGCAAAAGCTTGTAAGTTTGATTAGGTCCCATTTGTTTATTTTTGTTTTTATTTCTATTGCCTTGGGAGTCTGACCTAAGAAAACATTGGTACAATTTCTGTCAGAGAATGTTTTGCCTATGTTCTCTTCTAGGAGTCTTATGGTGTCATGTCTTATGTTTAAGTCTTTAGGCCATTTTGAGTTAATTTTTGTGCATGGTGTGAGGGTGTGTTCTAACTTAATTGATTTACATGTGGCTGTCCAACTTTCCCAGCACCACTTGCTGAAGAGACTGTCCTTTTCCCATTGTATATTCTTGCCTCCTTTGTCAAAGATTATTTACCTGTAGGTGTGTGGGTTTATTTCTGTGCTCTGTATTCTGTTCCATTGACCACATATCTGTTTTTGTGCCAGTACCACACTGTTTTGATTACTGTAGCTTAGTAGTATTGTCTGAAGTCTGGGACAGTTATGCCTCCTGCTTTGTTCTTCTTTTAAAATTGTATTTATTTATTTATTTGTTTATTTATCTATCTGTGGCTGTGTTGGGTCTTTGTTGCTGTGCTCAGGCTTTCTCTAGTTGTGGCGAGTGGGAGCTACTCTTCGTTGTGGTGCACGGGCTTCTCACTGCGGTGGCTTCTCTTGTAGAGCACAGGCTCTAGGCATGTGGGCTTCAGTAGCTGTGGCATGTGGGCTCAGTAGTTGTGGCTTGTGGGCTCTCGAGCACAGGCTCAGTAGTTGTGGCACAGGGGCTTAGTTGCTCCACAGCATGTGGGAGCTTCCTAGACCAGGGATTGAACTCGTGTCCCCTGCATTGGCAGGCAGATTCTTAACCACTGTGCTACCAGGGAAGTCCCCTCCTGCTTTGTTCTTTTTCCTCAGGATTGCTTTGGCAATTCTGGGTCTTTTATGGTTCCATATAAATTTTAGAATTATTTGTTTTAGTTCTGTGTAAAATGTCATGGGTAATTTGATAGGGATCGCGTTAATTCTGTAGACTGCTTTGGGTAGTATGGCCATTTTAACAATATTAATTCTTCTAATCCAAGAGAATGGGATATCTTTCTGTTTCTTTGAATCATCTTTAATTTTCTTTATTAATGTTTTATAGTTCTCAGCATATAAGTCTTTCACCTCCTTGGTCAAGTTTATTCCTATTTTATTTTTTTGGTGTGATTTTAAAAGGTATTGTTTTTTTACATTCCGTTTCTGATATTTCATTGTTAGTGTAAGGAAATGCAACCGATTTCTGTATATTAATATTGTATCCTGCTACCTTGCTGAATTCATTTATCAGTTCTAGTAGTTTTTGTGTGGAGTCTTTAGGGTTTTCTATATATAGTATCATGTTATCTGCATATAATAACAATTTTACTTCTTCCCTTCCAATTTGGATACTTTTCATTTCTTTTTCTTGTCTGATTGCTGGGCCTAGGACTTCCAATACTATGTTGAGTAGAAGTGGTGAGAGTGGGCATCCTTGTCTTGTTCCAGATTTTAGCGGGAAGCCTTTCAGTTTTTCACCACTGAGTATTCTGTTGGCTGTGGGTTTGTCATAATTTTGCTATTATGTTGAGATACGTTCCCTCTATATGCACTTTGGTAAGAGTTTTTATCATGAATGGATGTTAATTTTGTCAAATGCTTTTTCTGCGTCTATTGAGATGATCATGTGGTTTCTGTCTTTTATTTTGTTGGTGTGGTGTATCTTATTGATTGAATTGCATTTGTTGAACCATCCTTATGAACTTGGGATGAATCCCACTTGGTCGTGGTGTATGATCTTTTTTATGTGTATTGGACTCGGGTTGCTAGTATTTTGTTGAGAATTTTTGCATCTATATTCATCAAAGATTTTGGCCTCTAATTTTCTTTTTTGGTGGTATCTGTCTGATTTTGGTATCAGGGTGATGGTGGCTTCATAGAATGTCTTTGAGAGTGTTCCCTCCTCTTGAATCATTTGGAAGAGTTTGAGAAGGATTGGTAAAAGTTCTTCTTTGTATGTTTGGTAGAATTTGCCTGTGAAGCCATCTGGTCCTGTACTTTTGTTTGTAGAGGGTTTTAAAATTACAGGTTCTATTTCACTTCTAGAGATCAGTCTGTTCAAATTATCTGTTTCTTCTTGATTCAGTTTTAGTGGGCTCTATGTTTCTAAAAACTTGTCCATTTCTTCTAGGTTGTTGAATTTGTTGGCATATAATTTTCATAGTATTCTCTGACCGTTTTTTTTTCTTTTTTTTCTTTGTATTTCTGTGGTATCAGTTGAGATTTCTCCTTTTTCATTTTTTTTTTTAAAAATAAATTTATTTATTTTTATTTTGTTATTTATTTTCAGCTGTGTTGGGTCTTCATTGCTGCGTGCGGGCCTTCTCTAGTTGCGGCGAGCGGGGGCCACTCTTTGTTGCGGTGCATGGGTTTCTCATTGTGGTGGCTTCTCTTATTGTGGAGCATGGGCTCTAGGCACATGGACTTCAGTAGTTGTGGCTCGCAGTCTGTAGAGCGCAGGCTCAGTAGTTGTGGTGCACGGGCTTAGTTTCTCTGTGGCAAGTGGGATCTTCCCAGACCAGCGATCGAACTCGTGCCCCCTGCATTGGCAGGTGGATTCTTAACCACTACACCACCAGGAAAGTCCCTCCTTTTTCATTTCTTATTTTCTTTATTTGGGTTCTCTCTCTTTTCTTCTTGGTGAGCCTGTTCAGAGGTTTGTCAATTTTGTTTACCCTTTCAGCGAACCAGCTCTTGGTTTTATTTTTTTTTTCTGTAGTTTTTTAATCTCTATTTTATTTATTTCCTCTCTGATCTTTATTATTTCCTTCCTTCTGCTGACTTTATGTTTTGTTTGTTCTTTTTGTAATTCTTTTAGGCGGTAGGTTAGGTTGTTTATTTGAGGTTTTTCTTGTTTCTTGAGGAAGGCCTGTATCACTATGAACTTCTCTCTAAGAACTGTTTTTGCTGCATCCTATAGATTTTGTTTGGTTGTGTTTTCATTCTCATTTGTCTCAAGGTATTTTTTAATTTCCTCTTTGATTTTGTCATTGACCCACTGGTTTTTTAATAGCATGTTGTTTAGTCTCCATGTAGTCATTTTTTTCTCATTTCTTTTTCTGTGGTTGATTTCTAGTTTCATGCCATTGTGGTCAGAAAAGATGTTTGAGATAATTTCTATACTCTTCAATTTGTTGAGGCTTGTTTTGTGCCCTAGTGTATGGTCAGCCCTAGAGAATGTTCCATGTGCACTTGAAAAGAATGTGTATTCTGGTTTTTTTTAGTTGTCATGTCCTGAAAATATCAGTTGAGTCTAACTGTTCAATTTTATCATTTAGGATCTGTGTTGCCGTATTGATTTTCTGTCTAGAAGATATTTCCATTGATATGAGTGGGGTGTTAAAGTCTCCTACTATTATTGTATTCCCATCAATTTCTCCCTTTATGTCTGTTAGTATTTGTTTTATATATTTGTGTGCTTCTGTATTAGGTGCATATATGTTAATGAGTGTAAAATTCTCTTCTTGTATTGATCCTTTTATCATTATATAGTAATATATCTTTATCTTTCCTTATGGCCTTTGTTTTCAAGTCTGTTTTGTCTGATATGAGTATTGTGACCCCTGCTTGTCATTTCTGTTTTCATGAAATATCTTTTTCCATCCCCTCATTTTCAATCTATGTGTGTCTCCTGCCCTAAAGTGGGTCTCTTGTAGGCAGCATATTGTAGGCTTTTGTTTTTTAATCCAATCTGCCACTCTGTGTCTTTTGATTGGAGCATTTAGTCCATTGACATTTAAGGTAATTATTGATAGATACGTATTTATTGCCATTTTAAACCTTGTTTTCCAGTTGATTCTGTGTTTCTTTGTTCCTTTCTTTTTCCTTTTGTTTTTCTTTCTGTGGTTTGATGATTTCCCTTTATTTTATGCTTGTGTTCTTTTTGGTTTTTGTGAATCTATTATGTTTTTGATCTGTGGTTATTCTGTTTTTCAAGTATGTTAACCCCTTCCTATATCTACTTGCTTTAGACTGATAGTCATATAGGCTCAAACACATTCTGAAAAAAAAAGAATCTACATTTTCTTACTTTCCTTCCCCACATTTTATGATTTCGATGTCCTCTTTTACATCTTCATGTTTATCCTTTTGCTGTCATTGTCATCATTTTCACAAAAATGTTTTGATTTTAAAAAAATCTGTGTACTGACTTATTTAAGTGATTTACTTTCCAATTGTGATTTTCTCTTTTCTATACATTCTTGCTTCTCTTCTATTTAGAAAAGACCTTTCAATACTTCTTTTAGGATAGGTTTAGTATTGCTGTATTCTTTTAGTTTTTGCTTATCTGAGAAATTCTTTGTCTCTCCTTCTATTCTAAATGATAATCTTGCTGGGTATAGTATTCTAGGTTGCACATTTTTCCCTTTTAGGAATTTGAATATATCTTGCCACTCCCTTCTGTACTGTAACGTTTCTGTAGAGAAATCAGCTGATAGCCTTATGGGGGCTCCCTTGTAACTAACACTTTGTTTTTTTCTTGCTGCCTTCAGAATCCTCTCTTTAACTTTCGCCATTTTAATTACAATATGTCTTGGTGTAGGTCTGTTTGGATTCATCTTGTTTGGGACTCTCCTTCCTGTATCTGGATTTCTGTTTCCTTCTTTAGGTTTAAGAAGTTTTCAGCTATAATTTCTTCAAATTCATTTTCGATCCCCTTTTCTTCGTCTTCTCCTCTGGAATCCCTATTATGGGTAGATTGGCAAGCTTTATATTATCCCATACATGTCTTATATTGCTTTCATTTTTAAAAAAAATTTGCCTATCTGCTGTTCTGATCGGGTGATTTTCATTATTCTATCTTCCAGATCATTTATTTGTTCTTCTGCATTATTCATTCTGCTGTTCATTGCCTTTAGCTCAGCTTTCATCTCAGCAAATGAGTTTTTAATTTTTCTTGGCTCCTCTTTATAGTTTCTAGCTCCTTTTTACAGTATTCTGCATTTCTGTCAATAAACTTTCTTAATTCCTTCAATATTTTCATTATCTCCTTTTTGAACTCAGCGTCTGTTAGACTGAAGAGGTCTATTTCATTGTTTGTTCTTTCAGGGAAATTCTCTTGGTCTTTTAACTGGTAGTGGTCCCTCTGCTTCTTTGTTTTACTTATATTTCCCTTACTCTGTGCGTTTAGGAGAAACACTTATCTACTATGGTCTTGGAGGGCTGTTTATATGTAGGAGCAGCCCTGCGTAGCTTGTGTGGTTTTAACATTTTTGGTGCAAGCGTTGTTTTTAGTACGGATGCCTGCTGTCTCTTTCCTCAGTGTGTGCTGGCTGTTATCCCATTGATAGGGGGTGTGCAGAAGCAGTGGCTGGCGTTCTCTCCCAGAGCCCGCAAAGGTGGCAGCTGGCACCCGCTCCCAGAGCTCTCGGTGCAGTGGTGGCTCACTCGTGCCCCTGGAGCCTGCGATGGCATCGGTGGCTCATGCCCACCCCTGAGCCCACAGCAGCGGTTGGTGCCTGCTCCTGGAGCTCGTGCAGGCAGTGTCCTGTCACCTTAGAGTGCATGTGCAGGGAAGGAGGCTGCTATGGCAGGTCCCACCCCTCCCCTCGCGTGCCCTCAACAATGGCACCTTGCCTCTATGGTGGGCCTGGGCTTCCTCTGCGTACACCCTTGGTTTCAGTCATACCAAAATCCAGCCCCTTCAGGCTGTCTCCGCACACCCAACCCCAGTCTTCTCCCCAGGTCTGACCTCCGAAGCCCAAGCTTCAGCTCCCAGCCCCCACCCATACTGGTGGACGCACGTCTCAGGCTGGGGAGTGCAACGCTGTGATACCGATCGTCTGTGCAGGTCTCTTTCCATTCTGCCTGCTGCACACCAGTTCTGTGCTCTCTTCTGAGGCTCCAAAGCTCCCCCTCCGTCCCAGCTGATCTCCCCACTGGTGAGGGGACTTCACAGGGTGCTGGAACCTTTCCTATTTCACAGTTCCCTCCCAGGGGTGCAGGGTCCTGTCCTGATTCCTTTCTCCCTCTTTTTTTTTCTTTTTTCTTTTGTCCTACCTGGTTATATGGAGATTTTATTGCCCTCTCAGAAGTCTGAGGTCTTCTGCCAGGGTTCAGTAGGTGTTCTGAGAATTGTTCCACATGTAGATGTTTTTTTTTTTTTTTTTAAATAAATTTATTTATTTATCTATTTATTTATGGCTGTGTTGGGTCTTCGTTTCTGTGCAAGGGCTTTCTCTAGTTGCGGCGAGTGGGGGCCACTCTTCACCACGGTGTGTGGGCCTCTCACTGTCGTGGCCTCTCTTGTCGGAGCACAGGCTCCAGACGTGCAAGCTCAGTAGTTGTGGCTCACAGGCCCAGTTGCTGTGTGGCATGTGGGATCTTCCCAGACCAGGGCTTGAACCCGTGTCCCCTGCATTGGCAGGCAGATTCTCAACCACTGCGCCACCAGGGAAGCCCTGTAGATGTATTTTTCATGTATTTGTGGGAGGAGGTTAGCTCCACATCCTACTACTCCACCATCTTGATCCCTCCCCTTGACATTTTATTCTTATTTGGAATTTTTGTTTAAATAATGGGTAAAACATAATAAGAGAAAATTGGTTGCAATTTACTGTCTCCCTCCATTGGCAAATAAGACATTCTAACTATTAATTGTTTGCTGTTATCTATTGCAGGCTTAGTCCCCCTGTCCTTCCACTGTGCTCCTTAAAGGAAATACATTTGTCCACTGACAAATTTTTCAGAATGGAACCATCTGAAATTACCAATGGTTGTTTTCTTTCTGTTCTAACAAGGGAGGTAAGGATAAAAAAAAATCCCAATCCATTTCATACTTAGGAATTAAGAAACAACAAAGTCTCATAAGAGGAACATAGGAACTTTATGAACATTTCATAACAGTATGCTTATTTCATAAATAGCTAAAGGGCAGGAAAAAGAATTATTATTATATGGTGGAAATCCCTATTTTTATCTTTATTGTCCTCCTGAGTGTTTTTCCCTTGCCTGTTCTCCACCCCCACTTCTCCAAGCACTTTGTCAATATCCAGTTCATTTTAGCTCACAGATAAGAAATAAGCTCTGGACATATATACACTAATGTATAAAATAGATAACTAATAAGAACCTGCTGTATAAAAAATAAATAAATAAAATAAAATTCAAAAATTCAAAAAAAAAGAAAGAAAGAAGCTCTGTAATTCTTCTTTTTTTCCCTATCAGGTTCACAAATGGGGAGATTTAAGTACAAAGAAAGTAATTTCCTGAGGCTTATAGGATATATTAGAGACTAAGGTCTAAAAACTATTTCTTTTAGTATAACAAAGATACTCTTTTATCTTTACTGAAACACTGATAAATATTTGTAATATGCACAGTAACAGTTAACTCCCACATTTAATTATAGCAGGACCCATCTGAGACAGTGTCTGTGAAAGATGTTTTGGCCCGTGCTGCAGCAAAGGGTCTACTGGATGGGATCGAGTTGGGTAAACCTTCAAAACGGGAGAAGAAGAAGAAGAAAAAATCAAAAATGTCATTGCCAAAATCTTCCACTTCTGATAGTAGCAGCATCCAGATGAAAATTGCTGAGTTCCTGAGTCAAGAAACTAACGCAAGTGCTCATCAGTCAGGGACATTAACAACAAAAACATCTCTTCCACAGAAGAATACAAATCAAGTGGGTTCTTCCTCACAGGTCAGAAAATCCAACAAGCCCACCACCAATCCTTTAGTGCCTACATTTATGAAGAACACATCTCCCTCCAGACCATGTGAACGGCCGACAAACTTTGTAAGACCTCGCCCAGAAGACAGAATGATTGCACTGAAACCCACAGAGATTGTTTTGCCTCCAGTAATGTTGCCATTTTCTAGTCCCCAAGGGATCAGATCTCAGATACCAACTCAACATTTTTACTGTCGTTGGGTTGGGCCCAAGACTGTCATGCCTGGCTATCTTCCCACACCATCAATACCAAGAAGAGGGGAAAAACCTAAAGAAAACTTACCTTCCTCTCTACCCAGGCATCCTCGACCATGGCTTTGACTGTCTTGTGTTTTTTTACAGGGGTCAAGAGTAGTAGGTTTTTTTTTTTCAAAGTCTGATATTTCTCTGAAGGTTAGACATCCCTACACAAAATACTCATCCTTTTGGTCACTTAGTATCTTCTAAATGTGATTATTACCTTCAAGTGAATTAAGACAAGTGAGAATAATGTAGGTGAGTTAAGCAAAGCAGAATTCAGAGTTCAGTAGCTGGATGCTGATCTGTTTTAGAACGACCAGTTGTAGACTTGGTATCGGCTGTTAGAACTTGTCTCACTCTTGTTAACTTTCTGTCTGGACTTAGGACACTGGTTTTAAAGCGGCAACAATTTTTCCTGAAGGGAAACACTGTGTGCCTTAGAACAGACTTCTTTTCAAAGTTAACTTGTGAGGCAGTTTATTAGAAAGCATAGGTTTGGAAAAGATGCTCTTGCACAGACTATAGATTTCTTTTCAGTATCGAGTCAGCTGTAGTTTAACATTTTCAATCACTATCGAGGTTGATTTTTTTTCCTTAAACATCAAAATAGGAGATGTTATGAGCTTTTGTAATGTGATTGAGGTTGAGTATGAGTAGGAAGAACAGGAAGGTCCAAAGTTCTAGGTGTGAGGAGTAGTTCAGCTGTCCATTCACAGAGTGAAAACTGTTTCTCACTGGAAGAACCTCTAGGATCCTGAGCAGACTGAACATAAGCTCTCCCTTTTAACTATTTATGCCAAATACTGTTGTAAAAAAAGTGACTGTAAGCAAATTTCCATCTAAATAGTAATTCTGAGGAAGAGGCCAAACTGCTGAATACAAGTGACACCCCAATTGTTGAAGAAATCTATACAAGTTGTTGAAAAATGATTCAAAGATCAGGTGAGATGGTCATTTCAAGTGGCACACAGTAATCAAACTTTGGTAAGTCATTTCTGATACTCAGTTAAAATATATTGTAGCAGTATTTTAATTATATTAAAAGTCAGTTCATCTTGACTGTATTATCAGTTGCCTTCCAAGAATTGGTTATGATTATCATTTCTGGGTCTACTGATTTTTTTTTCATCATGGCAACAGAAAGTGACATTAAATCAAATATGTTACAACTATAAATCCTACTGTTTATAAACATGTTCATAGACACAAAGAGTTTGAATTTAAAGTTGTGTTTTCAGAATCCAGTTGTGTTGAATAGTGTTAAGTAAATTCCTAAATTTCAATTCAGGTGGCATGATTTTAGTAGACTATTATCCTCTTCAAGATGAATATTTAGGTCTATTTCAGCTCTAATATTGTATAATTTTCTCACTTGAAGTGAGGATAAAAAAGGGCGAATTTCATTTTAGCAGTAATAAATTTTTTTAACTGAAGATTTACACTTACTAGTAAAATGTCAGTGAAGAAAGGAAACATGACTTTTTATACTTGAACCAGACTTATTTTTAAATCCCAAAAGAATTCTGTTAATTATGACTCTTAAAAAATACAGAAATGTTTTAAATGCTCAGCTTATTTTACTACTTTCAAAAATCAGAAACTATATAATCTTTGGTCTGAAAGTTATAGTATAGTTTCCTCCTATTCCCACTCTCTGGCTTAGAGCCTTCCGTGCCTCTGGGAGGCCAGTGCAGCTGAACTGAACTTGTTCAGTAAAGAGCTGATATTTTATCCCAGGGATCTTTTATCCCTTTCCTTACATCTTTCCTCTGCCCCAGGCTGAAGAGTATTCCATTGTCCAAAAGTAGCAGGTCTGAAGATTTTTATTTTCTGCTAATAGTTATTATAAGATGAAAACTCACACTGTTATGAAATAGTTCAGGATATTTTTCTGATCTCTATAGCAGCATGTGGTTCATGTCACATCACAACTTTAGCCCCTCATCTTCAGTATCTCCTAACATGAATCCTGTCATAAATTATTTTTCTAAGTATATGGAGATTTTGAATTAAACCATTCATTCATTAAGCCTGCAGTTTTCTTCTTTGGAATCTTCTAAGAAGGATGTGATCAATTATTTAAATATTTTGGTAGACTAAAAAGGGAAATACTTTGGATTAAAAACAATATGGGAGAATTCTAGTAAAGGAGAATATTGATTACATTGACATTTTGCTTTTTTCAGCTTCTTAGAGAAAAGTGCTGCAAAAATCTAAAGTAATGAAATTACTGGTTTTTAGATACTCCAATAGCAAATTCAGATTTTTAATGTGTAATTATTTACCACTGTGTAATACCTGAAACCAAATGAAATTTTGCTCTTTGACAGTAACTGCCTTTGATTGAGGAAAAAGGTAAACTACTGGGGGAAATGCAAGATGAACAAAAAACAGGTACACACTTTAAATTCTATTTATCTTCTTCCATATGTCTAACAGTTAAACTAAGCCAGATTCAACTGCTGTTTTTCTAGTCACCTTTCATTTTGGATTTAGTGCCTGTACCACTCTATCTTTCATTCTTTGATATCAGGCTCTTAAACGAAAGATGGACATTAACATTAGAAAGAGTGCTTACACAAGCATCAAGTTGGTGACTGAATAGGCCTCTATGTCCAAAATGCTAGCTGTCCTTCCTGAGTACCAAGTAAGGACCATGCGATGAATTATTCAAAATTTAAAGTTACTTTCTAGTTCTTACCAGGTGGAAATATACAATAATTAATCAAAGCAGAATCTTAACATTACTAAAATGACCTTTAATTTGAGATAAGAATAATTTGAAAATAAAATGACTGGCGTGGAGACACTAAACTTTTATTTCTATTCCTGGATATGTATGACTGATGTCAGATAAATGAGCCAAACATTTTACGCAGCTAAGTTTATTCTCACAACATATTACATTTAAATGTGTAAAAGTGGTCAACAGCAAAAGGGGCAGAAAGCAAAACCAGATGTTCTTTTGGGATGAACAAGCTGCTTTGGATGGCAGGGAGTGCTCTCACTGATAAAGTGTGAGCAGTATCTTTTCCCTGAAGCTGAAATAAACTTCATTTTACTGGCTGTATAACACATGTTAGCTGTGTATTGGGTTAAGTAAACCTGGCAAACTAGAGAGCTAATGCTTTTACTAGTTAAGCTGTGCTAATATCAGTTAGGGAGATGTTTCTCACATTGTTTATGAAATCTTGAGTTTGTGTTGCAATGCTTATGAAATGAGTGTGTGTCATGTAAGAAGAGGAGGAAAGATTTAGGGCTTCTAGTAAATGACCTTGTGTAGAATTGTACAAATGTTCGTCATAAAATCATAAAGTGGAATTTTTTAAAAAGTAGCAGTGCCAACAGTTTATCACCAAGAGCTTATTTTAATGGAAATGGGTCTAATGTCGCTTCATGCAGTAAGACAGACACAAACAAAAACAATGGTCCTAATTAGCTATGGGTGATCATATATCCAGGTGTAAACAAAGGGCAGGAGGACATGTGTCTGTCTCTTAGATGAGCTCACACGTGTTGTGAAGGATATAAAAACGAAGCACCAAGCAGTGCTTTAAGTTTGCAAAGAAGTTTTTAGCCATAGGCATGTTGGCTATTCCCCTTGATGCGGCCAAGGAGCACATATGTGAGTTGGCAAGTATGCGTCTATCTAGCTGCTTTTAAAAAATAAAAGGAACTTTTAAGTATTTTGCCTTTTCTTATACATATTCCGATAAAAATGTGACTACAAATCATTACAAAACCACCTTTTAGGCAATGTATAGTTCACTGAGATTACTTAGACCTGGATACATTGAGAGATAATATCCAGTAAAAATAATACATTAACACAATAATGCAGTATATTTCAGTAAAAATAGAATAAATAAAATAAAAATATTTTAAGCTGTATTTAACAGGTTAATTAAAAAAATGATAAGACATACAAGGCATAGTGAACATGGCTGCCTGTTTACCAAATCACAGATACAAAGAATGCATAGATAACTGAAGTGTCACTACAATATCAGGTAAAACGCTAGCATCCTTTCACAGAAAATACACACATACTTTCATACATACTTTTTGGCCATGGCAGAAAGTGTCTGAACATACGGCTTAACATAATTAATTTTATAAAATTAATTGCATTTAGTATGCAAAGCTATTTTTAAAACAAAGTATCTGCAGTAAAGTTTTCAGTATGTAAAGGCTATCATTCATCTTAATGCATCCTATAATTGCATATATAAATCAGTTTGCTACTTAAAGCTAGCTCAGTATTCTTGATCCTGAAAACATATGTATGCCTTAAAAAAAAATGAATGGGTTCTGGTAGAGATGTCCAGTATAAAAGTGGATCACTTTTTAAAGAATTTTGAAGTTTATCACACTAAAATGTTTGTTTCACTGTGGAGGTCAAGATGAAAGATCATCAAGATTGAATTTTGAACAGCTTTTTCGAGGGGCACAGTAAGGATTTTCTTAGTGCAGTAATTTCTTAGGATGTCACTGGTAACTTTAGTAGAATAGTATATAGGCTGGTGAGAAGTATAATCCACTTCTAGAGTGGCATCTCTTTTGTCATAACACTAGGGTGCTAGCAAACAATTCCAGAATTCTGAGAGGGAACAGAGGCAGGAGGCCACCTACTCATTCCATCATGTTCTCTGGTGGCTATCATGAGTTAGGAATATTTCTACCACATGTAACATCATCTCTGGACTGCATGTAGAATCCTGTCCTCTACAACACATTTGAGGCACACTGCAGGAAAACTGAGAGCAGATAATGGTTTTAAATCACGGCATGAGTAATTTGGACATACTTCCCTACTTGTACAGGGAATCCTAAGATTGCCTGACAGTAACTGGATATGCCCAGAGTAATTTTGGAAAGACTCCTCCTGACTGGTGTGGAAGCAGCATAACTTAATAACTGGGAGTTGAGAAGCACGGGTCCTAGTTCTGGCTTTCTCACTAACTTTCGTGAGATCTTAGGCTAGGTGACTGAGCCTCTTTAATTCATATTTTTTATTTCTCAAATGTGTTTAGTACCTTCTCTACTTTATAAGGCTCAAATGTGACGATAAGAATGTGGAAACCATTTTGACAAGTACATAGCAGTAGATAGATAAACATAAAGCATTACTTTTACAATGATGTTGTAAAATGATAATTTTATCACTGAAAAGTAAACAGAACTAATGTTTAGATTGAGCTTCTTAGCAACTTTGTCTTTAAAACATTATCAACAAGTGTCTAAATCTGTTTATCTTTACAGCTAAGTCTCTCATCTATATAGAGAAGCAGGAAAGTGCTGTTTTTGGGAAGCCTGTTAAATAGTCCTTTGTTCCTATGTATATTTTGCTCTGATATGAAATTTTTAAATCTTGAAAATAAATGGAAAACATATAAATTTAAAAATATATCTAGAGTCCAACAAATTTTAATATTAAATACATAAATTCAGAAAGGTTCAATTTAATGAAGTTTGTTGCCATGGACAATACATGATGGACAGACAGCTTTCTGGGCAAAAAGCATTAAGGTAAGACTGAGCTAGATGCAGAATCCTAGCAGAACATTTACCTAGGAGGTGGAAAACAACGTGGTGGTGGAGATCTAAAATATAAATGACATTTCCTCAACTCCAAGTTGCATATTGGCTAATTATCAAACTAAGGATGAAAGGCTTATGAGGAATATTTCATTTTAATGTTTATGTAGAGAATGGCCATAGTGAACTGTAATTCTCTAGCTGCATTGTACAGTATAAGGCAGAAGTTTGAAATATGTCCCACCCAAAATGCATTATGATTTTGTTAATCTCTTTCTTTTTCTTAATAATCAGTTTGAAAACCATCTCAACAGAAAGGCTATTTTTGTTCTGTTTTAATTTCTGAAATTTAGTTTTTCAATTTTGAAGCTTCGCTTTTTCCCCAACATCCCCCAAACAGCTGTAGACATGAAATGGTGTCCATGTGTCAAAGAGCTCGTCAAGGAAAGTTGCCAGTTGGTTTCTATACTGATGCCAACAGCCAATTTTGTCAACCAAAGGTTCGATTTTATGAAAAACTAAAACAAAAACGAGTCATCCTGTTTTTACAGCAATTCAGTGGTATCCGGTATGCAGTGTCTACTCCAATGTTGAAAACAGGGCAAAGTGCTGTAGGAATTAAAAGTTGCTTGTGACAGATCCAGTCAAGAAGACAGTGAAACTAACCCACATGTCACTCACTCCAAGGACTCAGCTGCTTCACTGGGAGGGGTGTGGCCACATTCTTCCCTGTGTGTGTGAAGTTACATAGTGTTCACGATATTTACAATAAGACAGGGAGCTTCCACTGCTCATGATGTAACTTACTGACAGCAAAAAAAATTAGTCATGCTTTTCATATCACACGACGGTGGCAAGACGAGAGAACATGCTTGTCTAACACTGTTTGGTTAAGTTATTAATCTCTGAAGACAAAGCATCAGCAACTGAATGGAAGGCCAGAGATCAGCTCCTCTTCTTTAGTGTAGCTATTCAATCTTCAGTAAATATTACAGGATCCTTTCACATATGCAGCTACGGCGTTTCTGTGACAGGGCGTTTCTGTTTCAAAGTGTCAATGAGGGATAAGACCCCTCGTTTTACATTGGTTGTGACTCTCCTGGTCACAGAGTCTGCTGGCGCAGGAGGTGGTCGAACTTTCTGTGAAGGCGGCCTGGCTACCAGGCACTTCTGGTATCGTAACTGAAATAAAAAAGTTGTATGGTCGTTAATAATGTATCATCCCTTCTTGTTTATCGTGATTTTAATTCATCAATATATTTAACTTCCAAAGGTTAACGACCTAGCTCCTAAACATGAATCCAGGAGTTTAGTATTTTTTTTCCTTAATGTGGAGTGTTTTAAGTTCTTTTGAAGTTCTCTGTATTGTTAGGCTGCGATGAATATACCTCATAGTCGAAGAGCTAATGAAAAGAAAAAGGATTGGGAGAGAGATTATTAACTTTTTCCTCGGACAGGTAATGAAGTAGGTGTTTATGGCAAACCAAGTGAGGGTCAGCATGGTAGAAAGGGCAGGGTTTGAATCTGGCTCTACCACTTGTGAACCGTATGGCTCCAGGCAAGTTATTAAATTTCTCTGAGCCTCAGTTTCTTCATTTGTAAAATGGCTGAAGAATGGCGACCTTAAAAGACAGTGTTATGATTAAGGAATACCTGCAGAATGCCTGAAACAGGCCTAGCGACACAGAAGGCATTCATAAATGTTTGTTCCTGTCCTGCTTTAATTTAAAAAAAATTATTAAGATTTCAGGATATATTTTATATACAAGTCTAAATCTTAATAGATTTAATTTTTAAAAATCCATTAGCACTGGCACCAGGGGCAGTTTCCATCCTTCAGAAACAAAGTCACAATCCACCTGCTTTTGTATCAATGCAAAGGTAAGTCATTCTTCAAAATTAGATTAAAAGGTTAAAATGTATCAAATGCTTTTTTTCTAATCCAAGCACTTAAAAAATCCAAGCACTTTAAACTGATTTTCAAAAACCTACTTAACTATTAATAGGTTCCTTAGAACAATTGTGAAACAGGCTGATGTTTCCCTGTGAAAAGCACGAACTATCCTACAGCAAGACTCTCGTCACAATGTGCTGTCATAGCCCACAGGCCAAAAAATTAGCCCCTTTCAACCCAATCATATGAAAAACGATTGATCACGTCTCCTGCGTGTAAAGTATGTTTCTAGGTCTGCATCACAATCAAAACAACGCACTTCCAAACACAGTTTTATAATGGGCAGGTACCGCAACATGGTATACTGGACTGGGAGTTTCTAATGTTAGTTACGTTATATCCAGTGCAAATCAGAATTGTGCCTGATGAATTTCATTAAGCAGACCCCTCTCCATCTCCCTCTAAATTTCATCAAAATAGTTTCAGCTGGGCCTATACCACTCAGCTGCAAAATATGCTTAAAAATTCAGTAGATTCAGAATGTGTTAATGCCAGAGATATTTCAGATTGTATAAGTTGATGCATAAATATTTCAGATGGAGAATCATGCAGATTTGAATCAAGAGGAAAGCCACCCAGTTAGAAATGCTGGATACAGAGTGTAAAGAAAGGTTTGATTTTACCCATATGTCTTATGTTGGATTGGCTGAGTCACTTCAGCTGGTGGCCCTAATACAATTAAAATAGTAAACAAGTGAGTAGAAATTGTTTCTAGAGGAGAGAAAATGAGTCTGGGAATCAGAACAAACTGTAACCAGTGATAAAGCTAATTACTTAATTGCCATCAGCATTTAAAATGTATAATTAAGGCTGAAAGCCATTCATTTTATGACTAAAACCATCTGTTACGATCCTTTACAATTTCACAAAATACCTAAACAGTCACCATCCATTTTTGCTTGGCTGGACTCTCCCATTTTCTGTTTTCTTCACACAGTCCGTTCATCCCATCTCAGATCCCTACGCCTGGTCAGGAGGTTCACCTCGACTGCTTCACTGTGCTGCTCCCCTCCACCCAGCCCCGGTCCTTTGTACGCAGGTGGACTTGAGTTAGAATCCTGGCCCCGCAGCACCTGAGGGGAAACTGCACTCTAACACAGGACTGTGGCGAGAATGAAGCCAGATAGGTGCACAACACAGGTCTTCCCCTCCCACTCCTCCCCTCTCTGTTTCAAAGGTGTCTTTTAAAATAAAAGCCAGTTGGCTCTCTCCTCGTCCCCCACCTTTGCCTCTGCCATCCGTCCACCTCGTCCTTTCTCCTCTTTGTTAACTAGCAGTGTACTGTCTGTAAAGAAACAGAGGATGCCCTCCACCGCCCTCAGCTCCACCTGTTCCTGGACTCCGGGCATCTTCTGGCCAGTCTCAAAGTTACTCGAACCAAGCAGCACTCTAACCCAACCCCAGGCCCTTCATCTACCACCAAGACCTTGGCCCAACTACAAATATGACCCCTCTTTCAATCTGGCTTTACTGGCTCATCTCCCTCAGCCTCAAAACTGTGAGGATCGCCCCAACCCCCCAGCCAACAAGCAAGTATCTCAACGGCATGCTTCCAGCTACTCCTTCACCACAGACCCGGTGAGTGACCTGCTTTCAAGGCCACCTTCTTCCTCCCGGTCACTCCTCCATCCAGTGCAGTCTTACACTTTCACTTAGAGCACTTTCTACAGCACAACAGAATTCTGGTTTACCCGTCTCCCCCATAGGCCTAGACCCCGTAATGCAAGGATCGTGTCTTATTCCTACTTGAACTTCCCAGAGTCCAGCCTACAAACGGTGGATTGAGTTAAAAGAAGTGCAGGTGCTTCAAATTCAGCATGCCTCATTGCCAGCCAGGTGTTTCTCCATCACCTGCTCCTGTCTTTTCCCCACTGCCACTCCTGGTTTAGATGCAACTCTCCCAGGGACCAGTAAACTGACCTCCTGGTCATCTCCCCACCTCTGCCCCATCCTTTCAACCCACCTCCACTTTGTTTTCTTCTCTCGTTTTTGGAGTGTGCTTTAAAGCCTAACGTGGTCTACGCACTCTCCTGCTTAACAATCCCTGCTGAAGGTCACACCTTGGCACGAGATCACAGGCCCTTCATGGACATGGACCTCACCTCCTTCCACTTGGTTCCAGCAACCCTACCTCCTGTTGCTGGAATACACCATGCAGCCCAGGCTTGGATGTCTACATTCAAACGGTTCCCTCTTTTTACTAGAACTTTCCTAGTGCTGGGAATGACAGGAGCTCAAAGGATATTTGCAGAATGAGTGACAAGGTGTTTCTCTTTGTTTGAAATCATGTATGTGGTACAAAGAGCACTGGCTTTATTACCCGGAGGCTCGGGGGTGAACGCAGCCTCTGTCACTTACCAGCTCTGCCCTGGGGCCTGTCCTTTCCTCTGAGCCTCTATTTTGTTATAAATAAAAGAGAACTACTTAACAGGGCTGTGGTAAGAATAGAATTCATAGATATAAACAAAGTATGTAACAACAATGCACTTAGACCAACTATCTAAAATAAAAACCATTCAATACACTGAATTTTTAAAGAATTATTGAGTTGGTTCCAAACAGCACCAACTCACGCATGACCAGCATCTCCTGATCGCATACTGAAATTACTTAGGGATCAAGAATTAAGAGGCCTCAAATCCGTGGTTTTGAAGATCATCGCTTTCAGTGTTCCTGGAGTCTCTGCAGAGGAACTTGGCTCCATCCAGTCCTGCTTCTTTCAGGTGTCCTGGCCTCTTAAGACGGCAAAGTGCTTGTCACGATTGATTCTGTCCGCAGGAGTGAGGGTGTCACACAGCAAGGCGTTTAACTTTAGAGATCAGACTTGGCTTCTTTTAAGTCAGTAACTCTGCTCTAATTTACGGCATATTAAACAAAAGCAGGGGCCCGAGGGTCGAACCCCTGCAGCGGGCTCACTCACCATGCAGGCGGCCTGCACTGCCTCGGACACGTTACCGGCATTAGGCTCGCACCAGAAAACATGGCACTCGAAGTGCTGGTTCCCAGTGTCCATGATGAAGGCAAACGTATGCACATCCTTCCCGACGCCCATGAAGGACAGGAATCGCACCCGACACTCCACCAGGATCTCCTCTTCATTCTGCAAGAAACGCTGTTCAGCAGCTCTGGCCAAAGTCACAGACACGTTCGGACCTTAAGTCATAGAATCCGCTTAGAGTGGCTGCACAGAGGAAATGGTGTCTAAAAATATACAGCCAGACTAAATTTAGACAGGACTTATTTTTCTAGAAAGGCAAGTTTCTAAATGTGTCTGGAGAGGCCTCACTGCTGTGGGTGCCTCGTTCCGGCATTTAATCTGCTCTGAACCACACTGCAACTGGGTATGTGTGTTCCGGACTCTGTCTGCTCGACTCCAAGCCCATGGATTCACTGTGGGTGGGAACAATGTCATGTATACTTTTTCCGTATTGCCCATACAGTGGCTCAGAACCCATTTGCCCAGGCAAACCCACCGGAAACCCCAGAGCACCAAGAGGAAAGGAGCCATGGGCTCTCTTTCCATCCAGGTCTTCTTCCCCAACTAAACAGCACATTGAATCATATTTCTATCTAAAACTGTGTAAAACAGAAAGTTGCCAAATACTTTTTTTTTTCCTTTTTCACAAACTGGTATCCATATGGTGCCAAGTTAAGAAGTGTTTGGAATTCATTCTTATGAACACCACATCCTTTGCAGCAGCCATATGCAATTTTTGAAAATTAGTAAATACATCCAGAATAATGCTGACTTTTGGCTCACTCACATCTTGACTTATTAAATATTCACTCAGGTGCTGTGGGACTGATTAACAGGCAAACTAAGCTGGTCTCAGAGGCTGGGAAGTTTTGTTGGGAGAAATGACATTTACATTGAGATCTACGTAGGGGCTGGGAAGGCAAAGGGGTAGAGCACAGAAGGAGCAGCACTTGCAAAGGTGCTGAGGCAGGAAAAGGCACCACATGTTTGCAGACTTGAAGAAAATCCAGCGGCACAGGCTGGAGTGGCAGGCAGGGTCAGTGAGCATCTTACTCCTCTTTAGAAATTGGGGCTTCCCTGGTGGCGCAGTGGTTGAGAGTCCGCCTGCTGATGCAGGGGACACGGGTTCGTGCCCCAGTCCGGGAAGATCCCACATGCTGTGGAGCGGCTGGGCCCGTGAGCCATGGCCGCTGAGCCTGCGTGTCCGGAGCCTGTGCTCCGCAATGGGAGAGGCCACAACAGTGAGAGGCCCGCGTACCGCAAAAAAAAAAAAAAAAGAAAAGAAAAAGAAATTGAATTTGGCTTGAAGGTGAGCTGCTAGTGGACAGAAGCAAGAGCAGACGAAGGACTTACGGTCTTTCCATGACAGATGCCTCACAGAGGCAGAATGGAAAACTGATTCTGCTACTTCTTGCTTTGTGCCTGGGGGCAGTTACTTAACCTCTCTGTGCCTCAGTTTCCTCAACCACAAAGTTGAGGTAATTTGTGTTGAGGCTAATGCTGGCCTCTCTCCCGATGACCAGTGGTCCCTGCTACCACAGGACCTTCCATCACAGAAGAATCTCTTGCGCCCCAAGCCCAGATAACAGCCCAGTCAATACCGGAGCCTGGAGAGTGGCCAGAAAACCAAGCCCCATTAGTGACTTACTGCTAGTATCACACAGTCACCTCCAGCAAATGATTCCAATCTCCCAGGCTTCGTAGAAAGGAAGCATGAGGAACGCCAGAATAGAAGCCTCTGAGGTGTGCAGAGATCCAGGCACAAAGGGCAAAATGTCTCTCTCTCTCTCTTTTTAATGTAGGCTATTTTAATCACAAGCAAGCACAACTCCCCAGAGGCCAAGCCTTGGCACGTGCCTAAGTTTCATGGAAGCTTATTGTATCCGAAACCTCACTGTATTCGACAGGCCAACTCCATCTGCCACCCTTCTCACCTTCTCACTGATGACAGTCACAGTAGCATCGGCCACATTCATGTTCACCGAAGGCCAGTCCTCCTTGCTGGATGAGGTCATAAGACTTTCTATGGCATTGTTCAGGGTATCCATTCCTGTGGATGGAAGGGATAACTGAAAAAGGTCCTAAAGCTATTTCTGAATCACAAACATGGGCCCAAATCACCCAGTAACACCTATGCCCAGACTGGTCTTTTTTTTTTTTTTTGTAGCCCCAGATAAGACATTTCATTTGAGCTTTTCATTGCTCAAAAGAAAAGAAATACCAGCCTTTTCAACAGAAAGAAGGGTCATGAGAACCTCCAGAGAAGCAGTGTGTGATGTCCTGTCTAACCAGGACATCGCTCTCCCTCCCCCCTCTCTACAAAGATTCCCCAGCTCCGAGTGTATAAACAGTATTCAAATGCTACCTTTTCCTAAGCAAGGAACCTTGAAAAAGGGGACCCAACAGAAGCCAGCATCTGCCAGATTACCCTGATCACCTTTCATTGTACTTTGTCACTTAAATAAGGCCAAGTTTGGGCGGCCCCTGGACACGAATAGCATGTGCTATTCGATGGGGCTCTTTGGCTGGGTGTTCCCACAGCTGCTTTTGGTGGTGGGTGGGTGGGAGAACGTTACTGAGATATAATCCACATACCATACAATTTACTCACAGTGTAAAACTCAACGGTTTTTAGTATATTCAGAGGTGTGCAACCATCACCACCATCAGGTTTAGAACATTTTCATCACCCCAAAAAGAAACCCCGTACCTTTCAGAAGTCACCCTCCATTTCCTCCCAGCCCTATCTCTAGAGATCTGCCTACTCCACTCATATAAATGGAATCGTACAGGATATGGTCCTTTGTGACTGGCTTCTTTCGTTCAGCATCATGTTTTCAAGGTTCAGCCATGTTGCAGCATGTCTCATACTTCATTCCTTTTTATTGCCAAATGAAGTACCACTGTATGGAAGTGTATTTGATTTATCCATTCATCAGCTGATGGACATTTGGGTTGTTTCTGCTTTTTGACTATGATGAATGATGCTGCTGTGAACATTTGTGTACGAGGTTTTGTGTGGACACATGTTTTCGTTTCACTTGGATACAAAGCCCAGGAGCAGAACTGCTGGATCAAATGGTAACTCTCTATTTAACTTTTGAGGAACTGCCAGACTGTTTTCCAGGGCAGCTGCACCATTTTACATTCACCCCAGCAGTACGTGAGGGTTCTGATTTCCCCACAGCCGTTTTTTAACCCAGGAAAAGGCTACCTCTCTCAGCCTCCTTCCAGCCTGGTATGGCTAAGCAACTAAAGTCTGCCCCTGAGACGTGAGCTGACTTCTGACTGCTGACTGCTGTGTGCACTTTTGGGTCACACCTTAACAGGAAAGCAGGAGGGTTCCTTCAGCCCCCTTTCCCTGCCCAGCACGCGACAAGGACTGAAGCAGGCGCCCTGGCCCCAGAGATGGAAGCCTCAGTTCAGGACCGAGGCTTCCATCTCTGGAGGCAGGGCCCTTCCACAGCCCTGGCTCACGCAGCTCTGGACTGTGAGCGAATGAGAAATCGGGTCCGCTTTGTTCAAGTCCCTGTATTCTGGGACCGTGCATCCGAGGAGCTTAGCCTGTCCTGTACTGATCTTTTGATCAGGACTGTCTGTGCGCTCTGGCTGGTGACAGTGTGAGGGTCCGATTCAAGACAAGGCAAGGAGTGAAACAGCAGACCCCACCCCCATGGGAGGGTGAACATCTCTCATGAGCTCCCAAACGCTTGCAAAGTGGAAAGACAATACACGTTTCACATACCAACTGGTTTGTCCACAGGTAGCATGCCCAAGTACTGCACGTGGAACTTCTGGACCAGCTCAGTCTTTGGTGTTGGAAAATCTACTACAGGGAATAAAGCAACACATTTTTCTCAATGGTTCTAACAGACACATAATGTCCTGTGTTTCTAATGTCCTGTGTGCCAATCATGCTATAAGAACAGCCATTTCTTCCACCAGACACTGGGGCTGTCGATCAAAATCCCATTCACCTTTCATTTCTAGGTAGGAAAGCATTTGAAAGCAGGAACTGGAATCTGTGTGTTAAGCTGTGACTCTCTCTTGGATGTGTGCTAAGTAGCAGCTTTGGGTGCTCTATTTATTAGGGGAGGTTGATGCCCTGAGGAAATTTAATCACAGAGGGCGAAATCAGAGACAGGAAAAATGACTAAACTGAGCTCCCCCAAATAGCAACCCACATATTTTTAAACTAGCTGACCCTTACCCCAGGCTGTACATGAATTACAAAAGCACTAAAGATACTTTTCTTTAATCTTGTCCAACAACAATAAAACTCATCCTGGCCCTTGATACCTAACCCTGTTGACACAAAATCAGCTCTAAGCCTTGCCCGAGGTCTCGAGTGCGGGCTTGGCCCGGGTCTGCTGAGTCGAGCTCGGTTCTGAGGGAGACTAGATACACCAGGGAGCCGTCCGAGACCCTGCGCTTGGTGACCTGGGCAGAGAGCGCCAGGCAAAGGGGCAGAGGTGCCGACCTACCTTGCAGGGGCACGTCGAGGTTCACGTGGGCCCTTTCCTGCAGGGAGCTGCAGGCCAGGGCTTTGGCGTTCTTCCGTTCGGCCATGATCTGAAGGAGAGAAAACACAGCTTTGGCTCGCGGTTACAGACCCCGTGCCCTCAGCTGTTCCAGCCAGTGGAGTGTCTGCGCTGACTTCACTTCCAAGTTAAACTGGCTTCAGTCTGCTGCCTGACTCCTCACCCCCATCTCGGAGCCGCACGTTTTGAGAACTGTGCCCATCTTCTCTGGGGAGAATAGTGAATGACTGTTCCTCAGAGTGACTAACAGTCTCCTGACTGTTCGGAATTCATTCTTCCATTGACCAGGCTCCCACCTCTACCGCAACAAACCGCACGATCCCCCCGGTCACGCGTACACCTCCCGGCCCACAGCTGTCGGTGGAACACAGGGCAACAGATTCCCCCCGCTGCTTCCACATGGCCACTTTCAGGGACTCTTTTCAGGGCTCTGGGGACAGAGTACCTGGGTACAAATCCCACGCCTGCCACTTACTAGCGGTAAGTGGCCTTGAGCCAGTCACCTGCCCTCTTGTCTCGTTTCCTCCACTGCACATGTGGATGATAATATTTATGTCCCTAATAATAAAATAATTTCAGTCCTGACAGTAAATACAAGCACTCAGAAATATTAGCTGCTATTGCTGTTGGTGTTATGGTCACACTGTTTAAATCTGTCAGCTGTCTTTCTAAGTGCGTCTCCTCTGTTGGGGGCGCTAACATCTCCTTCACTTGACAGTCATCACTTCGCACCCCTGTTCACAGTGCTGTGGGTTTAGGGACTCAAAGAAGCCACCTTCAATGACCACAAGAGCAACTCACACCTTCATCCCCTGCCCGAGCTTTCCATCCCAAAGTGGAACAAGTCATTTCCCCCGGAGCTCCACTCTGCCCGTCTCCAGATCTGCGCCTGGGTCAGCGGGCAGGAGGGCTGCTGACAGTAAAATCCAAGATTCACTGAGCACTGACTCTGTGCCAGGCTGTGTTCTGAGGGCTTTACGCTAGCATATAAGCTCCACAAGGGCAAGGATTTTTTTTTCTGTTTTGGTCTCTGCTGTCTCCTCAGGACAGTGCCTGGCACATAAGCAGCATTCGGTTACACTTGCTGCGTGAATGAATGAGGAAACGAAACCCGGGCAGCGCAGCATGCTTCAGGGCTGCACAAGAAGCAGCTGCCCCAGTGCCATCTGTGCAGGAACGTGCACATGGGCTGAGGTGAACGCAGGGTCTCCGGACCAGCACCCACCCTGCAGGTCCCGGTCATTCGGTCAGAGCAGCAGACTGCTGCGCTATTCTGGGGCTGGGGCAGCCCCCAGTCCCTACCCTTCCCTTGGGAACTGTGGCTTACACCTGCTCCGCTCCTGCTGCGGAGGCCAGGCTGGGCTGTGGAGGTGGCCGTGACCTGGGCCTGGGGAGCTCGGGAGGACCTGTGGGAGTGAGGCTGGGTAATGATGCCAGCCAGGAACCAGAAAGGTGACATTAACACAGGGGGGCGGCAAAGTCCTGTGTTTAGATTCAAGCAGTAAGGCTGGGGAGTGGAAAGGCCTGGCTGAAGGAAGCTGGGGACAGCGTCCTGGAGACCTGGCTCCCACTACTGGAACACAGGCCAGTGGGTAATGGGATTGCTGAGAACACTAACTATGTATCCCTGGAGGTCAACTGTGGCCATGGTCCGTTCTCTGTCGACTCCCTTGTGGAACACTGGTTCATTCGGGAGAACCAAGCAGAGAGTGCCCAGGAGAGAATGGTTAGGAGCCTGGTCACCACGAGACCCGAAAGTGGCTGAAGTGACAGGGTGGGCATTCTGGACAAAGGAGGAAGCCAGGAGCAGGAAGGCTGGACGACAGACACGTGTGTCCAGCCCTCTACATGTGCCAGGCACAGCGCGCAGCTCCGACCGTCTCCAAATCGCAAAAGCTGCCCAGCAAAGAGACAAACAAGGAACCTCTCTCCTCTGCTACAGGCCACACATCTCAAGTAAACACACGGAGGTCCACACAAGGAAGGGCTCTGCAGCAGCCAGAGCCACTGCATCACACAGCCGTGTCCTGACAAGTACAAGGGCCGGGCAGAGGGTGGGACGAGCGTGTCGGCATGGGCTCTGCGGGAGTGGGGGGATGGGGGAGAGAGGCGGCGACTCTGAGGCTGTGACTCTGGAGGAGTGAGCGGGACACGTACCAGTGTGAGACTGTGACTACGGCCCTGCCTCGCCGCTGTGTGTCTTGTGACGTCAGCACGTGTTCACGGCAACCCCCGGCCGCCTGCACTTCCACAGACACGCCTGCTGGTTTCATACCCTCCTCCCTTCTTCCCGGGTCCATGCTCAGATCAGGTGGCCCCCGCCCTGGGAAAGCTGCCCTGACTCCCTGCCCCCACTTTCCAGCTGGGCTCGGGATACACAGCTCCTCCGCCACGCCGCTGTCCACCTGTTAGACCCCTGGACTGTGGGAGGCACCAAGGCCGTAATCCTATTGTAGGTGGAGACGCCTGACACGCAGAAAGAGCATTAACCACGTTGGCTGGGCTGGCGGTCGACCTGCAGGTCAACGTGAACGTGCCGACTCCCCCGTCCTTCCACACGCCCTTCCCTGCTCAGCGGGCGGGCGGGAAAAAGGAGCAGGGCGGACCCCTGTGCCCTGACCCACCTTACCTTGGAACAGATTTCGTGGAGACTTGTGGCAATGGCTTTTGCTGGTGTGTCACATCGAAATACATGACATTTCAAAATTCTTGTGTCTTTGTCTCTTGCTACATAAGCAAAATCTCTGTGCAAACAAAGTTTATCGGTACATTAGAATGAGGAACCTTCACAACACACATTCTAGTGATGAATGTTAACTGAGTGAGCAGCCAGCACGTCAGAGGTAAACACAATACGCAGTGGTTAAAAAGATAAACAAACGTCAACAGCCACCTCCGACAGAGGAACAGTTGTATGGATCCTAGGAATTCATTTCTGAGTAAAGTAACTACAGTGTTCCCTGGACCCTGCCTGTTGAGCTCCTGGAACCTTAATGAACAACGCTTAATGAAAACCGAACTTTACAGGAACCTTCTACCTAGAGTAACAGCAAATATCATGGTTATAAACATTATGATCACAAAACAGAAGACAGGCTTGAGAGGAGCATGACTTTGCATGAGTGAGGCTACAGTCGTGGGTAGCAGAAGCAAAACAACAGGCTCTGATGCGTAAATGTGTGCCCAGAGACCGGATCCGACCCGCAGCTGCGGAGTAAGTTGACGGACAGGCATGGGGACACAAAGAGACGCCACAGACTGAAGTCCAGTCACAGGCACTTGATTCTGCTAAACACACCTCTTACTCCAGGGCTTGGGGCGACGGCGGCAGCATCACCCTGTGTACTGTCAGCTCAGACGCCGAGGTGAGCGTGCCGCTAGTGCTGGATTTCAGCATCTGCTTTACTGATGAGAAGGATACTGTGCCCGTGACACGACCTGGCTTCAAAAGAATAATACCACACAACGAAATTTCTCACTGTTATTATTGAGGACAGTGGTTTAAAAGATCAGAGTATTTTTGAAAAATAAATGCTCAGATTTATCCATCTGGTAAGGGGTCACAGTGATTTCTTTGCACGTATTGCTAAGCCAGGATCCCTGTCTGTAGATATAACCATGGATGAATTTATTAATTACTTCTCTTAAGGTAAGAGCTGGTGGTGCTCTCACAGACTGGGATAGATTTTTCCCCAACACAGACTTGGCTTCTTTGGGAAGGAACAGAAGTCTATCCAATGGAGGCAACTGGTCACTGTGACGGCCCGGCCAGAAAGCCTGCCCTGTGGCCTTGCTGTGCCCCAGGCCGTCCCGCAGCGGCTCCAGGCCAGGGGCATCTTCACCCACAGGCACTCGAACCTCCGCCTGCGCCCTCACGTTCCACGGCAGTTGGTGTCCTCCATGCTAGCACCGGGGGGACTTCCTGATGCTCCCACCCCCGGCCCCAGCACTCCACACCCAACCCCCGTGTTCAGCCGATTTTACCTCCTGACGGTGTCTTGAAGCCAACCCCTTCCTCGCCAGCCCTGCCACCACTCAGGCACCCTAGGTGGGTCTCTCCTCCCTGCCTTTGCTCACACCGTCTCCATGGCCCGGCCTCGGGTGAAGACGCAGCTGAAGCTGGGTGAGTGCCCTGCCGGGTGCTGCCGTGTTCCCCGTACGCACAGCACTCACCACTGGGTACCATGGGCATCTGCTCATGAGTTCTGTCTTCCCCACAACCCCTCGGAGCTCCGTGAAGACGATGTGAGCCTCATCCATTCCCAACACCCAGTCTGGGCCGAGCCATAATCGGTACGGAGCGACCCCTCTCTCAAGCATAGGGATCTGCAGCACGTCCCCCCCAACCCCGTTTCCCGGCGGGAAAGCTGGCTAGTGGTCAGAGGTGTGAACGGGTGCCGTGACAGTGGGCTGAGGGCGGGGGTCTGGGTGAGGAGCTGCGCCCAGACTTTGGGGGCGAGCAGAGCCCTATTCCACACTGTGCTCCTGAGGCCTTTCCGTCCTAGTCTCAACCCCCATCGAGACAGCATATTGCTTCAAAAAGGAAATGACGAGGGCTTCCCTGGTGGCACAGTGGTTGAGGGTCCGCCTGCCGATGCAGGGGACGCGGGTTCGTGCCCCGGTCCGGGAAGATCCCACGTGCCGCAGAGCGGCTGGTCCCGTGAGCCATGGCCGCTGAGCCTGTGCTCCGCAACGGGAGAGGCCACAACAGTGAGAGGCCCATGTACCGCAAAAAAAAAAAAAAGGAAACGACGAGAAGGCATCACTTTTGGAGACATGCTCAAGGGCAGTCTTGTTTTCGGCCCCCCTCCTTCTGGCTACTTCTCTTTCCTGGATGGTTCCTAAAGTAATATATGCAGTGTCTCGCCACGCACAACTCTTCCTCTTCAAAATTCCATGTTCAGTTGCCATTTTCTGAGGCCAAATCTCTTTGAAGTTCTGTGGTCACCCACAGAAAGTCCAACGACCTCTGTCTGGATTTCTGGAGCCCCAAAATTTGTCCCACCAACTCCTCCAGCATCCTTACTCCAATTAAGGAGCTCTCCCCTCTGCTCCAGAAAGCTGGGGCTCCACGTCCGCTCACGGTACCTCCCCTTGCCTGGCGTGGCGACCACTGGCCTCCCTGCACCGTCTGGAGCTCACTACTCTACCTACTCTGTACGGCCCAGCTCCAAAGCCTGCCTGGCCCCCTGGCCCCAGCACCTTGCTTGTGTCTGAATGCTGACAGGATCTGTATTCTGCACCACAAAGGATTACAGCTCGGTACATCCTACGTTTAGTAGTTACTGTAGAGATCTTACCTCCATCTGTCCTCTCTGAGAGAGAGAGAGTAAGGGACAGCTAGAGGGCAACGGATCAGGATCCAGGCAACCCAACTGCTAGTCCCATTCCTGATTCCACTGAGCTGTACAACATTGGGCATGGAGTCAAACCTCATCTCTAAGTGATGGAACATGATTTCCAAGGTTCCTTTCTGGCTCTGATATCCTATGATGTAAGCTTCCAAGATCCATCCTGCTCTCCATGACAGTTGGTCGGCCTTACAAGTGTAGCAAGTGCAAGGTCACCATCATGGAGGACCAAACAGGCCCTGATCAATAATCAGCTCCCATCAAACTTCAGCTCTGTGCCCTCTGCTCTTTCAGAGGCAACCCCTTAGGAGTAACTTTTAAAAATTATTATTATTAATCTTCATTTTCTTCTGGCTCAGGAGAAAGTGATTAATGCCTAAGGCAACCATCTGGAATCCACATCTCCTCAAGAGGGCAGCTCAGCAGCTGCAGGCTCTGTCTGGGGGATTCTGACACTTTTTTTTTAAACAGCTTTGTCTTTTCCTGTTCCCTCCCAGGTACCAGGCTAACAGATCAGGGAAGCAGCAATCTGCCGGTAACTAACCTCCCAGGAGAAAACAAGTGCCTTCTTCTCCTCACTGCGGGGGTCAGGAGATTTGCATGTCTCTCCTGTTTTACTCCCATGAAACATATCCCAAGTCACCCTAAAAGAGCAGAAAGCCTCAAACACGGGGATTTGCAAGACCTCTCTCTGACCTGGAGCACAGACAGTTGGGACAACTTCCTTTGTGTGCAATGAAATACATGGCTGAGTTAATCTCATTATTGTTCAGAAGGAAATCCAAACACTTCTTCACTGGTTGTTTTAAAACCTTGGCTTTTCAGCACCTGATTTCTGAAAAAGGCTGCAGCAGTAGACAGAATAATGACCCTCCCAAGCTATTCCTGTCCTAACTCCCAGAATCTGTGAATAGGTTACCTTACATGGCAAAAGGGACTCTGCAGATGGGATTAAGTGAAGTATCCTGAGAAGGGGCTGTTATCCTGGATTATCTGGGGGTGGGCCCAACACAATTACAAGGGAGAGGAGGAGGCACTTTCCTTATAAGTAAAAGAACCGGCGCAAGGGCCACGAGCCAAGGAAGGCACCAGCCTCGAACAGCTGGAAAAGGCAAGGCTGAGTTAGCCTCCACGAGAACAGGGTGGAGAAGACAGATGGGTAAGAGGTACTGGAAGGGTGGCTGCAGGACTGAGGGATGCGGGAGATGAGAAGGAGAATCCAGAATAACTCTGAGGTCCCTCCTGGGACAGCTAAGTGCCCTCACACTGGGGACGGGATGGGGAAGGATCTGGTGAAGGAAGCTGATGAGCTCCAGGTGGGACAATAGTGTGAGGTGCTTGGGGCGGGGGGTGGGCACCAAGCACGTGGACACTCAGTCCCTGAGCTCAGGCCTATGGTCTGGGCCTAGGGGGCAGCTGAAGTCAGGGGAGCAGATGGGAGACTGGAGAATGAGAAAGACAAAACAAGGGCTGGACCCCAAGGAGGAAAGGCATTTGAAGGGCTAATTGAGGCCAAAGGTCCAACGAAAGGGTGAAAAAAGAATGCTGGGAGTAGGAAAGCCCAGGACAGACTGGCTCCAAAGAGCCAGGAGAAGCTTCGGGAGAAGTCCCCAGGGCTGCAGAGGCTGGGCAGCAGGAGACAAGCCACTCGGTCTGAGCGACATGGAGGTCTGCAGTGACCTCGGCCTGCCGGGCCCTTCCCCTGGAGAATGGAGTTTGGGTCCCAGCTTCAGGGTGCAGTAGTCAAAAGAACACAGTACCTCTTCTTTTTCTCCTCCTTTCGTAAACTTCTCATTCTGGAACTTCTCAAACACACAGTAGAGAGGACGGTCAATGAACACCCATGTCCCATCATTCACTTTTGCAATGACCAAGATGTGGCCTAACTCAGCCTTTCAGACTTTTTTCCAATCAGTATTATAATCCTAAAAGTCCTCATGCCCATATGTAAGAGCAATTTAACATTTTCTAGAGCTTTTCCTATACTGAGGGGGACAAGAAATTGCTTTAATTACCAGCCTCCACGGCTAGAGTATCCCTGACAGATCAGCCCAGTGCCACGCGTGGGAATTTGGGAGGACAGAGCAGCGGGCGTCGGCGGGTATCACCCAGCCAGCCGGGCAGCACCCGCAGGGGCTCTGACACTGTGCGGTGCAGTCGGGCTGCAGCTACCCGGTGCCCACAGCACCGAGAGTGTCACAGCTCAGAGCCAAGATGCGCTCAAATGGGCTTCCACGCCGCCCCCGTGGTCACGCCTCCTTCCAGGGCCTCGGTGTGGTCTATAAAACCACAGAGCTGGCCCAAATGGCCCCCGAGGTCCAGTCAGAGCAGGCGCCCGTCTTTTCTAACAAATTCTGCTAGATGCCCGTCCGTCTGAGTCACTGTGTCTGACGCTGAGCAACAAGGACCATTTTTGTCCTTTGCTCCAGCTCGCTCCTGGAGGCGCCATTTGCTAAAAGAGGTGCAGGTCCCCTCTGGAGTTTTGCCCCATTTATTTCCTGCAGTCAGGGGGATCACTGCATTTCCTTTATAAACCAGGAAGTGGAAGGTTTATAGCTAAGTCTCTTCCTTAAACTGTAACAGAAGTGAATCAACTACCTTTCACCATTTGCTGGCTAAGCCCTTGTGTCTCCAACTCTTTTTGTTCCTCTCCTTTTGCTCTCCTCCCCAGCAATTATTCCCCCAGAGGACCAGCAGCGAGTTCTGACAGGGAAAAATGTCAGTGCTAACACATCTTACATGACAGCCTCAAATTTCTTAATGGCAAAGAAAAAGGGCAAAAGATTGCTTTTAGCTCTCAGCTGAACAGCATGTAGGGGCTTAATCCATCTTTACGGAATGAATGAATGAACGACTCTTTTATTCAAATGTGTTCTATTAAAAAGTAACCAGAACAGAACTGCTCAACCTTTCCCTAAGTCTCTCCCACCACGACTCTTACATAAATGAAATCTGCTTATGTGTTTATCCGTCCTCAAAAGGTATTTATAGGCACCTACAGACCTCGTAGCAGTTACCCAGGCTAACATTTCAAAGTCCCTCCTTCTACAGCAACCCAGACAGGTGGTGCCTAGAATATATCAGTGGTATAAAACCTCATCTACTTAATGGATCAGGAGCTCCACTGCTGAATGCTCGCTGCGAACCAAAATATATTTTTTCTTAATGATGAATGGAAGCTTGCCTCCCTGCAACTTTTGCCTGTGGGATTGGGTTCTGCTTTCTGGAGCTGCTCTCCTCAGGCACATGACAGCCCAGATGTGTCTGGCAGTAGCTCTCTCCTCTCTTTTCTGTTAGATTCCTTGCCATTCACTCTCCCACTAAATCTTTTCTGTTAGCGCTCCTGACCAAGTCTCCACGATTTGGTAACGTCTTTCACATAACCCGTATTTTGCTCAGGTCAAATCTGTGAAGGCTGGCACATGAAGGCAATTGAATAATGTCAGTTGTTATTATAAGTGAGGAAAACGAAGTCAAAGAAAAAGCCCACTTTGAAATACTGTCACCTTATCCACGAGGGATGTTTTAATAAATCTTTGTACTGATATGAATATAATAACACTTGTTGAACTGTACCTAAAGACCCTTATCCTCCCAGCTTATCTTTCTGTAGAAGCAATAAGCCAACAGAGTTGTTACCACTGCAGAGGACGGGACCCACCTGCGAATAAGGACAAAAGAGCAGCAACCAGGTTGGATCTAAACACTCTATTCCCAGCCCTTTATGATAAAGGGCTTTCTCTCCATCTCACCTGCATAGGGCCTGGAGGGAGGAATCCTGTTTTCAGGACTGCCTGCTCTTCTTTGCCTAACTGCTCTTGTTTTCTGATTGCATTTTGAAAATCTTGTTTTGGGGGGGTTGGCGGAGGAAAGAGGGGGAAAAGGGGATGAGAAATGTCATCTTCCTAAATAGCTAATCCAGAAGGTTACACACATACACATACACGACTTTGTTTTTCAAACTGTACCCACTGGCACATGCACCATATGTGGGCATCATTAATTTCACAAAGCTCAGGCTCTGGTTTGATAAACTCAAACTCTCTTGCTTTGCAGGCTTAAGAAGATGCTAAGTTTGTAAACTCTGAAAGGGGCATTCTAGCAACTCATCCCCTGGGTAAACACAAATTCTCTGCAGGGAAACCCTCACCAGGTGCTTTCAGGAGACACACAGACTGTGTACACAGCAGATCTGAAATTCTACCACCTGCAAATAATCCAGGTGGCTTGGGCGAACCAGAATTTGTAGCCCTCTCTAGAACAGTCTTGCTGTTAATATTCAGAGCAACTGGTTCCCAGCGAGGACACGGAGGGTAGGAACTAGCAAAGATCCGAAAACATCCTTACCATGCACTCTGACAAGAGGTGTCGTGACTTCAGACAAGGGAGCTTGTATCCAAACCCACAGCCCTCATCCTCCAGAAACTTGCATCACCTCCAGGGGCCCAGAGCCTCCTCAAAAGTAGTGAGAAAGTCAATCAAGCTCCCAAATTTTCCTAAGCAAACTCTCTGGAAGACCGACTGTGGAAGTGCTACCCACCCAGCCTACGCCGTCTCCCTTCCCTCCAGCCATTGAGCTATGACAGCAGCTTATCCTAAGGGAGGACAGTGGCTGCTAGCTGGAGCTCAGCCCCAGCCAGGAGGGAGGCCCCTGGGACGGACTCCAGCACAAAAAGCAAAGAGGTCAGCGTTGGTGTTGCTTCACTTTGCCAAGCAGTACTCACAATCATTTTTTCAAGGAGAAAAATTCCAAAACTTTCTCCTTTCATCAAAAATGGAGCTTTTATTAAATGATAGAGCTGAGGAATCATGGAGCTTAAAAGCCCCCAATCAGCCAAATGGTCAGGCTGACGGTCAGAGCGCGGGAAACACACACATCTGAGGTATAAATGCCTTTCATTTTGGAGTTACAGCCTTTTCATCATTATGTTCATCTACAGGTGGGAAGGGAGAAGAATTCCATAGATTTTTGCTAATAATCCAGACTGAAATGGAGTCAGTCCTTCCAGCTACTGGCCTAGAACCAAATCTCACCAACGAAACCCTATAGAGAAGTCATAACAAGCAGGTCCTAGAATTAGTTCTTCAAGAAGCACAAAAAGCCTCCTACACCACATGGTACCTAGCCTGACTATTTCTATCACGCCTTCTCCCTAGCATGCTGATTAGACTCTGCTCAGCCAGTAGTGAGAGGGACCAAGTTATTGTTCTGACCAACACCTTCCCCAAACAGGGTCAAGCAACAGAGGATCAGGGACCCAGAGGCAATTCCACACTAGTTTAAATGCAGGACACATAACAATGATGATGAGAAAAGGTTAAACAAAACAAAGTTCTGCCTTTTAAAGACAGCTATGGCTATGGTGGTGGCGACAGGGCACGAAGAAAGCAAGTGAGCTTTGCCAGACACTTAAGACAGCACAAAGGGGGAGAAGTGAAAATTGGTTGGTTACCTCTCTCTGAATCCGGGAAGGCATGAGGGGATAGAGCAGAAACAACACGTTAGCATTCACATGGCAACCGGTGCGTAAGACAGTCCCCTTAACAGCGACTCTGAGCTCTGACATCCCATCTTATTTCCCAACTTGGCTGCAATTAATAGCCTTTCGGTGCTTATTTTAGCTGAACTCTCTCACACAGAAGTGTGTATTTTGAGCCACATTACGATGAAGCCAAGAGATGCCAGCTGAGTTTACAGAGGCAACGTATCAACCTGGGGAGGTAATCAAGCCTAAAATATCACAGTGAAATACAGGAAACCATTTGCAGTGAACAGCGCAGAGTACTTATCCTCATTTTCCAGCTCCACCTGCTGCCAATAAAAAAACATATGGAGGGCTTCCCAGGTGGCGCAGTGGTTGAGAGTCAGCCTGCCGATGCAGGGGACACGGGTTCGTGCCCCGGTCCGGGAAGATCCCACATGCCGCGGAGCGGCTGGGCCCGTGAGCCATGGCCGCTGAGCCTGCGCGTCCGGGGCCTGTGCTCCGCAACGGGAGAGGCCACAACAGTGAGAGGCCCGCGTACCGCAAAAAAAAAAAAAAAAAAAAATATGGAAACAATGACATGGCAACAGCCTTACCTGCTTTACCAACACTTCTGACATCCTATTAATAGAACTACAACATTACACTCCAGGTACTTTCACGGAGCTGCATCCACAGAGGGCAACAGAGCAGGAGGGGGCGGAAGCAGGGCCGAGGGCCAAGGGCGGAGGTGGGACGAGGCCGGGCCAGTAAATGAGCTTAAGGGTGAGAAAACAGATTTGTGCCGGGGAAGAGAGGGGTGGAAGGTGGAGAGGAGCCGACAGCAATTTGGAGTCTGGGGCTGAACGCTTTGAGTTCCATCCCCAGAGCTGCTCTGAGCTGCCAGAGCAACGCTAATGACGCCACTTAACCTCCCGACCCAGAGTGCTCACGACCCCCTGCTGGTCTCAGCACAGCCAATCTGAAGGGGCCCCGAGGACAGAGCCCCAAGTCGGGCACAGGCATGCATCCCACTTGAACAGACTGAAGAGGCGGATAAGGAGCAAAGGCAGAAAGCTGCCCCTGCAGGGGCCCCGTGGCCAGGGTCACGGAGCGGCCAACAGGACCCTGCGGAGATGAGGGCTGAAATCACGGTGTGAAAGAGCAAGCACGCCCCGTCGCTGGGCCGAAAGGTGAAGCTGTCCACTCTGATACTGAACAGCGACCATGACATCTTATCAAATGGGGGGAAGGCAAGCAAGCAAACAACCCAAGTCGCAGATATAAGATCTTACAGGAAAAAACAACACGTTTGAGTGTGTATTTTAATGTGTGCGTGGCAAGAAATCTGGAACAACTTAACATCCAACTGTCAACTCTTACCTGGAGGGGGGATTACAGAGGACTGTATTTAATATATTCATTTAAATATTATACAATAAGAAGACGTGACTTTTGTAGTACAAATATGTAAACATCTACCTCAGCACTTGAGGAGAACCACCGTGACACGCATGCCCCGAGGCGCAGGTAACCACCCTGCAGTAGATGTGATGGCCACAATCACACTCCCAGCGACTACCAGACTACCGTCCACTGAGCTCCGGCTCTGTGATGCCCTAACAGCAACCTGACAAGGCAGATACTACTGTTCTCACTGACAGAAAAGGAAACAAGCCCAGAGGAGTTGAGCGACTTGACCAAGGTACATGGGAAGTCAGCGTTCGACCGCAGGCCTGCAGGACTCTCATTCTGGTCTTCGGGGAATGCACCTAGGACGGGACCCCCACGCTTCTTCACAGTCCTGCAGAGTCACCTCACAGTTTGTCTCCCAAATGAGCCAGCACGCTGCTATGCACAGGTGTTCAAGATGGGGCAAAGGGTTTGCAACTGGGGTTTTAGGTAAACGGGAGGACCCCCCGCCCCCCACTGAGGCCTGTGAACTTTTGCACGGGAAGAAGGCAGCTGAAAATTCCCAAGAGAGGCCCTTTAGCTGAGTAAGCAGTCAGAGCTGTGTTCAAACCCTGCTGGTTACTTACCCTCTCTTTTTCCTGGGGTCCCTCTCTGTGCCCCTTGGAACCTGTTTCCTCGTCGGTGAAAAAGGGACAAGGACCCCTGGCTCAGGGTAATCATGCGAACTCAATTAAATGAGATGGTGTGTGCAAAGAATGCGTGTTCTGTTACAAGTGCGACAGACTGCATCACTATAGTTATCATCCCCAGGTCACCTGACGGTGTCATGTCTCAGGTGGGTCGTGCTGGGCAGCGTTTGAGATGAAACGTCTCCCACAGAAGGGAGGTCACTTGGGGGAGTATTTGTGGCCTCTCCTCAGATTTGCTGGGCACCACTTACCATAGCATTGAGGGCACCTCCCTCCACCTCGAGCCTGCCCCTCTGCACTGCCCCACTATCAAAACCAGTCTTTGGAGGTAATTTAGATCATCAGCGAAGGATCCAAAGACCTGGACTCTAGTCTCAGTTTGAGTAAACACTCTGCGAGTCACTTAACCTCAATCTTGGGTTTCTTATCTAAGATCACATGCTCTTCGAATCTCCTAATGCCCAGATTTTTATCAGAAAAGAATTCAAGTGCTTTGACTCTTACAAAAATGAATGGGCAGCATTTCTTTGACTAACTTTTGGTTTATGCCAGGTGCTTTTAATTTTTATTCTTAATAAAAAGCCTGTGCCTAGTATACGTAGTATATTTAAGTAACCTTAAGTCTAGACCCCCAAGGACGCAATCTGTTTCTTTCATGTATAATTATTATTGGCACCTTGGATATTTGAAATCAGACCCATTACTAGTGATTCACTTAAGGAAATGACATCAATATGTAGCTACCCTGCTTTTCCCTGAGGGCAGTACTCAGAAAAATGACACTGAACTTTTAACAAGGTTAATTTGTTTGGGGTTAATAGACACTGCTTGATTTAAGTGTTGAAGAGAAAAACAGCCATAAATAGGGACTTCAGAGAGATCTCTGAAATGTCATTGGAAAAATGCAGCAGAGTCCTAGTGGCCGCTGCTTCACCAATTCGACACCTTGTAATGTGCTGGGGAAGAAACATCAGCCCAAAGTTGGGCTTCTGCGTGAAGCGCCATTCTGAGAACAGGGAAGGCTCAATTTAGAGTCAGGTGCAAGCTTACTCCCGTCTCACCACACAAGATGCCAGTGGGAAGAATTCAACCCCATGATGAATTCCATACCAGCTTCACACCCAAAGCCTCCCTGATCTCCATGCTCTCGGTGGCTGTTTCTTGGGAAAATGAACGGAGGAGTAATTGTCAATGTTTTCATTAAAATAAGCCTGAAATAACAGAACTACTTGGCATGTGTAACCAGGCATCCAAATAAATAGGAAATTCCACACACACACACACACAAAATAGCATACCAGAATAACAATGTCTACTCCAGCGCTTTGGAAGAGGACGCATCTCCCCAGCACAGCCACCTACTTCTTATGCAATGCACACCGTCTAGTTTTCACAAACTGAGCATGTAAAGCAAAGACTTGCCAGGGTAGTTCTCGCTCCATGTTTGCAGAACTCTCTGCTTCATACGACTTTTTGATGCTCGTCTGCCATCACTGAGAGTCTTTTGAGCCTTCTGAGCGCCAGCACAGACCAGAATTACCCACATGGCAATGAAGTAAAGACATAAAACTTCATGTCATGAAAGCTCTCAAACAAACTCATGAAGCTGACAGTTTCTTTTTCCCCAGCTTCAAGTTTTTTGTCCCTGACATTTATTCGCTGTCTGCATTTGGTCAAGGCCCTTAGCCTCTTTGTTCTTCAGTCTCCTCGTCTGTGAAAAAGGAGCAATAAGTGGTATTTACTACTCATTTCCTAAGAGTGCTGTGAGGATCGCACCCATTAATCCGTGTCAGACTCTCTCAGCAGGACGGCGTGCAGTGTGGACCGGATGGGTACGCTGAGTAGTGCCGTTACCAACGCAGGGGGAGGAGGTCTGCGAAGAGGAAGGTTTCTAACCTCTTTTGGATCATGGAACCTTTTGGACTCTGATGAAAACACTCCAGATAGAAATACATACAGACCCACGCTTTCACACACCATCGCAAGGGGCAGAGGGGAGAAAGTTCAATAATCCCTGAAACTCATTCACAGACCCCTTTAGAATCCACACCCTGCAGGTGAAAGACCTCCGAACTGAATTCTGAGTTTATGCAAATTTACCATCTGGTGTCTAGTGAGTTTCAGAAAAATGCAGCTCAGGGAAAGGTTCTGTCCTTCCCAGAACCAAACGGCAGCAGGAACACCTCTCTCTGACAAGTGTGCCTTCCTTTGCAAAACGAGTATCCTTCCCACCTCCCTGCTCCTGTCTCCCCCATCCCCCTACCCCAGCACCAGGGAGCCTGTTAACTGGTGACTGGCAGACACAGGCCTTAGCGTTCCAGCTAGAATAAGTGTGAAGTTGAGGATCTAAAGTGGTTTAAGGTTATTGAAATTCAAGGCACATTCTTCTAAACAAAGGACTTTCTCATGCCACTGGAGAGAAGACACAATAGTTACCAGTCAGCTTACTAATGGGGAAAAAAAGGATATTTGAGAGCAACCAGGAAATGAGAATTTTTTTTAAGTCCATCTTTGAAGACAGCGAGAATTAACGAGCGTCTGCTTTCATCTGTGCTGTATTACAGTTAAAAACAAAAACCAAAAAACCTTGCTTCTCTGAATATCTGAGCAAAAAGAGAATACACACACACAACTTATATTTAGTTCTCAAGTGAGAGATAATTCATGCCACATTATGGTTTCACGGTATAAAGTTTAGGGCACAATCAAAGGATAAAATTAATGTAAAATATACCTGAATTGTGAAACCATGGGCTGGCTTCCTTCCTGAAAGTAGAGATGGTAAAACAAAAAACAAAATACTTGATACCCAGAAGGCCCCTATCTGACAAGGTTTGAGAACAAGGGAACATTTAAAGACTCTGGTACAGAGCGGTGAAGATGACAGTTCCCTGTACTGGGAAAGTGGTTTCCATGCAAGAAGTGCCACAAGGGCACCAACCACTGGCAGGGTACAGACCAGGCTCTGAGTTAAAACCACGGCAAGCCTGTGGGTGAATTTCCTTCAACTCCATGCACCCAGTCTCACGGAGGACCTCTTGTGGGGAAGACACATTCTTAAACCTGTTTCTGAATTTTCAAGAGGCTTTAGGGCTATACCTATATAGCCAATCCCCATTCCTTTGTGCAGACAGAAGGAATACTAGTACAGGTAACACAAAAAGCCAAAAGACATTTGGTCTTCACTTACATTATGGAAACTTCCATGTAGATACAAGTATCCCTAACACTCTGTAAACTCAATAATACCTACACAAAAATAGACATCAACACTAGAATGAATGATTGCTAAAAGCAACATAACACTAGCAGTTCCCGTTTTATTCAATCTGCCACGCAGCCAGGCTCTGTTCTTGGTGAACATCAACGCCAAGCCACACAATAACCTTGAAGGGGAGCCTCGCGACTCTCATTTTATGAGAGAATCTAAGGTTCAAAACCCCCAAGCTAGAAGGTGGTGGATCCACAAATGGGAGACAGGTTGGCCTGGCTGGTCTCGCCTTTGCTCTGTGTTTTGGGGGCACCTGAGCCTGCCTCCTTCCCAGTGAATGGGCTCTCCTCACCCCTTGATGAAGAAAGGTGGCCTCAGCTCTCTGCTCCTGTCTCCATCCCTATTGGATTTTTGGTTCCACCACAGCTGGGCCTGGTGACAAAAATTGTGTTGTGGGACTTCCCTGGTGGAGCAGTGGTTAAGAATCCGCCTGCCGATGCAGGGGACACGGGTTCGAGCCCTGGTCCGGGAAGATCCCACATGCCGCGGAGCAACTAAGCCCGGGAGCCACAACTACTGAGCCTGAGCTCTAGAGCCCAAGAGCCACGACTACTGAGCCTGCGTGCCTACAGCCCGTGCTCTGCAACAAGAGCAGCCACTGCAGTGAGAAGCCCGTGCACCGCAATGAAGAGTAGCCCCCGCTCACCGCAACTAGAGAAAGCCTGCGCGCAGCAACGAAGACCCAACGCAAGAAGGGAGGGAGGGAGGGAGGAAGAAAGGGAGGGAGGGAGGGAGGAATGAAGATCTCCTGGTATTAAGAAATTGTTTAAAAAAAAAAAAAAGTGCTGTGTTTGGTCTAAATAACTTTGCAGGGCAAAGGCTGAGGATTTCATTCTTTACACAGCAGACACTTACCCTGTTGCTCCCCTGCTTATGACCCTTCCCCCACCCAACCCCAAACTCCCCATCTATCTTTCTGACCTCACTTCCTGCCTCACCCACACTTGCTGGGCTCCAGCCATACTGTGTTCACAAACACGCCCACCGCTTCTGCCTTGGAGCCTATGTGCTCACTGTTCCTGCCGCCTGGACACTGAGTCCCCCAGATCTCCCATGAAGGACGCCTTATCGTCATCGCCTCCAGAAGACCCCGCCGGACCACCCAGCCACCACCAACTCTCAAGGCATCTAAAACTACCCTCTGCTTATTTGTTTACTGTCTGTCCTTCCTTCTGCCCCACAAAAAAGTAAAATCTGCGCGAACAGCAACGTTTCTGCCTTGTTCGCTCACCACCATGGGTAAGTGTTCACTCATCACTGCCTGGCACATAATAGGGAATCAATAAATATTTTTTAATAAATAACTAAGTAGCATAAACAAAGGTCTTCCTCCCTTATTCCTGATCATGTTGGTAAGAGAATAATGCTGTGAATAATAGGGGCTTGGCTGGATTTCTTTTTCTCCTGCTATTGTTTATTACAGCCGGCACTTTAATAATGGCTTTAGTTCACATTCCGTTCTCATGTCAATGAGAAATAATGTTAATAAAACATCTATCTTATCTGAATGGGCAGGAAGCGAGTTCTTAGAAGATTATTAATCTCTTGTGACTCAATTTGAAAGCAAAGCAAATCTATACTCTGATCATCTCCAGCAGAAACGTTTCCAGAGCCCCTAACTAGGTTCCTTCTTTAGAACATTTGTCTAAATGAAAAACGGTGCCTCTTCTCCTAAATAAATCAATATATAAATTTCCCTTGTACATTGATTTCTATCAAGATTTTCTGACTCCCCAGATACTCTTCTTTATCTTTGTACTCTAAGAGAAATAAACTTTCGTTTATCATTTAGAGAAAAGACCCCAGACAACACATTTCCATACACGCGGAGGCAGAGGAAGTATGGAGAGCTCTACTATATATAAGGCAGCACAGAGTATCCCCCCAATGCCCCCCGCACCCCCAGCCGGGAGGTGCTACACTGTCTGAGCAGGGGTTAACTTCTGGATACAGTTTGAAAGAAGACACACCTTTCCTATTCGATGAAGTTACTTCTTATACACAGCTAGCCTGCTGACTCCAGAATCTTCTTTCTTTTCTCTCAAATATAATAAATCTTTAAAAAAAATAAAATCACAATCCCATCACGGTAGCATCCTGTTTTTACTGTCCGAGTTCACCTTCCTTTTATTGTCCATATGTCTTCACACTTGACAAACAGAATTAACATGCCATCTCAAAGAAGCTCAAGCGTGGGTTCAGGGATGTTCAAATGACGGTCTGCCGCAGAAGTACCCCTACCAGCCTGACCTTCTTCAGGAGTGCTCTCTGGAGACTGGTTTTCAGAGCACCATAAAGCCGCCCAAAGGTGACCGAGCCTTCTTGCTTCCAAAGGACAAGATCTCTATTTCAGTTGTCACTGTGGTTTCCACTCAGGTCCTTTACATCAGGGGTTGCAAACGACGGCCCCAGGACCACAGTCCATCCACCCCCTGTCTGCTTTTATAAACAGAGTGTCACTGAACACAGCCGTACTCCTTCATCTCCTACTATCTAAGGCTGCTTCTGTGCCAGTGTGACAGCGCTGAGGAGCTGCAACAGAGACCACAGAGCCCCAAATACTTAATATCTGGACTTCCACAGAACAAGTATGGAGCCCTGCTCTAGATGTCGGCCTGATTCAGAGGTGCAACACACAACATGGACAAACAGTGAGACTAGGACCAGCTCAATGACTTGCGGAGCCCAGTGCAAAATGAAAATGTAAGGCCCTGGGTGAAAAAATTATTACGAATTTCAAGATGGTAACAGCAGAGCAGTGAACCAAGCGTGTATTAAACCCGTTGCGACTGGCTGAGATAGTGGAATAATCCTTCTTACAGGTGACAAACTCCAGGGCCAGCTGGAAACTATTCCACCCAGAAGCAGGAGTAAGAACTCTTCCAATTTGCAGCTTTAGAATCAAAACATCTTTTGCTCAACTAAAATGCTACATGGGTGCCCAAAATGAGAACCAGAATCAATATGGGTCTCTGCTCCAGCCATTTTATTTTGAAAGAGTCACTAGCAGGCTATGACTCTTCTTAGAATGTTGTTCTTTTTTCTTTTTGGGGCGGTGCGGGGGGCTGGATAAAAAACAAAACACACTGGACTCCTTGAAAACAGCATTTTCATGAAACCTGGCAAACAGATGCATGCTTTGACATGACAGAATCAGGTCAAATCAGCCCCAATTGTCAACTGTGTTCTCCGCAGCTGCTTTTCCTCTATCATAATTATTTCAGCTGTCATAATTTATTCATCCCCAGACATACTTACATGTTCTAGGGTAACAAGTCCAGGCTTCCAGATCAGAAGGGATGGCAGTCCCTTCTCATCTGCCTAAAATTCTGACTGCAGAAGAAATATTTTCTGCATCAATATTTTTCTGCAAACCCAAACCAAAGATGGTTTCAAAACCAAAGTTAACTGACAAAGACATTGTAAGCTTTCATGTTCACAAATCGGAAGCTAGAAGGAGGGGCCCCCCAAAAAAAATCCCATCAGAGACCAAGTATTTCATTTCTCTACTTTTTAGATACAAGGAAATGGCTTTTCTAGCTCGCAAAATGCACAGTGAATTTCCTGCAAAGTTACTAAGGAATATTACTCTTTCTGATTTTAAATAGATATAGAACAAGTCTTATTTACAACAGAATATCTGTTGTTGGAACAATGGAGGATACTGTATATGAAAGAAACAACTTCAGATGCAATTATCAATTATACGGTATCTTATAAATCTGGAAGCAAAGGTAGAGTAATTCCGTATGGATTAAAGCTTAAACCTGTCTTCTTTCTTACTTTGATCCTTCATTTTTATGACAGAACAGAGAAAATGCTCTAAGGTCTGATAACCAGTTGAGAAGGATAGTCAGGGCACTGAAGGGTGAAAATGTCCTGGAAAAAATGGCCAAATGCACAGCACTCCACTGGGTAGGGCCGCTCATCAGCACTGGAGAATAAGACACAATTAAGTCAAGGTCTTGGTATAATATAAATTGAAAGTGAGCTGCTCATTGCTTAATTGTCCTTATACAGTCATTATTTCTATTAATACATATATCCAACAGAAATAAACAATGAATCTAAAAATCCAGGTACGGTCCTAGGTGACTCCTTGTCCTGCATCTTCCATAGTCAACCCTGACATTTCAACCTCCACAACCCGCTTCTCTTCATCCCCTCTGCCACCACTTTGATCTTTCCTGGACCAGGACTCGATAACTGAACCCTCAGCTTCCAGTTCAGCTGCCGACATCCATACCCCTTAACAGCATTCACTGAGATCTTTCTTCATGAAACAAATTAGATCATGGCACTCCCCTGGTTACCACCTTTCAGAGGTTTCTCATGGCATTAAAAAGAAAATTCAAACCTTCAACCGTAACCAAAAAGCCCTGTAGGATCTTGTCCCCCAGGCCCCAAGCACCTCTTCCACCGCAGCACGTATCATTGGACTTCCCACTCCGGGCTCCAGCCACCCTGGCCTTCTCTCACATCCTTGAACATGCTGAGCACCCCTCGTCCGTCCTCCTTCCTCCTGCTCCCCTCACACACCCGGCTTCTTCCCAGCTTTCAAGATCAGCTCAAATGCCACCTCCTAGGATGGGCTGCCCCTTGGTGGCCCCTTTCCCCACCGAGGTACTCTCTCTCTGTTGCACTGTGCTGTTGATCTCACAGCACTTATCATAATCCATATCATCTTGCTTCCTGAATTGTTTTTCCAGCTTAGATCCTGCCTCTATGAACCCTATCTCTCCCACTTCCTCATGTACCTCATGAGATGCCTGACACACGGATGTTCCACATCTGCTGAAGGGCAAATTAATCTATAGATTATAAATATCAAGTACGTGTGATAACCATAGTTAAACCCTAAAAGCAGAAAATGAAATATTTCACCTACATTCATTCAACAATTCAATTATTTATGGAGAGCGTCCTATGCCAGGTACTATGTTAAGAACAAAGGAATTCAAAGAGCTAAGACCTTCTCAAAAATGTCATATTCTTCATTTAAAACAGGAAGTTGAAAAGGACAAGTTACACTATTTAGTATGTTTTCACATGACCCTAGGGATCTGTGGAAAAGTCTGAAAGCCCAGACAAGTAAGAAATTAAGTATCATCAGTACACTCCCCCAAATCCATGAAAAGTAGAGAGTGCGTGACAGGGGTTTCGCAACCATGTTCCAGGTCTCTAAACCTAGGAGTCACCTCAACACCTGGGAAACTGGGGACAGATATAAAGCTTAGCTCAGTCAGTGGTCCAGAATGAAATTCATTTCCCTGAGGGGCTGTTCAAGATGAACGCTACTGAGGTGAGACTAGGAGACTGCATGAAGGATAGTTTTTGAAACAGACTGGAATCACCACATCTGAAAAAACAATGCCACTGTTCAGACTCTTTGAGAACTCAGCTTCTCCTGGCCCTTCTTGCAGTCCCAGGCTCCTCTGAGAGGTATCCACAATCAAGGCAAGCAGGTTCAAGAAGACAGAGTCCAGGGCACAACGACCCACTGGTCTGATTAATACCTCCACCCTTGGAGCAGAGGTGACTTTGGCCCCATCTGTTTGTACCTACAGCCTGGGCACAGCTGACCTCCCGGGCAGCAGCTAGCAGCAGCAGCATCCTGGCTCACCTCGGGGTCATCCATAATGCTCCCCGGGGATGCTCCAGTTCAGAGGACCCAAAATGGGTCCTGTGCTAGCACAGTGTGAGCTCCAAGAAAGCAAGTAGGTACTTGTTGCATTTACCACTTGATCATTAGTGCCAATGCCAAGCACATAGCAAGTGTTCAATAAATGCTTGTTAAATAAATTATCCCCATTGCTCAAAAGCCAGGACTTGTTAGAACGACAGAAAAACTCATAAACGAACCAGCAGCGGTCAGAAAGGTGGGGTTCCTGACCAAACCGGCACACACAGCCCATGCCTTCGCTCTGAGCCAAGTCTGATAGCACTTTCTACAACGACAGTGGCTGATGCCTTGTAGAAAGTCTTTCCCCTACTAAGCTTGTTCTACACATCTCACTTTGGACAACAAAACCGCTGGTAACTTTTAAAATTACAGACAAAATTTACAAATACAGATTTAGGGCTGTTCTCCTCACAAGGCATTATGTATCTAACTTCTTAGGAAAGGCCTCAGGACACCTCTGTCCTGAAAGGCTTCACAAAGCAAATAACAACTCAAGGGCAGTGGCAAAGATCTGCACTTTGGGGAGAAAGCTTAAAAACTGCTTTTGTGTCAGAGTAAGGCTGGAGGAGAAACTGACTGCTCCACGGTCTAAGGAAACCAGAAAGAGAACAACACGAGGAAAGCAGGCGGAATCCACCATTCATGATACTAGTCAAAGCTAGGCTGCAGCTGCAGTTATAAAGAGAAAGAAAAGACTAATGAGATTGCTCCTCCCCCGCCTCTTCCCACCCAAGGCAGTAATGAAGATTCACAGCTAACACATTAACTGGGGAATCGATAGACATGCCTGGATACAATACTGGTACAGGGAAATAGATAACACACAGAAAAGACACAGATTCCCTGAGAATCCAATCAACTGTTGTGTTCAATATTTAGATCACGTTTTTCTTAAAAAACAAAACAAACAAAAAAAACCAACCAAAAAAACCCAAACCAAAAATCTACTTTTTTTTTTTTTTCAGTGCCAAGAACAAGCACGTGATAAGTTGGCAGTTTTCTACCTTTTGGGAATTTGAGACATTTGCGTGGAAGTCCACCAATACTGTAAGTCATCCAACTAAAATTATCTGAAACCGCACAGTCTTTCTACACCAAAGGATATTGCTTTTAATTCAAAAACCGGATTACCAAGATCCTGCAATATTTTTCACTCCTAATGTAAACAAGAGGACATAAGCGTGGATTCATCAGAGGGCATGTGAGATGAATGCACTCATTTGCTCAATCATAACACTGGACACAACAGAAATGCCCAGGGTGGACCATCTGAACAGCCCACCTCTGAACAGCTTCCTGCCACCCTGGTAAATTGCATCAAAAGACTCCTCCACCTTCCCTCCATTTCATACAATACTCATCCTTCCCTCCAGCAAGGCAGAAAGACCCCTCCTCAGCCCTCCCGGCCGCCCCCAACCTCGCAAAGCACTGACTCCGGGGAAGGGAGGATGCAGCCTTTGTCCCGCGGGTCGGGTCTCCCGGGCGCAAGCTCGGGCGCCCACCCCGCCAGTTACCTCTGCGCTCACCTGCAGACAAAGGCGCGCCGCTCCCTACCCACGGCCCTCACCTTGGCCTCCCGGGCGGCCGCGGGGCTGGGCGAGGATGCCGCCCCCGTGCCGGGGACGAGACCAGGTTGCGGGGACCAGCCACCCCGGAGCGGTCGCTCACACCAGCTGCTGTGCGTTCCTTCCGTCTCAAGTTGAAGCAAGTGCCATCCGCGCCTCCCCACGCGCGGCCCGCCCGCCGCCGCAGCCCATTGGCTGCTGAAGAGGCACGTGAGCACCCCCCCCCGCCCGTCCCCGCCCACCGCTCACTCCCCTGCCAGGTGCCCCCGGCCAGGTTCTCCCAGCCGCTGGGGCCGGGGCCAGGGCCAAGGCGAGCAAAAGAGAGGGGCGGAGTACCCCCATCCCTACCTACCCCCATACTATGACGAATGTTTCCCTTTTGGGACTCCCGGGACTTGGAAACTTCATCCTAATCCCAACTCTTTAAAAAGCTGACATGCCGGGCCTGGGTTTCCGGTTTCTCTTACGACCTGCCTGATCGGTGCCAGGGAGACGGGCCGTCCTGCAACCCACAGCCAGAAAGCCTCTGCAATACTACAACTAAGCAGAAGCAAACTGTAGTTTAATCAATCAGGCAGCAAGTTTTGAACTGAGCTGAAAGTAGTTTTTACAGATTGCTTGACAATTTACACGAAGCCCATAACAGTGGTTCACCCCTCCACACCTTCCCCATCCCGGCCTCTCGTAAGGCACCTTCTGTTCACTGTTGACTTAAAGCCAGGATGGCACCCCAACACTGTATCTAGCTGGGAGCTTCCTCCCCCCCCACCCCGTACATACATGGAAGCAGAAAAGTGCTCCCTTGGCTAAACAACAGCATTTAAGTAAGAGTGCTGGCCAGCCACTGGCCAAAACGGTTCTGAAAGAAAAACCCAAGGTCTCTTACTGACCATATATTTTGTGTACTGAAAGTACTTCCTTTTCCTAATTATTTCTGGGCAAGACTAAGTTACTTGAGCGATTACAAAATGAAACAGGCAGAGAACATCAGCCATGTTTTCTGCCAAATTCAAAGTTCCATACACTCCTTTTATAAGGAAAGGAACAGAAAATACAAAATATATATGGAAAATCAAGGGAGTATGTAACTAAAAGGCCTTGTCTGGGTTTAGTAAAACACACCACAGATATACTGGAAACTCTTTTTTTAATGTTCCTGTTTTAAAAGAGGATTAAACATCTCACTCATTCAACATTTATTAAGCTCTTCCTAAGTGCCAGGCTCTGTGCTAACAATTTTACATTAGGCTTTTCTGGTTAGCGACTGTTTTTCAAGGGGGGCATGATTTAATTCATGGTGTACTGAATATATGACCAGTAATACCGGAGTGATTTAGAAGAACTGTTTACAATGAACTGCTCTGGCAACCGCAGCTGTTTGGAACACAGCCCATACTAGAAGTGGGCACGGGGGTGGCCTTGAGTCTTGGGGTTCAGCAGGGGTTCAACAGGTGTCACCTAGTCTGGAGACATGAATTGACTTCACCGGACTGTACCTGTCACCCTGTCAGAGGGCACCTTTCCTTCCTTACACATAATTCTAGTCAGTTTGGTTTTCTGCTTCTCTGCCTACAGCCAAGGGGAAGCCACAAATCAGATGGGGCTGCCAGATGCCCACTGGTGACAGCACAGTATGACAGCCAAGGGTCTGCTGGCAGGGCTGACAAGACCTGCCAACTCTACCTCCTCCTGCTGTCTCAAACTCACCCCCTCTCTCCGACTCCAGTGTCACCACCTAGTGCCAAGCCCCCATCTCCTCCCATTGGGATGGTCGTAATAGTCTTCTCAGAGTTTCCCTGTTTTCACTCTTGGCCCTGACTGGCTATTCTCACTGCAGCCACACACATGACCCTTTAGAAAAAGAAATCACAAATCTGAGCATCCACGCTCCTGCTTGCAAACTCTACAATGGCTTCCAGTTAGGTGGAAATAAAGTCCATACTCATTTTCGGGGTCTCTGAGGCCTCCTGGGATCTGGTCCTTATTTTCACTCTAGTCATCGCTGCAACCACATTCCCTCCTCTTTCTGTCTGCTCCAGCCTCCTCTCCTTCCAGTTTTTGGAACATGCCCAGCTGCTTCCCACCTCAGGGCCTTTGCACCAACTGTCCCCTACCCCTGAGATGCTCTTCACTGCACTACTCACCTGGCTAATCTGTCTCATCCTTCAGATCTTAGTTTACTTACCTCCCTGTGAAAAATCTTCCTAACAATACCACCCATCTCACAACCCCAAGCATCCGGACTCTTCCTGCACAGTCCCCATCTTCTTCATCTTCTGGTGAGTTTTATAAACTTATAGTGGGGTTTGGTTTTGTTTCTGAATAGTAAAGAATTCAGCCTTGGCCAAAAAGAGGTCTGGCTCTTGCCATGGGCTTCTGGGAGGTAATCTTTAAGACATGGAATGTCATACCTGATATGAGTGTTTTTGTTTACCTGGGGGTCTCGGGTCACACCAGATAGTCTAACAATGTGATTTAGGGTAGGGGCTTTGGGTCATTTGGCCTTAGTTCCACCTCTTGTGGGGCTAGAGACGTAGCTCAGCCACATGGATGGTCAACCATGTCCACGTGACGGAGCCCCCATAAGAAGTCTGGACACCAAGGCTCAGATGAACTTCCCTTGTTGGCAATACTCTGTGCACACTGTCACACATCAGTGCTGGGAAGACTATGCTGTCCATGAGCCCATGGGGGGAGGACAATGGAAGCTCCTATGTGGATCTCTCCTGGTCTTGCCCTATGCACCTCTTCTCTTGGCTGAGTCTAACCCATACCCTTTAGCTGTGAGTGAGTTCTGTGAATCCTTCTAGCAGATTATTGAATCTAAGAGTGGTTTTGTGAGCTATTCCTCATCATATTTTCAGCAGCAAGCACATTTCCTGACACACAGTAAGTGCTTAATACATTTAATAATCAAATTTAATAATGTACAATTTTTTATGGGTACTTTTGAAATGAGCACATAATCAGCATGTAATGCCTTAACAATTTAAGGAATAGATGTCCATTTTGCCAACTCCTACTTCTGAGTCAAGGTCCAGATCAAACGTCATCTTTTCCCTGAAGCCTTTCCCCACTCCCTAGGGCTTGCCATTCTTGCCTGTGTTTTCTGGCCCATTGCTCTGCTTTCAGAGCAGTCAGTGGTATTGAAATGTCTCTCCTTGTGAAAGAACTATGTTAGATCAACTCTGAGTCCCTAGCACTGGGCATGGTGCTTACACAGAGCAGGTATACAAAAGGTGTTTGCAGAATAAAGGCAATTTTTAAAAAAAGGATTTGGTTTATTGAAAGATAGGTTCAGTTATCTGTGAAATCCTGGTACATATTACAGCTCATTCCCTGAAAAATAAGATAGCTGTTACTGTAGTAACTGAGTATTATAATGGTATTCTACTCTATTATTTTCTTTTTTCTTTCTAAAAATAAAAATGTTCCTCAAAATTATTAACCACATTAAAAACCTGACATGCTTTAAATAAAATATGAAAGCAGATCACCAAACTTTTAAGCATCTGACTCCCTAATTAGAATGAAATATTACAGTTTATTTACATACTACATTAAGAAAAAAAAATCCAAGCCCTAATCTTACTCTCCTCTGTACAAACCTAACTGAAAATTCAAACAGCACACCAATAACCTATGGTATCCGCAAGTAGCACAGAAAAATCAATTTTATTTCCTTCAGACCTGTATTTAAACTGGATAATAACGCTATGATGTGCAACAGCCATAATCCAATTTCAATTTATTTGATTAGATGAGTATAAACATTAAATAAGAAACTAATGGGATTGTCATAAGAATGTTCAAGCTGTTAACTCATTATAGGCAAACATTTTAATTTGCTCCTAGAAAAACGTGCTGCTAGAAAATATATAAATATGGATTTGAACAATCCTTAAATCCCATACACAAAGATCCTTACATTGCCTCCTCACCCAAAGATAAAAGCAGCTTTGAACTTGGAGGCCACTTGAAACTCCCCCTGAATTTAGGATAAGGAAAGCTCCGAATGACTCCTTGAATATTTCAGTGTTTTTTTTTAAACATTCCTTCGTATCACAATGCAGAATCTGTGAGGATATCAAAGCAGCACCCACATTGGTGGTTCTTAAATTATAATGTGCATAATAACTGTTAAAATGAAGATGCCCGGGCTCACTCCAAGAGAGTGATTCAGAAGGTCTGGCTGGAGTGACCCCTTGCTCTTTTCACAAAAGCACCCAGAGGATTGGGAGGCAGGTGGCCTGTGAATTGTACACTGAGAAACTGTTTCCAGAGAAGGGGACAGGAATTCTGTGTGGGTGAAGGAAGTCAAATGACACAGATAAAGACAATGGACAATGCGATGCTGTAGCACTTTCTGTGTCCCCCACTGGACTCTGAGCTCCTGGGAGCTCAACCATGCCTTTTTTGGTTTTGTGTCTTTGGGCCCAGGTCAGCACCAAGCACTTACTAAATTAAGTTCATTTGTAGCAAAGTGGCATGCACCCATGCTCTCACCTACAGGGACATCAAGTGAATTAACCAGGGTGCATTTCTGAGGGTCATACATAATCCTAACAAGGTTATCAACAGAGCAGGGGGGTGTTTGGGCAGGACCTAGATCAGCGCCTTTCAAGCGTCAACGTGCAAATGCATCCTCTGAGGATTTGTTAGAATGCCAATTCCAAATCAGTAGGTTTGGGGCGGGGCCTGCATTTCTAAAAAGCTCCCAGGTGATGCCTATGCTCTAGTCCAAAGACTCCACTTTCAGAGGCAAGAATCCAGATGTAACTTAGCCAAACATGGCCACAATGACAAAGAAACAGCAAAAAAGAATGCAACCCTCAGATCTACAATGAACCGGGCAATGAACGCCAAGGAGTGGTGGGCCAAGAGTAATATTTCCCAACTTATTTTAAAGGACTGTGTACTTGATGGTTGCTCTTGGAAGAATCCATAACGTGCATTTGTAAAGAAAAAGCCCCACTGCCCCACAAAACATCAGATGCAGCAGAAGACTTGCTTGCACTCACACAAGGGTGTGACCTTTATTCTAAAAGACCTCCAGGTTTTACTACAGTATTTCTTTTTTTTTTTTTTTTTTTTAATAGACTTTATTTATTATTTTCTTTGCTGTACGCGGGCCTCTCACTGCTGTGGCCTCTCCCATTGTGGAGCACAGGCTTCAGACGCGCAGGCTCAGTGGCTATGGCTCACGGGCCCAGCCTCTCCGTGGCACGTGGGATCTTCCCGGACCGGGGCACGAGCCCGCGTCCCCTGCATCGGCAGGCGGACTCTCAACCACTGCGCCACCAGGGAAGCCCCTACAGTATTTCTTTTAACTCAGCTCTAGAGAAAATTTTGAGAAAAAAAATTCTCTTGCTCAATGGCCCAGAGTCTTCCTGTTCTGCTCTATAACATGCAAAGGCTATTTATAATAAGTGTGTACAACAAAAATCTTTGTAAGAGGAAGACATTTCCAAGCTCTACGTAGGGAGCGTAGCCCATTTTCTTTATGCAATATTCAGCAGACAGAACCTCCCACTAGACCAAAGACAGTGGGCAACTCCCCGGCACTCACTGTACTTTAAAGAGACTTGACTTATCCCTCCTCCCCGCCCGCCAGCTCCCCCTCCCCGCCTGACAGTTCTCACGTTGCCAACTGCTATGTGGTGGGCGGTGAGCATAAACCGTTACCCCCGAGGATTCCGGATCCTAACAGAACCAACACAACACTCAATTCTTAAAATGCGTCTGCTCAACCATCTTCCTTCTCAGCCCCAGGGCTTGCTCTCTCTGGGACACAGAACTGCAAGGTGGCGCAGGGGCAATGAAAGCAGGAGGATGAAGACACCTCCAGACTTTCCTCATGCTCACTCAGCAGGGACACTGGAGGGCCAAGGGAAATGCCTGTTCTCTGGCAATTTCCATGATTAAAATGAGAGAAAAATCATGTTTGTGTTTTGCATTAGAAACTCTACCTTAAATTGATACTAAATCCATGGCTGGGAAGGTGGGGCACGGGTAAGAGGGTAGGAGCTGGTAGAGTGAAGCCAAGAGAAGTTCTTGAAATAAATTATGTTTTCCTTCATCTCGAGCCCACCACTGCTCTGGTTTATGTCCCTATAGTTTTGTCTTTTCCTAAATATCACATACATGGAATCATATCACATAGAGCTTCTGAATCTTGCTTTTATCACTTAGCATAATTTTGGGGGAGGAAAGGATACATTTTATTATAAGGCCCAACGTCTTTTTTCTAACTTTCTTTTTTTTAACTTCCAGTTTTATTGAGATATAACTGACATAGAGCACTGTGTAAGTTTAAGGTGTATAGCATAATGACTTATATACATCATGAAATGAGTACCACAGTAAGCCTCATACAGATACAAACTTAAAGAGATAGAAACAAATTTTTCCTGTGATGAGAACTCTTAGGATCTACTCTCGTAACAGCTTTTATATATGACATAGAGCAGTGTTAATTTTATTTATCATGTTGTACAATACATCCCTAGCACTTATTTACTTTTCTTATAACTGGAAGTTTGTACGTTTTGACTGCCTTCATCCAATTCCCCGCTCCCTACTCCCCCACCTCTGATCTCTTTTTCCTATGAGTTCGTTCATTGGTTTTTGAAGTATAATCGACCTACCATACTATGTTAGTTCCTGTTACACAACATAGTGATTAGATATTTCTATATATTTCAAAATGATCACCAGGATAAGTCTAGTTACAATATGTCACCACACAAAGATATTACATAATTATTGAGTATACTCCCCACACTGTACATTTCATACCCCCGACTCATTTATTTTGCAACTGGAAGTTTGTACCTCTTAATCTCCCACACCTACTTCTTCCCCACCCTCCACACTCCTCTCCCCTGAGGCAACCACCTGTTTGTTCTCTGTATCTATAACTCTGTTTCTGTTTTGTTATGTTTGTTCATTTGTTTTGTTTTTTAGATTCCACATATAAGTAAAATCATACGGCATTTGTCTTTCTCTGTCTACTTATTTTATTTAGCATAATACCCTCTAGGTACATCCATGTTGTCACAAATAGCAAGATTTCATTCTTTTTCATGACTCATACTCCTTTGTATGCATATATATTCACTATATCTTCTTTTTAAATTTTATTTATCTTTGGCCGCTTTGGGTCTTCATTGCTGCACACGGGCTTTCTCTAGTTGTGGCGAGCGGGGGCTACTCTTTGTTGTGGTGCGCGAGCTTCTCATTGCGGTGGCTTCTGTTGTTGCGGAGCACGGGCTCTAGGTGCACAGGCTTCAGTAGTTGTGGCTCACAGGCTCTAGAGTGCAGGCTCAGTAGTTGTGGCACACGGGCTTAGTTGCTCCACGGCATGTGGGATTTTCCTGGACCAGGGCTCAAACCCATGTCCCCTGCATTGGCAGGCGGATTCTTAACCACTGCACAACCAGGGAAGTCCACACCATATCTTCTTAATCCATTCATCAACTGATAGACACGTAGGTTGCTTTCATATCTTGACTATTGTAAATAATGCTGCAACAAACACAGGAGTGCATATACCTTTTCTGATTAGTGTTTTTGTTTTCTTCAGATAAATACCCAGGAGTGGAACTGCTAGATCATAGGTTAGTTCTATTTTTAATTTCTTTAGGAATCTCCATACTGTTTTCCATAGCTGCTGCACCAATTTACATTCCCACCAACAGTGCACAATGGTTCCCTTTTCTCAAAATCCTTGCCAACACTTGTTATTTGTTGTCTTTTTTTTTTTTTTTTTGCGGTACGCGGGCCTCTCACTGTTGTGGCCTCTCCCATTGCGGAGCACAGGCTCCGGATGCGCAGGCTCAGCGGCCATGGCTCACGGGCCTAGCCGCTCTGCAGCATGTGGGATCTTCCCGAACTGGGGCACGAACCCGTGTCCCCTGCATCGGCAGGCGTACTCTCAACCACTGCACCACCAGGGAAGCCCCTGTTGTCTTTTTGATAACAGCCATTCTGACAGCTATGAGGTGATATCTCACTGTGGTTTTGATTTGCATTTCCCTGATGATTAGTGATGTTGAACACCTTTTCATGCACTTGTTGGGCATTTGTATGTCTTCTTTGGAGAAAAGTCTATTTAAGTCCTCTGCCCATTTTTAAATTGGACTGTTTTTTTTGCTATTGAGTTATAGAAATTATTTGTATATTTTGGATATTAACCCATTATCAGATATATTGTTTGCAAATATTCCCATTCAGTAGGTGGCCTTTATTTTGTTGATAGTTTCCTTTACTGCGCAGAAACTTTTTAGTTTGATTTAGTCCCACTTGTTTATTTTTGCCTTTGTTCCCCTGGCCTGAGGAGACATATCCAAAAAAAAAAAAAAAAAGACTAAGACCAATGTCAGTGAGCTTACTGCCTATGTTTTCTTCTAGAAGTTTTATGGTTTCATGTCTTACATTTAAGCTTTAATATAGTTTGGGTTTATTTTTGTACATGGTGTGAGAGAGTAGTCTATTTTGATTTTTTTGCATGTAGCTGTCCAGTTTTCCCAACACCATTTATTGAAGAGGCTGTCTTTGCCCCACTGTGTATTCTTTCCTCCTTTGTCATTGATTAATTGCCCACATAAGTATGGGTTCATTTCTGGGCACTCTATGCTGTTCCATTGATCTATGTTTCTGTTTTTTGTGCCAGTACTATTTTGATTACTGTAGCTTTGTAGTATAGTTTGAAACTAGGGAGCATGGTATTTCCAGCTTTGTTCTTCTTTCTCAAGATTGTTTTGGCTATTAAGCGTCTTTTGTGTTTCCATATAAATTTTAGAATTATTTGTTCTAGTTCTGTGAAAAATGCCATTGGTATTTTCATAGGTATTGCACTGAATCTGTATTTGCCTTGGGTAGAATAGTCATTTTAACAATATTAAGTCTTCCAATCCATGAACACAGTATACCTTTCCATTTGTTTGTGTTGTCTTCAATTTCTTTCATCAGTGTCTTACAGTTTTCCAAATACAGGTCTTCTACCTCCTTAGTCAGATTTACTCCTAGATATTTTATATTTTTTGATGCGATTGTAAGAGGGGTTGTCTTCCTTATTCCTCTTTCTGATAGTTTGTTGTTAATGTATAGAAATGCAACAGGTTTCTGTATATTAATTTTGTATCCTGCAACTTTACCGAATTCATTGATAAGCTCTAGCAGGTAACTGGTGGCATCTTTAGGATTTTCTATGTGTAGTATCATGTCATCTGCAAACAGTGAGTTTTACTTCTTCCTTTCTAATTTGGATTCCTTTTATTTCTTTTTCTTGTCCAATTGCTATAGCTAGGACTTCCAATACTATGTTGAATAAAAGTGGCATGAGTGAGCATCCTTCTCTTGTTCCTGACCTTAGAGGACATGCTTTCAGCTTTTCACTGTTGAGTATGATGTTAGCTGTAGGCTTGCCATCTATAGCCTTTGTTATGTTGAGGTATGTTCCCTCTATGCCCACTTTCTGAAGAGTTTTTATCATAAACTGATGTTGAATTTTGTCAAAAGCTTTTTCTGTATCTATTGAGATGATCATATGATTTTTATTCCTTAGTTTATTGATGTGGTATATCATATTGATTGATTTGCAGATACTGAAACATCCTTGCATCCCTTGGACAAATCCCACTTGATCATGGTGTATGATCCTTTTAATGTATTGTTGAATTTGGTTTGCTAATAATTTGTTGAGAATTTTGCATCTATGTTTATCAGTGATGTTGGCCTTCAATTTTCTTCTTTTGTGATGTCTTTGTTTGATTTTGATATTAGGGTGAGGCTGGACTTAGCATAACTGTTGAGTGTATCAGTGGTTCATTCCTTTTTATTGTTGAGAATTTCATGTATGGATATACCATTGTTTGTTTATTGATCTACCAGTTGATGGGTATCTGTGTTGTTTCCAGTTTGGGGCCATTATAATAAAACTGATAATAAGAAAACAAACAACCCAATTTTTTTAAATGGGCAAAAAATTTAGACATACACTTCATCAGAGAAGACAAAACCAGAGAAAACCAGAAGGTTTTCATAAGCACAAAAAGATAATCCATATAATCATTTGTTAGAAAAATGCAGATTAAAACTATGAGTTACCACTTCACACATTTTAGAATGCTAAAATAACAAAAGCCCACAAACACACAAAAATTTGGCAATACCAAGCACTGGTGGGGATGCTGAGCAACTAGAACTCCCTGACACTGCTGGTGGGGATACAAAATGGTACAGTTACTTCAAAATGCAGTTTGGCAGTTTCTTATAAAATTAAGTATGCCACAACCATGCAACCCAGCAATCTCACTCCTAGGTATTTACCCAAAAGAAGTGAAAACTTATGTTCTCACAAAAACTTGTATGTGAATGTTTATAGCAAGTTTACTTATTTATTTATTTATTTTATTTTTTCAGTTTTTTTTATTAGTTTCTGCATTATAACAAAGTGAATCAGTTATACATATACATCTGTTCCCATATCCCTTCCCTCTTGCGTCTCCCTCCCTCCCACCCTCCCTATCCCACCCCTCCATATAGCAACTTTATTTATGGTTCATGATTAACTTCCCTTTTAAGATGTATAGGCAATTGTCTTCTAATGGGTTTCCTAAAACTCCTTTGGTTTATTTTAGTTTTCCAAAGTTCACAGACCTGGGCATCTCAGTGATCTTTTAAAAATAATTAAAAGACTACAAAATAGAACCGCCTACTTCCTTGGTGGTCACGAACCTCTATTCTTAGGAGCTTGCTGTTGAGTCTTAATCCTAGAGGAGAGTTTAAACAGGAGCTCACCTTGTTATTGCCACTTCCAGAGCCAGGAAGCATAAAAAGAAACAAGGTGGCATTCTGACCCCTAACTGTTCTTAACCTTGACTCCCTCCTTCACCCCACTTTGCTCATCCCCCAAAGAGATACCAGCTACATCAGGGGCCTATGGAAAGTAAAGCAGATAAAATGTGCCAGCATTTTGATCTTTCAATGTTGAGTTTAAATAAAAACATCATTTATAATTGCTAATATTTGTCTTATCTTCATGCTCAACTGGAAGCTCCTAATTGGGAAGGACTGTGGCTTTTTGGGTCAATTCTGGTACATCATTGAGCATAGGTGTACTTGTTTTTAATAAACAAGGCTTTATTGGAACACAGCCACACCCATTCATTTATATCTTGTCTACGGTTACTTTTGCTTAACAGTGGCAAAGTTGAGTAGCTGAGAGACAGACAGAACGACCCATACAACCTAATGTATTTATAGTCTGGCCTTTTATAGAAGAAGTTTGCTGACTCTTGATCCAACAGAATCGCCCATTTAATCATTCAATTAATATGAATTATCAGTGTACTATTTGTATAGCATTGTATAGCTACAAATTACTAACATTTGTGTACCATTTTATATCTTCAGGTATGAACAAATGTCTGCTCACATCAATCATTTCATTACAGAATCCCATTAGCCCTATTAAGTCGGCTATTATTATTATCACCATCTCCCTTTATAGACAAAATAGGCTCAGAAAGAATGAATGAACTTATTTGTAAGAGGTGAAGCCAGAACTGGAAACTATCTCGTTTCTCCAAATCTTCTGCTCTCATCACAAATAAACAAAATGTAATAAATAAAAATACAGCACACACACAGCCGATCAGTTAGTAGACAAGCTAAGATCACCTTGGATTTTCATCTGCTTAATGCTCCATTGAACTCTTTCAATTAAAGTAAGTTCCACACAAAGTTCACATGTCCTCTGAGATGATGTCCCCACTTACCCTTATTACTGACACTTTTAGAGATTGCTTAACCTACAAAACACTGCTCTTTGTTACAAACTCTATTCCTTGTATACATATCAGTTAATTATATTCATTACTTATCAGAGTTGACTCGGGTTTTATGGGAATGAAAGCTTAGACAATTTCTGGGGACTTCTTTAAGAAAATGAATACAAAAATATCTTCCTTTTGCAAATCTTACAAAAACCATGTGCACTTATCAATAGGCCCCCTCCCCAGGGCCCTGAAAGGGGCCCTAAATTTTAAGCTTCATTATAATAGTAAATCCTCCTCTGTGTATTATCTTTCCCCCTAAAGAAAGGAAACTCATATAATCCAGGTTGAGTTCCTAGCAAAGAGTGGAGCCTTCTGACTGAGCAGACTAATCATTTAAATCTGCCACCCCCATCACCTTCTCTTAAAGCCACAAAACTGAAAGCACTATGCCAATTCTCAGCAAATTCTCTCTTTAGCCTAGAGCAGTGGTTTTCTAAGTGTGGTCCATGGATGAAATTAGCCTCACTTGGGAACTTGTTGCTACTGAATCAGAAACTTTTGAGGATGGGACTCAGCCGTCCTTGTGTTTACAGAGACCTACAGCTCATTCTGATGAGTGCTCAAGTTTGAGCATCACTGGCTATTAGGCCATACATTCCACTTTCTCCACTCATGTAGAAAATTTTTTGATGGAAAGAGAGGAGACTATATCATTTAAGCAAGTTCATAATTTCTCTTTAAGAACAAAACAATCTAATCATCAATTTTAACAGTAAGTGTTCCCAGTTTTAGAATTCTGGAAAACTATGACATGTGAGATGTGTCAGGATTAACCAGGAGGAGAGAAGCAAATGCTCATAGCTCAAAGTCTACTTTGATGACTTCTGAGTGCACTGATGATAAATTTAAGTGAATTCATGACTTATTAACTGAGTGGGAAATGTATATTTAAACACTCCTGATATAGTCAGAAGACTGAATCAGTAATTCCAAACTCTGAATCATCTTAGAAGTTGAAGGAACTTCCCACAAAAGACCTAAATTACTTACCTCAAGCAAAATTCCTTATTTTCAAAGAGTAGGAGTTGGACCAAATTGGCCCTTTTAACCACCAATGAGCCATTTTATTATTTTAACCACCAAGGACCTCTTATTTTAATATATATTTCTTATACAAATAACAAGCTAGTTTGATTTGTCCCCATGCCACTTTTCTCTGTTAATCAAAGGTATACTTAGCCACTACTCATAACTTCTGATCAGCATGAGCTAACCAATGTTGCCACTCTGAGCTGATGTATTTTCATCCCCGCCGGAAGCAAAGACCCTTACCATTTTAGCTGGCCCGCTTATTTTGCACAAATGCGTAGTTTTCCCTTTGCCCTCTCCTCACCTACAAAATGCAAATAATAAAACCTGCCTCCTAACGCTGTTATTAAGAATTAAAATTAAAAGACAAAACAAACAAAACCAGATATAATGTGATTAGCACCGCCTCTGGTGGATGGTGGGCACCCAGCTATGGCAGTTGTGCTTCCCATGATTATGAATTAGGCTGTTAGAAATCTTGAAATGGGCTCTCTAGTGCACACCTGTGATCCCCTTTTCTGTAAAACACCACATCACCCCAACCTATGTGGCAGCAGCAGGCCCCCGGGTGACATCTTGTATGAAGTGACCTGGCCAGTCAGTCTGACCAGGATGGGCACCTGGTCTATGCTGGGTATGAGTCTCTTCCCTTAGGAATTTAAAATTGAGAGACTACACTCCAAGACTGGCTGGAAAAGAAATGTACGGGGTCATTTTCTACCATAAGAACTAAGAAGCAGAGACGAGAACAAAGCCAAGAATAGAGGTGAAAGATAGAAGTGATCCTGATACTACTTCAAACCCTGTTCTGTCCTCTTGGGCATCCCGCTGCCTCAGGGTTCCAGAAGACACCCAAATCGTCTTTTGCTTAAGATCACTCAAATCATTTTCTGTTGCCTGTGATCCATGAGCTTTCACCCCACCCCACACTGTGGTGGAACCCCATGAGGACTGAGGTCAGTTCCAACTTGGTGATGTATGACCCCAAAAGCAGTCACTGGCTGTGAGCATGGCTGTTCCTCAGCATGCACCATGTAGCCACATCTTCCAGTATGTGGGAGTCAAAAAGGAAGGGGGCCCTTAGGCAAGACATACATTGTTTTTTTTTTTTTTGCGCTACACTCTTTTCCTCTCCCCTCTCTTTACCTCCAGGCTGTGTCTCCTCAGGGCTCCAGCCTCCTCTGCACAGGCCACCATGGCTGTGGCTCTGCTGGGTAGCCTTCACCTCCTTGGGCCCTTCAGCTTCCTGCTGTTGCTGATCTCTGAGTGCCTCCCTGTCTCCTGTTTGCTTTTCAACTCTTTCATCACCCATGTCACCAAGTCCATTAAATTCCTTCTGCTTCAAATATTTAGAGCAGTTGTTGTGTTCATCATTGTGCCCGACCGATAGACTATGTAAACATTTACTGTCATTATTTTATTTTATTTTTTAAAAAATATATTTGATTTATTTATTTTTTATTTTTGGTTGCGTTAGGTCTTCGTTGCTGCATGCGGGCTTCTCATTGCGGTGGCTTCTCTTGTTGCAGAGCATGGGCTCTAGATTGTGGGCTCAGTAGCTGTGACGCACGGGCTCAGTTGCTCCGCAGCATGTGGGATCTTCCCGGACCAGGGCTCGAACTCATGTCGCCTGCATTGGCAGGGGGACCCTCAACCACTGCACCACCAGGGAAGCCCTACTGTCATTATTATTGTTGCTGTTGCTATTGTCATCATTGTTTCGTACACCTCAGAGGAAGCTCTGGAGGAAACTGAGACTCAGGAGGTGAAGTGAGTTAACCAGGATGCCACGGCTGGTGGGTGACAGACTCCAGCATGAAACCCTTTTCACTCAATCTCTCCTTCTACGTACGGAGCCTTTGAATGGGCTGGTATCTTTGACTCTAATTATTCTGAATTTACAATGTATGTCTTTGGGGCTTCCCTGGTGGCGCAGTGGTTGAGAGTCCACCTGCCAATGCAGGGGACACGGGTTCGTGCCCCGGCCCGGGAGGATCCCACACGCCGCGGAGCGGCTAGGCCCATGAGCCATGGCTGCTGGGCCTGCGCGTCCGGAGCCTGTGCTCCGCAGCGGGAGAGGCCACAACAGTGAGAGGCCCGTGTACCACACACACACACACACACAAAAAAAAATCCATTTTATTCCTTCCGGTGGTGTGGCAAACAAAGACAAAAGACCACATTGTTGCCTGCACTATGTGTCTGTTGTTAGACAATGCAAATGTTTTAAACGTTTAATATTCAAACACTGTATTTATGCTGTTTTACCCACAAATGAATGTATGGGGTGTTCTTGGTCCTTTTGAGCACTGCAAACTGCTCCATGCCGGGAGCTGCTACAAAGTCAGAGCCCTCCTGATTCACAATCAGGTACTGAAAACAAGTTTTCCCATTGCATGCATGGTCACAGCACTCTAGAACAATTCTCTCCTTCCTTTCTTCCTTCAATAGATATTTATCAAGAAATCACCAAATTTCAGACATGATGGGTAAGTACTGAGACTATTCAATATTTGACCCCCCCCTTTTTTTTTTTCAGTTTTTACCTTTCTTATATCAAAGTTATTGTTAACCAATGACTCTGGGGCAAGCCAACTGTGTAAGGGCCTAGATGAAGTAATAATTCCAATAATTACTTGTTCAATACTCATGCTGTGTCATGCCTATGTCCTACTCCATGGCCATGGCAGACATGACTAACAGATCACAGAATCCCTCACCCAAGCCTGGATCTGGTTTCCTGGCTCTTCTCCACCCAGCATTTCAGGCCCTTCATGTCATGAGAGCCAAGATGGTGAGTAACCCCTACTTCCTAACCTAGCATTAGCATAAACATTTCTTAAAAATAAGGCAAATGTCTAAAGGGACTGCTTTATAAACAAACTAGGCTAGAATTTTAGATTCTGAAGGCAGACAATGAAGTATGTAAAACCACAAAAGCATTTGAGAAAAAAATTGGCTTTGGTATTTCTTTCTTTAAACTTTTGCATTAGTTTCCTTGCCAATTACATAACTGTTTACTTTTCTTCACAGCCTTAATGTTGTGGAGGCTTATTACCTATGGTACTTATCACTAAATAGTAATATTTAGTAAATACTAAAATTTATTGGAATTCACGTACACTAACATATCAGGTTCTATATACTACTTTAGAAATGGAAAAATATGAGGTCACCCCACTATGCACATCTGTATTTCTTGAAAGGAACAAAATGCAAATGAATACGCACTACATTACCTTCAAGCTTAACTGGCAGAGAGAAAAAACATTCAAGTGTCTAAAAATGTAGGTACCACATCATGTTATACATCATTTTGGAGGAAGACATAGTGCTCTGGCAATAAACTGCTCATCCGTGAAATGAAATAACCCTTCTAGGAAAGGATGATTAATTATTTAATAAACATTGTGTATTTTTAGATTCACTAAGAAAAATAAATGGGAGGAGCCAAAGAATGCCAGCAGCAACCAAAAGCCGGAAGAAGAGGCAAGGAATTGATTCTTCCCCAGGCTTCTGGAGGGAGTGGGACCCTGCCCACATCTTGATTTTGGCTTAATGAAACTGATGTTGAACTACTGGCCTCCAGACTGTGAGAGAACAAATTTCTGTAGTTTTTTAAGCCAGCAAATGTGTGATTATTTGTTACAGCAGCCTTAGATAAACTAAGACACTGACCTGCTGAATTCAAGCTGGGAATTTTGCTGTGTGGCCCCTTCAGCTTTGCTATGACCCAAACGCCAGGAGATATACCCCTATCCTGGTTAGGAGCTTTCAACTCTTTTTCTGAAGCTTCCTTCTCCCCTCCCCTGTGTGATCCTCAGCACAAGTAAAAAAAATTGGGGTGATCATATTAACAACTACAAGGAATAGGAAAAACCACTGGCCCAGGATTTAGAATTCATGGTTTCAGATATCGCTCAATCACTTTTTTTCTGGTGCAACACTAAGCAAGTCATGTGCAAGTTCTGGGTCTCATTTTCCTGATCTGTTAAAGGCATAATACTATGTCCTTTGGTCCCCGAAAAGATTAAAGGAGATAGTGTACACAGAGCCTTAAACTATAAAGTATTATATTAAAATATGGAAAGGGTTCTGATTATTCTCCCTTCTCTCCTTCATACAATTAAAAGCATTTTTAAGCACCTAATATAAGGACAGCATCATGCTGAGTTACATACAAGGAAGTATAAAAACATGGTGCTGGCTATCAGGGAATTTACAATCTAACTGGGGAGACGCACACATTTACAACATTAAGTAACAACATAAGGTTGAAAGATTAAGTGCCACTAAGATCTACATGATGCGGAGATAAAAGAGATCATAGGGCACTGCAGTGATGTGAATATCCAGTCCCCTTCCTAGGGAAGTATATCTCCCCATCCCCTGAAGTCAGGCTTGGTCATGTAACTTTGCTTTGGCCAGTGAAATGTGAACAAAAGTGTTGTGTTGTTCCCAGGCAGAAATTTTAAGAGCCAATGCATCTTTTCCTCCTGATACCATGGCTGGCAATACTCTAGTCTAAATAGTGACTGTATCATCTGCCTTGGACACAGAATGAGGACAATACTACAAGGAGCAGTACCTCCAGACAACATGCCACAGACATTTAGTAGAATGAGGACTGTTACTGAGTCTTCTGGTTGTTACTGAAGCATAACCTAGCCAGTGCTGACTGATGCAAATAGTGACAGAAAGGCTAACAGAAAAGGTGGGACCCTAAGTCATAAGGACAACAGTGTCATCTAGAACTTGTATAGGGCTTGGTAGTTATATTACAAAGTGCTTCATGGGACTTAAGAACTCATTTAATTACTTCCTATTACTATTCCACTTAGTACTGCCCATGAAGGCAGGAACCATGAAGTGCTTGTTCAGAGCTATATCCTTGGTGCCAAGCATAGTGGCTGACACATATTGGGGACTTAATACATGGGTGTCTACTAAGTTCCCAGAGAGACAGATGGGACCATACAAGAGAGGAGGAAGGAGGGAGAAAAGAAATTCCATAGCTTGACACTTCAAGGGAGGAATAAGGACGATATGGCCTTGGACATGATGAAAGCCACCTTGATAGATCATTTAAAAATACACAGGTAGGGCTTCCCTGGTGGTGCAGTGGTTGAGAGTCTGCCTGCCGATGCAGGGGACGCGGGTTTGTGCCCCGGTCCGGGAGGATCCCACATGCCGTGGAGCGGCTGGGCCCGTGAGCCATGGCTGCTGAGCCTGCGCGTCCGGAGCTTGCACGTCCGGAGCCTGTGCTCCTCAACGGGAGAGGCCACAACAGTGAGAGGCCCGCGTACCGCAAAAAAAAAAAAAAAAAAAAAAAAAAAAACACAGGTACAATTATGGTTAAATTGTAAAGCTTAAAAAAAAAAAAAAGATGGTGCCCCTTCCAGATGATGACAGCCATTTCTGTTCTCCTCCTGCCCTGATTAACATACCTCTTTGCTATAATCTGTTCTAACAGCATGATTTCAAGGCATAAGACAATGATTAACATTATGATTAAAAGTGACCCAAGATTTAAAGACTTAAGATATACACCATCTTCTTTTTTTTTTAAAGAAGCACTCTAATTCGTACAGTATAGACATATTAAAACCTTATCTTTTATTAAAAAAAAAATTTTCTCTCCCTTTTATTTCAACCCTTGACTTAGTGAATTTAATGAATAGGATTAGGCTTTATCTTTCTTTCTTTTTTTTTTTTTTGCTGTACGCCGGCCTCTCACTGTTGTGGCCTCTCCCGTTGCGGAGCACAGACTCCGGACGCGCAGGCTCCGCAGCATGTGGGATCTTCCCGGACCGGGGCACGAACCCGTGTTCCCTGCATCGGCAGGCGGACTCTCAACCACTGCGCCACCAGGGAAACCCTATCTTTCTTAATAAATATCTTCTAAGTTTCTCCTAAGTCGAACAACAACAACAAAACCCAAAGCAACTCAAGCTAGAAGCTATATAGAGATAAATCAAAATATTTCCTCTAGGCAATAAAGGGGCACAGACAATTACTCTAGGCCACCAAATTTGGGGGGGGAAATATATTAAGAAATTCCACACCATCCATTAGACGTAATGCTTTTAGTAATTGCTGTTTATCTTTGTAACAAGATCCCTGGTGGTGGAGAAAACTAGTCTGGTAAAGCAAGTACCTTAAGGGCCGAGGTGATTTCTGCGACACTATTATTCTCTAAATCATGAAGAAAGCCACAAATGTCATTTAGATTGGTCAATAAATATTAATTGTCTGCAAAGATATATTTTAAAATTTGCTGTTCTTAAAGCCACCCACGTATTGTACAGGGGGAAAAAAACACTCAAAATACTCCTCATTGCAAAATGCATAGCATTTACCAATTATTGAATAATAGGGAAATCAGAAAAAAAATCTGTATTTTAAACACTCTATTGTTAATGGGGCATTACAGCTGGACTCTGTTTACTTATTAAAATTTATATCCCATTTGCTTCCCAAAAGAATTAAATAGTTTACAATGAAAGGCACACATTCTATCAGGCTCTTAAATTAGAAAGTAAAATTTGAAACCAGATGGAAGGACGAAGTGAGTCTATAAATCAGTTAGGCTAAATATTAATTTGAACCACATTCAACCATTTCTGATCCACAAAAAAGGCAGTCATGTAGTTCAGTCTATTATCATTACAGCAATTGAGGGTTTGATTTAACACAAAACTTCCTGGCAGAAAGGGAAAGGTGAAAAAGTACGCAATTTTCACTGTAGGCCAAATTCTCTGAGAATTCTCGGACTGCACTGAAAGCTATGCTTGTGAGAATACCACACTTCTCAGTGCAGGCATGGGGGTGGAGTGCTAGGCAAAGGAACATCTAAAAATAGAGATCTGTGATAACAGATTGTGATATAGAGTCATCATTCAGAATCCCTAGGTCAGTGTAGTTCAGTGTTTTCTAAACTGGCGGGCTCTAGAAACGCCACTGGTTCCCTGAAGTTCATTGGTAGGAAGCAATTAATGTGTTTTATGCTCACCAAGTTTTAAGTGCAGGACAGCTTAGAGCCTTCAACAGCTAAGCTGTGTATTCAGGACTCTCTGAGAGCAGGACGTTTCCAAACATTAATTGTCTGTGGAATCTTTTAAAATTTAAACACCAGGTATTAAGCTGGTAGAGTGTTCAGTTCAAAGACTTTTTGGAAAAGTTAACCAAAGATCAGTGTTATTCAAACTATAATCAATTAATGGTCACAAACAGCGTTTTGAAAGTTAAATAGAACAGAGTGTAGCAAAGAAACAAATCAAGGAACAGAACACACTGCGAATATAAGTACTGTCGTGTAAAACTTTTGTGTGAGTCAAGGAAAGAGAGAGAGGCGGGAGGGAGAAAAACTAGGTCATGCCATAAACTGTATTTCTTACAGGTTAGGACAAAATAGCTTGAAAGCCAATGACACAGAAAAATAGATGACTATAAAGAACGTGGGCATTCACACACAAATTTTTAAAAATCTAATAACTGTCCATGCAAAATTTATTTTCACGTGGGTAGATACACACATATAATAATCAAGTTAAATAAAGCTTCTTCCTTCAGAGGTGCTGGGGTGTAAGTTCCCATAGGCTCTGGCTGTGCCCCAGAGGAGGGAATAGTCAGTTCAATCCAAGGAAACATAAAGGTCTCACCAGGAGGGTTTAGAAAATGAGCAGGCAGGAAAGGGCAGTGCGGCGCAAGGGCACAAGCCGGTGCAGCTGGGCATGTGCACTTGGCCACCATACTGGACGAGAGGTGGAAGAGCCTGGGGAGGGGCAGCTGACTTAAGTATTAAGAGGCCAAAGCACTAGGGTCTGACCACTCCCTACATGTGGTAGGGGTAAGAGGACCCCCAAGTTGTTGACTGTGTAGCTGACTAGATGGCAGAACCATGAACCACACTGGACTAAGGGCAAAGGTGACCTGGCCATAGGTTAGCCAAGCAGGCGCCACGCACACACGACTATCTACGGCCTTGTGGTTCGCAGTAAGGAGAGAAGCTTCTTTCATGAGGCAGCTGAACTCGCTGGAGTTCAGACAGATGCTTACAGATTTAGGAGTGATTTGTGTCCTCTTAGCCTTATCCCAATCCCCATTCCAGTTATGCCCAAAGGCAGATGGGGGCTTCCCTGGTGGCGCAGTGGTTGAGAGTCTGCCTGCCGATGCAGGGGACGTGGGTTCATGCCCCGGTCCGGGAGGATCCCGCATACCGCGGAGCGGCTGGGCCCGTGAGCCATGGCCGCTGAGCCTGCGCATCCGGAGCCTGTGCTCCGCAACGGGAGAGGCCACAACAGTGAGAGGCCCGCGTACCACAAAAAAAGAAAAAAAAAAAAAAAAAAAAAGACAAAGGCAGATGGGGTGGGAGGGCTGCTGAGGGGTCAGGGCCAGGGAGAATCAGACACTTTCGATCTGAACTAAATATCTATTTCACAGATTTGGTAATCAAAGAAATGATACTGGTGCCTCTACTGGTGCTGTATGTAAAATTCCTGCAAAACTTATCCCATAGGCTGTCGTTCTCTATTTAGTTTGTCTCCTGGGACCGACCTGGTTTCGGTGCCCTCCTAGAAAACATTTGGTTCTACTGGGCTACAGACTGAGACTTAGATTTTTCTGGCTTTGTTTCCAATAAATTGATACTTGGGAGTTCTCCTTTAGCGGGTGGCAAGAAAGGATTTAGAGATGAAGAGGCAGGAGCCTCAAACAATTTTCCAGTTACAAAGGGACCCTCCTTTGTATCATGACCTGCCCCATTCTGGGCTGGGCGACTCAGGGTACAGGGCCCGGATGCGTGAGCCCAACCTGAATGCGGATCTCCAACGGGCCAGGGTGCTCTGTGCAGGTAAAAAGGAGCCTTTGAAAACAGAGCTGGAGCCACTCACCCAAAGAGGCAGAGTTGGCAAGACAGGGGAGATGATTAGGCCTAGAGAAGCAATTAGAAGCACAAGGCACTGCCTGGGTAGAGAAAGGCAGTCCTCATCTGGTTGGCCCTTTCTACTCATGGCAAGCCCCCTGCCGCATTACTTGACAGTTCTGTTTGCCACGTCAGCAAGCACTGTACGCAGCCTCCCCCAACCCCGGGCTCCTTCAGAGCCTGTAACTGGGCACCCCTAACCCCAGCCCATCCCACCCCAGTACTTTCAAACACTCCTTGCCCTTGGGCATGCTTCTGGTGTAAAATAACAGGTAGAATGACAAAATTTTCTACGTTTTATTTCTTACTCCCCCTACCATCCAACTTCTCTGGATATGTGAATGGCACCAGATCCAGTCTGTCACACCCACTCTGTGTTCCTTTATTTATAATCTAAATGATTCTTCCTGGGTTTAGAGAGATTTACTCTTTCCACTGAAAATGAACTCCTTGGCTCACATATTTTTCATTTGGCCCCAAGCCTGATTTGGTATTTCCAATCTCTGGCCACTGCGACAAAGCCTGCCTGATTCTGCTCCCAGGACTTTTTTACCCTCAGAAATTGAGTCCTTGCCTGAGGACTCTGACTTTAATTTCTTAATTCTTGTTTTCGATTTCCTTTCTCTTCTTTACTTTTCTAAAGAGCAGTTCCCCAGGGCACTCTTTGGGAGCTGCCTAGAAAAGAAGAATTCTCAGTTGAAGTTATAATAAGAAACAGGGCACCCGGTGCTGGAGCCCAAAGGTTGTGTGCCGCTAAGAGGGAAAACAGGGAACATAACTCGGTCGTCCTCTTGCCGAAGGAGAGAGGCCAGCGAGCTGGAGGAGAAGAGAAACTTGGGCCTCAGTGGGAGCTGGTACAGCTCATGCTGACACAGACAGGTATGACAGCAGCAGGGAGTCTTGGATCCCAAGTGACTGGACTGAAAACTCATTACAGGATAATTTTCATAAATTCTCACCTTTCTCTATTAAAAAAATAACTCCTGCATACACAATTCATTGCCAGGCTTTAATTCACAGCTGTGATACATAAGCACCAAGTCTGGTTTAAGAAGAGGGTTAGAAACACACTAAGCCACTTGGTTGGGGCAGGGAGAGGGGAGTGTCTAAACATCAGTGTTGGCCTTTGAAGAGGCATCACGTCATCAGTCAAGACTCACAGGGAACCAATAATGGAAGAGTTTTAGATATTTAAAGTCAAAGACAAAATAATGCGAACCTCCCATGTTTTAAATTTTCTCCTGATTTTTATAATCTGTTACAGTTGACCCAGGGTAATATTTCAAGGAAATATTAATTCTTAATAAAAGTATTGCCCCTGGGGACAGTGCCTGACAGTTCTATGAAAGCACCTTCACATCTCTGCCATCCCAGCAAAAATCCCCACTGCAGATGGAGAGGCTGGGACACTAAGTCCCCAACACCAGTGCCAGGGAAGAACCATGATTAAATTGCACATGGTAGGATTCCTATACCAGTATTCCTTCTCTTGACCAACCTGGCTCTCAAAAACTTGACAGAATTATATGTGGGGAGACTCCCTGAATTCCACCCGACGTTCTCAAATTCGTCTTCTCCAGTAACCAACTGTGCACCATGATATTGTAATATAATAAGAAATATATATTTGGTTTTCGTCCATGATTCCTGACACAAAGCTTCCAAGACCGTTGTAATTTCCTGAGTGGTAGGAGCATCTTCTATCATAATATTTGGTCTTAGACCCTGGTTCCTGACACAAGAGCTTTCAAAACCCTTGGGCTCTCCAGAACGACAAGAGTAACTTTTTGCACATGAATGAGATGTCTGGGGGCCCTTACATAGTTTCAGCGTGAGGGCTGCTCCCAGAAAGACCAGGTTGTGATTAAAGGGTTGGAACTTACAGTCTCACCCTAACCTCCAGGGAAGGGAGAAGGGCTGGAGACTGAGCTAGTCACCAACAGCCAATGATTTAATCAGTCAGCCTATGTAATGCAACCTCCGGAAAAACCCTAAACAATGGGGTCAAGAGAGCTTTGGGGGTCGGGGGTCAGAGAACACATTCAGGTGCCAGGAGGGTGACATACCCCAAACTCCACGGGGACAGAAGCTGATAACCCTTCTGGACCTCACCCTTTGTGCTTCCTCATCTGGCTGTTCTTTTGTATCCTTTATAAGAAACTGGTAATAGTAAGTAGTGTTTTCCTGAGTTCTGTGAACCGTTATAGCAAATCATTGAACCTGAGCAGAAACCTCCATGGGAACCTCTGATTTATAGCTGCTCTCGGGCACATGTAGGGGTGGCCTGGACTTGTGACTGGCATCTGAAATGGGGGCAGTCTTGTAGGGACTGAGCCCTTAACCTGGGGCGGGGAGGGGTCTGGGCTAACTCCTGTGTCAGAATGGAATTAAATTGTGGGACACCCAGTTGCTGTCGGCAGAGACCTGGAGAGTTGCTTGGTGTGGAAAACTGACACATTTGGTGTCAGAAGTGTTCTGTGAGTGAAACGAATCAGAGGAGCTGCATTATGCTCTAAATCACTGGATTCACCAGGAAGCCCAAAATCTCAGATGATTACATTTAAGTAAAAGAGTTCAAGGTGGGGCTTCCCTGGTGGCGCAGTGGTTGAGAGTCCGCCTGCCGATGCAGGGGACACGGGTTCGTGCCCCGGTCCGGGAAGATCCCACATGCCGCGGAGCGGCTGGGCCCGTGAGCCATGGCTGCTGAGCCTGTGCGTCCGGAGCCTGTGCTCCGCAATGGGAGAAGCCACAACAGTGAGAGGCCCACTGCCGCAAAAAAAAAAAAAAAAAAAAAAAGAGTTCAAGGTGATAATCTGTGTACGAAAAACAGTGACTATCCATTCATCTGCGATAACGTAAGGCCTTTAGCGATTTATCAAACACTTAATCATTTGTTGAGTATATACGACAGGCCAAGTGACCAAGTGATGTTTTGGGTTACAATAGTTACAACTTTTTCTGCTCTCTAAGACACGAATCCATGTCTGCGTGGGTCATTAGGCTTCTTCTCCGCTGACACTACTCTTACTTCTGGTTTCGGAAGGTTCTAAGTGTTCCAAGAAGATCGCAGCACTTTCAAGACTGACAGAGAATCACTGGAGCCTAGTATGATGGATCACCCTCATGCTACATTCGGAATGGGCGATCCCTCACCTGGATTGGGACTCAGGGGAAGCGTGAGATGGAAGTTGCTCAGGGATCATCATCAGAATTTTTTGCTGTTGACACGACAATCTCAAGCTCCCACACCACACCGCCTGGTGCTGAAACATGCTTATGAGAAACAGTGGATTATGCACTGAACCAGCTATCAAAACACAGGATGCGTTCTTCAGAAGAAACTGTTGTCTTCATATATCCACTAAGGAAGGATCGGCTTGAAGACACTCTCAAGGCATTCCTCTGAGGGAAACTTTTCTTAGACAATCACTTACAATGTCTTTCCTTACAGGTTATTCTAGATTGAAAGTATTAGCAAGCATCCCAGCATGATTAATAGAAGGCAAGAAGGCCACTTCTATAGAGATAAAATATAACTATGGTGTAAGTCAGTGGAATGGCCAAGTAAATCCTGATGCCTCTGCTTACCATGTGTCTATATTAAAAAGAAATTAGCTCTAGAGGTCAAGATAATACTGGAACATAGGGAGAGAATTACTGCTCTCTCCCTGAGACTTTTCTCCCTGAGGCAAGGCAGCATATACCTTAGATTAAATTTTTATCAGATCTTGGAATTCCATCAATCTTTCATTACTGGCTGGCTCAGAGAACCCTCTGACTACATGTCATTAGGAAGCTCTCCATCCTCCCTGTGAAGACCCGCCTCCCTCCATCACTCCTAGGAAAAGAAACAGTGGCAAAGGGAAAATAGAGATAACTTTCAATTAGATCAAAAACCAAGAGGCCTGGTACTTCCCTGGTGGTGCAGTGGTTAAGAATCTGCCTGCCAATGCAGGGGACACGGGTTCGAGCCCTGGTCCGGGAAGATCCCACATGCCGTGGAGCAGCTAAGCCCGTGTGCCACAACTACTGAGCCCGCACGCTAGAGCCCGCGAGCCACAACTACTGAGTCAGTGTGCCACAACTACTGAAGCCCACGTGCCTAGAGCCCGCGCTCTGCAACAAGAGAAGCCACTGCAATGAGAAGCCCGTGCACTGCAATGAAGAGTAGCCCCCACTCTCCGCAACTAGAGAAAGCTTGCATGCAGCAACGAAGACCCAACGCAGCCAAAAATAAATAAATAAATTTATTTTAAAAAATGTGTATGTTGAAAACATTAAAAAAAAAAAAAAAACCAAGAGGCCCACTATTTCTAAAATCCTGTCACCTAAAACAGAACTGCCCTTTATCACTGGCAACTTCCACCAATTTAGAAAGGACGTCTCCTTGGCATACATGCTGTTGTGTCACCACAATGTGCAAAGCTGAACATAAAGAACAGCTCCACTCACTTGCTCTCCTGAATGCCCTCCTCAGGGCAGGCACGCCCTCATGCTGCCTCCTTTAGTCAGTGCTAATTCCATTTAAGGGTCAACTCGGGAGCATGCAGGCAGGAGACAGGAACCACACCAGTTACTGGGACAGAAAGATCATTTAAAGACCTGTAACTACAAAACTAAAAAGGGAATAGGAAGAAGTTATCATGGAGGCAGCAATTGCAAGAGGGGGCTGTGACCTGGAGGGTGGAGAGAACAAAGGGCAGAGGTTGGAGTTATCAAAACCTAGAAGCTTGGAGAAGCCCCATGGTGCAAAACCTCTGACACTGAGGAGGTAGTGCTGCTGGGCTGGTGTCTCTAGACTGGAAGCAGGGTCGGGACTCAGACCTTTAAAGAGGGCACCCGAGCCAGTGGCACGGGTAGCTCTGAAGAAGGGGAATGATTAACGGTTCTGCATTTCTGTGAGTGCTAGGAAAACTGCGTGAGAACTGACACAACGTGATGAAGAAGTTGTTCTAGGATGATGCTCACAGACACGGGAAGCAAGTTCCTTCTCGTTCCTCCAGCCTTGCAGCCCCTTCTAGTCAGAGTCTAACGAGCAGCAAACTAGAGAAGCAGAAACGTTTTTGCAGAGTCCCAGCTCCACTCTCACAAAGCGAGCAGAGAAGGATGGGTTTGGAGCTGAGGGACAGCAGCTTAATAACTGGCACAGGAAACAATAGGTCACAGGCTGGGAACACTGAGGTGATTCCTTTTCATACTGTGTAAGAGGCTAGTTGTTTCACCTCATCTTTTTTAATAGTGGTATTAACTTGGCAATTGTTGGCCCAGCTAGAGACTCCATTTCCCAGAATCCCTTGCAGCTGCATGTGGCCAAAGGGATATGAACAGAATGTGGGCATAATGTTGCATGTGCAAGTTCCAGGTCCCCTTCAACTTACAGACAAGTCCCCTGGTTGGTCAGACTAGGAAGACACTGGAAGGATGGCAGAACAGGACTTGCCTTTTACAGAGACTTCCTACAGAAGCCACAACGACTGCCTCATTCTATTCTGAATGAATGTTACTGTAAATGCTCTTTCTGGAAAGAACCAGGCCATGCTGGGTCCTCCACATTTGGGTCCCCTATTCTTTTTTTCCTTTACTTAAAAAATTTTTTTTAATAAATTTATTTTATTTTTATTTATTTTTGGCTGTGTTGGGTCTTCGTTGCTGCACACGGGCTTTCTCTAGTTGAGGCGAGCAGGGGCTACTCTTCGTTGTGGTGCGTGGGCTTCTCATTGCGGTGGCTTCTTTTGTTGCGGATCACGAGCTCTAGGCATGCGGCCTTCAGTAGTTGTGGCTCATGGGCTTCGTTGCTCCGCGGCATGTGGGATCTTCCCAGATCAGGGATCGAACCTGTGTCGCCTGCATTGGCAGGTGGATTCTTAACCACTGTGCCACTAGGGAAGCCCATTTTTTCCTTTTTAAAACAACCCATTAAAGATGGAAAAACCATTTTCAGCTCGGGGCCATATTTTGTCAACCTCTGCTTTTAATTCACACCTGTGGTTTCATCTCCTCAAGGAAAGAGACCAGGCCTTGAGTGCAGAGTTCTCCGTCTCCCTGCTGAGCCCAGGTTATGTGAGACCATCCATTATCTCTTGTCAGATTAACAGAGGAGCTCCTATTTGGACAGAGGACAATTCCAGGAGTCTGTCTTTGCCCTGTCACAACTAGATGGGTCACCTAAGGCAAATCATCCCCTTCTGTCCTCAGTTAATCTCTAAAATAAAGAGGTTGAAAGACAGTGGTTATGAAACCACCTTTTACATTTGAAAGCCTACAAGTTACAGTTTTGCATATTCTGACTAACCTCAGTGTTACAGCCAGGATGCCCATGTACCCCCCAACCCCATCCCAAAATTAAGCAGTTTTTTCCAAAGAATCAACACAGAACAACAGTGGCAGGAAAACAAAAGCATGAACTGTGTGTGGCAGGAGACTTCTAAAGCAACTTAAAACCAGGGACTTGGTGGATAAAACCAGTTGGGAATATTCCAAGAGAAGAGAAAACGAAACAAATATTCAGTGCACTTGAGACTTACTATGTTATTTAGATAAAAGTTCCTGAGATCTTAACCAGATAAAACAGTTAAGTCAAAGATAAACAATTGGAAATTTATGAATAATCTATCACACAGTAAGATTTTATTAAAAACTGTTCATCAAAAGCAGGAAAGAGACACATAAAACACCTTCTCAGAAGAGAAGTTCTGCTATACAAACTATAAGCACAAACAGTATCACAGGGTCAACATTTAACATGCATAAGAGAGTGCTTTTTAAAAAGCGCTTGTGCACAATGGCTGTGATGGCTGCTTTTAATTATAAAAGAATTTTACCTTCATTAGAGCAGGCCCAGTGGGGTCTCCACTTATAATGGTTATTTATTACAAGGAATTCCAATTTTTCCTAAAGACAAAAACAGCAGTCTAGTGTTGCCACTAATTTAAATTAATGAGTTTATTGACCAGAGCAGCGTTTCCCAAAGTGTGTTCCATGAGACTGCATTTCCAAGAAGAAAAGGGTGCCAGTCCACATCAGGACAGGAGAACCTCCGAGAGGGTCCAAAGCAAAGGGGCCTGATGCACTTGGTTTAACCCACTTTCCCAACTGACCCTAGATCTTTTTTTTTTCCCTTTCAAGGAAAGTCTATGAACATTTGACCTGATTAGTGCTCCATGGTACACCGACCTGGGAAATCCCACTTATGGGGTCTGAAACCCTGGACTATACCATCCACCCACTTTCCTTTCTCATGGGAAACAGACAGGATTAGCAGATTCTATTGCTTATTGGCAACGTCCAGAAGGATCTGTGTGCCCCTTCCCTTACCTGTCACAAGAGGCAAGGAAAGTCCCAGTTTAAAGTCTCCTATGTTCAGAAGTTATGTCTGCTTGCTACTGATATCTCTTTAAAAGAATAAGGAGGGGGCTTCCCTGGTGGCGCAGTGGTTGAGAGTCCACCTGCCGATGCAGGGGACATGGGTTCGTGCCCCGGTCCGGGAAGATCCCACATGCCGTGGAGCAGCTGGGTCCGTGAGCCATGGCCGCTGAGCCTGCGCGTCCGGAGCCTGTGCTCCGCAACGGGAGAGGCCACAACAGTGAGAGGCCCGCGTACCACAAAAACAAAAATAAATAAATAAATAAAATAAAAGAATAAGGAGAGTGCTGCTTCCCAGGGCCGAATGAATAAATAGGAGAGCTGTGGCCGGATTAGCACAGCCCCTGAAATTGTTGTGAAACCCCTCCCACCCCATCCTTGGAAGGGCAGCCTGCGGGTCCGTAGAGACAAGATGAGAGATGGCACTGTGGTCACCTGCCCCAATCACTGGCGGCAAAATGCCAGTTCTACAACCCAGGGCCTCCTTCCCACAGGGGTGGAAGCAGAGCAGGTCAATCTGGGTGCTCCCTGGTGCTGCCTGTGATTGGAAATACAAGGCTCATGAAACCCCTTTCACCAGTCCCATCTCTGGGAGCCTTGACATTTATCTCACTGTGATCAAAAGGAACCGAAGTAGGAGGAGGGAGCCCTCCCTTTGCCTGGCAGTAATGCACATGGGCTCCAAGAAATGCCATAATAAAGGCAGGCGTGACTCTCAAGAACAAGTCAAAAACGTCAGTCCAGTCCTGCAACCACCAGCACCCCATAGAGAACCAACGTCTGATGCGATGGCGACTTCTCAGCCATTCATAATAAGAGGCTTCTCCAAATCAACCTGGGGGATCGGTGGGGTGTGTCACAGCTGGATCATCTCCTCACCCAAAGTAAACTTACTCCATAAGTAACTTCTTCAGAGCAACTCAAATCCACTTGAAAGCCTTAAGAAAATGCTAAACCCAAAACAACTTTATAAATCCTGAAATTACATGGCTCAGTGAAGCACTCTGAATTTCAAGACAGACTGTGCCCTTCAAGCCTCTGGTATACATACTTTCCATATTCATTTTAACCACATCAAGAACTTCCCTAAGAGATTCCATTTTCTCGGCAAGGGAGGTTACAAAAGAGAATGTGAAATGGACTCATTTTCTCAAGCAAAATGAAACACTTTTATGTTTTATTCATGCAAAGTGTAAACTCCTTTCCTTTGCAGCATTACAAATTGAATTTGCTCTTGTAAATTGCTGTAAGAAAAAAAAAAGGAATCAAGAGCAAAAGAAAGTATTTTTTTAAAAAAAGCAGGAATACAAAGGCCTTCTTTTAGAGAATGAAAACTCAGGGGTCCAATGGGAGAAATACAACCTTTCACTGACAAACATACTTTTTTATTTACTGTTTCTAAAAGCAATCTAGCTCAAGGGCCCCCAACCACTACATGAGCTTTCTGAGGTCCTGACAGCTGATGCAGAGCCCTCAGTGTATTTCTAAATTACACTTATCTGCTAACATTGAGTAAGAGTAAGAAATGGTTTAAAAAACATGAGTAACTCAGCCCACACTTCAAAAACATAATCAAGGCAAGGTAACCTAATTTACACTGATATCACTGGGTGGCAAGAGGAGTGGCCCTTCCTGCTTTGTAGGACAACTGAACTCAGTGTCTGAAACAGCCTCTCGCCCTCTGTTATCAATGATAAACTGTCCTCGAAACCTCCCTGAGGTCTGACCCCTCCCTCATCCTCCCTGTCTTTGAAAGGAAGCCATGTAATTAGCTGTCTCTTCTAGTGGATGTTGCTTTAATGATTCAAGAGCTAACATTCATTAAGCATTTTCCACATCCCTCATCAGTGGGCCAATTACTATACACACAGAGGCACATACATACACGTGCTTTGTGGTGCTTTGTGGTCCTTATTATCACCGTCATTTCACAGATGAGAGAAAACTAAGCTCAGGGCTTGAATAATTTTGTCGATTGCAATTTGAATCATATTTTCTCCCTGAACAAAGAGCATTTGGCCTTACTTTAAAGAGTTGGGGTGAACTGAAAACCTCATCGATGAAATCCACTCACAAGCTAACCTCAAAAAAACACAACCCCATCCAGTTGTACACGTAAATCATGATCTTCATCTTGACTCCTGTCTTAAAAACAAACTTGGAGGACAGGAAGTAGGGAAGGATCAAGTATCTTACACTCTTCCATCAAGGCTAAATGTTTTTAATGATGCACGAACATCATCAGGTATTTTCCTCTGTAAACTTAATCAATTCATGCCAATGCATCAACTCCAGTGCTCCAGCTCTGCTAAGCAATTGAATGACAGGTATGGATGCATAATCTATCTACTCATTTCCCCCCAAAGCACCTGGTCCAGCTGTCACCGTTCATCACTGTTACAAAAGCTCAAAGACACAACTGTGCTCCCACGAAGGTTTATCCAATCAGCTGTCAGAGGACATTGCAGCTCTCTGTTTTGCAGACCATTTCTCACCTGTGATTCCAGCAAAAATGCTTGTTCTTTGATGAATGCTTAACCACTTTCCTTTCAGGCTTAGGACTTGCAACTGAATCAAAAAACTATCAAATCCACTACTGCCCATCTTTGGAAGACAAAGGATGGCAAAGCCAAGGCACAGCCACCTAGAGGACCCCATGATCCAATAAGCCAGGATGCCCAGGAATGGAGCCACCCCAGGGGAGCAGTCTCTCTGTCGTCTGGGATTTTCAGCAGCTTCTGCAATGCTCTTGCCCCTTTTCAACAGAGCAATAAATAATCATCCTATAGCTTGTCCCTAAATGCTAGGAGATCCTTGGGTATACCTCGAGAGCTGACAAAGATTAATTTAATTCAAGAGTTAGATGCATTTCATGTAGCCCAATTAATTCATAAAGTATCAAAGTATGATGCCTGTGATTACTGTCACTTTATTAGTTAGAATATGTACTTGAAAATCAGAACTTCCTTGTTTCCAGTCACTGGAGAGCAAAAAAGTCACAACACATCTATTAAGAAGTACTTGCTCGGGGCTTCCCTGGTGGCGCAGTGGTTGGGAGTCTGCCTGCTGATGCAGGGGACGCGGGTTCGTGCCCCGGTCCGGGAGGATCCCACATGCCGCAGAGTGGCTGGGCCCGTGAGCCATGGCCGCTGAGCCTGCGCGTCCGGAGCCCGTGCTCCGCAACAGGAGAGGCCACAACAGTGAGAAGCCCACATATGGCAAAAAAAAAAAAAAAAAGAAGTACTTGCTGGCAATGACAAATATTCAGTAGAATTTCAGAAAAATACACATTGAGTGGAACTTTGGTATGACCAGACATTTCAAACGTTAAAAGAGTTCAGCCATCTTCAAACCCCAGAAGCTCCTGATCAGCATGAGTTAATGATCTAAAGCTTGCAATTTGGATAAACAACAAGGTCCTACTGTATAACACGGGGAACTATATTCAGTATCCTATGATAAACCATAATAGAAAAGAATATGTATATCTATGCATAACTGAATCCCTGTACAGTTATACTGTACAGTGTGAATTTTGCTGTACAGCAGAAATTAACACATTATAAATCAACTATACATCAATAAAACAAATTTAAAAAAATAATAAAGCATGTGATTAAAGGCTGTACAACCTCTCCCTTCCAACAAGGCCTCTACAAAGAAAATACCAATAGCAGAGCATCTGAAATAGCTGAGACTCAACTTTAAAACAGACTGCAGAGAAGCCAAAAAAAAAAAAAAAAAGGTGGGAGTTCAGAAAGCCTGGATGAGTAGGGAACTTAGATGAATGAGGATGAGTGGGGGTTGGGGAGAAATACATGGAATCAGAGGCAGGATCCAGAGTTGACAAAAGGTTTGAGGTACAGAAACCAGGAACGGAAGGAGGGTTGATGAGGCAGGGCTAGAGATGTGCTTTAAGTTTTTACATTTCTATAGAGAGTCTACTGTCAAGTTTCATGTTCAGCAACATGCAGTAACAGTGAGGCCTCGCTCCAGGGTTAAGCTAAAACTGGGGCACCAGGTGAGGTGACAAAGGACAGTGCCGGCCCGGGGCACTCACCGGCCGTTGTCGCGGCCCACGCCCCACACACGGATGCTGGCGATGGGCTGCGTGTGGAGCGCACTGTGGTCCATGGGGTCCACCAGGCTCAGCGTGTCGTTCTCCAGGACCAGGTACATGTCCTTCCCCTGGGAGTCAACGAGAAGACAGGTTACCTTCCTCATGAAACCACACGTCTTCTGGATGTCTGTGGCTACCTGGGGGTGTCGGTTCAATGATCAAAAATTCACCCCTGTAATTTGTTCTCCTAAGGGAGAAACATCCCCTCCTGATTAAAAGATTCATAAATCTTTCACCTTCCCCTCACATGCCCAATTTCTCTCTCCTTCTCCAAATCCTCTGAAATGTGTCCCTAGCCTGCTTTCTAGCTGGCTCTTATTTTTAATTATTTACACTTTGAATCTTTACTCTAAGAAAAAAGGCTAATGGCAGGTTCCCTGGAGAATCTGGCCTCTTACTGACTCCAAGTCTGTCATCCTCTCACAACCCCTCTGTCCCCATTCCCTCCCCTCTGGCCAGACCCTACCAGGCATCCCCTTGACGCCCTTCCCAGGTCCACAACGATGTCTGTCTCTTCTCAACTGTTAACACCACGTCTTATCTGTGTGATCTGGCTGGTAAATAGCAAGCACAGCTTTGTGACACTTCTCGGTGCTACAATAGCTAACGCTGAAGTGACTTTATCACATCTCAGATGTTACGTGACAGGCTTCAGGTTCCTTGGGTCATGAGGGCTCTAACTTGCCTCAGAGCTTGGTTTTATTATCTGTGATTAGCGGATGGGAAAACTGAGGCTTATAGGTTAATTTAAGTAACCTGCTCACGGCCTAACACAGAAGCCGCGAGGCCTTTAGCTGCGCATGTGCTGTTGTGATACCAACACGGGGGAGGCTGAGGTTTCTTGCATCACTCTTCAGGTTTTCAGGTTTTGGTCTCCTGTCTCCCCACATGTTGGCTCTTTGAGGGTAGGAATGCTAGGCCATCCAACTTCACTCCCCTTGCAAATCCTCAGGCATAATTTTAAGAAATTATTAAACTGTCCACTGAAGGTCATGGTCAGCCCAGATGCTGTGGCGTGGACGCTAGGGAGGTCTAGCAAGGCAGCACAGTGAGGCTTCCTGGCAGATGTTCAAATCCAAAGCACGACAGATGCTCCTTGGTCTGGTTTTTGAGAACGATATTTCAGGTCCCCATCAAAGGTTCTCAGAGTAAACACAAGCTCTGCTGCCGAGGTGGCAGACACGGGTGTTTCAGTGCCTCTGCTAGTCAATGTCTAAGCCAAGCGTCTACAGATGAGATCCAGGATGAGCTGAAATCATCCCCCTACCCTGCACTGAGCTGGGTGGTGCATTTCTTTTGGATTGATTCAGCTTAGAAACCACAACTGGTCCACGCAAAGGCAACACAGGCCATCTTTGTCAATTACCTCTGTCGACAGTCATCGTATTACCGGACAGAACCAGTGACAGCTACCAGCTGGTCATCTGAAGTGACAATGGTTGGCTGAGTGTGGACTATCCCTGAATGAAAATGCATCGTGGCTTCTGCTGAGTTCACTAGGCACACTCGTGTCTTCCCATATGTGCTCTTTCCCTTTTCTCATGAACACTCAGCAACTCCTGGTTGACCACTGTAAAGTCTTGCTAATTGTAACCCAAACGACCAATGCTTATGCAGGTGTCATCTAAAGATGGGACACTCATCTGAAAGTCATGACTTTATTTTCAGTCAGCCGTTCAACAAACCTTTAAGGAGTTGTGCTGTGCGTGGTGAGGCATGGCAAAAAGTCACATAACATAAAAAGCTCATAACCCTAAACACTGAGCTGTACTTTATATACTAGGAACTAGAAACACTGCTTGAAGAATTTATCGTTTCAGAAGAAGAGGCAAGAACTGAGAAAAATAGGAATGGCCTAGCGGGGGCTAACTAGGTGGGAAGGCATAGCAGATTCTCAGGCATTGCTGGCCCATCCAAAGCTTTCTTTCCTGCTGGAATCGTGCCAATTGGAGATTCCCTTAGAATCTTACTTAGCTCTTCTAAATACCTGGCGGTATTCATTAGTCTCTCAAACAGCAGTATAGATTACGCCAGCTGTCCTTCTAAATCCTAGCTGAGATCTATGCCTTTGGTAGAACTGCATTTTGAATGAAGGAGAGAGAAGACAGATGGATAATTTGGTGGGAGAAAAAGGCCTGGGTATTGGAAAGGTAACGCAGTGAAAGGATAATAGAGGCAAATACCAAAAAAGTGTCCTTTTCTTGGCAGGAGAAAATTCTTCCTCCTCTCCTCCCATGCCTGGGATCTAAAAATCTGGTTCGTGATGCAGCTCAGCCCCATTCTAAAGCAGATGGACTCTACCATGAGGAGCCTTGGGAACCTACCTCCTGCTATGACAGTGCTGCTAGGACAAAAGGCGACAGGGGCTCCTAACAGCCCAATCAAAAAGCAAACTTTCGCTGCCAATGCTCTTAACTGGGGACTGATCAAGTAGAGAGGATTCACGTGGACCACTATCTCGTGATGCTCCCGATGTGCTTGTTGTACAGGTCTCAGAGCTTAGTAGGAATATGGCTTTTCCAATTTCACGTGATTTTTATACAAATTTGGTATTTTTACTCATGACTTTCCTTTCTGAAATGATCTCAACTAACCTTTCAAACTGGAATTGCTTTGTTCTTCACAGTAAGAAAGAATACACAGGTATCAATTCCAAAACTCATGTACGAGGTGGATTTTCAGATCACAAATAAAGAAGACTGTATTATAAAAGGATGATGTGTCAACTTTTAGAGAAGGGGCAACAACGTTTTGGGGGTATATGTGGGGGTCACGTTCCCCTCTGAGAATGTACTTTGAGAGAGGTATGGGTCTTTTTCCCAGAAAACTGCTCTTGTAGACTGGCACATACAAATATGCATGGAGGTTAGGGGGTTTCTGGGCCCTTAAGTCCATCCATGGATCCTTGGGGACTCAGGATACCAAAGTAGATCCTGTCATTTAGACACTGAGAAATGCCCTCTCCCAGGGCCCCAGTCCTCAACCGGCTCTGGCAGGGCTAATAGGTAAATCACAGGTGCATCATGTCTACACCAGCTGCCTTCATGGGAAAGTGACCCCGATAAATACCTTCATCAGCCATCAGTACCAAATCGCTCGGCTCTCAGAGCTCTGGGGTTTCATAAGGAACAGTGGAATGCAAGCAAGTCTGCCATTAATTATTTTCACCTGTTACTTACCTCTCCCCAAATGCCGACTGTATCACGGATGTCATTTTTGCAGTAAGAAAGCTGCCTGATGCAGTTGTTGACGGCAACACTACTCTTGCCAGGGGCGAGGTCCTCCTCTGCCATTTCCACCCACCCCAGAGAGCGCACAGCAAAACACTAGGAGGAAAGTCAGAGAACAGGAGATTACTCACTGGCCACAGGTCAACGTACCTTAAAATCCTCTACAAGGTGTACTCAATGCGTCTTTAATTACTACAAAATGTCCAATCATCTAATTTAGCAACAAATCCTAGATTGTTGGAAAATTAAATTGTGGCTATTTTTTGCTATTAAAAAAATGTAGTAGGACTTCCCTGGTGGCGCAGTGGTTAAGAATCCACCTGCCAATGCAGGGGACACGGGTTCGAGCCCTGGTCCGGGAAGATCCCACACGCTGTGGAGTAACTAAGCCTGTGTGCCACAACTACTGAAGCCCACGTGCCTAGAGCCCGTGCTCCACAACAAGAGAAGCCACTGCAATGAGAAGCCCGCGCATCGCAACGAAGAGTAGCCCCCGCTCGCCACAACTAGAGAAAGTCCGCGTGCAGCAACGAAGACCCAATGCAGCCAAAAATAAATAAATAAATAAATAAATTTAATTTTTAAAAAATGTAGTAATAACTATCTTCTTGCCTAACTTTCTGTGTGTGTGTGTGTGCTTGTGAGTGTGTGAGTGTGTTCAGGTTTTTTTTTTTCTTAGAACAGATTACTAGAAGTAGAATTACAGGGCTAATGGGTATAAACATTTCTAAGCACTTTTATCTAGTATAAGGCAGGTTTTTTTTTTTTTTTTTGTAGTAAGAAATGTAACCCCTGTGAAATTTGTTACTTGTTAAGCACCTGGGAGAAAGAATTAGCTACATGTTTGTCACTTGTTTCTAATAACAATGAGGCAAAATGTATTCTCTAATAACCAGAAATGAAAAAAAAAAAGAGGAGGGAAAATGTGCTTTCATGATAATAGGTCTCAGCATTTGTTACTAGCCCCAAATCCTGAAAGCCTGCAGAATGGATGGACTTGTGAGATACCTTAGAGCACAAATTCCATTTATTCTTTTATCATTTAGAGATATTTGATTTGAGATCACACTCCTTGTCTTCCTTTTAAAAGTTCAGGTGTTCAATTAAAAAAAAAAGGATCTTATCCATATTGTAACAAGTAAAAAATCCAAAAATTTATCAAGAAAGAAGTTCCTGGGACATACTAGGGTGACCTGGCTAGAGCATCTGCCTAGCTGTTAATCACCAGGTTAACCAGGTGGCTGGAACTGCGGTTTCTCACCGCAACCTGTGACCCGGGTCTCCTCCTGAGCTGCACACCAACTGAAGAGACCACCTTTGAAGGACAGGAGGGCAGATAAGGTGCCACACTTCTGTGGAGCCAACAGGCTGTTTCTCAAAGAGTGTCTTCTGAAGTTCCCCAAAGTGAACTTCATAATACAATGAAGAAATGCAGCCAACTGTCCCAAAGTGACCACATTCACTCTAGTTCAACCTTCTCTGTTTCAGACCCCACACCCAGGCTGGGTGCCTCCTTCCTGAATTGCTAATCACACTTTCTCAGGGGAAAACAAAACACGAAAAGACCAAAGACAACCCGGTTACGCTAATAGAAGGTGGATCCTCACGTCCTAAAAGGACGGAGGTACCTGTGTCACCGCCCGGAGTGGAACGTTTCCTGCTCACTGACGGTGCACACGATGCCTTTTACAAATACACCAAAAAAGAGAAGGTCATCCCCACAACAACTGCGAAAGCTACTCAGGACCCTGTGTCCTGGGGAAAGGTTCTGGGAGATGTCCTCACATTTCACGTGCTCATGTGTTTCTGCTGGAGAGAAACTGCCCGAGGGGAAGAGGATGCCACAGGTGCAAGGGCAGCCCCTTACCCAGAACTTCACGGGGCTATGCCCAGGAACTCCCCTCCCTTGTTGGCTCCCTACATAGTCCCTCATGAGTAAACTCACAGTGCCACAACCCAGCCCTCCCCCATCATTTTCATCTTGTTACGTACCACCTTGTAATGGAAAAACTCAGCTTTTCCACCTTTACCAAATGTGCAGATGTTTTCCTCCACACCAACAAGCGATTCTCAGACACCAGTAGGGTGTCCAAGAATTCAACTCAATTCTGACACCATCTACCTGGATAGAGCGTCAGATCCTGCAGGTTAAGGGCTCAGTTCTACAAGACTGTCCCCCCAACAACTGCCCGCCCCACCTCCTGCCTCCGCCAACTTCAGATGCCAATCCCAAGTCCAGGGTGTCGCCTGTACTTCTGGCCGACCAGCTATAGATCGAGGTTCGGATGACCCCCTTCTTGAGTTCAATGAATTTGCTAGAGTGGCTCACAGGACTCAGAGAAACATTTTGTATACTAGATCACTAGTTTATTATAAAAGGATATAACTCAGGAATAAATAGCCAGAGGGAAGAGATGCACAGGGCAAGGTATGGGGAAAGGGCCCGGAGCTCCCATGCCCTCCCCAGGTGCCACTCTCCCCAAGCTCCACGTGCTCGCTGGCCTGGAAACTCTCTGAACCCTGCTCTCTGGGTTTTGTGGAGCCTTCATCATATACGTGCGACTGATTAAGTCACTGGCCACTGGTGGCTGAACTCAACCTCCAGGCCCTCTCCCTTCCCTGGAGGTGGGCGTGGAACTGGAAGTTCCAACCCTCTAATAAAATGGTGGGCTCCACTAGCCCCCATCGTTAGGTGAGTTCTAGAAGTCACCTCATAGGTATTTATTCATTTAATCCTCTCCTCAACCCTGTGAGGTCAATACTAAGTTACTGTACCCATTTTATTTTATTTATTTATTTATTTATTTTTGCGGTACGCGGGCCTCTCACTGTTGTGGCCTCTCTGTTGCGGAGCACAGGCTCCAGATGCGCAGGCTCAGCGGCCATGGCTCACGGGCCCAGCCGCTCCGCGGCATGTGGGATCTTCCCGGACTGAGGCACGAACCCATGTCCCCTGCATTGGCAGGCGGACTCTCAACCACTGCGCCACCAGGGAAGCCCTACTGTACCCATTTTATAGAAAGGAAAGTGAGTGAAGCACAAGGCTGATAAGTGGTGGACCTAGGATGCAAGTTAGGCAGTGTGACTTCTGGGCCCTCACTCTTAACCACTCTGCCATATGCCTGAGAGCTTGTTGGAGGGACAGTATCCGATGGGGCTGGGTCCACAAAGAGGCACAAGAACACAGTCAGTGATGTCAATACAGTTTGAGTGTACCTGGCCCAAGAGCATGGACAGCCTAAACTACAATCTTAGCTCTGACTTACAGGTATTGTGATCTTGGCCATGTAACTTACAAAGTCCCAATTTTTTTCTTATTTGCAAAAATGGGAATAATAATGATAGTTAACTCAGAGGGGGTTCTTACAAGGAGAAAACAACATAACACAGGCAGAAAACCTAGCACATAGAAAACACTCCATGAGCATTGCTGAGTGAAAGAGCAAATGAATATAGTGTCACAAACATCTTAAAAGGAGTCATCAAAGGGGGAAAATGAAAGGAGATTTGAAATTAGTGTGACCCTATGCTCCAATTATCCTCAGGATGGTTCTGATTTATCTCTGTTGTTCTGGAAAAATTATTAAGAGCAGCTCCTTTTACTCCTTTTACTCTATAAATTATTATAATTACTCTAGCCAAAATTCCACTGATGAATCTGGTAAAGTTGCAGGATACAAAATTAATGCACAGAAATCTCTTGCGTTCCTGTACACTAATGATGAAAAATCTGAAAGAGAAATTAAGGAAACACTCCCATTTACCACTGCAACAAAAAGAATAAAATACCTAGGAATAAACCTACATAAGGAGGTAAAAGACCTGTATGCAGAAAAACTGTAAGATAACTGATGAAAGAAATTAAAGATGACACAAACAGATGGAGAGATACACCATGTTCTTGGATTGGAAGAATCAATATTGTGAAAATGACTATACTACCCAAAGCAATCTACAGATTCACTGAAATCCCTATCAAATTACCAATGGCATTTTTTACAGAACTAGAACCAAAAATCTTAAAATTTGTATGGAGACACAGAAGACCCCAAATAGCCAAAGCAGTCTTGAGGGAAAAAAACGGAGCTGGAGGAATCAGACTCCCTGACTTCAGACTATACTACAAAGCTACAGTAATCAAGACAATATGGTACTGGCACAAAAACAGAAACATAGATAAATGGAACAGGATAGAAAGCCCAGAGATAAACCCACGCACCTATGGTCAACTAATCTATGACAAAGGAGGCAAGGATATACAATGGAGAAAAGACAGTCTCTTCAATAAGTGGTGCTGGGAAAACTGGACAGCTACATGTAAAAGAATGAAATTAGAACACTCCCTAACACCATACACAAAAATAAACTCAAAATGGATTACAGACTTAAATGTAAGACTGGACACTATAAAACTCTTAGAGGAAAACATAGGCAGAACACTCTTTGACATAAATCACAGCAAGATCTTTTTTGATCCACCTCCTAGAGTAATGGAAATAAAAACAAAAACAAATGGGACCTAAAGAAACTTAAAAACTTTTACAAAGCAAAGGAAATTACAAACAAGACAAAAAGACAACCCTTAGAATGGGAGAAAAAATTTGCAAATGAATCAACAGACAAAGGATTAATCTCCAAAATATATAAACAGCTCAAGCATCTCAATATCAAAAAAACAAACAACCTAATCAAAAAATGGGCAGAAGACCGAAATAGACATTTCTCCAAAGAAGACATACAGATGGCCGAGAAGCAATGAAAAGCTGCTCAACATCACCAATTATTAGAGAAATGCAAATCAAAACTACAGTGAGGTATCACCTCACACCAGTTAGAATGGGCATCATCAGAAAATCTACAAACAAAAAATGCTGGAGAGGGTGTGGAGAAAAGGGAACCCTCTTGCACTGTTGGAGGGAATGTAAATTGATACAGCCACTATGGAAAACGGTATGGAGGTTCCTTAAAAAACTAAAAATAGAATTACCATATGATCCAGCAATCCCACTACTGGGCATATACCCAGCGAAAACCATAATTCAAAAAGACACATGCACCCCAATGTTCATTGCAGCACTATTTACAATACCCAGGTCATGGAAGCAACCTAAATGCCCATCGACAGACGAATGGATAAAGAAGATGTGGTACATATAGACAATGGAATATTACTCAGCCATAAAAAGGAACGAAATTGGGTCATTTGTAGAGACGTGGATGGATCTAGAGACTGTCATACAGAGTGAAGTAAGTCAGAAAGAGAAAAACCAATATCGTATATTAACGCATATATGTGGAACCTAGAAAAATGGTACAGATGAACTGGTCTGCAGGACAGAAACTGAGACACAGATGTAGAGAACAAACGTATGGACACCAAGCGGGGAAAGTGGTGTGTGTGTGTGTGTATGATGAATTGGGAGATTGGGATTGACATGTATACACTGATGTGTACAAAATGGATAACTAATAAGAACCTGCTCTATAAAAAAAATAAATAAAATTCAAAAAAAAATTCCAGTGAATTTAGCCTCTGGCATAGAAACCAAGGCTTGGATGGGATACTGAGATATGCCCAGGTGGAAATGGGGTTCAAGGTCAACAGCAGCTGCTGTCAGTACAGCATCCTGGTGATCCTGGTGGGGGTGAACCCTAATACACCAGCATTACTGTGGGATGGTCCTATGTCCTAAAACTAGAAGCCAGGAGCACACTTCCTCACTTTCTCTAATAGCTTACTTGAGAGTCCTACAGCCTGTGAAGACTCAAAGAATTTATTAACAATAAGGAAGGTGAAAAAGAATACCGGCTGCATAAAAAGAAACGAAATTGAGTTATTTGTAATGAGGTGGATGGACCTAGAGTCTGTCATACAGAGTGAAGTAAGTCAGAAAGAGAAAGACAAATACTGTACGCTAACACATATATATGGAATCTAAAAAAAAAAAATGGTTGTGAAGAACCTAGGGGCAGGATAGGAATAAAGATGCAGACGTAGAGAATGGACTTGAGGACACAGGGAGGGGGAAGGGTAAGCTGGGACGAAGTGAGAGAGTGTCATGGACTTATATACACTACCAAATGTAAAATAGATGCTAGTGGGAAGCAGCCACATAGCACAGGAAGATCAGCTCATAGCACAGGGAGATCAGCTCGGTGCTTTGTGACCACCTAGAGGGGTGGGATAGGGAGGGTGGGAGGGAGATGCTAGAGGGAGGGGATATGGGGATATATGTGTACGTATAGCTGATTCACTTTGTTATACAGCAGAAACTAACACACCATTGTAAAGCAATTATACTCCAATAAAGATGTTTTAAAAAAATAAAAAAATAAAAAATAGAATGTGAAAAAAAATACTGGCTGCTTTTTTGTCCTTGAGTCCAAGAATACATGGATTTCAAAAAACAAGAGCCCTCACAATATTATTAATATTCCGTATGTAATTTAGTATCTGATCTGAGAAGCTTCACCACTGGTCCCTACGGACAAAGGAAGGGGAAACGGGTTTATGAAGGGGAAACTCCAATAAGCAGCGAGCTCCGTTTCCTTTCAAAGAACCAAGCGGCAAAGAGCAACCTGCGTTATTTGGTGCTGCCCTCGTGTGGCTAGGAAGGTTTATAACCAACACCAGTTTTCCTTAAACTCGGGAATTAGAATCAGCTCTGTGAATAAACGCTCATTTCAGAGAATAGGAGGAGCTCAAAATATTCAGTCAAAATATGTAATCAAATGTTTAATCAATCTGACTTTTCAAATACTTTTTTCTTTTTTTTTTTAAGTTACCTGCTGGTCATTTTATTTATTTTTTAACATCTTTATTGGAGTATAATTGCTTTACAATGTTGTGTTAGTTTCTGCTGTATAACGAAGTGAATCAGCTATATGTATACATATATCCCCATATCTCCTCCCTCTTGCGTCTCCCTCCCACCCTCCCTATCCCACTTTTTTCAAATTTTGCAAAAAATATCAACATTTGTACTTATATTAATGCTCATTCTTCAATAGCTCTTTACCAAAAGGGCAAAAATGAGTAATGGATGGTTCAGGGTATGGACTGTGTCATCAGATGGATCTAGATTCAAGTCATGACTTTGCTACCTACCAGCTGGTGACTTTGGGGAAGTCACTTAGGTCTCTAAGGCTTCGTTTTTTCATCTGTAAAATGGGAATAATAATATACCTATACTTTATAGTACTATTGTTGGACTAAGTGAGATAATGCAGGTAAAATATTTAGCATAGTGCCTGGCATATAATAAGAACTCAACAAACATTTATTATGCTATTGATAAATTTTAACTTTTTCTCTATGTGTGGATTTTAAAGATTTCTCTAGTTTAACAGATCTCAGGCAAAGCTAAAACACCCAGAGGGCTTTGTTAAAACACAGAAAACTGGACACCATCCCCATCATTTCTGATTCAGCGGTCCCCAAACCTGCACTTCTAACAGCCTCCCAGGTGACACTGAATTTGCAGGTCTGAGGACCACACTTTGAGAACCACTGCCATCCACAGACGGCCCCTTCCTTACTCAAAGTCATGCTGTTCCTACGACTGGTCCTGAAAGACGAATCTGGCAAGTTAGTTAACCTCTCTGTGCCTCAGTTTCCTCGTCTGTAAAACGTGGATACTAAAAATCCCTGTCTCACAACAACCTATCTATGCTGTGAGGATGAACAGGGCAGAGTTTGCTGCTGTGCCTGTCGATGCTGTTAGTTATTACGAGCATTTAGGGAACCCGGGTCATGGTTGAACTGGGAGGGACCCAGCTCTTGGCTTGGGGCTTCCTTCTCTCCCACTGGTTTTCTCTCCCCCACACTGGAACCAACTGTCATATCCTGGTTGGAAACACACATCCTGTTTCAACTTCTGTTTCTTTGAGTCCTCTATTAATAGAGACTGATGCCTGGGGAGAACCTCTTCCTAAGACATGTGTCGAGGGGTAGAATTCAGTGCCAAGCCTTGGTTTCCAGGGCCAGACAGTCCCGGGTCCGCATTCCTCTATTCCCATCGGTGGGTGCTCAGCCTCCACGAACCTAAGTTTACTCAGTTGCAAAATGACAATAACTGTAAGCTCAGAGCCCTTCCGGGAGAGCCAAAAAGCAAACGAGGAAGGTCAGGGCCGGGGCACTGCAGGCCTTCAGCAAATGTTCCCTCTCTTCTCTCTCTGGCTGCAGGAGACCCACTCATGGCCGCCTGTGTTCTCCCACAGGCCTTCCACTTCTTGTCCGAGCTTCGGCGAGGACAAGCAAGATGAGAGCCTGCTGGCAGAAAACTGGGGGCCTCGTTCCTGGACCACGAGGTGGGGCAGGGGATGGAGGACAGGAGAGTCGAGGGAACTGGAGCTACTGGAGCTACAGTCGGACACAAACCTTGCCTCCTCCCAGGCGAGCCAGCCTCTGTGCACGGCACCAAAGAAGATGCTGCTCAAATGAGCGAAGTCTGTGAAGTAGCGCATTTGAAGCCCAGAACACGGTCAGAGCTCTACATAACTACGGAGGGATGATGACGAAAAAGTAAACGATACCAGAATTGACAGCGACACTAAATTATAGGTATGAAAAAACTAAGAAAATTTAAGAGAAAAGCTACAATTTGGTCTAGCACTACAAATGTAATCCTAATGAACACTCATTTATAGGAACTGCTTACCACTTAAGCCTAAGTACCCTGCAGCACAATAACAACTGTGCCTTCAAGTCAACAAACGTTTACCGAGTGCCTATTAGTTCCTGGAGACATAGAGAAATGAGTGCGACGCGGGGTAGACACAGAGCGGGAATCCATGACACGGCAACGAGAAATAAGGGGACGCAGAGGCGCACGTGTGCGTTGGTTGCTCATGGAGGGAGGAGCCTTTTTTTTTTTTTTTTTTTTTTTTGCGGGCCTCTCACTGTTGTGGCCTCTCCCGTTGCGGAGCACAGGCTCCGGATGCGCAGGCTCAGAGGCCATGGCTCACGGGCCCAGCCGCTCCGCGGCACGTGGGATCCTCCCGGACCGGGGCACAAACCCGCGTCCCCTGAATCGGCAGGCGGACTCCCAACCACTGCGCCACCAGGGAAGCCCAGGAGGAGCCTTTTAACTCACAGAGAGGGAGTTATGGACAGTTTCTGGAAGGAGATGGTATTGAGCTGAGCCTTGTAGGATGGATGGGTTCATTCGTTTCACAGAGATTTACTGACACCTGCTATATGCCAGGTACTGGAGGCACATCAATGAACCAAAGAGGCCAAACACTCTGCTCTGAGTAGTACTGCAAAAAACTGGAAGGGCGTATTTGTTTGGCTGTGACACCAGAGGTCACACAGCTCTGTGGACATGAACCACAAAGAGTAAGGTACAGTGGAATGGGGGGGAGGGGCTGTGAGCACTGTGGTTTAGGGCCTAGGTTTTCAAGTCACTGACTTGATATCTAATCCCAGGCTGGCCACTATTAGCAGTGTGATCTGAGCCAAGTTTCTTAATCTTGATGAGCCTCAGTTTCCTCATCTGTTGCAGTGAGGATAGCGGTATGGACATCCTGGGGGTACTGGCATGATGAACGGGAAGGCTTATGCTAAGAACAGGGCCTGGCCCATAGGGAATGCTCAAGGAAAGGTGGCTGCTGTTTTCACAAGGTCTCTGATCTCTGTCAAAAGTGTCAGGATTGAGGAACACCACCAACAGTCAGCCAGTCAATCCTGTTTCGTTTTTCCAACTAATGATCCAACCTCACTACGGATATACCTTGGGTGCCTGGGGGTGGGGAGAGGCCCGGGGCCTGGGGAGGAACAGGGGGTGGAACCCTCAGGTCCACCTAAGAGTCCTCGGACCTCGGAGAGCCACGGATGGGGCTTCAGCAAGTTCTAAACCTCCTGCAAATATATCCAAAAGTATGTGTGCGTTTGCATACTGCACAGCCTCTGGGGAAGCACAACCTCGGAAATGGCAGGCACTGCCATTAAAAAGAAAGGTGAGGGAAGCCCAACAGCCAGTTTTGAAAACCAGTGACTGCTTTTGATGCAATGTAAGCTCCCTCGATATTATCCCTGATGCTCCAGCAAAAGTCTGCTACAGAGATGGATGAAGTCAGGAATTAAGAGAAGGGTGTACTCCTCTCCTGGGGAGATGCTTGGTGGAGGAAAAGTAGTGGCGGAGGCCTCAGAGTGGAGAACAGGGAGTCAACACAAGAGACATATAAGCCCAGGGAATGGGCAGAACTGTGCGGGGGAACCCATGGACTTCGCAGCACACGAGACTGGGATTCAAGCCCATTTCACCTGGATTCTAAGAGCATATCGATCCTGCTGCTGCCTGAGCTACGCAGAGCTGCTCTGTGGAGACTCTTTATATCTGTGCTCTTGGGGTCAGGTGGAAAAAAAATAAACATATTCTCACTGTATGTGACTATGAGGAAGGACCTTTTGAATAATCATACATCCCACGTAGAAACTGTGAGAGAATCCTTTTTTATTTCATACTGGTGGCCACAGTAACATACCCATTTAGGGTACATTCATCATATTTGATAGCCTACATCCTGGGGTGTCTCCCTAAGAATTCAGAACACCCCTCTGCCCTTTCCATTCCCAGTTACTGCATCAGAGACAGCACGAACCTGACTTCTGCCCCCCGGCCGATCACTGGACCATCCAGATTTTGCCAAGAAATAAGGCAGCCAGTAAACAAAGGGCTGTGACCTCAAACGACTTTCAGAGTCTGTTCTAAAAATGCATAGGCTTTTCAAGGTTCAAAATATCTTCCCTGGACATGGCTTCCGTAATAGGGAGGTCTTTAGCAAATCAGAGTTTGGGGTCATGATACATAGGAGTGTAGATCATTGTCATTACGGAGACAGTTTGAAATAAAATTAGGCTTCATCTGCTACTGCTTTTCTTTGAAACACAGAAATGCTTTCTAAATCCAGCATCTCAATGGGCTCGGCCAGAGAGGTGCCTGGGGACTCTGGAGTGGAGCATGACCCAGTTCTCCATCTGGCTGAAGCAAAGAATCAGCCTGATTAATTATTCAGCACGGCAATGACCTCGGCAGCCAGGGAGGACCCAGAGAGCATTTCTACACTGACCCCAATGAGCACTTCAGCTGTTCCTTCTGTTTCTCCCCAGGCTGTCTGCAACATGGTAAGCATTCGGGCAGAAAACAAGACACCTGGCCCTTTGGGGCACTGGGCCCGCAAGTGCCATTTACTTAACTCTCCCTCTTTCCTATTTTTCAGAATAAGATCACCCTATTGGAAAGATACATCCTATGCTAACATTCTATGCTGACAGCTTCTGCTACAAAGAGGACAGTCATCATAATAACTACCATGCATGTGGTACTTACAGCGTGCCAGGGACTAAGGACTGATCCATAATTGAAATATCGTCTACAATGCCCACCTTCCTGTCTGCCTGCTCCCCTGGTTCCTGGTGGCCAGTTCATGGAGGGGGGGGTCCCCACTGTCTCTAGTAAATAACAGGCTCTGTTCCTAGTAAACACTCTGGAAACCTACAAGGTCAGAGGGCAGGAATACCAATCAGATTCCCTATATTCAGGAAATGCTCAGAGCATGCGCAGTGACGGGGACTCCAAGCTAAATTATCTAATGGAAGAAGAGGAAGATGCACCACAGTTTAGAAGCAGTGCCCGTAGTCATCTCTCATGCACAACGTGGAGCCATGCAGGTTTCTGAGATTTAAGGCTTCGGTGACTTTAAATCCTTAAATGAAAATGTAAGGATTCTTTCAAAGCCCTGTGCCTTGATTTCTCCCTCTCTGTGCCATTCCCCAAGTCAGCTCCTGCCTGCGATGACTATTCTGCAACTGCTCCTTCTGCTTTATAAAAACGCTTGCTGACTCACCACTCTACCACATCAAGAAAAGCAATCATTCTGAGATTTACCGGAAACGAGGTTTGAACCACTGATGTGCTGAAGGGCGTGCACAAGGGCAGTCACACTGGGAGGACCGAGATCTGATTCTGCATGAGTTTAAATATTTAACAGTCTCTGGGGTGTCTCTGCTTCCTCACGCCTCCTCACTGCACGGTCTCTTTGGCGGATGAGCTAGTCCAACTGGGCAGAGCTGTAGCCTGGTTTCCTCCTCTCCCCTCAGGTTGGGGGGGTGGGATTCACGCTGGGGAGTGGGACGGTGCCAGTGCACTGGGCTTTGACTTTTAAAACACACGGTTGAGCAGCACTGAAATCATGACGCCAACAGGTCTTGCTTTTAATTTAAGACACAAGACATGCATTTTTGCACAACAGTGAAATCATGACATCCATATGCCTTAAGCATATTTTTAAGTGTTTATTATTGTCTTAAAAACAATATTCTCACTGCAGCACTATTTATAATAGCCAGGACATGGAAGCAACCTAAGTGTCCATCGACAGATGAATGGATAAAGAAGATGTGGCACATTTATACAATGGAATATTACTCAGCCATAAAGAGAAACGAAACTGAGTTATTTGTTGTGAGGTGGATGGACCTGGCGTCTGTCATACAGAGTTAAGTAAGTCAGAAAGAGAAAAACAAATACCATATGCTAACACATATATATGGAATTTAAGCAGTACTGATGAAACTAGTGGCAGGTTCATCAGGAATAAAGACACAGACGTAGAGAATGGACTTGAGGACAGGGCGGGGCGGGGGAGGGTAAGCTGGGACGAAGTGAGAGAGTAGCATGGACTTATATACACTACCACATGTAAAATCGATAGCTAGTGGGAAGCAGCCGCACAGCACAGGGAGATCAGCTCGGTGCTTTGTGACCACCTAGAGGGGTGGGATAGGGAGGGTGGGAGGGAGACGCAAGAGGGAGGAGATATGGGGATATATGTATATATATAGCTGATTCACTTTGTGATACAGCAGAAACTAACACACCATTGTAAAGCAATTATACTCCAATAAAGATGTTAAAAAAAATTCTCAGTAGTGCTCAGGTGAGGGGATTTCAGAACGAGAAGGAGGAGGGAGGGAATTTGCATTTATTGTGTTCCTATGATAGAGGCTCTTTATTGATTACCTAATTCAATTTAGTTTAATTCTCACAATGAAGTGAATGAGGTATTCTACCCATTTTTGAGAAGAGGAAACTGACTCCTAAAGGAACCCTGGCAAGTTTAAGGCTTCATAAAACGTTTTGGAAAATCTGACTTTGCGGCACGGTGTCGTCACACTTGATGCTAACACTTGTGAATGTGGTGGTGAGGAGGGGGTTAAAGTGGGCGAGAAAGAGGTGGCGGACAACAGTGTCACACGCAGCATTTATTACGAGTGTCTGTGCACACATTACACAACGAGTGGGAAAAATCCACTTCTCTTTTACTACTCACCCAGAATGCTTCACTTCTGACCCTTCTAGTCACCAAATGTGAGGGGGGTTTTCCCCACTCCAAGCAAGTCTCTGCAACACCAGCTGGGTGTGCTACAATTTAACTCAATCCTGGCACCATCTACCTGGATAGAGAGTCAGATCCCATAGGTTAAGGGCTCAGACCCACAAGGCTGCTTGCCCCACACACCCCCTCAGACACCAACTGCAAGTCCAGGTTGTCACCTGTGCTTCTGACCGACCAATCGGCTACAAATTGGAGGCTCCCATGACCCCCTCCTCGGGTTTGATTAATTTGCTGGAGTGGCTCACAGAACTCAGGGGAAGTTTACTTACTAGCCCACCAGTTTATTATAAAAGGGTATAACTCAGGAACATCCAGATGGAAGAGGACAAGGTGTGTGAGAAGGGCGTGCAGCCTCCAGGCTTTCTCCAATCATGCCACTCTCCCAGCACCTTCATGTGTTCCCCAACTCAGAAGCTCTCTGAGGCCTGTACTTTAGGGGGTCTTCATAGAGGCTTCACATGATGAAGGCACGATCGATCATTAACTCCATTTCCATCCCCTCTCTGGAGAATGGGGGTAGGACTGAAAATTCCAAGCTTCTAATCATGGCTTGGTCTTTCTGGTGACCAGCCCCAATCCAGGAGCCTACCTGGAGTCACCTCATTAGAACAAAAGACACTGCTATCATCCAGGAAATTCCAAAGGATTTAGGAGCTCTGGGTCAGGAACCAGGGGCAGATACATGTGTGTGTGTGTGTGTGTGTGTATGTGTGTGTGTATGCCACTTTCTTTTACATATTTAATCAACTCATGGCAACATATGAGATAAATGTTATTACTATTCCTATTTTACAGATGAGGAAACTGAGGCACAGAGTGGTTGTTAGGGACTGATTTGTGTCCTCTCAGAATTCATATATTGAAGCTCTAACCCCCAATGTGGCTATATTTGGACACAGGGCCTTTAAAAAGGTAATTAAGATTAAATGAGGTCATAAAATGGGCTTAATCCAGTAGGACTAGTGTCCTTATAAAAAGAAGAGACACCAGGAATGTGAGCACACAGAGTAAAGACTACATGAGGACACAGCGAGAAGGTGACCATCTGCAAGCCAAGGAGAGAGGCTTTGGGAGAAACCAAACCTGCCAGCACCTTGATGTTGGACTTCTAGCCTCCCAAACTGTGAGGAAATCAATTTCTGTTGCTGTAAGCCACCCAATCTGTGTGGTATTTTGTTATGGGAGCCCGAGTAGATTAATACAGTGGTGTATACAAACCTAAGGTAACCAGCTAGCATATGGTGGAGCTGGCATTCAAACCCAAGTTCATGTACTGACAAATCCCTGTCAACACGCCATGCTACCTCCTAGGAGCCGTAACACGGCTGGTTTTCCTAAAGGGGGGGTGGGGGGCAGGCATACCTCACTCTACACCCAGGGACCTCAGAGAGGACCTATAACCCCTCCCTCAACCTGACACACTGTGCACATGTGCACATGCCCTCCCCCAGAATCTTAAGTTCTCAACAGCTAGACCAGGCTGAGACCAGAGGTCAGGAGTCCTGGTCCCACTCTAAAGAGGCCCCGGAGAATTCAAGGGCGGGAAGAGGCTGAGGAGAAGGAAATCCCCCCCCTGAGCAGGGAATGAGTACTTCAACCCTCGTACCCCTCCCAGGTCTAGCTTTATTGCTCCAGGCTGGCCCTGAGACTTCTCAGAGGTCTAAGAGAGCCCCTACCCACAAGGCACTAACTAGCTCCGAAGTGGTGGTCTGGGTGCTCCTGTGCACACTGTCCACCAGGGGGCACCATCATCCTTCTCCCTCCCAACCCCTTATTCCTGGGAACAGAGCCCTGGAGGTAAGGAGTCTCCATGGGGGCAAAGGAAATCAAATGTAATCAACTGCCTGATGCCTGTGCTCTCATCCCTCTAGGCCATTGCACAGCTGCTCACACTGTGTTCTGGGAAGGCCTAGGGTGGTTAGACTCTGGGACAACCTGTGGGAGGGCTAAGGGGCAGCCAGTGTAGCGCTGAGGCCTCTGGGGCGCCTCAGGCAAGGTCCTGCTCTTTCTCTCCCATGAAAGGCTTTCTTCAATTAAAGAAGGGCCAGCGTCCCGTGGCAATGTCCACAGTGACGGTCGCTAATCTGTTACCGAGCAGGGTGAACTGTCACCACGTTATGAGGAATCTATATTTACAAAATCTATAAAAACAAACACCAGAATGTCAATGTATTAATTTACAGAGGGAAATGTAAGTCTGACTGGATGCTCAGGCTGGCCAACAAGAGGATTCATCCTCTGGAGGAAATCCACTCCAGTTTTAACCACCAGCCCGCCGCAGGCTGATGAGCAGAGAGGCAAGCAGAGGGAGCCTGCTTCCACGTCTTAATGGCCAGGATCCTCGGAGACTCATCGCTAGTGCAAGACACAGGCCTCCGGGTTGTGATTTAATACATAAACAGTTGATTGTATTAGTCATTTCCTGCCCAGGAACCAGGCCAGCATTATGAGGCCTATTTTTATCAATGGAAAAGTTGAGTGGAGGTGGGTTCAACCAAGAGACTTAGGCCAGTATTTCCATAATGTCACAGAACAAATGAGACCTATGTGCATATTTAAACATAAACCTGCAGATATATCGCATCCGACATCTTCACGTACAATCGTCATCGTCTTTCTAGCCGTGCCATTTAGGCAGTGCTTACTCTGTGCTGAGTATTTTGTATACAAAATTAAGAGTTTGGACTTGGCGGGTAAAGCAAGGCGGCACTGACATTTATAGATCACTTTCTCAACGCTTCATGCCTTACAGCACGTAGCACATGTTCTCACAACCCTACAAAGCAGGAGCTCCTTATTACACATGTGAGAAACTGAGTCTGGAGAGCTGAGCTGAACTGCCCAAGGTCACACAATAAATAAGCAGCAGCTGGAATTTCATCTGAGGTTTAGTACTCAAGGTGGATTACTGTCTTGATTTTACAGAAGAGGAAACCAGCTCAGTGAAGTTCAGCAAAGTGACTCAGCTGTAGACCGGCTTGATCCAAGGCCTCGTCTTGCTCTCACCATTCTTTGTTCTACATTAGCAGTTCTATAAACAGGAGCACTCAATCCAAAGGAGGCTCCTTGAGAACAGGCCTGTTCTGTGGACCTCTGAATGCCTGCCACCCAAAAAGAGGGTCTGGCACATGCTACATGATCAATAGATATTTTTCGGACTTCCCTGGTGGCACAGTGGTTAAGAATCCGCCTGCCAGTGCAGGGGACACGGGTTCGAGCCCTGGTCTGGGAAGATCCCACATGCCGCGGAGCAACTAAGCCCGTGCGCCACAACTACTGAGCCTGCGCTCGAGAGCCTGTGAGCCACAACTACTGAAGCCCACGCGCCTAGAGCCCGTGCCCCGCAACAAGAGAAGCCGCCGCAATGAGAAGCCCGTGCACCGCAATGAAGAGCAGCCCCGGCTCGCCGCAACTAGAGAAAGCCCGTGTGCAGCAATGAAGACCCAATGCAGCCAGATAAATAAATAAATAAAACAATTAATTAAAAAAAATATTTGTCAAATGAAGACACTTGAGCTGGAGGCAGACCGAGGTACGGTGGCAAGAGTGGACCGGATCTGACTGGGAGTCCTCAACCTGGCTGGGCCCTAGGCTAGTTAATTGACCTAAGTTTCTGCATCCTTGGAGGGATAACGCCACAGACGCTGGTGAGAATTCAAGGGGGTGTACCAAGCACTGGTAGAGAGCCTGGCATAGCCACTTTTACCATAGCAAATGCATACAGCCTGGATTATGAAGCCAGAGCACCCAGGTTTGAATCCCAGATGCCCACTTAATTCCTGAGTGATGCAGCTTTCTAATCTGTAAGATGGAGACAATGATAGTACTTATGTCCTAAGGCACACTGGGAGAAATAAATAGTATGGTGCATCTAATGTGCTTAGAATGGTACATGGTAAGTGTTCAGTGTGTTAGCTATTATTATGATTAGCTCTAAATTATCAACAAGTCTGATCTAGGGTATGCCTAGTGATATAAAAGTCATATAAAAATATCCATGTAGCCAGTAATGCGAGCTAGAGTCAGGTATCATGTGCCTCCACTGTGAAACCGGAGGGCCAGTCCTTCTGGAGGCTAATCCCTGCCTGGGGCCCAATCCATCCTTATCAGGAGCCCCATCTTCACTAGCTGGTGCAGCCTTGACACAGCCCTGCAGACAGGAGCCCATTTAAGGGTCCTGGGACACAAGCACTGAGGAACAACCTGAGCCCTTGCTGTGTTTGCAGCCCTTCTCTCTGGACTTCCAATTGGTTCCTGATCTACACTCTGGGCACCTGGCTGGACCAAGAGTCCTGTCCTGGAGTTGAGTCCCCTGGCAGTGCTTTGTGCTGATGTTCCCTTTAGGTGCCAGTGGGATCTAGACACCTCACTGTCATGCTGTCCCTCCGTCCCAACCCTGACTCTGAGCTAAAGACCACTGAGATGCTACAAGGACCGGCTCATCAGATGGGTCCCTCTGGACATGAGCAAGCCTGCCAAGCCTCTGGAGGGTACAATCTGGACCATTCCTACACTCATCCAAGCAACACGGACAAGTGTAGAACTCAATGCTTTGTTCAACTGTTCAAAAATTCAAAAGCCTCCACAGAAGATGATTTCTTACATGATAGGAAACGGTGGCTCTCTTACGAAGGGAGGGAGGGTAGGGGCAGGAGGGGCACTTCTTAAACCTGATGCCTGACATGTCCAACTAAGGCACCTATCAAATCCCACTGACCAAACACCCAATCACAGGCCCTCCCGGACAGCCCGACCCACTGCAGCCCAAGGCCTGGGAGAACTCAGAGTCACCACGCAGCATCGCTGAGAATCAGAATCTGACAGTAACCACAGAAACTTCTCCTCGTGGGACAGCGAATGTGTTACACAAAAGGGAACTTCTTCAGCTGGAGACACCTGAATGCCAACAAAAGCTGAGTCTGTGGCAGTAAACATCAGCTCACGGCCCACTCTCTCACAGTTTTAGTAAGAGCCCATGCCCGTCCAGGCCCAGCAGCAAGGCTGGCTGGAGCAGCCTCTGTTCCTGCAGAGAAGAAGCAGATGTCTTCACTCCTGGGAAACCACTGTTCCGCCCTGGAAGCGTGAGTGATATTTTAGTTTTCCCATACAGGAGTCTTGGAAAAGATCGAGAAGCAAGTTGTATGGTCCACATGGCTGATTTACACTACAGATTTATATTATTTCTGTTGAGAAATGTTATTTGCAGAGAAAGCACAGAGTAAAACCATAATGAATCCTCAAATTCTGCACATAAAGTTGGCCATTTTATCTCGCTGGGGCAAGCAAGATGGCCATGTGAGCTCTAGAGGGGATGCTGATCCAAAGGAAGGACCAGAGAGAGCCTGAGGTCAGGAGACAGACTGCACCCTCTGGGTTGGGGGCTGGGGACCTGGAGACCTGGGCATAGTCGGGGCCGGGACACTGGGGAGACTGGGAGGTTACAGATCCAATCTCAGCTAGTAACAAGTCTACATGCAACACGGAAAATGCAAAACTCAAATAAACAGAGTACCATTCTTAATAACACTTAGCCAAACGTTGCCGTGTCTGAGGCGATTCAGAACTAATTTGATCCTCTTCTAAAATGTGCCCAATAGATGACCCCACTAAGAATGATGCCGCGTGGGTCTTGAATAAATCCTTCCTCTAAATAGCTCAACTGCAAATACAGTTGATCCTGTACAGTTGATTCACCTACTCTCCGAAATTTATCTGCAACCTCCACATCAATATTTGTGGCACGTTTGTGGTCACTCATGGACATGCAAAGACTGGCAAAAAATCTGGGTTGCATGATGTGCATGTTCCCAGCTGAGGTTGAACAAGTCTTCTTGTTTCAGCCCTCATACGGCAAATGAGCGCCCTTTCCGCGGTCTATTTAGCACCTTTTTGTATATGTGTGTGTGCTTTTTCTTGGTGATTTCACTGTTTAAAACGGCCTCCAAGTGTAGCACTGAAGTGCTGTCTAGTGTTCTGGTGGGAGAAGACTGTGATGTGCATTCTGGAGAAAATCCATGTGTTCCATGAGCTTCATTCAGGGGTGAGTCAGTGCTGCTGACTGTGGGCTCAAGGCTAATGAATCAACAATATATATTAAATCAGGTGTCTTTCAACAGAAACACACATAAAATGAGGTTATGTATTGATAAAAATGTGACCAGAGGCTCGCAGGAACCTAACTCTACACTTCCCGAGGAATACTGTATTTCAGTGTTTGCTAATTCAGTGTTGGCAGTGCCTTTACAGAGCTTTATAGACCCACTACAATAGTGAGAATCAACCATACCTGCCCTTCCTCCTAGAGCAAGGCCGGGGGGCGCAGGGTGGTGGAGGGGGACTTGATCACTCTAGCTTTCTGGATTGGGGTATAGCCGGTGCAGGTGGGACTAGGAACCACGGAGTCCTGGGTTCTCATCGCTGGCCTCCAGGCAGATCCCTCCTCCCCCCAGGCTCCCCCTTATCTCCCTGGTTTCCCCCCTCACATCTTACTCATGTCACCTTCTCAGGAGGCCTTCCTGGACTATTTAAAACTGCGACCCCTCCCAGCACTGTCTAGCTCTTTTCCCTACTTTATTTTTCTCCATATTTTCACCTAATGTATTTTCACCTAATGTATGTATATTCCACTTCTGTGTTTTGCTGTTTCTCTCTCTCCCCACACTGGGACACAAATTACATGAAGGCAGGGGTTTGGTCTGCAGTCTCCTCCGCCCCTAAGCACAGAATCTGATTGCTGCGAGGGTTAAATGAGTTCATACACATCAAGCGGGCTTTGAGCAGTATTTGGTGCCTGGTAAAAGCTATACTCATCATCATTATTGGGACTGATTGTAGTTTTTACTGCTGGCTTTTAAGAAAGTTTTTTTTTAAACTGCGCTGCTCACCAAGAAAGGAAAAATCTGCAACTTTTTACAGTGTCTGAGATGAATGCCGTAAACTCGTAAAGTGGGAAGACCTACAAAGACCTGAATTAAAAGCACAGCTGTTGATTGAGCACCCTTAAGGGAGCATTCACCAGGTCCTCGCTCTTGAAGCTGACTCCTAGAAGTCTACACGGTACACACACGGGAAGAGCCTTTGCCCACTGCACAGAGATCCAGAGCACAAGGGATCTGGGGACCCCGGAACCCGACCACCTCATTTCACAAATGAGTAGACCCAAGTCCCGAGAGCACTGCACTGAGTTGCTGCTAACAAGAATGAGTGTCTGTCTTGTGCAGAGTGGAGTGGGCAGGGGAGTCTGTCCCTAAAGGGTTCCCTTAGTCACCGCCACTTACTGAGATGGTACCTGACCAACTGGAATCACTGTGTAATGCAAAGATGAAGTGAGTATGAACACTCGCTATTCCAAGACATTTACGGCAATTCAAGAAGAAGTATTTTAAGTAGTTGTTTTAAAGACTGCTTTAAATTAGCTATATTGAGTTTGTAGGGTAGGAATGCATGTTCACAGAGCTGAGATATTAAAAAGGAGGACATTTCCAGCAATAGACTAAAGGCTAAAAACCTACTCCCAGAGGTGACAAGGTATCTGAAGAATAGACATATCCAGGACTCCATCTGAAGACAGATTGACCAAAGAGGCTCCCTGTGGCCCCTCCTCACAAGCAGGTAACACACCTGTGTCTCAAGTACACTCAGGTTTTATCCTGTGCGTGTGTGGACACAAGGAAAGAAGGAGCCTTAAGGAACCCTGTAGCTCCAGAAAGTGGAAACTTCTAAGACTTCCCTGGTGATCACACGAAATAACCATGGAGAAGGAAGGACCCAGAGAATGCTGCAAGGCAATGGATTCCCAAAATTCCAAGGGAAGTGACTGCAGATTGGATGCTGTCACAAAGCCTTGAGATGGAAGTAAGCAGTTAGTGGAGGCGAGCCTTGCTGGAGACTTACAGACGGGGGCAGAGAGGAGTTCCTGGCAGGAAGGGGCCGAGGGCAGAGGGAGGGAGAGAGAACTTTGCATTATTCAGGGTACATAGCCTCGGGGCTCATTACTGCTGCCTGTGGGACAACTGCAGCCCTGCCCCCTGAATGGACCTAGGGTGGAGGTCCAGTGATTTGGGCCAGAGGCTGCTGGTCCAAATTCAAGGAGAAGCCTCATTCCCAAATTCATCTCCCCTTTTCCTGGACTCTTATTATAGATACTCAGTAGCTTACCTCTTAATGCTCTACTATTCTTTGAATTAATGCCACCTCCCCCATTAGCCCCTGAGCCTTGTTTTCAGAGCTGAACTCAAAGCTTTGCTTGCCCCCTTTGCTTGACTGATGAGGCCCATCAGGGGAAGTGACTCATCCAGGGTCTCCTGGCCTGTGAGCGGCCGGTACAGGTGAGCAGTGGGGTGTCCTGATTCTCAACACCGTACCCCTCTCCCAGGAGCCACTTGAGGTCAGGGAGCCCTTGTGTGTGTTTTTCTTCTCCCACAATGCCCAGGTAAGTGCCACACACACCAGCAGCACTTAATATCTGTTGATTCATTTTTTTTCTTCCAAGGAGAAGATGCAGGGTATCCTGAGAAAAATCACCAAAACTAATCAAAGTGCTATGAGTCCTGTGAATTATAAAGAAAGGTGGAGGGAGTCTGGATTAATTTTCTCAGAGAAGAATGAGAAGCATTATCGTGAAGCAGTTGAAAAAGCGTGGGGAAAATGCAACCCAAAGTCCTCCTTCTACCTAGGGCGTCGAGCAAGGGGTAGGGGCTCTGGAAAGACAAGGAGAAACTGGAAAGCAGTAATGATGAACTTCTTAAGGAAAAGAGATACTAAAACAAGAAACCCTCTACCAAGGGGGCTGTAGACTCTTCACTCCTGGGGCAAAGCTTTAAAAGTAGGATGTTAAGTTAACTGTCCCCACTGATGTTCCTGTTTCAACAGAGATGACCAGACCAGAGACACGAGATTTATTCTGCACATAGGTTACAATTCTGCATGTAAAATACAACCTCTGTGAAACTTACTTCACGACAATACATGAGAACCTCAACCATCCCATTTTTCAAACTGCTTTGGGAAGAGTCTTTACATCTTGAAGGAGAAGATGGTAGTTCCACTTAAGCACATAAAAGAGGACACAAAATAAAATGTATTTTTCTGTCTTGAGAATATCTTCACTTATTAACAATGTGGAGTGCCCCAGGGCTGGCGAAACCACATTACCTTAACTCCACACAGCTTGCTCTGTGGGAACAGGGACCAGCCTCACCTAGTACACACATCACAACCCTGCCAGTACACAGTTAGCTCTGGCACGCGCTCGCCTCTGCGGCCTTGAATCTTTCATAGAGAGAGGTCCGCAAAGAACATTAGAGGAATGGGGAGGTTCCGTATGTAACGTGATGCCAAAATAAGCTGTGGGCCACTGGTGACTTTCTCAGCTTCCTGGGTCAATTTTTTCCCCCCATGTTAACTTTTAATAAGTTAAAAAAAAGATTTTTGGGAAAATGTTTTACAAATGCTACATTATTTATCAACTCATCTTGTGGACAACATGAGTACTTTAATGCTGTTAACGGCAGCAGGCCAGCTTCTGCTGCAGTCCCCCACTTTTCGGCAGTCTTTGTAATCTCTGAAGTCACTGTAAATGCTGGGGAGAAGTAGCAACTAAGGAAGGAACAATCTAGAGTCTCCTGTAAAAGGGGGGCAACTTCAATGTCAATAAAATGTACACAGAACTTTGGAGTAACTTTTCTTTTTTTTAAAGCTAGTATAAAGCTCTTGATGGCTGAAGCCCAAAGCTTTTCAACCAGAACTCTAGAGGCTGAGACCAGCCTGGGCTTCTACCCGGGCACTGGCACACTAGGAAGGGAAGGCTTGCGTTACTGAACTCAAGTGCTTCATTGCTATTCCAGCTGCACCACTGAGCAATTCTGAATTGATGAAGGCTTTACATAAATGCGTCCTAACATACAGAAAAAGGGGAGAGCAATATGCTCTACGTAAAGTGAGAAATCACACACACGCACGCATGCACAAACTGCAACAAGTCAAAAACCTGTTTCAAGGTTTGCTTTGTCTATAAGATGAGGCACCAAACACTCAATCCCACTGACACAAAGGAAATTCTTTATTCCTATCATCACTGCCTCCGTTCCAAAAATTAGATTAAAACTCCTCGTATAACTTATATAAGCTGGTACTATCTGCATTTTCATTAATAACCAGTGTGTCACGAGACATTTCCTATTTTAATTTATTTCTAAGGTCTGGAAAAAAGAAAGTAAAGCTGCTTCACTTAAGCTATGACACATTGTAATACTGTGATCGCCAAAATGATTCCCAAACTAAATGGATTAGAGAGAGAGGGAGGGTGGCCTTAAAGATGGCATACTTGGGACTGGGCTCAGTCCCACACAGCCTCCACCTGGTGGGACCTATACAGCAGCAAAAACGGGTAAATCACCACGAGTGATGGGGCTGCTGGGAACCATTACATCCGAATTTTTAAAGAAACTTTTGGAAGATCAAAACCATACATCCTGTTGACTTAGTGCTGTACAGCAAAACATTGCTATTGTATAACATCTTACTTGGTCTTCACAGTAATACTATGAGTTTCCAAGACTATGCATTAGTACCATCCCATTTTACAGATGAGAAAAGTGATGTTCAGACAGGTTAACAAAATCACACAGCTCATCCCCGACAGCATTGGGCCCAGAACCCAAGGATTCCAGCTCCGACTTCATACCCTTTCCCCTTGGAACATGGCCCTGCATTACGGACAAAGACTCTAGCTGTTTTTTCCTCTTCTGTCCTTCACCGGGAGTCAAGTGCTTGGGTAATCCACTAAAAGACACACACATACACATAAAACCAAAACACACACATAAAAACATATTTTATTTTTCCTCTCAATCTTTAACACAGTTGCACATCTTCAGGTGAACTTGAGCTCGTGGTATAGAACTCCCACACAACAATCACACAGGGAATCAGAGAACCAAACCAAAGGCATGCTTGCAAGACCATGGGAAGGCCCACCTACACAAGAGGAAGGACAGCCCAGAGATTAAAAGCTTGGTCTCTGAAGCCAGACTGCCTGGGTTCACATCTCAGCTCTGCCATTTATCAGCTCTGAAACTGTGGGCAGGTCACGTAAGATTCTGTGCCTCAGCTTCAACTAAAAATAGGAGAAATAAAAAAACATAGCTCCTGGGGTTTGTGGGAAAGCAGGACAGTGGAAGTCACATGGGAATGTTTTCTATTGCCTTTTACAGAGGTGCTAGATGAGCCTGAAAGACAGAAACTGAGTTTACCGATAACGGCCCCAAACCACCTTGGTATATATGTGCCCCATAACATACTAAATGCTCAGTGAACATCAGCAATCATCACCGTATTTTATTATCAGAACACGGGCTTTAGAGTCTGCTTCACTCAGGCTCAAATTTCAGTTCGTCCATACAACTGATTTGTGATTTTAAGAAAGTGACTTGGGTTCTCTGAATCTCAATTTCCTCATCTGTAAAGCGGGGATAACAACATCACCCACCCCCCTGCAGGGTTGTTCCGAGAATCAGATGGCCCGCTGCAAGTAAAGCACCCAGTAGGGTGCCCAGCACATGGCTGGAATCAGAGCAACGTTAGTTTTCTTCTCTGCCCAACCCTCTACTGTTGCCAAATGATGAAGGTCTATGTTGGATATCCATTCATTTTATTGTTTCTAGATCTCAACCAAAACAGGGCAGACATGTATTAGAATATCTGAAGAAGGAGAGATGAGCTTCATATAGTATTTTAGTTGCTAAGTGACACTGGCCTATAGCATTAGGTGAAGAGGGAAAATTGACATTTTCTATAAAATAGGTTGCTATAGATCTCATCTGAACTCACAGCTCTGAAAAAAATCACAGCTCTCATGAGAAGGGCTTTTTGATAAATCATATATTATTATTATTATTATTTTTTTTTTTGCGGTACGTGGGCCTCTCACTGTTGTGGCCTCTGCCGTTGCGGAGCACAGGCTCCGGACGCTGAGCAGGCTCCATAGCCATGGCTCACGGGCCCAGCTGCTCCGCGGCATGTGGGATCTTCCTGGACCGGGGCACGAACCCATGTCCCCTGCATCGGCAGGCGGATTCCCAATCACTGCACCACCAGGGAAGCCCAGAAATCATATATTCTTGCTTCTAGGGTCCATGTGTCATTTACATGGGCCAACGTTTCAGCTTCAGTAGAGACAGGGGTCACTTGCTGGTCAAACCTACCACTGGGAATGTGGCTGGAGCAGAAAAGTGGGCCCTGGGTGGGGACCTGTGTTCCCTTCCTGAGCAGCAGGTCTGCTGAGAGAATGAGAGACTATAAGGGAATCCAAAGGGACACATTTCTGCTCTGTGCCCACAGGAGGTGAATTGCAGTATTGTCTGGCTGGAGATGTGGGTTAAGAATGTGCTGGTTCAGGCTTCCCTGGTGGCGCAGTGGTTAAGAATCCACCTGCCAAGGCAGGGGACACGGGGTTGAGCCCTGGTCCAGGAAGATCCCACATGCTGTGGAGCAACTAAGCCCGTGCACAACTACTGAGCCTACGCTCTAGAGCCCATGAGCCACAACTACTGAGCCCTTGTGCCAGAGTTTGAAGCCTGCGTGCCTAGAGCCCACGCTCCACAACAGGAGAAGCCACCACAGTGGAGTAGCCCCTGCTCATTGCAACTAGAGAAAGCCTGTGTGCAGCAACGAAGACCCAACACAGCCAAAAACAAAACAAACAAACAAAAAAAAGAATGTGCTGGTTCATCAGCTAAGCACAGTCTTAATGAAGTGATTTTTAGTCTGAGGATCTTTTAAGGTCAATTGAGTTATTTCTAAATTAATTTTTAAAAACTGAGATATAATTGATATATAACATTTATGTAAGTTTAAGGTGTACAATGTGCTGGTTTGATACATTTATATATTTCAGTAAGACCACCATCATGGCATTCGTTAACACCTCTATCATGTCTCATTTTTATCATTTCTTTTCTGTGGTGGGAACAATCAAGATCTAGTCTCTTAGCAACTTTGAAGTTTTCAATACAGTATTGTTGACTATAATCACTACACTGTGCATTGAATCCCCGGGACTTATTTATCTACTAGTTGTAGGTGTGGACCCTTAAACAACATCTCCCCAGTTCCCCTGTTCCTGGCCCCTGGTAACCTTCTACTCTGTTTTTAAGAGTTTGGCTTCTTTAGATTCCACATATAAGAGACATCATACAGTATCTGTCTTTCTCTGTCTGACTTATCTCACTCAGTATAACACCCTCAAGGTGTATTCGTGTCCAAAGCTTGTCACAAATGGCAAGCTTTCTTTCTTGTGGCTGAATAATATTCCACTGCATATACATACTATATCTCCTTTATCCATCCATCTGCTAATAAACACTTAGGTTGCCAATTTAAATTATTTATGGATTATGCTCAGTGAACTGATCTCAAATGTCTCCTTCAACAGGAAGCAACTGAAATTCCACATACAGATGCAAATTGTCTCTTTCTCAAGTCCAGTAACATTGTAACTGTCATTCTTAGATTGGATTACCATTTCCTCTGCTGTATTACTTTCTTCTCCTCCTCTCCTTCGTCTGATTATCTCACCTTGCATGCAATTGTTGAATAAATATATGTAGAATGAGTGGATGGATGGCTTGGTTACAGACAGCTGTGGAGAGCTGTCGCACTTCCTGTCAATTTAGAGACTGAAAACATGCAAACCTGACTATTAAAACCATTTCCTTAGAAGCACCAGAGCCTGGAGCAGACGAAGAACTCAGGCTCTGATCGTTGTGGCTTCACACTTCAATGGGATTTTAAACAGGAGGCATAGGAGTGAGGGGACAGTGTGGCTTAGCTAAAATGGCTCAGTGTCTGAATTATTCTAATAGTCCTGTAGGAGGAACCATCATTTCTCTATCAATTTCATTAACTGCAAATAAATAAGAAATGTCCACAGTACTACCTCAGTACTGGCACCGGCATTAAGTTCTCAGGCAACAGCCCCGAGAAGAGGACGCCTGGTACGTGTTGTCAAGTTTCTGGGCAGCCTCGGAATGCCAGCTTCGGGACACCCCCAGGGCTCGACCAACTGGCGCTTCCTAGAGGACCCAGCCCTGCTCGATGAAGGTACCACTGCTGCTGCTTCTACCTGAGGCTGTCCAGCTCGGAGAATACCGACGGCCCAGAATTCTCTGCCAGGATCTCACGGGGCCAGGTTGACACATCTGCTGCCCCTGCACTCTCAGGATGCCCACCTCCACCCCTGCTGCTGGGGGCCGCCCATCACCTCACCTGTTTCCTGCTTCCTTCCTTCAAGGGAAGAAGGAAGTCTCTCTCCTTAATTAGCCATCTAGGCATCTGCCCACCAGAGGGAGCAGCTGCCAACAGGTGGATAACAGTACAGCTCGTTTCAACAGTGCCTTTCAAAACCCGGGGGGCTCGCATGGCTGCCAACTCCTCAACTGCTCATTCAGGCAAGCGCAGTGACCAGAAGTTAATAAGGGAAAGGGAGCCGTGGCTCTGCCAGAAACATGGCATTATGCATGGTCATGTTGGCAAATAAATGGAGGAAAACTGTTTTAGAAACACAAAAGCTGGCTTCTGGGCCCGGAGACAAAATGAGTATCAAAAGCCAATGGCTCAGTGTCCAAGAGACAGTGAGTGTCACCCTGCTCAGTGGAAAACCACGCTGGACCAGGGTCAGGAGCCTGGCTCGGGTCCTGCTTTTCCCAGACCAGCTATACACTCTTGGGCAGATAACCCTGCCTCTCTGTGCTCCTTCCACCTCTCCTACGGCTTGAATGAGATGGTCCTTATTTTCTCTTTGTGAATGTCAACCTGAAAGCCGTTCATGAGAGGATGAAATCTCATCCTGCCAGGACTTGGTACGTTCGTCATCGGCTCTGTGCCTTGGTTTCTTGATTCAACTGTGTTGACAGTTATGGCCCTCACTAAGGGCGTTTTCGCTGAATAACTAAAATGTGAGAATAACATCTGTCACAGACTGTATGTCCCAAAGATGGCAGGAATAAAGCATCCTCTCCCCTGCATCCTACATGCTCTCTGCAGTATGACCCTGACACTCTCCCTCAAGAGGTAGAGTCTGTGTCTCCACCCGTGGGTCTGGGCTGTGATTGCTCTGATCAACAGAGCAGGGTGGAAGTTGGGGTGCCATCTCCTGAAACAGCCTTGTCTCACCTGGTGGCTTCAGGAAGCTTCCTGCTTCTTGGAAGCCAGACACCATGCGAGAAGTACACCTGCCTACCCAGAGACCACCACTGTGAGAACTCCAAGCCACATGGAGAGGCCCTGGAGGATGAGATGCCACATGAAGAGAGACAGTGGCCAAGGAACATTGAGCCACCAAGCACGTGAGTGAAGAAGCCATCTTGGAAGTGGATTCTCCAGCCACACCTGCCCCCAGATGCCCCCATGTGGCTCAGAAAGGAACTGCACCACTGAGCCCTTCCCAAATTCCTGAACCCACAAAATTTATTTCAGGAGCAAAATCAATGGTTGTTTTAAGCTACCAAGTTTGGGCATAGTTTGTAACATGTGTACACATTAACAGATGACAAAAACAATGTTATCTGCAGTATTGGACAAATATGGGTGGGCCTCATCTTAATAGATCTGTTCCTAAAAGCATTTGCTGAAAATGAACACAAAATTACATATAAAATTATTTTTTAATCTTGAGCACTTACATTTACATTTTGGGAGAGAATCACTAAATCCCGCTTCAATGCAAGTATACTCATTAGTTTAGGCATCATCTCCTTCTGGAAAACCATATGCCACCCCTTACTCCCAGCCAGGATAGATGTCCCCGGCTCAGCATCCATGACATGATAGCTCAGCACTTAGCACAATGCACTGAATTTCCCTGTTTGTTGTCTGCCCCATGAAGGCAGGGGACATATCCGTTCCTCCTTGTAAGAGAAGAGTCATAACGTCTAATGCATAAAGTATGATAGAGGTGGTTCTAAGCACTTGACATAGATCTTATGTTTATATCAATTCACTTAATGTTTACTATAGCCTTGTGGGGTAGGTACTATTATTATGCCCACTCTCTAGATGAGGAAACTGAGGTACAGAGAGGCTAAGTAACTTGCCCAAGGTCACCCAGCTAAGTAAGTAGCAGAGGCTGGCTTTGAATCAAGGCAGTCGGGGCCCAGAGTCCATGCTCTTAGCCACTGTAACACACAGCTTTTCTTTAACATTAAGCATTCAATAAATGTTTTTGACTCAATTAATGAATCAACAACAGAAATCAAACCCAAACTTCTCATACAGATCAGGATTTCTGAAAGAAAAAAACCCGTGCCACATGAACAAAAATCAATTCTAAGAACTACATGCAAACATAAAAATCCCATACAAATGCTAAGTAATGATAACGAATTTGCTACATAGACCAGAAATAAATCTGAATGAGAAAAGATACTCCCTACCCCTTCCTGTTTTATCTATTAGTGCTAATCTAGTCAGTAGCCACTAATATAATTATTTCAGGAAAATCTATGCGAATAGGAACCAAGGGAGGGCACAGATAAATAAAGCTTACAGATGAATATCAGAATCTCATGTTCATTCACCGTTCACTTCAGGACATTCCTCTGTCAAACCTACTGACCAGCTGATGTGTATCACCTCTTTCTCTTTTCTCTCCATCTGGGGCAGGTTATAACAAAAGAGGACAGAGACAAGCAAAGCTTTCACGAAAACCAGTGCCTGGGAAAGACATCCCCGAGCAGCTGGGAACTGGCTGCAAGTGGCCATGACAGAACTGGGAGGTATTGTGTAGGAAGACTGCAGAGGATGCACAGAAACGACACCTTATTTATCTGATTTCAAACTTTTTTTGTTTTTTTGTGGTACACGGGCCTCTCACTGCTGTGGCCTCTCCCATTGCGGAGCACAGGTTCCGGATACATAGGCTCAGTGGCCATGGTTCACGGGCCCAGCTGCTCCGCGGCATGTGGGATCTTCCCGGACCGGGGCACGAACCCCTGTTCCCTGCATTGGCAGGCGGACTCTCAACCACTGCGCCACCAGGGAAGCCCTCTGATTTCAAACTTTTACTGTTGCTGCTTGACGTGTTGTGTATAGGCTGGCAGCATAAGTAGCACCCGAGCGCTTAGCAGAATTGCAGTACCTTGTCCAGCCCCAGAACAACTGAATCTGAATCTGTCAATATGGGCAGGAAAGTCTGAAGGCACTGCCAAGGACTGGACCATCTGGGAGCGCTGGAAAGGAAGGGGGAGTCTGTCCTCAAGCAACGACTCTCCAGTCCCCCCCACCCTGCCTACCTCTGACATCCCTGCTGCCTCCACCTCAGACACCCAGGCAGCCAGCGACCATAAAGCTTAGGGAAACGATCCCTGGGAGTGGGTGGGCATGACGCTCCCTTAGACCTTGGAGTCAAATGCAACTAGGTTTGAGTCCCAGTTCCACCAGTTACTGGCTGTGTGATAAAATGAATGATTTAACCTGTTCAAAGCACCAGTTTCTTATCTGTAATATGGGGGAAACAACCACGGTGCCTTGCGTTTGCAGGAAAATTGCATGTAGGTGCCTAGTATAGGGCAGGGCACGGCAGAGCGTGTGTTCAGAAAAGGGAGCCAGCTCCCTCTCTCCAGCCCTGAGCTCAAACTACTCTTTTCTTTCCTTCTCCAGATCTGGAGATAGACCAGACTGAACTATTTAATCTCCAGATGCCACAGATCAGGACTGCTCACTTCATTTCAGATCTGAAAATTTCTCAGAACCAGAAGTGACTTCTGAGATGATAACACATTCGTCTTACAGCCGAGGAAGCTGAAACCCAGAGAATTTAATGCTTGGGAAAAAATAATCTTCCTTACCCAGTTCCCTTGTTGTGGATTCCGAAGAACAGTGTTCTGAAAGCAGTTCTAATTACTTCTCCTCACAAATATCCTGAAAATGATTTGTTATACACTCTGACTCCTGGTCAGAGGCCCAGGAGACCCACCTTTGAGTGCCATCTCCACCACTAATTGTGGGACCCTAGGAAAGTTATGCACACAAATTTTCTGGGATTCACTTTTTCACCTGTCAAGGAGGACCATTCGATCATCTTTAATGTCACTTCTAGCTTTAAGCAATTCAATGATTTCAAATGAAATGCTGATTTCTTTAGGGACGTAATTTTAATATTGTCCACAAGATGGCAGAACACTTCCTTTACAGAAGTCTGAGCATAGTGAACACAAAGGAGAGGAAAGCACTCTAAGGAATCCGTACATATTTTCCAAAGCATTCAGTTTTCTACAATTTAATTATAACTGGCTTTTATTTTAGGGTTAATCATTCTAGTCAAGCATTTGGCCAGCAATAAGCCACATGCCATGAGAAAAGGAACGTTTTAAAGGGCTAAATTAGGCTACTAAGGTAGTAGGATGAGCCCAGGGGGCATAGTGTAGAATTGTGGGGATTCAGGAGTGCAAGCTACCTGGCCACTCAGACATGACTAGAAATTGCCTTCTTGACAAATGAGGCACAAGAGGCAACTATCTACAAAAAGCTTGTACACGCAGACATTTAAAAACATTTCACATGGAGAAGTGACGCAAAATAGACAGAGAGAGAAAAAAATTAATTAGAAAAAAATCTTTAAGATTACAATAACAAAGTTTTGAATTTAAAAATGCAGAGGGACTAAACACCACGTACTGTCCTGAGTTAGATCCTGGACCTGAAAAAGGACCTAGAAGAATGACTGGTAAAATCAGAATAAAGTGTTTAGTTAATAGTTTTGAATCCCTATTCATTTTTTAGTTTTGACAAGTGTACTATGGTTATGTAAGATAGGACCTTGGGGGAAGCTGGGTAATGGGTATACAGGAACTCTCTGTACTATCTTTGTCACTTTTCTGTAAATCCAAAATTATTCCAAAATAAAATTTTTATTTAAAAAATACATAGAGGGCTTCCCTGGTGGCGCAGTGGTTGAGAGTCCGCCTGCCGATGCAGGGGACACGGGTTCGTGCCCCGGTCCGGGAAGATCCCACATGCCGCGGAGCGGCTGGGCCCGTGAGCCAGGGCCGCTGGGCCTGCGCGTCTGGAGCCTGTGCTCCGCAACGGGAGAGGCCACAGCAGTGAGAGGCCTGCGTACCACAAATAAATAAATAAATAAAATAAAATAAAATAAAATAAAATAAAATAAAAAATACATAGAAAAATAAGGGCAAAAGACAGCCAAGAAAGGACAGAAACACGGAGTTTCATAATAAACATGGGGTTTTGTACCTACCAAAACAAATGTCCTATGTTGATGATAATTTAAGAGGGGGGAATTTTAAAGTAGGAGGTAGTAGCTCACATGCAATAAAATAAGGTAAATAAGTAAAAATGACAAATCCTAAAGAATAATGGGCAGTGGACAAAGGTGTCTTCTAGGGTATTACAGATGGAATTATATGCCGCCGTAGCCTTTTCTGAAAAGCAGTTTTGCAATAAGTAACAGAAGCCATAAGTTGATAGCCTTTGACACGGTAATACCTTTTTAGCAACCTGTCCCAAAGCAATGATTTAAAAGAAAAAAAGCCACCTATTTGTATGAAGTTGCAACTCTGCCCTGTAGTACCGGAAATTGTTCCTATGGCCACTGGGTGCCTAGACAGATTATGGTGCTATTAATTAAATGGAATATTATAATGGAATTAAGAATGATAAATCTGAGAATTGTGGAAAGGAATACATGAAGTAATTTTTTTTTTTTTTTTTTTTTTTGCGGTATGCGGGCCTCTCACTGTTGTGGCCTCTCCCGTTGCGGAGCACAGGCTCCAGACGTGCAGGCTCAGCGGCCATGGCTCACGGGCCCAGCCGCTCCACGGCATGTGGGATCCCGGACCAGGGCACGAAGCCGTGTCCCCTGCATCGGCAGGCGGACTCTCAACCACTGCGCCACCAGGGAAGCCCCAAGTGAAGTCGTTTTTTAAGAGCTCAGTACATGCAATGTAGTATCCTAGATTAGGTCCTAAAAAGGATGTTAGTGGAAAAAATGGGAAAATGTGAATGAATAAAGCCTATTTTAGTTAATAATACGGTATCAATATTAATTTCTTAGTTTGGATAATTGTCCGTGATTATGAAGATGTTACTATTAGGGAAACATAGGTGAAGGGTGTATGGGAGCTCAATCTTTGTGACTTTTCTGTAAATCTATAATTATTTTAAAATAAAAGTTAAAGAGCTCAGAATTATATACAAACTCATGCACATACTGCAATCAACTAAAAAAATATTTACTGTATATAAAGTTGGGTAGGCTCATAAAACACTGTCAGAGTTATAAAAATACTTTGCTTTTGCAGGAGTGGGGTGGCATGGGGGGAAGAGTTCATTTATGTTTCTACTTAGATGTTTCACTGAACAACTGATTATCAAGATGCTCTGACTCAGAGTGGCTGGGGAGAATTCTGAAGGATTCATATCCTGATAGTCTAAAAATGACTTTTATTTTTCCAGCATCTAAGTTTCATTGAGGGAGTAAGGAAGACATTTTCTATAATAATCTTTTTAGTAATCATTCCTCGGGGACTATATTTAGAATTCCATCGAACATGAAATTAAATATTTTTGTTTCCTAAAGAAAGGATACCTTCTGCTTCTTTGCGGGGCACTCAGTTCCTGAGTCCTTGGCAAATTGAAAGAATGGAAAGGGTGAACTAAAGATACCCTTTAGATATCTTTAGATCTATCGAAAGCTTGAACATCTGGGAACCTAGATCCTGCCACTTCTGCCTGCTTAGGTGCCCCAGGCAGCATTAAACAGCCGAGGGGTGACTAAGGGGGCAGATGGGAGATGCCAGAGGGTGGTGGCGATGGGGAATACCTCCAAAGTGGCCTCATCAAAGTCAGCTCTAAACCAATGGACTTGTTCCAAATTTGTAAAAAATAATTTCATTTAGTGCTGTTGGAAACAGCATTGAAGGATCACCTTAGCCTTCCCTGCAGGGTTTCCCTTGGCCCACTTCCATCAGGAGGTGGAGAGACTTGCCTCCAGAGAAGCACAGCAAGACTCAATTTCCCCAAAGGGACGCCATCTGTGTGGGGTATCTAAAGTGGGTAGCTCGGCCAATCGCCAGACACACAGATGAGCTCCACTCCAGCCCCCGCTTCCTCCTGTTCTGGCCCAACTTTTTATCATAAGCCTGGTTGAACTTACACCACTGAGGGATGGTCTGAAAAAACCTGCAGCCCATCCATTCCACTTCTAGAGTCTAGGGTTCATCTCTGCCTCAAGTCAGACTGGAAAGCTGGTCCACGCTGTCATAATCCTCCACCAATTGACTTGAAATGGGTTTGTCCTTTGCTTCCAATGAGCAAAATCCAAATTTCTATGTCTTTACATAAATTTGGAGTATTGTTGAGGACACTGATCACATTAATTGATGGTGGCCCCTAAATGAAGCTCCACGTGAGACTTTTCTTTGGACAGTCTAGTGAGCATGGGCTCTGGAGTCAAATGGCCTGGATTCAAATCCTGACTCTACTATTTAAGTAGCTGTTCAACTTTCTATGCCTCATTTTCCTCATCTGCAATAATGACAGTCAGCCCCTTGAATTTTTGTGAGGATGAGAGTCAACAGCAATGAAGTCTTTAGGACTAAGCTGGGCAAAAAGTTAGCACTCAAAAAATATTCATTATTACAATTATTTTATAACAAAGCACTAGAAAAACCATTATATTCCATAAGGAACTGAGATGCTTTTACCTCATGCACAGTGTGGTTCATAGAAAGCAGGGTTCTGAGACCCTTTTCCCCTCCCAACAGACTTAGGGTCCTCACGAGTGACAGTGACCTTCTATAGCATGGGGCACCTTCAGAATCTAGGGTGAGATGGGGCAGTTAGAAGCACGTGTAGTTTGCAGAGGTTTTTTCAAGATTCTGAGATGCCCTTATAGGAATTCATGCCATTTACCAGAAGAGTCCTCAGTATAAATAATCACCTGGAGGTACAAAAATGGACCCAAAGGTCAATTTTCTTTTTTTTTTTTTTTTTTTTTTTTTTGCGGTACGCGGGCTTCTCACTGTTGTGGCCTCTCCCGTTGTGGAGCACAGGCTCCGGACGCGCAGGCTCAGCGGCCATGGCTCACGGGCCCAGCCGCTCCACAGCATGTGGGATCTTCCCGGACCGGGGCACGAACCCGTGTCTCCTGCATCGGCAGGCGGACTCTCAACCACTGCGCCACCAGGGAAGCCCTCAATTTTCTTAACTATGCCAAGTCCTATGCTCTGAAAAAAAGTCCTATGCTTTTTCCTTTTCCCCAGTCTGATCTGTCCTAACTCCATGTACTGTCCCAGTACAGACAGATGCACTGATTCTTCCCTTATGTTTCCTGTGGCTTGTAAGTGCTTTCATAAGTCTCCTCAAATCTTTTATAGAACAAAGAAGGATAAAAAATAAATAATGCAATACACATGATTTTTTGTTTAGAACTAAGTACAACTTTTGTTACTTCTAAGAAAGCTGAGCCTCCTTATTAACATAAACAAATTCCCAATAGGTGCTAGAATAGACACGTTGGGAATAGAACTGTGGTAGATCAATAATTCGGTAAGTGGGCTTCCCTGGTGGCGCAGTGGTTGGGAGTCTGCCTGCCGATGCAGGGGACGCGGGTTCGTGCCCCGGTCCGGGAGGATCCCACATGCCGTGGAGCGGCTGGGCCCGTGAGCCATGGCCGCTGAGTCTGCGCGTCCAGAGCCTGTGCTCCGCAGCGGAAGAGGCCACAACAGTGAGAGGCCCGCGCACCGCAAAAAAAAAAAAAAGAATTCAGTAAGCAATACAACTGAGAGGGAAAAAGAGAAAGCACCCTCTTAGGTAATAGCTCAATTACCTCCTATTCCTGCTACCCATTCAATCTCCGTTCCATGCATCACTCTTCCGGCCCACTCTTGTCAATTGCACACTCAGCTTTACAGACATCACTGGCCCAGCCCTTCCGGGTGGAGAAAAATATTGCTGCTGCTCGCCCTTCCTCCTCCAGTCTTTGCTGATAGCCCTTATAAAACACTTGGTAGCAAAGCAAATTATTCACAGCCTGCCTTCCTGTTTTACTGCGTTCCTTCCCTTCCTTGCCATAAGATTTATCTTTAAAGGCCAGGGTGTCAGTGGCCAACCAAGAACTTGTTCAGAACACCGCTGGCTCTGGAGCAGCCTTAGCCTGATCAGGCTGTGCTTAGAATGAAGCTGAGCAAACTAGGAGCAACGGAGAAGCCCTGGGATTCTTATAGAACCAATGGCAATGTGGCAGATTCCGGCTAGGGAGCCAAGGTTTTGAACCTGCACGGTGTTCCCCACTTAACTACTGCTACAGGAACCTATCTGCTGTTTTATTCATAGACACAGATCTACTCTGGGATTCAGAAAAATATCTAGGTTCAGCTACATAATTTGCAAATGAAAATGAAATATGCAAAATGAAAACACATGGCCCCATGTTCAAAAAGCAGGGGGGAAAAAGCTGTAAAAAGTATTAAGACATGAAGCTTTATCCTTTCTTCTGCATTCTCTCTCTAAACTCCTAAGGTGTTTCTTGCTTGTCATTTAATGTCACGCTCTCTCGGGCACGGGGATACTTACAGGGTGAGTGCAGACCATCACAGGCTGCCCACCCCTACAGACCATCAGCTGCTAGGCCGATGCACCACGTCCTGGCCAGGGGTGGGGAAACTGAGCCAAGAATCCCCCTTTCCCGTGGACTCAGCACCCCAGCCCACAGCAAATGGATGACCCTCTGTTTGCAATACCTGTGCCAGGACACGCTAGGTACCTGGATTGGGAGTGGGCGGGGCCCCACTGAGTCACCCACGAACACACTGCTGTGCTGTCCACCTGAGCTGGGCAGGCCACTACTTTGTCCCCTCCTGGGACACCATGGAGTTTGTGTACCTAGCATCAACTCTCCCCAGGCTCACACCTAGCCCCCTACAGGGGTGGAAGGCAACAGTAACTGCTGGGTGGGGGGCAGCGATGGGGAGGGTGGCAGGGCCTGAGGTGCCAAGCAGCAGGGGAACGGGCAGCTGAGACACACTGGGCAGGTAGGGAGGTAGCAGGACTGTGCATAAGCCAAGGCTCCAACTCCCCGGGGCACACTCCGTTGCCCTACTGCACTTCATCTACAGAGCACAGAGTCAAAGATAAAAGTATGCAGAACATCAAGAGAGCAACTGCACAGAAAAACACGGGGCCCTGATTCTCCACGCAGGGCCCCGTGCAACTGTACTGGTCGCATACCCGTCAGCTGGTCCTGCTGCTTCCCCACCATGAAACAGGCCTGTGTTTAGGACAGGAATGAGGAGGAACTTTCGCTTTGCACAGGTGCGAGGCTGCCCTGGAGGAGGTGGGTGTGAGGGGTCTGTGGCACCTGTTCACCGCCCCTCCCATGGCACTGCAAGGCAGAGCCTGGCTTATCTTCAAAGGCTTCTGAAGCCCACCTGTTCGAACGATAATTTTAACTTATTGTGACGCACAAAGAATTGATGTAGTGAGATACAAGCAGAGTCGTGATGATTACAGAAATCTTCCCAAACCTAACCTGGCCGAGGGGTTTACTTTAATTGTTGGGGAGATTAGGAAAGAGAGGCTGAGGAATAATTCCTTATTAAGTGGCTCTGGGTTGATGGTTTGTAAAAAACTGGGCCATTATCCAAAGTCATTATTCTGATGCAAGAATATTTAACCTGGTCGCTGAAAGCACTTTCTTACAAACCTTAGCTTCTGGGTCACTGTTGATACTACAAGAATCATCATCATCAGCATGTGGGGCATTTCTAGAAAGAAAAACAGAAAATTGGACTTAGAATTCTATTGCAATCTCTAGCTGCACAAAGCCACTCATTACGGCAGGTGCTCTGAATGCCCTACCTGAGTTTCAAGGATGCATAGCGCAGTGTTGCTCCTTCAAACTCTTTTAAACTGGGGTCCGGGTTGACTGTGGCTGCATGCAAATCCTAGAGGAAAAGAGATCCCTGTTAATGTAGAAAGGGGAATGACCCATTACATGGCCTCAAATATCAAAGGGGAGAGAAGTCCTCCCAGCACGAGGCAGAGAGTGTATGTGAGCTTAGGCAGAAAAAGGCATGCATGGGCTGCTGATGCCGGTTTGGTGCAAGTGCCGCTTCTTACAAGACAACAGGAACCTGGGGCAATCAGCCTGAAGTCATTCACAATGGGAGACATCAAAAAAGGCGACACGTGTGAGTCCCACAGCCCTAGCCAGAAGCCCCATCACTCCGTCCCTGCAGAATGCATGATATTCACAAAGAAGATGCAGCCACAGCCATGCAAAAAGGACAAAATATTAAATGAGCTAAAATCTGACAATATACTTGCCTTCCAAATGTCACTATTAATCTTTCCCCCATTCAGAACAGCAAAATCACTCCATGGCTGTTTCTAGACATATAATTATTCACAAGGAAAAAGCACATTGATTTAAAAAAAAGAAAGAAAGAAAGAAAGAAAATAATAAAGGATAGAAAAGGAAAGGAAAAAAAAAGAAAACACACACACACACACACACAAGACACTGTTGTTAGCATTGATATTCACAGGATGGGTTAGGGAACAAATTCACTCTAACGGCAGCATGTGAGCTCGCTCTCCCTTGATCTAGATCAACACCTGAGGCCTAGGGCAGGAGGAAAGAGAGGGCGCTTTAATTACTTACCAAAACAAATGGCTGAATGTTATTACCAGACAGTGAAGTTATCGATACTTTCTAAATGTGGTCTTAAAAGCACACACTATGCATCAAAGTATTAAATGCCCAGCGTACCTAATTTCACAGGCACCTTTTTCTCTCCTATTAACCAAACAGAACTGTTTTCTTGAGCTGGAGGTGGAATTAGGGATGATGCTTGTCAATGTGCTGGATGGAAACGGGAATGTCCATGGCTAAGGGCATAAAAAAGCTGGGGGCCAAATTATTTTCACTTAAAAGAAAAAAATGGCAATGATGGAGGGCAAAGACCCCAGCCTGACCTCATCTTGCTGAGATTTAATCTAATAAAAAATAGCTCTAGACAATCTAATGTAAATTCCTCTTGTTCATAAAAAACTCTACTTCCTTGCCACCCAAGCCTCTTCACAAATTAATATTCGATCATGAAATGCTTTTCTAAACATAGTTATAGAACAAAGTGCAAAGCCTTGCCTTGCTGGGCAACCTCTCACAACAGACCTTCGAATCTAAACAACTCCTTCCTTTATTCACCTCGGACAACAATGGAAACATTTTTTTTCTTTCTACTATATTGACTGAATATTCAAATATTTTTCACGTGACATTTGGGGAAATAAATGATACTAATAAGACACCCAGGCACATCCTTATGAACTTGTTCCACTTGTCAGGAAAATCTCTTTTCTTGAATAATAAATCAGTAAGAGAAACTTTTCCACTAAGTTAGTTTACAACTAAAGTTCTTTGAAAATGAGACGGTAGTATTGACCCATAACATCTGCACACAATACAATTTTTAAAGCCACTCAAAGCAAGAAGCAGCGAAGATCAAATGTCCCAGGTGCTGAAAAATGCATTTATTTGGCTCTGAAGGCCTCTCTGAGGGCATGGTCATTGCAAATTTGGATCCATTATCACTTCTACACAGTTGGTGTCATTGTTGCTTTCTTTGCTGGACTAGGCACCCAACCTGCAGTTTTTCAAACAGAACTTGGACCACTGTGTTTATTTATTTTTCAAAAATAATCTCTTTTACTGAGCACAGAGCAGGAATGCTGTCCAGCCCCTCACCTCTTTCCTCACTCCATCCCCAAAAGCAGTGTTCAGCTTTTACTGAGGAGAAAATATTACAGGAAAATCTTAACCTGTCAGCTGTGGCGACCTATGAACCCCCTGAAATGGATGTGGGGTTTTGCGCAAGTGCATTTTATCCCCAACTTTTCTGTTCTCAGAAGGGCCAGTGACCGAAAAATGTTTAGAGTTACCATCATAGGGGGATTAATAAACACTCACGATGAGGACTTGAGATATCAAGTACAAAATAAAATTTTAAGCTAAAATTTCTTTTTAAAAAAGAAAGCAAGCCTATTTGGTCCCAAACTGTCATCATCATTTACACGTGAGCATTATCTGGTTTTCATTTAGGTTGAACTTTGAAAATGTAATCAGATGATGAATTAGGAAGATTCAAGATAATTGTGCTCTTGTGAAGACATTTTTAAAAAGGCATGTGTGTCTGACAAAGGGAATCTGATATCAGAAATTATACCCAAAAGACACTGTGTTAGGACTACAAAGAGTGAAAGAAGAGCATTTTTTAAAACAAGTGTTCAGAAAAGGCTTTGGCATTTTATCAAACACTTCTCTATACATGTGTGTTTAAATTTTTTTATGTATTTACTCTCTGGATGTAGGAGTCCCTGTAAAGTAAAAGTTGATTATATAGTTCTAAGACTGCATGAATCTAGCTCTCATGCTACGGAGACATGAGTCAGCTGGCAAACTTCCAACAATCACCTTTTACAGATTTAAATAAACAAAGGCCCTATACAGTGATTTTGCAAAACCTTAAAGTAACATAAGTATTCCTAAAGAAACCCTTTAGCACAAAACTCAAGCAAATAAAAATGGAAACTAACATTACATGTTATGAACAGGCCAAAGACCTTTTTTCCTTCCCATATTTAAAATTTTCATTGACATCAAAGATGAGAAATTTTCTCCTCCATTTAAGTGACTATTTTTTTTTTTAAAGTCAAGGGCAATGAAGGACAAAAACAGTTTGTCCTAAATGTTAAGAACGATATATTCTATTCATTTATTATTATTTTTTTAATTAAGAAGAGAGAATACAACATTTTAGCTAATAATTTAAAGAAAAAAGACACCAACACAGATGCTTGGGTTGTACAGAAAGTCTGCAGTCTGGGTGATGGGAGTGAGAGATGAAAGAAGAGACAAAGAGAAAGACAATAAAAGAGGAAAAGGCAGGCGAGCAACATGCCCCAGGGAAGACAGACACAAAGAGAGGTAAAGGAGAGTAGAGGAAGAACAGGGACCATCTTCCATGGGTGACAACCTCCAATCGGTCATCTCTCAGGCAATGCAGCTAAAGCCTTGCACAGCTGAGAGATGGTGGTGTCAGAGTTATGGCTGGGGACACACCCTCCTGGTGCTTGTCTTGACCTTGGCCAGGCTGCAGCACCCCTTATCCTGATTACGGTGATGACATTCAGGTTCTCGAGAGCCCTGGAGCCCTAGCTCCTCAGAGACAGTGGGGACTGACCCAGCGCCTGGAGCACGGCACCTGCCATGACCCTTCATGACCTTTCAGCATGGCACCCTCATGACCTACTAAGGGAATCAATCTGACTGTATAACCTTGACTACTGAGAGTTTTCTTCTTCCATACTTTTCTTCTGGAATCTTAGAAGACTTCCCACCAGAGTGTGGACAGAGTGAGGTCAAGCACGTGAGCCCTTAGCCCAGGGGCTGGCTGCCTGAAAGTGCCCAGGAATAGTAGTGTCCTTATCTCTACTAAGGCATTTGTAAGAATAAAAAGTTTGAGAGCCTAGGGACTACAAAGGGTTATGGATTATGCTTCATAATCCTCTTTTGTCAAGACTTGAGCCTTGGTATGTGTAGCCTTGATGATAAATGGCAGAGTACCTGGAATTCTGGAAATCCAAGGCATAGGCCAGTCAATGTTAATAAGCACTGTATCCATATATGTGTGTATATTTTTTCCTTCTTTTTTTTTTTTTTTTTGCGGTACATGGTCCTCTCACTGTTGTGGCCTCTCCTGTTGCGGAGCACAGGCTCCGGACACGCAGGCTCAGCGGCCATGGCTCACGGGCCCAGCCACTCCGCAGCATGTGGGATCTTCCCGGACCAGGGCACGAACCCGTGACCCCTGCATCGGCAGGCGGACTCTCAACCACTGCGCCACCAGGGAAGCCCTATTTTTTCCTTCTTTTAAAACTGCTTTCCGTGTTTTGCTGGATGCAACACTATCAAAAGAACAGTTATGGTTTATCATGCAAATAAAATCCAGAGAAGTTAAAAAAAAGAATCTAACTAGAAGACAAACTGACAAATGCTTGTGCAATTAAATTAGTCTCTGTGAGCAGCAGCACTATTTAGAAACTAGAGGAGAGTCAGGAGACCTGGGTCTCTAGTGCTGGCTCTGCCTCTACAGCAAGTCAACTAAGAGCTCCCTCCGCTACAAAGCTGGTTTATTCCTTCATTCAGCAAACATTTAATGGACATTGACACATACCAGGCACTGTGCCAGGTGCCGAGGACACAAGACGAGGGGGGCAGGTCCCGACACCCCCCAAAAGGGAGGCGGACGTGCCTCATGTAAGAATACTACAAAGAGACACAATGGAATAAAGGTTAAAGGGCTTTCAAAGCAGACGGGTGAGAACAATCCTTCCCAGGAGATGCTAGCGGGAAGCCAAAGAATTGAAGGGGAAGTGACATATAAATAAAAACAGGGAGACTAGATTCGCTAGAAGACCAGCTCTTGTACTCACTCAGAATTTCCTGGAACGCTTATGATAAAGGCCGATTCTCAGGCCCTACCCTTAGAGAGTCTAGCTCAGTGGCCTGGGGTAAAAATAAGGAAACTTAGCATGTTCTGCAAGCCCCAAAGGACATCCTGGCCACCGTCCTTGGCTCACAGGCTGAGAAGTACTGCCGTAGCATTCACTAGGCCCTTCTCAAAGGTTCTTGCTAGCTCTAAAATGTCATGATTACTTGATCAGGTCAAGAATTTCAGTAAAATGATGACAGACTGGCCCCTTTATGTTGTCATCTTATTTTGAAATGTATGTGAAAATCCGTAGGTTCTAATGCAATACATGGGTTTTGCCCCTCCTGGGGAGTTAGCTGCTCAGGCCCCTCCCAGACTCCAGAGGCAATGCAGCAAGAACAGAGTGAATTGTGATCAAGAAGAGATCATGGTCCTGAGAAACAATTTGACCTTGCCTTGCTGCAGACCCACTTGGTCCTCCATACTTTTATCCTTAAGGAACTTGGAAACACCTTCTGCTGGAAAGATTCTAAGTAAGACTTGCTTATGGGCCAACAGTTATTCCTTACAATATTTTGTGTAGCTTCCTCTTCTCTCTAAAATTCAACATCTAAGTGACTTGGAACAAACTGATGGACTGGGGGGAGATCATCTTTGGGCCAAATTTCAGCAGCAAATGCTTCCCGGCCAGTGTATAAACTTTCAAAAATACTGCTGGCGTATGCAGAGGGAACATTATGCGCTGCGCCTAACACTTCCCTGGTGAACTTTGGAATGTGAAATGTAAAATTTTCAAACTGTAAGGAAGCCTTCCGTCCTAAACTTTTGGGAAGCTGAGTCAACAGATTTGGCACTTACTTTTTTTTTTTTTTTTAAGCCAGCTCAGGAAAAATCTGTATAAAAATATGCGTTTCTAACGCGACATATTACAAGTTTCTTCTTCTCGCCCTTACCATTTTGCTTTCTCTCATGTTTCCAAATTAGTCAAAATAGATTCTATTTAGGGACCAAAGAAATGGCATCAAAGATATAATCATTTCTCTTCAACTGTTATTAGCACCTGAGACAATGTTATCAAGAGAAGTCATTTTCTAGAAGGTGCTGCATATGTCACCGCCCTCCCCTGCAGTGAGATGAAGCTATTCAAGGCTCTCCAAGCCTCCATACACACATAGTGAAACCTGGGGTAGGGGCAGGGGCCAGCAGACCTCCATTCAGGCTTGACTCCACTAGGTATTAGGTCTGTGATCCTGGGCAAGCTCCCTCACCTCTCTGTGTGCATTGTCAAATGTAAAAAGGTAATGACAACTGTCATACAGATGCATAGGGTTTTATGAGTAAGGAGACAAGGCATGAAGCTGGCGCTCTAAACACTCGATTACCCTTAGTGCTTCTGCTTTAATATCCATGTCAGCACCTGCCGGACCTGGGAATGTAGCAGCCTGTATCTTCCCCCACCTCTCCCCTTCCTCTCCTCTCTACCTATCTGCTCATCTCTTTGCCCCTAGGATTTTAATGTATTTCCTTTTAAATTTGCTTGGTTCTTTGACTTAGTGGATGGCCTGATGTCCAGGCGAAAAAATGTACATGAAACAAACAACCGAAAGGTTGATCCAAAGAACATCTACCCCATTGGTCTATTTAAAGTGCTGGGGGACTTCCTTGGTGGCGCAGCGGTTAAGAATCCGCCTGCCAGTGCAGGGGGACACGGGTTCAATCCCTGGTCCGGGAAGATCCCACATGCCACAGAGCAACTAAGCCTGTGCACCACAACTACTGGGCCTGCGCTCAAGAGCCCGTGAGTCACAACTACTGAAGCCCGTGCGCCTAGAGCCCGAGCCCGTGCTCTGCAACAAGAGAAGCCACCGCAATGGGATGCCCGGGCAATGCCACAAAGAGTAGCCCCCGCTCACCGCAACTAGAGAAAGCCCGCGCAGCAATGAAGACCCAACGCAGCCAAACATAAATAAATAGAATTAATAAAGAAAAATAAAGAGCTGGGAATGAGCCTCTCTCTGAAACTTCAAAAAACTACACATTTGTTAACACGTTTCTTGGAGGGGTAAGGCTTTGTCCAACACGATGGCAACAGAAGAGAGGAACGGAACCATCCTGCCACCCTGACGTCACCTGCCTGGTTACTCAACTCGCTGAGCCTCGGTTACCTCTTAAGTGGGAAACATAATAGCTGTCATCTCTGCCACATGAAGAGTCTTGAAGGGGACACATGAAGTGACGTTTATGAAAATACCCTGAAAGCCACAAAAAGTCATGAAGAGCAGCTGGGAGGCTGACCAGTGGGGATGTGATGGAAACACTGAACTCCAGGAGAGCAAGTGAGGCAGGCGGCCATAGGACACAGTCGGAGCCTGGGAAGGGGGGCTAGGCAGTGAGCGGGAGGGGGGTGGAAGCAGGCATGGACGGGGCAGAGCAGGCAACAGTGGGCATCAGAAGGCGGCTCAGGGATGAGAAGAGGACTCTGCTTCCCAATAATTATCCCCAGAGCCAGCAGCCCACCTGTGCTGCGTTCTTCCTAAGACTTTTCGCAGAAAACATGAAAGTGAAAGTCTACCATATTAATCAAAGAAGTAAAAATCCGAGGCACATAAACCTCGGGATGCCCTCCTTGGGCTTCACCCCACCCATGCCTCGGCCTCAGGAGGTGGGCTCCGAGACAAACTTCATTTCTTCCACGTACAGAGGACAAGAGATTCATTGAACAGAAATGGTATCTCAAAGTTAGTCTGATCTCCTCACCTCTGGACCAAGCGAAAGCAGGTAGGCTGAGATCTCAGAGCCAGGGAAGCCAAGTGAGAAGAACTCTGACCTGGAATTCAAGGAGGATTCGGGAACCCTGCGTTCTAGAGCCAGCGCGGCTGCTGGTCACTGGCCTCTCTGTGCCTCGGTTTCCCTGTCTGTAATGGACAGATACTGGTGCCAATGTCCCCTTCCCAACTGGGCATTCTCTGGTTGCAGGGCACTCCCTGGGGGTGAAGATGGTAAAGGGTTACAATAAGGGGGATGGAGCCCTGGAATGGACAAAGATTCTAACAGAGATGCCAAGAACCAAGCAGTACAGGTGAAGAAGAAAGAGGAACTCTGTGCCTCAGTGAGAGCCCAGGGGCGTCCTGGCCCACTCAGCCCCTGGGAGGCCACTCTGCGGTCCAGGGAGAAATGCCAAGAGGTAACTGGGCCGGAATGGAAGAGGGCTCCACTTCATGCTGAGCTCCACGAGGAGCAGCCTGTGTTGGTTCATCTTTACCCCCCAGCACACCTCACATAAGGCGAATAAATCGACTGAATGGGATGTGCCCTGAGAGGAGGAATATTATGCTAATAAAAAGTTATCAAAATCACCCAGTGATAAGCAACAAAATCCTAAGTGATTCAGTGGAACTGAAGCACATATCTGATCATCAGGGCCACGTACCAACAAACCAAGGCCCTGGTCTATCAACGGGGCCTATAGCTCGCCTCAACCCGTCCGTCACTCGAAAGATGGAGAATTTGAGGCCCAGGTAGGGTGAGATGCCGAAGCCCAGTAAAAGCAGAAATGTGGCTGGAATGTAGGTCTTCCTGCCTCCCAGAGAAGAGCAAGTAAATAATGGAAGAGGTTGTTTACTTTCAAAGACAGGAAGGGTGATAATAGCGGCAAATATGTAGAGAAACTTTGGGGTAAGAGATGCAGTTCAAATTCCTTCCATGTCCTCAAAGTAAAAGAAAATGAGTTGTTTAAAGAGCAGAAAACTGTGATCAAAAAAAGGCAGAAGTGCCCGTGTGTTAGGAATGAAACTTCCTTTCTCCAGAAAAGCCATTACTTAACTCTAACCTTTTTCCACTGTAATTCTCTTGAATATTTAGTTATCAGGATTCACAAAGGTTCACTGAAGGGATTTTTGTATTAATAAATACCACGATGGAATTTTTTTAATGCCTCAGTTCTTTGTTTAAACATCAGATTTCATCCTCAGGGACAGAACAAATTTATACTGCTAATTACTTCTAAAACAATGTCACTTCTGCTAAATAAACAGATCCGCTTTTTTTTTTTATTAGAAATTAAGCGTTTAAGGGCTCTCAAGGGTTATTCCTGCAGACATTCTCTCTATGCAGTCAAATGAGCCCACGGATATTAATAAGATATGCAGTAATTATAACACATCTGGCCAAGAGACATTCTTCTGTGTGTAAATATTTTATGGAACCAGCACCATGCAACAGCACCTACAGAGTAAATTACTGCCTCAGTGAGCCCCAGGGAATCTTAACCACTTCTCATTAATCAGCCTCTCTTACTTTCTGTACCTGAAATGGTGTTTCAAGAGACCAAAAGCCATTAAAAAAATGAAAACATCCCTGAAAGATGGTATTAACACTATTCACTAAGAGGAAGCCTTTCGGTTTCAAATGCAACATGCATGAAAGTCAAAAGCTTACCTTGATGACCTGTTGGGGCAGAAGCAATGAGTCTAAAGAGAAATCACAAGTTACATCCACTCTACTAAGCCATCAAAAAGACACTCCGTTTTACCTCGTTCTCTGGGGTGGGAGATGGCGTTACAGAACTAAGGGACCCTTTCCTAGAACCCTGAAGATCTGCTGGGATGGAGACAGGGCGTTCCCACTGAGTCGTCCCGGTTGGTATGTGCCAATAATAGGTCCCAGCGATGTCACTGATTCTTTTCCAGCCAGGTGGCAAATCTGGATCAGTCTGAAAGGAGTGATCACTCCATATATCTGCTGGAAAATGGAAAAAAAGAGAGGGTTTTATTAAAAGAGGAAACAATTACAGTCTTCCAATTTTACTACCAACAGTCAGGAGAATTCCACAGGCAGATGTGTCCATAGCCCGAATGAGAACTAAAGCCATCCTACGGACACGAAGTATGGAAAGAGGGGGAATACGGAAAGAAACATGGAAAGAACTGGAAGGTTGACACTTGAGAACATGGATATAAAGGACCCATTATCAAGTCATCTTACAGCTCCAAGGACCCTATGAACAAACAGGCTAAAGCTCCATTAGTCAGAATCAACTAACTACCCAAGCAAAATTTGCAAGGTTACACACAAAACCTACTGTATCCCTTTGTACATTTGTAAGATTTACTGTTTGGGATCATATATCATTCCCAGCGATGAGTACAACTCTAATGTTCTTTAACCGCTTTCTGGATGAGTTACTGGATTTATGAGTACTGGATTTATACCTTTCATTTGTTTTAACAACTCCTCCCATTTGATTGTAAACATCTACAAAGTAGCCATGTCTTTTGTAATACTCTAGAATTCTAAACTGCACACAGAAGATTCCCAAGGAGTGCAGACTGAAAAAGCCTTGGAATTCGAAAAGGAACCAGACGGACACTAAAAACCGGCCAGTAATATAAATGCATGAAGGAGGACAGGTGTGGGATACAATAGAGAATGGTGAGGATGGTGGCAAACTGGTAAGCATGTGCAAAGTCCAAAGGCATTTAAATTCAAAAAATAATTTTTTAAGAACTGTATGTGTGTGCATGTGGGAAATAAAATACATCTACTGGGCAATTTCAGTCATCCCTGGCTTATATCAATATTTTATTAATTTACTGGATAACTTTGTTTTTTAAAAATCTCATTTTTGGCCTTCTTTGAGTTGAGTATGAGATGGATTAAAGTGCTAGAGAAGAGAGGAGAGACATAAGGAAGCAGAGTAAGAAATCCACAGAGAGGGAGGCATAATGGAGGAATCGCAGGCGGCTATTATCAACATACACAGGTAGAAAAACTTAATAAACTTGTGCTCTAAATCTGGGGATCACTTCATTCTAAGGATGAGGCCCTTTTCTGTGTGGTCATTCACAAGAGGCTGGAGCCGTTACAGCAATTTAAATGAGAAAGTATGTGGGCCTTGCTCTCAGCAAATGTCATTGCATCATGTGGGCTGGCATCACTGAGGCTGCTACAGCCGCAAGAAGAAAAAAAGAAACCAAACAAAGAAGTTGATTAAGGCTATGGGCACAGATGTGCATTCATGCGGTTGTTTAGCATCCCAGCATTCACTTTTCTCATTTAAATCTGCCAGAGGCAAAACTGCCACTTGTCTCAAATTATGATGGAAATTTCCCCTCCCCCTACAGGAAATTAAGCATGATTAAATAATTTCAAGTTACCCAAATCTTTCAGAAACAACTCGAAACAAACATGTGCATACACTCCTCTGTCCTGTCTCCGTTTTAGGGGGTGAGACGGTTGTTTCTGCTGTTATTTTGTTTTAAATATTTCAACTGGGCTGGGAAAGGTAAAATACACAGGTCTTGGTATTAAGTTGGAGAAAACCCTACCAAGGGTGTTCCCTTGTCCAATTCTAGCAGCTCAGACAACAAGCTCGAGATGGAAACTAAAAGGACATAAACAGTTACCGTTTCTGTTGTTTTTAAGGTCTGAGGGCCTGAATTTACACATGTATCCCCATTGTCTCTACAGCTGGGACATTAGCATATATGAAGAATAGCTACATAACACTATGAGAAAATAAATCACATCAGACCAAGGGCAGAGACCAAGGTCAGCAGTCTTCAGGTGTGGCTTTCCAAAGTGGTTGAGAGGGGCCTTGGGCTGCATGGCAGAAAGTGGTCTGTTGTGTTTCAACCAGACCCATTCACTTATATTTGGTTTATATTTTGAATTTCTGGTGAGATTTTGTTGGAATAAAAATTACAAGGGGGGTTATTCTGTTGCTAAAAATTGGTGATGATCAGATGATGATGATGGAAGGAGTGAGGTGCGCACATCTACAATATTATCAGCAGTTCAGAATCATTTATAGAATCCCTTCCACATTACCCTACCCTGGTTGTAAGGAATGTAAGCCCCGTGAGGGCAAGCAGACATTACCTCTGTCATGCTCACCATCATATTTCCAACACCTAGCATGGCAGGTATTCAATTACAATGAGATGGATGAACGGAGGATAGATGGTGGATGGATGGATAGACAGATGGGTAGACAGAAGAAAGGAAGATAAGAAGGAAGAATGCACAAAGGAGGAGGGAGAAATAAGTGAATGAAGTCCTGAATGATGGGAATTGAACTTGGCGCTTAGCAAAGAAGAATTCTGAAGAAATCAGTTCTGTGTAATTTCATAAAACAGAGCAACTTCACAAGGCTCGGGAATACTAGCTTCTAGTTAAGAGCATGTCTACTTCCCTTGAAGGCAAATGTGAATGTTGTTATGGACAAAAAGAAATACAATATGATAAACTGGAAAGAGTCCTGGGCTGGAGTTGAGATTTTGTTTCTTTTTTTTATTGATAGGTTCCACAGGAACAGCAAGAAGTATGCCTTCTGAGGTACCTCAGTGCCATTACACTTCATTTTGTTTAATCTTCAAAGCCCCAATGTGCTTTGTTTTCCTACATAAAACTATGTACACATTTAAATAAGTACCCTGGACCTTATTCAACAGGTCAGTGGTTTTCAAATGTTATCAAATTGGGGAGAAGGACAGTGGTGCAGGTAGGTGGAACTCCAGGCCTGTCCAGAGTCTTTTGACTGTTGCAGCAACATTTTTACCTTTTTAAAATATTGGTCTTGTAGGCATGATTTTCCTTGAAAACAGGGATTAGTTGAATGCTCACATCAATCCCACCAGAAGGTAAGAGTGGGAATAATAGCCAGCCAAGACAAGAAGCCGGGCCTTTCAAGGCTTAAACCCAAGTTCTCTTAATGCTACCATGAGGTTCTCAGCAGCTGGTAACAACTGTGCTGTTATTTACAGTAAAAGTAACAGGGATGCTGATGTGGGCTGTGGGCTGAAATACCCAGCTGCTTTATTGCTTCTTTATTGCAAGAGCTCGTGGAGTGTCCACTGCTGCCCTATGAAGGACACACTATGGTTATCCCATTTCTAAGGCTCAGAGAGGATGGCAGTTTGGTTTAAAGCCAAGGGGGTAAACTATGTCCCTATGTAGAAATGGATGTTACTTTTTCAGAGATCTGATAAAAATCAGTTGTGGTCAGCTTGGGGGAATTTAGAAGGTGTATAAATGGGGCGGAGGCAGGGGGGGACACATCAGAAAGGACACAATGGCTTCAAGTCTGAGGCTATGAGACCGGCCAGCTGACCTGACCAAGGTTACAGAGTTGGTGAGTGAGGGCACCAAGATTTGCCCTGGAGACTAGGTACATCCATGCAAGGACACTTCCAATATAGGCATTGCATAGGGTCCTCCCTTCCGTGTCTCCCTCCCTAATTCTGCATCCAGTAAACCCAGGCAGCCACTTCAGCTGGTCCATGGATCTGCAGCCTCTCCCACTGGAAACCCGAGGATCATATTCCACACCCAGGCACACAGCAGAGACTGAGATCCCACCTATTTCTCCCTCCTCCCTTCCCTACAGGATCCCACAGCTAAGAAGCTTTATGGTCTCCTGTCATGTCACCACTGCATCACTGCATCTTGCTGAAGGCGCCTTCAAGGAGAAGAGGGAAGCGGGGCACGGTTCAGTGGTAAGAGCAGAAAGCTATAGATATCCTTTCTAAGTGGCTCTGTGGCCCACGTTGTCATTTGCAGTTTTGTTCCAGAAGCAGGGCCTGGAAGTCGGAGTGTAAAAATAGCAAGGCTGAGAGCCCCAGAAAGTCTCTCTTGTGCTGGGAGCCTCTTGGGCCAAGAGCAATACTTGGCATAGAAACAAGGAGCCCGTCTATGAGCAGCAAGGACCTGCCCCTTCCAGCCGCCTTGGGCGCCAGTGCCGCTGCTGGCCTGGCTCCACCTCTATCACTTCTCTCCCGCTCTCCTCCCTGGTCTGTGTGTGAAGCAAGCCTGCCTCTCATCACCCTCTCCCCTGGGTTCACTTGCAGGAACTGAAGGGTCAAATGAAAACGAATTAGCATCTAGCAGCAGCTGGAAATCTCCCCTCTTGCTCCGGAGGCCACAGGAAGGAGGGATGGGTGAGCTGGGATTCTAAATTTGGCAACGTCTGCAGTGCAGAGCACAAGAGGCCTCCCTCTGGCCCTCTCAATGGCACTCACTCCCTTCCTTGACAGTTGTATACCCAGTGCCTTCAGTGTGTACGGCAGGGGGTGAGCACCTTTCGAAGAAAGAGGAGACAGATTAACTCATTCAACAAATACTTCCTGTCTACTCTGTGCCAGGCATTGTTCTAGGGCTGGGGGGCGCAGAGTTCATCAGATAGACCCGGGCCCAGCATCCGTGAACTGGGGCAGTGGTTCTCAAGTTTCACAGTCACCTGGAGAATCTGCTAGAACACAGATTGCTGGGTACTACCTCCCCACCCCACACCGCCAAGGTTCTGACTCAGTTGCTCTGGGGCGAGGCCTGAGAATCTGCATTTCTAACAGTTCCCAGGTGGTGCTGATTTCTTGCTGCTGGTTTTGGGACCACACTTTTAAGAACCATTGGCCTAGGAAAACAGAAAAGGTAATTAATCTTTTCCACCAAACTCCATCTAACTGCTGGCTCCAGAAAATAAAAAATGTGAATTATATTCAATCATTCTTTCATTTATTCACCCACTTATTCATTCACTCTCTTGCACTGAGGGCCTCCAATGCATTCCAAGCACTATTCTAGAAGCTGAGAACACAGTAATGAATAAAAGAGGCAATTCAGGTATAATGGGATCAATTGTGTCTGGGGATAGGGTGGGCTATTTGGATAGGATGGTCTGAGGAAGGAACAATGTCACCCTAAACTAGTAGGGGCACCAGCATTGGGAAGAGACAAGAGAACAGCACTCCTGGAAGACGGAACAGCAAGTGCAAAGGCCCCGTGGCAGGGAAGAGCCTGTTGTGTCATTACAACAGAAAGTCACTTGAATGAGATGTGAGTGGTCTAGGATAAGATTTAAGGCCATAAGGGCTAAGGATTCACCCTCTATGCAAAGGCAAGCTCTCGAAGCTCTTGTGTGGTCTGTGTTTTCAAAATCAGAAGAGTAATCTGCACAATGCTCCCATTCTTAGAGAAGAAAAACCTCTCTCTTCGGAAGTCTTAGCTGCAGCTACTGCTGGCTTCTCTTTTGAGCACTGTTATTCCAGAGGGAGCCAGATGCCTTAATCCAAACTATCTGAATTTAGCTTTAAAACACTTTCTCCGGTCACCGGTGGTCTGCTTCCTTTGCCTCTCTCTCTTCTTTCCCAACTCACTACTTAGTCCCTTTATTCTTTCTGGACCTAGAACCTCCTTGTCAGAAAACAGCAAGAAGGCTCTTCATTCCCTCCAGCTTCACCACCGACTTCTGAAGACAAGAGCGTGGAGCCAGGACTCCAGGTCTGGATCATTTATTACAGCTTTGCTGAGGGTTCCAGGCAGCATACAGAGGCTGCTCAGAACCCAGGGTGAAACTGTCCTCAGTCAAAGGAACTGGCAAAAACAATGACTGTGGAAAACAAGGGAATGAGCCCCAAATGTCCAAAATCTGTGAGCTCTCTGACCCGCTGGCCTGCCAGACAGAAGGGAGGAAAGCTGACCTAAAACAGTTTCAGGGCCCCTGCTATTTCTTGATATTTATTTGCAGGGCCTATTTGGGACCCTGAAGTGTCTATCACAGCCTCAGAAAAATTACACATTGTACTCAATTGAGCTTTCCTGTGGTTGCATTCTTTTTACAGCTGTAATAAACCTCTTAACCGTTTTGGGAGCGTTGATTTTCTAACTCTTTTTCCCTATTTTCCTTTAAAAAAATTAACATTAAGATATTTAGTGTCCCTGAAATACGTAGTTATTTGTAACTGAGGATTTTTCTGTTAAAGTTTTTTTTAATTTTTATTTATTTTTTTATACAGCAGGTTCTTATTAGTTATCTATTTTATATATATTAGTGTATATATGTCAATCCCAATCTCCCAATTCATCACACCACCACCACCCCCCCCGCCACTTTCCCCTCTTGGTGTCCATACAGTTGTTCTCTACATCTGTGTCTCTATTTCTGCCCTGCAAACTGGTTCATCTGTACCATTTTTCTAGGTTCCACATATATGTGTTAATATACGATATTTGTTTTTCTCTTTCTGACTTACTTCACTCTGTATGAAAGTCTCTACATCCATCCATGTCTCTACAAATGACCCAATTTCATTCCTTTTTATGGCTGAGTAATATTCCACTGTATATATGTACCACAACTTCTTTATCCATTCGTCTTTCAATGGGCATTTAGGTTGCTTCCATGACCTGGCTATTGTAAATAGTGCTGCAGTGAACACTGGGGTGCACGTGTTTTTTTGAATTATGCTTTTCTCTGGGTATATGCCCAGGAGTGGGATTGCTGGGTCATATGGTAATTCTATTTTTAGTTTTTTAAGGAACGTCCATACTGTTCTCCACAGTGGCTGTATCAATTTACATTCCCACCAACAGTGCAAGAGGGTTCCCTTTTCTCCACACCCTCTCCAGCATTTGTTGTTTGTAGATTTTCTGATGATGCCCATTCTAACTGGTGTGAGGTGATACCTCATGGTAGTTTTGATTTGCATTTCTCTAATAGTTAGTGATATTGAGCAGCTTTTCGTGTGCTTCGTGGCCATCCATATGTCTTCTTCGGAGAAATGTCTATTTAGGTCTTCTGCCCATTTTTGCATTGGGTTTTTTTTTTAATATTGAGCTGCATGAGCTGTTTATATATTTTGGAGATTAATCCTTTGTCCATTGATTTGTTTGCAAATATTTTCTCCCATTCTGAGGGCTGTCTTTTTGTCTTGTTTGTAGTTTCCTTTGCTTTGCAAAAGCTTTTAAGTTTCATTAGGTCCCATTTGTTTATGTTTGTTTTTATTTCCATTACTCTAGGAGGTGGATCAAAAAAGATCTTGCTGTGATTTATGTCAAAGAGTGTTCTTCCTATGTTGTCCTCTAAATAGTGTCTGGTCTTACATTTAGGTCCTTAATCCATTTTGAGTTTATTTTTGTGTATGGTGTTAGGGAGTGTTCTAATTTCATTCTTTTACATGTAGCTGTCCAGTTTTCCCAGCACCACTTATTGAAGAGACTGTCATTTCTCCATTGTATATCCTTGCCTCCTTTGTCATAGATTAGTTAACCATAGGTGAATGGGTTTATCTCTGAGCTTTCTAACCTGTTCCATTGAATTATATTTCTGTTTTTGTGCCAGTACCCTATTGTCTTGATTACTGTAGTTTGTAGTATAGTCTGAAGTCAGGGAGTCTGATTCTCCCAGCTCCATTTTTTCCCTCAAGACTGTTTTGGCTTTTCCGATCTTTTCTGTCTCCATGCAAATTTTATGACTTTTTGTTCTAGTTCTGTAAAAAATGCCATTGGTAATTTGATAGGGGTTGCATTGAATCTGTAGATTGCTTTGGGTAGTATAGTCATTTTCACAACATTGATTCTTCTAATCCAAGAACATGGTATATCTCTCCATGTGTTTGTGTCACCTTTGATATCTTGCATCAGTATCTTATAGTTTTCTGAGTACAGGTCTTTTACCTCCTTACATAGGTTTGTTCCTAGGTATTTTATTCTTTGTTGCAGTGGTGAATGGGATTGTTTCCTTAATTTCTCTTTCTGATCTTCTGTTCTTAGTGTATAGGAATGCAAGAGATTTCTGTTCATTAATTTTGTATCCTGCAACTTTACTAAATTCATTGATTAGCTCTAGTAGTTTTCTGGTGGCATCTTTAGTATTCTCTATGTATAGTATCATGTCATCTGCAAACAGTGACAGTTTTACTTCTTCTTTTCCAATCTGGATTCCTTTTATTTCTTTTTCTTCTCTGATTGCCAGGGCTAGGACTTCCAAAACTATGTTGAATAATAGTGGCGAGAGTGGACATCCTTGTCTTGTTACTGATCATAGAGGAAATGCTTTCAGTTTTTCACCATTGAGAATGATGTTTGCTATGGGTTTGTCATATATGGCCTTTATTATGTGGAGGTAGGTCCCCTCTATGCCCACTTTCTGGATAGTTTTTTTTTTTTTATCATAAATGGGTGTTGAATTGTGTCAAAAGCTTTTTCTGCATCTATTGAGACAATCATATGGTTTTTATTCTTCAATTTGTTAATATGGTGTATCACACTGATTGATTTGCATATATTGAAGAATCCTTGTATCCCTGGGATAAATCCCACTTGATCATGGTGTATGATTCTTTTAATGTGTTGTTGGATTCTGTTTGCTAGTATTTTGCTGAGGGTTTTTGCATCATATTCATCAGGGAAGAATTGATATTGGTCTGTAATTTTCTTTTTTTGTAGTATCTTTGTCTGGTTTTGGTATCAGGGTGATGGTGGCCTCAGAATGAGTTTGGGAGTGTTTCTTCCTCTGCAATTTTTTGGAAGAGTTTGAGAAGGATGGGTGTTAGCTCTTCTCTAAATGTTTGATAGAATTCACCTGTGAAGCCACCTGGTCCCGGACTTTTGTTTGTTGGAAGATTTTTAATCACAGTTTCAATTTCATTACTTGCGATTGGTCTGTTCATATTTCTATTTCTTCCTGGTTCAGTCTTGGAAGGTTATACCTTTCTAAGAATTTGTCCATTTCTTCCAGGTTGTCCACTTTATTTGCACAGAGTTGCTTGTAGTAGTCTCTTAGGATGCTTTGTATTTCTGTGGTGTCCATTGTAACTTCTTTTTCATTTCTGATTTTATTGATTTGAGTCCTCTCCCTCTTTTTCTTGATGAGTCTGGCTAAAGGTTTATCAATTTTGTTTACCTTCTCAAAGAACCAGCTTTTAGTTTTATTGATCTTTGCTATTGTTTTCTTTGTTTCTATTTCATTTATTTCTGCTCTGATCTTTATGATCTCTTTCCTTCTACTAACTTTGGGTTTTGTTTGTTCTTCTTTCTCTAGTTCCTTTAGGTGTAAGGTTAGATAGTTTGAGATTTTTCTACTTTCTTGAGGTAGGCTTGTACTGCTATAAACCTTCCTCTTAGAACTGCTTTTGCTGCATCCCACAGGTTTTGGATTGTCGTGTTTTCGTTCTAATTTGTCTCTAGGTATTTTTTGATTTCCTCTTTGATTTCTTCAGTCATCTCTTGGTTAAATAACCAAGTAATGTATTGTTTAGCCTCCACGTGTTTGTGTTTTTTACGTTTTTTTCCCCTGTAATTGATTTCTAATCTCATAGCATTGTGGTTGGAAAAGATCCTTGATATGATTTCAATTTTCTTAAATTTACCAAGGCTTGATTTGTGACCCAAGATTTGATCAATCCTGGAGAATGTTCTGTGTGCACTTGAGAAGAAAGTGTAATCTGCTGTTTTTGGATGGAATGTCCTATAAATATCAATTAAATCTATCTGGTCTATTGTTTCATTTAAAGCTTCTGTTTCCTTATTAATTTTCTGTCTGGATGATCTGTCCATTGGTGGAAGTGAGGTGTTAAAGTCCCCCACAATTATTGTGTTATTGTCGATTTCCTCTTTTATAGCTGTTAGCAGTTGCCTTAAGTATTGAGGTGCTCCTACATTGGGTGCATATATATTTATAATTGTTATATCTTCTTCTCGGATTGAGCCCTTGATCATTATGTAGTGTCCTTCCTTGTCTCTTGTAACAGTCTTTATTTTAAAGTCTGTTTTATCTGATATGAGTATAGCTACTCCAGCTTTCTTTTGATTTCCATTTGCATGGAATATCTTTTTCCATCCCCTCACTTTCAGTCTGTATGTGTCCCTAGGTCTGAAGTGGGTCTCTTGTAGACAGCATATATATGGGTCTTGTTTTTGTATCCATTTAGCGAGCCTGTGTCTTTTGGTTGGAGCATTTAATCCATTCACGTTTAAGTTAATTATCCATATGTATGTTCCTATTACCATTTTCTTAATTGTTATTGGTTTGTTTTTGTAGGTCCTTTTCTTCTCTTGTGTTTCCCACTTAGAGAAGTTCCTTTAGCATTTGTTACAGAGCTGGTGCTGAATTCTCTTAGCTTTTGCTTGCCTGTAAAGCTTTTGATTTCTCCATCCAATCTGAATGAGATCCTTGCTGGGTAGAGTAATTTTGGTTGTAGGTTCTTCCCTTTCATCACTTTACATATATTGTGCCACTCCCTTCTGGCTTGTAGAGTTTCTGCTGAGAAATCAGCTGTTAACCTTATGGGAGTTCCCTTGTATGTAATTTGTTGTTTTTCCCTTGTTGCTTTCAATAATTTTTCTTTGTCTTTAATTTTTGTCAGTTTGATTACTATGTGTCTCGGTGTGTTTCTCCTTGGGTTTACCCTGCCTGGGACTTTGCGCTTCCTGGACTTGGGTGGCTATTTCCTTTCCCATGTTAGGGAAGTTTTTGACTATAATCTCTTCAAATATTTTCTCGGGTCTTTTCTCTCTTTCTTTTCCTTCTGGGACCGCTATAATGTGAATGTTGTTGTGTTTAATGTTGTCCAAGAGGTCTCTTAGGCTGTCTTCATTTCTTTTCATTCTTTTTTCTTTATTCTTTTCTGCGGCAGTGAATTCCACCATTCTGTCTTCCAGGTCACTTATCTTTTCTTCTGCCTCAGTTTTACTGCTACTGATTCCTTCTAGTGTATTTTTCATTTCAGTTATTGTATTGTTCATCTCTGTTTGTTTCTTCTTTAATTCTTCTGGTGTTTGTTCTTTAATTCTTCTAGGTCTTTGTTAAACATTTCTTGCATGTTTTCGATCTTTGCCTCCATTATTTTTCCGAGGTCCTGGATCATCTTCACTATCATTATTCTGAATTCTTTTTCTGGAAGGTTGCCTATCTCCACTTCATTTAGTTGTTTTTCTGTTGTTGTTTTTTTTTTTTGCAGTACACGGGCCTCTCACTGTTGTGGCCTCTCCCGTTGCGGAGCACAGGCTCCAGACACACAGGCTCAGCGGCCATGGCTCACGGGCCTAGCCACTCTGCGGTATGTGGGATCTTCCCGGACCGGGGCACAAACCCATGTCCCCTGCATCGGCAGGCGGACTCTCAACCACTGCGCCACCAGGGAAGCCCTGGGGTTTTATCTTGTTCTTTCATCTGGTACAAAGTCCTCTGCCTTTTCATTTTGTCTGTCTTTCTGTGAATGTGGTTTTTCTTCCACAGGCTGCAGAACTGTAGTTCTTCTTGCTTCTGCTGTCTGCCCTCTGGTGGATGAGGCTATCTAAGAAGCTTGTGCAAGCTTCCTGATGGGAGCGACTGGTGATGGGTAGAGCTGGGTGTTGCTCTGGTGGGCAGAGCTCAGTAAAACTTTAATCACTTGCCTTTTGATGAGTGGGGCTGGGTTCCCTCATGTTGGTTGTTTGGCCTGAGGTCACCCAGCACTGGAGTCTACCCAGCTCTTTGGTGGGGCTAATGGCGGACTCTGGGAGGGCTCACACCAAGGATTACTTCCCAGAACTTCTGCTGCCAGTGTCCTTGTCCCCACGGTGAGCCACAGCCACCCCCCGCCTCTGCAGGAGACCCTCCAGCACTAGCAGGTAGGTCTGGTTCAGTCTCCAAAGGGTCACTGCTCCTTCCCCTGGGTCCCGATATGCACACTACTTTGTGTGTGCCCTCCAAGAGTGGAGTCTCTGTTTCCCCCAGTCCTGTTGAAGTCCTGCAATCAAATCCCACTAGCCTTCTAAGTCTGATTCTGTACGAATTCCTCCTCCTGCTGCGAGACCCCCAGGTTGGGAAGCCTGACGTGGGGCTCAGAACCTTCACTCCAGTGGGTGGACTTCTGTGGTATAAGTGTTCTCCAGTTTGTGCGTCACCCACCCAGCAGTTATGGGATTTGATCTAACTGTGATTGCGCCCCTACTACCATCTCAGTGCGGCTTCTCCTGTGTCTTTGGATGTGGGGTATCTTTTTTGCTGAGTTCCAGTGTCTTCCTGTCAATGATTGTTCAGCAGTTAGTTGTGATTCCGGTGCTCTCGCAAGAGGAAATGAGCGCACGTCCTTCTACTCCACCATCTTTTTGTTTTTTTTCGTGGTACGCGGGCCTCTCACTGTTGTGGCCTCTCCCGTTGTGGAGCACAGGCTCTGGACGTGCAGGCTCAGCGGCCATGGCTCATGGCCCCAGCCGCTTCACAGCATGTGGGATCTTCCCGGACTGGGACACGAACCTGTTTCCCCTGCATCCGCAGGCGGACTCTCAACCACTGCGCCACCAGGGAAGCCCTACTCCACCATATTGAACCAAGCTCTGTTAAAAATTCTTGAGTAAATGTTCCAAGAACTCACTATTTAAATGGTTCTTAAATTTGGGCCTGGCAATACTGTATACTTTGTGTATTTTTATCAAATGTTTTGGCATAAGATCAACACAATATTTCTTAATTTAAACTCACTGGGGACATAGTTTTTGCTGGGCTTACTCTATTAAATTTGTTTCAGGGCCACATTACTATCGCAGGCAGGAGCTCTGGAGAGAGTGGACAACCTTGAATCTCAGCTCCAATGCTGGCTAGCTGTGTGACCTCAGACAAACAGCTTAATTTCTAATGGCCTGTCTGCTTACTATGACAGAACTGATGATAGCTTCTGTGCCATACAGTTGATGTGGAACAGAGTGCCCAGCACAAAGCCAGGCATGTAACAGTCACTCAGTAAATGTCTGTTACTATTCGCTATTCATTACTTCATTCAAATGTGGCTTTGGGGGAAAATACTATGTAACAGAAACATTTTTGAAATGGCATCAACCATAGTGCATTTCATTGAAAAACTAAGATTTCTGAGAGTTTGCAACCACCAAATGTGTTTTTACTGAAAAGGTAGTTTTTATTTAGATCAAGAAAAGTAGATGAGAACAGTGGTCACTTACATATCCATTCAGAAACAACATATCACATGAGGACCCACTGGTCTGAGTTTGTGGCGCCTCTTTAATAAGCATGTGGAGGCTTCCCCAGTGGCGCAGTGGTTAAGAATCCATCTGCCAATGCAGGGGACACGGGTTCGAGCCCTGCTCTGGGAAGATCCCACATGCTACGGAGCAACTAAGCCTGTGCACCACAACTACTGAGCCTGCACTCCAGAGCCCATGAGCCACAATTACTGAGCCCTTGAGCCACAACTACTGAGCCCACATGCCTAGTGCCTGTGCTCCGCAACAAGAGAAGCCACCGCAATGAGAAGCCCGTGCACTGCAACGAAGAGTAGCCCCTGCTCGCCACAACTAGAGAAAGCCCATGCGCAGGAACGAAGACCCAACGCAGCCCCCCAAAAAAGAAAAAAACCAGCATGTGGCTGCTTTATGTCATGCAGTTGAGCCATTAAAGAAGCAGAAATAAAATCAGAACAAAATAGTTTATGAAGTCTGCTTTGTTATTTAAGACATCCTTCTTTTGAGACTGCTTCTGCTCTACCTTATGTCCTCAAGAAAGTATGTAGGGACTTCCCTGGTGATCCAGTGGGTAAAATTCCACACTCCCAATGCAGGGGGTCCAGGTTCAATCCCTGGTCAGAGAACTAGATGCCGCATGCATGCCACAACTAAGAAACCCACATGGCACAATTAAAGATCCAGCGTGCCTCAACTAAGACCTGGTGCAGCCTAAATAAATAAATAAATATAAAAAAAAAAGAAGAAGAAGAAAGTATGTAAATAGGAACTGATCCGATGATGGTGGAAAATAAAAGGGAAATTATGCCTCTCTGTTCACAGACTGTTAACCAAAATCAAAACAGAGTCAGGGGGACTCTGCAAAGACAAATTTAAAAACTAAAGGGCATGAAATGTAAGCCACTAAAAATTATCCAGGGGGAAAAATTGGTATGTGTAAATATCCAATCATACATCCATACCTATACATAGATATAACTGAAGTTAATCATATGACCTGGCTGCAGAATATTTTAAATATCGTAATAAGGTCTCATTCGAAACACACAATAAAACATGCATTTTCTTACAAGTTATAAAAGGAGATACTAAAATTTTAAGATATGAAATATAACCTAAAACACTATTTCCTTTTAGAGCGTGCACAAAGTAGCATAATTTACAAGCACTACTGAGAAGCTGCAGGCTTAAATTCTTCCCTCCCCTCCAAAAAACGTAAAAATAAAACCTTAGAACTTGAATGGAGAATAGTACTTTAAGAAAGCTACAGATCATTTCAATAACCTCAATTTTGTTTTTCTAAGATGTGCTGGGAAACACCTGTGTTGAAGCTAACCAATCTCCAAAATTCAAAAGTCTATTCACAATAAAAAATGGAGAATGGGTGCAGGTGGGCATGCTCTTGAATCAGCAACTTGTTGGTGATTTTAAAAAGTTAAGGTTGCAACATATTTATATAAAATTGCTAGGCAGGTTTATTACTTTTTCCTTCAGTTGTCTGACTATACCACTCAACTAACTGAAAGGCAGCAATGCATCCTGTGCAATACCAGACGGGATTATTCAGGTTTGGCAGGAAGATCAACAAGTCAGCCCTAATATTCTTTGCTTTCAAGTTTAGGTATTTAGTGCCTAAACACCGTGTAACAGGAAGACCTATAATCATATGGAGATGAAGCAACTGTACAACATCATTCAGAGAACATGTCCAGCTGCCATGTCTGCAGTCAACCAACCACACATCTTCCTCATTTGATTATTCTTTCACAGCGAGCAGTTGGAGAAAAGACAAAATGCCACCTCGGGCAGCAATCTTTCTTTGGCTTCCATGCAATTACACAGATACAATTATTACTGGCACCATAGTCTTTCAAGGTAGACAGGTCTGAAAGTATATTAAATAAAGCCTGTTTTCTTTTCCACTATTTTGGCAGGGTCTTCAATACACTTTTCTCTTAAGAGCTGTGGTCCTCCTCAGGCTGGTACACAAGAGCACTGATAACAAGGTGGAAGCTATTCTACGGGCTGCCTAGACCAACTTCAAGGTCATTATTATTCTATACAGTGGCATGAGAGGCCTTGCCTTCTCATCTACATTAAGTATTAGGACAAAAGATGATTATGGAGAATCTAGGAGATCAACAAAGTATTCAACAACCAACTACAATTTGGTCTTTTATCAGCATGTTAAAAGCACAAGTGGAAGTGGATGCCATCTTTTCTAAAGTCAAAATCAGTGTGTGGGAGCATATAGAACTATACTCCCATAGATTAAAATGTGTATATTTTGTTTCTGATACAAGAACAAGAGCATGCACTTCTAGAGCACTATGGAATTTTCAAAGTTCTGTAACTAATTCAATCTCATTTGATCCCACAAAAGCTTACAGGACAGGTACAGGAGATACTATTCCCATTTTACAGGTAAAGATACAGATTTCAGCAACGTTATATAACTTGATCAAGGCTGGGAAACTGGTTGTCATTGACTGTGGAGAAATCTCAGTGTATTTTTGTTTGGGAACCATTCTATTTGTTAAATGTATTTTTAAAGGTTAAGTGCCCTTTAAAAAATCAGCATACTGAAGTAATTTGTTCAGTAGGCCTAAGTGGTTAGTGGACAAGCTTTAACAGTTGATGTAAAATGTAAAATAGGATTTTCAGGCTGTGGATGGGGTGGAGTAGTTCAGAGAGAAATGTTTTGCTGAGATTAACTTTTAAAAACACATTTAAAAGGATCAGGGTAAAAGCTGTTTTTTATTACTCTTCTGAAATATTTATTGTCTACCTAAATTAAAAGAGAATTTGAAGCAGCTTATATAAAAGATATAAATGTATTTGAAACCAATAAAATAACATGAGAAAATAGAGCCATGGAATTGAGAAGAAATTTAATTTCTTGCCCCTAAAATTTACAAAGTTTTAGTTATCTAATAAAAGAAGTTTACAAAAAAAGAAACTTTTTCCTAAGCACCAAATCTAAGAGGAACTTAGCATGCGGTAAACAGCACTGGAGGTAGAAAGGCAGTAACTGATGATCGTTTCATATTGCATCTAGGTGGTTTTATTTTGTAATCTTGTTCTAAATTATAATCATGTTGTACACTAGGTAATTACGTGTAAACTTTTTTTTTTTAATAATAAAGTTAACTGGGCAAACCATTCTGTGCTTTTCCCTTTGTCTTTGAGAAGCCTGGTGTTTGGGTCTCATAAATAAGGCAGCCAACACTACAAGGTGTTCATCAATATCCAGTGTCTTCTTCCTTTTTATTGGATACATGGCCATCTAGAATACATTTCTCAGCTTCCCTTGCATGCAGGTAACATTCTAACTATTGGGATGTAAGTACAAGGATTGTATGGCAGCTTCTAAGAGCCCTCCTTATAAAATAGCTGGCAGGCACATTTTTTTCTGGCTGCCTGGAACAGACAAGCTGCCTTCGACCATGAGTACACTGGCTATAACCTAAGAATGTTGGAGTAGTAAGGTCAGGGAATTTGGGTTCCTGAGGTCTTTGTGGAACAGAGCCACTATATCAGTGGACTGCTACTGCCAGGTTTCTTCTACGTGAAACGGAAATACATTTCTATTGTAATAAGTCACTGTTATTTTAGAGTCTTGTATTACTAGCAGTTGAAGTTGATCCTAACTCATTCATCTAATGGCAGGAAACTGAATTTCAGACCTAGTACCTAGGAAAGAAATAGCTTCTAATGGATTGTCTTTGCAACCCCATATTCAAAGGCATCTAAATTATAGAGTTGAGTTAAGAAACCCAGGTTCCTGACTCCCAACCCCTCCGACACTGTCCAAAACAGCATATTGTTGGAACATAACCTCGTTGGTTATCATTCATTCATTTTCACCCCCACCAATCCAAGCATTTTAACCTCATCTCCAACTCTTGTAAAAAAATACCAAATGCAGACACTGCGTTGGGCCTAATTTTTCACAAATCTCAAAGAAAGTATCTACCAGGATTCAACCAACCACAAGCAACATTCAGCCATTCATTTGACTCAAGGCTTTTGATTCTTTGATTTGTACCATCCTCCTCCACTACTCTTTCCAATTCTAGGTCAGGAGACAAAAGCAAAGATTCTCCAGGGGAAAACAAAATGGCAAAACCTATTAGCTGATGTACACCTGTGCAATAGCTTGGTTATTCTTTTCCAGCAATGAAAGAGTGGTACACAGAGCTCTGAGTTTTTCAAAGATGCTGAGGCAACTGGCAGAAAAGAGGCAGGGGTATTTGTGGATCCCATCTGCCAAGGATGCACGTGTAGAAAGTCTCATTTTTTTATGCTTCTCATAATAGAATCGAGCATAAGACAGTATTAGGTAATTGGGCCAAAATTCCAGGAAAGGACAAGTAAACAGAATAATTATTCTCAAAAATCTCAAACAATAAATTAGTGCTCAAAGTTTAGACGGATTTCTTTAGTGATCAGGATGTGGAACTATCTGGTGTTTAAGTTGTGGGTCCTCAGGAGCAAAAAGATCAGAAAAAGTGTCATAGAGATGCTACTAATCACAAATTAAACAGATCAAAATTCCTTAAAGCCAAGATCAAGCTTGTTCCTCTTTTTATTTTAATCAACTGATGAAATGTACTGCATTCACACGTACCGCATTTTCGATGTACCGCAAACATGTCTCACGCACAGTAGGTGTGCAATGTAAGTTTTCTGAAGGTAAGCGGATATAGCTGGGAGCAGCTCCCTTTTCTCATATCTCATCCTCTGAAACTGCAGAGGCTACCAAGATAACACCAATATGAATGAGAGCCACAGGAAAGCGGAGGACAAAGAAGGAAAGGAGGAAGAAAGAAAGGGAGCTAGGGAAGAAGGGAGGGAGGGAGGGAAAACGAGGCTGTGGCCTGTACCACTAAGCTGCCTGCCTCCTGAGTCCCAGCAGAGTTCTACTTTGCACTGACATCCAAAAAGAAAGTAGGATGACAGTTTGCTAGTTTTTATTTACCCACAAATGTACTGGTTACCCACTAGGCCATGAATCCCAGGCAATATGCTAAAATTATTTTCCTACTAGAAAAATGCTCCTGAAGCATTAGGGGTTTCTTATCTGCAGGGTGTCTGGGAAGGATTCCAAATTTATTATGCTACAGAAATAGGTTTATTTTTCCTCGTCTCAAAATCTAAGCCTCTTACTTGTGAAAACTCTGATTCATACAAAGTTTTTGTTCTGGGTTAGTTCCATTTCCTTCTTTCTAGATCTACTGGTAGTTAGTGTCCATCTGTAAATGACGGTCAATCTGTTCTTGAATTCTGATACGTTCTAAGCATCTTCCTCCTCAACCCTCCCCATTACTTCCTCTCTGAAAGAAATTACTATAACCTAAAGGCCTTTTGAGAGAAGACTCTGCTCAGCACACACAAATGATTCTTAGATCTCAGAAGTGGGTACAGAGGAATACTCTTTGGAAGCAAATGAATCAGATGCTGTGTCAAAGTCTTCCTTGTTGCAGGCAAACAGGCAGAGATCGGTGGGGACAAGTGTATGACTACGTGGAAACTTCACCCAACATAGTTGTTTGTGTTTCCTTCCTTGTAGAAACAAACTTTGTGTGTCTTCCTGTGTCACAGGTGCACTTTGATAAATGAACTGAGAGCATTTATCCCTCCCTTAGAAAATATTACAGTGGAAAGTACCTAACCATGGAGCCAGGAGCGGAGAGGAGTTGAGTAAAATAAAACACTGTATTTTTGTTTTGTTTTGTTTTGTTTAATTCTCTTTGGAGAAACAAACAGCATAAATTACTTTTAAAAGCAAGAGTGCATTTTCAGTGTATATTTTCCATGGGATTTTTTCTTTAAGGGTAATAACTTTTTTTCTTCCACTTTCTGCTTTGATGACTAATTCATTAAAAATACATATATTCTACTCTGCTGATAGAGCAAAAATTGCAAATTTTCTTATTGTGAATAAAGGCTACTTGCACTTGGCCCAAATTCCAACTGGCCACCCTGGGAAAGTTGACCTCTTTCATGGCCACTGGGTCTGTTTGAGAAACACATTTATAAGAATTGAATTGGTTAGCGAGTCCTAAAAAAAAAAAAGCCACAACTTGATTCACCTTACCAATCAAAAGGATCTGATTCAACAAACACTTGCAATGCTCTATTTTTCACTGAACAAAATTATATAGAAGTATATCCAGGGCTTCCCTGGTGGTGCAGTGGTTAAGAATCCGCCTGCCAATGCAGGAGACACGGGTTCGAGCCCTGGTCTGGGAAGATCCCACATGCCGCGGAGCAACTAAGCCCGTGCGCCACAACTACTGAGTCTGCGCTCTAGAGCCCACGAGCCACAACTACTGATCCCACGTGCCACAACTACTGAAGCCCACGCACCTAGAGCCAGTGTTCCGCAACAAGAGAAGCCACCGCAATGAGAAGCCCACGCACCGCAACGAAGAGTAGCCCCTGCTCACCACAACTAGAGAAAGCCTGCACACGGCAACAAAAACCCAATGCAGCCAAAAATAAATAAATAAAATAAATACATTTAAAAAAAGTATATCCATCAATAAAAATAAGATATCATTTTTTTTTTCAAAACAAGTATATAATATACACCCTATAAGCCAGCAATACTAAGTGTAGAGCTCACACCTCCTCACATCGTTCCACTAGAGGATCCAAGCCAGGGTGCCCCCTGTGAGATTACGTACGGTGCTGGGGAAAGGGGCACACCCTGGGAGCCCACCATTCTACAAGGGGAAAGGGAAACACCAGAGTGCCATGCGGCAGTTAGAAACAATGCATTAAATGTCCACCCAGCCTTATGGATAGATCTCTAAAGCACAGCACATGGGGAAAAAAACACCCTTTAAATAAATTAAGAAAACACACACAGAAAACAATAATGTACATCGCAGGTACACTTCTGAACAGAAAGTTACACATTAAACACATTAGGATGGTTGCCCATGGGTGGAGAGAATAGGAGCGAGGTAAGGGAATAAAACAGGAGGTAATTAAGTAAGAACATAAAACAATATGTTTTATATGGACCAGTGATGAAAATAATCATGAATTGTGGCCTATGATTAACTCAACTGTCTACAGCTGAGGTCCAAATCAAACTCACTTTTTCACATTTACATATTTTCCTTAACAATAAAAACGCTAATTTTGAAAAATCATCAAATATAACAGCCACTGTTTAGGTAGCTACTGAAGTGGCCCAGGGCTCTGAAAAGGCCAAAGTTCCAGGGCTATGATGTCCAATATGGTAGCCACTAGCCACGTGGGGCTACTGAGCACAGGAAATGTGGTTAGTCCAAGCGGTGATGTGCTGCCAGTGTAACACACACTGAACCTGGAAAACTCAGCACAATAAAAAGAATATAAATATCTTATTAATAATTCTTATACAGATTATATGTCAAAATGATATTTTATTTTTTTTAAAGATGAGATTGTTTATTTATTTACTTTATTTATTTATTTGTTTATTTGGTTGCGCCAGGTCTTAGTTGTGGCAGGAAGGCTCCTTAGTTGTGGCTCACCAGCTCCTTAGTTGTGGCATGTGAACTCTTAGTTGTGGCATGCATGTGGGATCTAGTTCCCTGACCAGGGATCGAACCCAGGCCCCTTGCATTGGGAGCGCAGAGTCTTAGCCACTGTGCCACCAGAGAAGTCCCAATATTTCAGATATACTAGGTTAAATAGTAAGATACACGATTAAAATTAATTTTACCTGTTTCTTTTACCTTATTTTAATGTGGTTATTAGAATATTTACTATTACATATGTGGTTCACATTGTATTTCTAGTGGATGGCACTGGTCTGGAGGCTTCCAATAAGCCAGGGGTACAAGAGGGATCCTTTATATAAAAATTTCTTTGGAGCCTCAAATTAGAAGGTCCTGAAAAACATAATATGGCCCCCTGACTGGAAGGATATAAAAGCGGTTCAGGATTAAATATTAAAATTCTAGGTCAGGAATTGCCAACAATTTTGAACCACTCACAACCTTCCACTGCTCTCATTTTAAAATGTCCCTAGGATTAATGCTGCTCTTCAGAAATTTAAGCCCAGTCCTCTAAACTAGACTAAAGGAAAAGAAATTTCTACTACAACTTATTCCAAAGCTATGGTTTAAAATAATAAGATATAGTTGGAAAAGCCCGATATAGTTTATCAATATAGTTGCACAAATATATGATTTAAGCATCCACTCCTGGGAGGTGCTTTTTTAAAATCAAAATGACCTTGGCAGTAACAATTTAGAGATCATGTATTCAGTAATCCCTCCTCTCTCCCTTGCTCGTTTTCTCTCTCTGACATGTGTGGTCCTTTGTCACATGTGGACTATTTTTTCCTGCACTCTTTTGTGTGGACCAATGGCCACCTATTAAAGGCCTCTAGGCTCCTTTATGACAAGACCACAGCATTTTTACCCTTGTATCCCTGGCTCTGAGCACAATGCTCAGCACATAATGGATGGTCAATAACTACCCATCAAATTAACCAAAAGTGAGTGTTTCCAGAGGGGCAGACTGAGATGTTTGGGGAGGAAGAGTCAGATAACTTATTTTCTTGAGATTGCTTAAAAAAATTATGAAAAAGTACCAAATACTCAACAATGTTTCCATTTCATCAACACCAGCATCCACATTGTTTACTTGAAGTGTTTGCCACGTGCCAAGCACTGTTCTAAGTACTTTAGGTTTATCCATTCACTTACTCCTTATGAGAACCTTTTTAAGGTTGGTGTTATCTTATCGCCATTTTATAGATGATGCTTAGAGAGGGTAAGTCACTGACTCTTGGTTCCCAGAGCTAGTAACAGAAGAATTGGTATTCAAGGCAGGCAGCCGCACACCAGCCAGAACCCTCGCTCCCGGGTACCTGTTAATCAATACACAAAACTATGTATTTCAGGAAATGAATCTGGAGCGGTACAGCGCTCTCATACTCACGGCCTCCAACCCCAACAGACTGCATCAGTCCAAGCTCTCAAGAGCCTCACCTGGATTCAAAAATGGTTCATAATCAATTACGGTGACTACACTGGCTCCTGCTAATCATACTGCAGCTGGTAATTTCCCAGAGAACACCCATGTCAACCACTCCCTGTTCTTGTTCCTGCACAAAAGAAATCGACCTCCTTTAGCATGGCAGTGCATCCAATCAATGCCCCCTTCAATGCCTTCCTCGCCCTCTGCCCTCTCACTCCCTTATGCCCCTTCCAGTCCAGGCCAGGTGCGTACTCAGTGTCTCGCAACGAGCCATACATTTCTGCATCCCTGTGCCTTTGCTTGTGCTGTTCCCCTGGACCGGAATCCCCTTCTTCTCCATTGCCTCCACACTAAAAACTGGTCATCCTTCAAGGGTGGGTCCCTCCAAGAGACTTTTCCTAATCACCTATTTTTTAAATTAACCATTTCCTCCCTGTACTACCACCTCCCTTTAGAGATCATTTAGGACAATTTTCTACTTAAGGTAAAACAAAGAATGTTGCCCACCATCCAGTTCTACAAGGATTAAGTCATTAGCCACTGCAGTTGCTGCCTGAAACAGTACACCCTGAAAGGAATTCAAGACGAAAACAGGATAACGCACTCTGTGCTTTGGAAAAAACAGGCCACTTAGATGGTTAGAGATATCTCAGGGGAAAAAAAATTTTTTTTTAATTTTTTTTTGGGGCTGTGTCTCGCAGCTTTTGGGATTCAGTTCCCTGACCGGGGACTGAACCCAGGGCTACAGCGGTGAAAGTGCCAAGTCCTAACCACTGGACCACCAGGGAAGTCCAAAAAAACAATTTTTTTAATGAACCCCGATTCTTGCATCTTCCCACACATAAGCGCTAAAAGCATTAACTGAAATATCTGATCCTCGTGACTAGCAGTAACCTTTTACTGAGATGTATGCTTGACTGCGCGTATTCCCCTGCCAAAACCATATGTACACTCAGAGCTAGCTGAGAGGCTGTCTCCCGGCCTATTATTCACTAAGACCTGGAATAAAATTCAACTGACAGCTCTTACGCTGTGGATTTTCTTTCAGTCGACGTTAGTATTATAGTTTCCAGTGTGAGACACGCATCTCCCTCAGCTCCTGAAGGCCAGAGTCAAGGATCATATGTGTGTGGGATCCACAAAGGATGCCATTGAGAGAGAAAGTGGAATGTGAGGTGGAAGCTACTTTCACAGGGCCCCTACACAACCACATTTTTAAGCTCAGAATTTATTATACAGGCAACAAAACGCGATCGAAAGTTTTGAGCAGGAGACCCCATATGTTTTGAGAATATTATTATTGACAAGACAGAAAATAGATGAGATAGCATTGTATGTATTAATGCAAAATTTATGTATTATAACACATGTTCAAAAATTACATATCCGTAATAGATGTGAAAATAGAGCCCAAATAACACATAATTACCAATTCTCCATCCCTATTTAGTTTTGCTATCAATATAAATCAGTGATTAAAAACGCAATCACTGGCCATTTGAAAGAGTCTTTCTTCCCAGTGTGTAACTGTTGTCATGACAACATGACTTCCGGCTGTATCTCTGTGAACAAGCTTATGTTTAAAAGGAGAGGATGAGGATCAATCAGTTTAAATAAAGAATACACTGACCAATTTTGAAATGTAAGGAAATGTGTCTCAACCAAGGTTACCCAATATAATCTCTTTAAATCCCCTTAAGTAATAGAACCAGGCTGGGTGTTTTTAATCAATAAAATCATGCTTTAGCATCTATATTCTTTACATATAATAATAACGTGCACCTAAGTTCTACACACTAGTCCTGTAATTAGTGAGGAATTTTTCAAAACATATCTTGCTCTTACACTTACTGATATTGTCCTACATCTTCCTTTCAGAGGTCACCTGTCTTCTGTCTCATCCCTTCTGAAGGGTGTACTCTCGTTAGGAACTGATTCTTTGATTCAAGGAGACGGGATGGGGGTGCAGCGTGCTTCCAAATTATCTAAATGTTGGACATCTTGCACGACTATACAAATTAATTTGAAATTCTGTGAGAACTAGTAATTATTTGTGAATAAGAACCACAAACAATAAAAAGCTGACTAAAAGTTTATAAATAGAATCAATTTTCTTATTTTTTAACATGCACTGGATTTTTGATGCACATCGTCTATTAGAAAATCTGTTGAGATCAATAAATCTAATCTTAAAATTAAAAAAAAATAAACCATTTTCACCTCTCCCTACCTCTCTTTTTGTGCCAAAAGCATTTAAACTAACTGCATTTGGATTTTTGTTTGTTTGAAGACTGAAGGGGGCCTCCTGCATCCACCTTACTTCAGTAATGGTCTTGCCCCAGGACCAGAGTGACATATAATGTTATCCCTAGAGATTCCCTAGCCTCGGGCTAGACTTAAGAGTGGTCCCTACCCCTAGGGGACATTTGAAAATGTATGGGAGTGTTTGGGATTCTCACAATGGGTGGAGGCACCACTGGTGGGTGGGAGCCAGAGATGCTAAATGTCCTACAATGAGCAGGGCAGTCTAGCAAGGGTAACCAACTGCCCTGGAACTCTTCTCATTTTATTTTATTTTTATATTTTTAAACTTTTTATTTTATATTGGGGTATAGCCGATTAACCATGTTGTGATGGTTTCAGGTGCACAGCAAAGCGACTCAGCCACACATATACATGTATCCATTTTCCCCCAAACTCCCCTCCCATCCAGGCTGCCACATAACATTAAGCAGAGTTCCCTGTACTATACAGTAGGTCGTTGTTGGTTATCCATCTTAAATATAGCAGTGTGTACATGCCGATCCCAAACTTCCTAACTATCCCTTCCTCCCACCCATCCCCCCTCGTAACCATAAGTTCGTTCTCCGAGTCTGTTTCGTGAATGTGGAACTCTCTTGATTTCAGCACTGAAAGTCCTGAATCCTAGGAAACCTCCCAGTCCCAAGCAAACCATGACCTTAAGTCCAGCATAAATAAAGGTGTGTCACTGTCAAACACTGGAGAGCTTCCTCTCTCAAGGGTAGTAAGTATACATTTGCCCCTCTGTCCTCCAAGAATTCTCTATGGTTCCATAACTCACTAGTTCCTCACAAGGGTGAACTTTCAAACCAGCATTTCTGTGAATAATTCCTACATCAAGGCTATGAAGTGTCTTCTCATGGCTCGGCATATTTCTATTGACTGCGAAACTCCAGTGAGACCTAACAAAGGGGAGCACAATTCTTCCTTAGGAGACTCAAACTAAGGAGGAAGGAAACATTTTAATCTTAAAAATTCAAACAACATATTGAGAAACAGACCAGTGGCTTTCTGAACCTGCCTTCTCTTATCTTTGGTTTCCTTCATTAATTAAAATTTTTTATTTTATTTTATTTTATTTTTGGCTGCGTTGGGTCTTCGTTGCTGCACACGGGCTTTCTCTAGTTGTGGCGAGTGGGGGCTACTCTTCGTTGCAGTGCACGGGCTTCTCATTGTGGTGACTTCTCTCTCTTTTTTTTCCCTAATAAATTCATTTATTTATTTATTGGCTGTGTTGGGTCTTCGTTTCTGTGCAAGGGCTTTCTCTAGTTGCAGTGAGCGGGGGTCACTCTTCATCGTGGTGCGCAGGCCTCTCACTATCATGGCCTCTCTTGTTGCGGAGCACAGGCTCCAGACACGCAGGCTCAGCAGCTGTGGCTCACAGGCCCAGTTGCTCTGCGGCATGTGGGATCTTCCCAGACCAGGGCTTGAACCCGTGTCCCCTGCACTGGCAGGCAGACTCTCAACCACTGCACCACCAGGGAAGCCCACGGTGGCTTCTCTTGCTGGAGAGCATGGGCTCCAGGCACGTGGGCTCAGTAGCTGTGGCTCACGGGCTCTAGAGCACAGGCTCAGTAGTTGTGGCGCACGGGCTTAGCTGCTCCGCGGCATGTGGGATCTTCCCGGACCAGGGCTCGAACCTGTGTCTCCTGCATTGGCAGGTGGATTCTTAAACAGTGCGCCACCAAGGAAGCCCCATTAATTTTTTTTTTACAAGTAATTTCCTCTGTTACTCTTAAGCTGAAAAGGCATTTTATACTACTGAGAACTATAAGAACTAGATTCTGTACTTACTCATTCAAATAAAGGACACAATAATGGGGGTGAGAATCCCTAGGGATAACATTATACATCTTTATGCAGAAATACCAGACATTCTCTGTGGGAAAATGGTTAAGTCAGCCACTTTTTGTTCTCTTTAAATTTCCTCATCCTGAGGCTATTAGATAACACAGCTACTCAAGGGTTCTACACTATTTTTCCTAGAAATGTTCTCCTTATATGGTCATCAAAGGAGTGCTGGTTTCTGTTTAGTAATGGTGCTTTGGAGGCCCAAAGGAGTTAATACGCCTAATTTAATACCAGAAAATGTTTCAATAGCAGGGGAAGAAAGTCTACCACGTAACTGCTCCCTTTGACACCTTTCGGTTCTTTAATCTGACACCAGGTGGCAGATATTTTGCATTAAAATTAGTAAATGTATTTGTGTAAGCAGATAGGCTAGGGGGTCCCCAGAGAAAGAGAACCAGGCATGGCTTTCTTGACATAAGAGAAGCCATTTTAGGCCTAAGCCAAAATTTTGTGATCTAAGCCTGGCTACAATGCTTGCCCTTGAACAGGTTTCAGTAATTAATGATCTTAAGGGAAGTGAGGGAATGCAGGAACAAAGGAAAAGCAGTCAAGAAACAATAGTTCAGCATAAACCACAGTCCCAGTTCCTCCTCAAGAGAAGTAAGTAACATCTGATACATATCTTTGAGCTCTGCAGGAAGTAGGGGCTCTACCTAGGTGGAGGATGGAATGATGGTATTGACCTTTTCTGACCCTCGTGAATTCAATCAAGTAAAGCCTGGACTCTGTCAACCTTTGCCCCAAGTCTATGCTGAGTTCTCCTCTGCTCAAGCCCCTTCATGAATGTGCATGTATCCTTAGCTAAAAACATCCCCAGTTTTGTAGTTCCAGGAGACACTGCTTTGGGAAAGGTCCCTGGTGTTCCCCTTACTTGCTGCAAGTCATAAATCCTTCCTTCTCCTGATTTTTGGCTTGGTTGTGTCTTTTGGCTGAACACCCATCAAGAGGCAAACCCAGTTTTGTGGGTAACATTCCCCCAAATTCTTGGTCTAGATTTAACCACTGATGTAGATGTGAAAAGGCTATATACTGCATAACAAATCTTTTCATATTCACATTCAAGTTTTCATTTAACTTCAGTTAATATTTTTATGGATAAATCAGTTTATGAGAACAGTGACCAAAGAAAACAAAAAGATAATATTTGGTTTCAATATCTAAAAATGAACAAAAGCTCTCTCAACAAAAAATAAAACTTCCGAAAACTAAATCTAGAGCTATAAAATAAATTGTAGACTGTTTTGTTTTAGCATACTTGCTTTGTAAAGGATCCATTCAAATAATCCTTGCAAATACTCCCTAATGCAGTTATTTTGTCCAATTTTGTATATTTTAAGCCACCCAGTAATTTTCAAAAACTCCTCAATAGTGAAGAGAAAGGGTCTAGAATAAGTCACAGTGGCACAGAAATAATTTTGAGCTGAAGGCATTTGAGTTCTTGAAATCCCTTATCTGCCTAAAAGCAGAGCCTCCCAAGAGAACTCAGCAGTTGTAAGTTCCTTCCCTGGGAGCAACTCTAATCCCTCTGAGAGATGAGAAGTTTATGCCCAAACAGACTGTCATCAAACTATTATATCTCGTATCTATTCTCCTAAGAGCCCAATCTTTCAAAAATCATTTGTTTTTCCAGAGTTTCCTTTCTCCCCTCTTCTAAAGTCATTTGTTCTCCCAGAAGTACCCTCTGTCCCTCCCCATCCTCTATTAAGACTGTGTATTAAGCCCCAAAGTCTAACAGCCTCTTTGAGTCACATTTCTTTGTGAACTCTCATAAGTAAGTATGTAATTAAATCTTTTTTTTTCTCCTGCTAATCTGTCTTATGTCAGTTTAATTTTCAGGCCCCAAACACTGAATCTAAGAAGATAGAGAAAAAGTTTTTCCTCTCTGGCAAATACAAGGAACTCTGTCATTCACTCACTCATTCATTCAGTTATCAATTCATTCAGCGAACACCTGCCAGAAGTGAGGCTGTGGGCTAGGTGTTGGGACCTAGCAGTAAACATCCACCATTGGCCTCATGAAGCTTGCAGTCCACAGGAAAAGAGTGGCATCTAGTTTTTAATTTCAAATTACACTGAGTATTATGAGAAAAGTAGAGTGTTACGGGAGTTTTAACCCTTGTTAATATAGTTGGTGCCTACTAGACTAAGTTCTTTAAGGGTAAGGACAGAGTCTAATTCACTCAGTGCTTATCCCCAGGGCTAACTAGTACCCAGCACTACAGTAGGCACTTAATAAGAATTTGTTGAATGAATTCCACTGCCTTAAATCTTGTACTCTAAAATAAACATTTCTGGGTAGCCTATATCGGCAATCACAGTATTTGTTGAGAACCAGTGGTATGCATAGTACTATCTTAGACATTAGATTCTTTCCTTCTCATAGAGAACAGATACCTTTGAATGACATACACCCCTTACCCCAAATGTGTGAGATGTTCTCCAGTTCCCCGCTAGAACTACTAACCACCCTTTCCACCCTGCCCTGGATGCTAAGAGCTAAATCCTTGGCAGATTTGGCCAGTGAGAGGCTCAGCAGCCATAGGAGTGCTGGAGGAGAAAGAGGTCTGAGTACAAATTCCCCAGCTCCCTCTCTGCAAGAGCACAGTCAGGCTGAAAAAGGAGGAAAGGGGGCAGGGCACAACCTTTAAAAGAATGACGCAACTGTTGAGGATATGACAAAAACTGGTTAGAACCAACTAGGTCCAAGATGGTGGAAGATTTGACTTCAGTAGACCCTGAGCCTCAGTATACACTCATTGTAATCCATTAGCATGCTAAATGACACACCCACAGGCACCATGACAGTTCCGAGGCCGACCATAAAGGTCAAAAAGTTGGTGGTGGTGGGCTTCCCTGGTGGCGCAGTGGTTGAGAGTCCGCCTGGACACGGGTTCGTGCCCCGGTCCAGGAAGATCCCACATGCTGCGGAGCAGCTGGGCCCGTGAGCTATGGCCGCTGAGCCTGCGCGTCCGGAGCCTGTGCGCTGCAATGAGAGAGGCCACAGCGGTGAGGGGCCCGTGTACCACAAAAAAAAAAAAAACAACATTGTGGTTTTATTATAGTTAAAAACATCATGTTAATAGACTCTAAAAGCTGCCTAACTACTTCCTCTCCATTACAGAATTGTAAGGAGGGATGCTGAGCTTACATCTGCCTGTACATCTAGTTTTAGGCGTATCTAATTCTAACATCTCCATGAAGTTCTGTCTAGAGAAGTAACCCTCTTTAACACATTCAGGGAACATCTACTGAACAACTCACTGCTTTGGGCTGGACTCTGAGATAAATTCTGAAGAGACAGATGTGAATGAGCTATGGTCACTGCCTTCAAGGAACTCACATTCCAGTGAAGGCAAAACAACCCCAAATACAAATGCTGAGGGTGTCGTGCTCATTGCACATTTCTCTGCTTTCTTCAAGTGCTCAAGCATACATGTACCTTATTTTGGTGACTCAAGGCCATTACGCCAATTGTCACCTGCTACAATGAGAGACACTCAACTCTTTACCTCTACCCCTGCTATCCAACATGCTCTCCGAGCACTTAGGATTTGTTCTGGGTTCCTGCCCCCTCCAACCCTGCCCCCATGCTGAGCTATCACCTTGCTAATACTGGAAGGCTTGGCTCTATCAGCTTCTTTTTTTCTCCTGATCCTTCCACCACCCAGCTCCCTTCTAACCCATTAAATCTAATCCCCTGTCTTCTATAAAGCCATATTAGAAACATGTCTAAATCAGAGTAAATAGGCTTGGAGCAAGGGCCTGGAGGCTCTTTTTAAAAAAATTTATTTGTTTATTTATTTTATTTAGTTTTGGCTGTGTTGGGTCTTCGTTGCTGCGCGCGGGCTTTTTCTAGTTGTGGCGAGCGGGTGCTACTCTCCGCTGCGGTGCGCGGGCTTCTCATTGTGGTGGCTTCTCTTGTTAAGGAGCACAGGCTCTAGGTGCACGGGCTTCAGTAGTTGTGGCTCGCGGGCTCTAAGGCGCAGGCTCAGTAGTTGTGGTGCATGGGCTTAGCTGCTCCACGGCATGTGGGATCTTCCCGGACCAGGGCTCGAACCCGTGTCCCCTGCTTTGGCAGGCGGATTCTTAACCACTGCGCCACCAGGGAGGCCCGGGCCTGGAGGCTCTTAATAAGTGAAATGAAAGTGGTTCAGTATAAGGACAATGGGGCCTCTATTTTTGGCTTCTTAATAGGTTTTTGCCGTTGTTTCAGCTTCTCATCATTGATCTAGTTCTGCCCCTACCCCTCTCCACCACGGTGGTTTTCTACGATGAGCAGTAATCACAACTAATTTTGTCTAATTACATGGTTTAATTATTGTCTGACTCCTGCGACAGAACTTCAGCTCCTTGCAGCTATAAATGGAGAAGGATATAACGGTGGATCTTTAGCATCTTGTACAATATTTGGTATATGCTACACGTTGGTAATAAATGTATTCATCTTGTAACATTTATGACTCCTGACTACTCCAGGCACCATACACTTTATGTCATATAATCTTAGGGTTGGCCTAGAAGGGAGGACATTATACCGTAAGGTCGCTTATACAGTGCATAGAAACAACTTTCAGGTAAATAAGGGATTTGAATGCAGTAAGAAAAGAAAGAAACCCTACCTTCCGCTATATAAACCTCATTCTTTACAAAACAGACACATTCTTTACTTATTCTAGGGAATCTAATAAACACCTGGTTTCTCATTTAATCCAAACCAGTAAATTTAAGTTACTCAAAGTTGTTTTTTTTTTTTTGCGGTACGCGGGCCTCTCACTGCTGTGGCCTCTCCCGTTGAGGAGCACAGGCTCCGGACGCGCAGGCTCAACGGCCATGGCTCACGGGCCCAGCCGCTCCGCGGCATGTGGGATCTTCCCGGACCGGGGCACGAATCCGTGTCCCCTGCATCAGCAGGCAGACTCTCAACCACTGCGCCACCAGGGAAGCCCAGGTTTTTGTTTTTTAATGAATTTTTATGCCTTCTTCTGAACAAAATTATTAGGAAAACTATCAGCAATAATAAGGTTTATGCAAACTCATGAAATATTAATAATGTTTAAGGCTATTTTTGCTTCATATAAAAGTTATTATTTCTCTCTATAAAATTCAGTGCTACAGAGTTAACAGTATATAGAAAATTTACTAACGTTAGATTTTAATTCCAAATTATTTTTTACATCTGGAAAAATCCAACAAATCCAAAAATTCCAGCTTCATAGTAGCAAGTTAAAAGCAATTTCAGAATGGTGCTTGTTTTAATTTTATGTGAACTGTATAATTTACTGTAACTAAATTTACATTAATGGGACTAAACGGTAACATTAATGGGACTCACTAGGTATGAGAATTAACCAAGATGCTAATTCTTAATCTGACACCAGGTGGCAGACATTTTAACATTAAAATTAGCTAAGGTATTCCTCTAAATCCTTTGATTCAGAGACTGCAGACCTTTGGGGATCACATTATTTACTAAAGGAATTCCCAACTTCTAAAAAGCAGAAAAGTGTCTACATATTAAAGAGTGGTCCTAAAACCACTTACCAGTTGTGGTCACAAAGCCTTTGACCACTAACATACGTATTGAAGCTACCATGTGAGGGTCATTCTGTTAGGCACTGGGGTCATGGATAAACTCAGCCTGGGGATCATGAGCTTCCAGTCTAGGGGTGGAGGTGAATATTAATCAGATATTCTTCATTCAAAGAACTAAAGAACTGAAAAATTTATTAGTGCTACAAACGAGAAGCCTTAGCCTTGCCAGTTTTCTTTACCTACCTCACAGAAGAAATATGCCGGAAGACTTGCAATAGGGAAATATCCCAAATATCTCAAAATGCAAAGCACCTTGCTAGATGCTGAAAGGGCAGTGGCTCTCAACATGCAAGAATGAAGGCGTCTTTTATTATATTCTTAGTAAGTACTGATTAGGTAAAGACCTAAGTTACAATGAAGTCAGTGTACTTTTAAAGAAACTTATGCTTTATTCATCTCAAGAGCATCTAAATACATTTGAAAAAGAGTCACACACATATAAATATACACTGGGTACAAACAGAAATGCAGACCCTGAAATATTTCCTTGTTCCCAGAGGTCTGAGGCCCACAGACTAGGAATTACCACAGTCTGTGACAGATAGAAAGATGACTGCCAGGAAGACACTGGAGACGTTGTCCCTGACCTCAGGAACCTTCTTTCCAATGGAGATTTAACAAATCTCAAAACTAATGTACAAATGAGTTTCATATCAGAGTGTAAAACACAAACCATGTGCTCCAGGGAGCAAGAAGGTGTGTTACAGTGATATGGCCGATGATAAGAGGCTTCATGGCAGAAGCAGTGACAAAACGGTTCAGCCATTCTCACGTGAAGGTAAGAAATGTCCCTGTTTGTGCCCATAACCAAGGGCTGATATATATGAAGATGCAAAGGATGGGACTCAGAAATAGCCTATGGTTGCATTGTTTTCTCGATTTGGGGTATTTTGCCCACCAGTATGCCTTCACAACTGCCAAAGATGTGTGCTCAGAACAAAACTGGCAATTAGTCCATTGCTTCACCCCCAAATCAGGCAGCCCTGAGGCTGGGCTAAGCCATACAGATGAGTGAAGGACATTCTGTTCCTACTTGACACATCCACAGTCTCCATGCTGGGACAAAAACTAGCTTCTTATTTGGTAACAGTCACCCCTCAAGCTAAGGATGAGTCTACCCACCTGTGAGGTCATTTAGCAGTGGGCAGTCTGGAGAGGAAGCCTGAATACACACCGCTATAGAGAAACACTGCCTTGTCAAAGGTAAGATTCTACTACAGAAGAAGACATGGAGAAAATAGTCAATCAGCTTTATACTTAAAGAAGTATTTTTTTTAGAACTAGCAAGTATCACCAAATATGGGGGAGAAAAGCATGGAAAATTACTTAATGAATATCAATCCAGCTGTCCATCACAATAAAAGGGTTTTTTTGGTGAGGCAGTTGAATCATAAAAGCTTCCTCTGGGGCTTCCCTGGTGGCACAGTGGTTGAGAGTCTGCCTGCTGATGTAGGGGTCATGGGTTTGTGCCCCGGTCCGGGAGGATCCCACATGCCGTGGAGCGGCTGGGCCCGTGAGCCATGGCCGCTGAGCCTGCACATCCGGAGCCTGTGCTCGGCAACGGGAGAGGCCACAACAGTGAGAGGCCAGCGTACCGCAAAAAAAAAAAAAAAGCTTCCTCTGGTTCCTCTCCCCACCTTCAGCCCTCTAACTCCTTGACTGTATGAGTCATCATGAAAATTATGAAAATTACACAAATGGTCTTCCCTGGTGGTGCAGTGGTTGGGAGTCCACCTGCCAATGCAGGGGACAGGGGTTCGTGCCCCGGTCCGGGAAGATCCCACATGCCGCGGAGCGGCTGGGCCTGTGAGCCATGGCCGCTGAGCCTGCGCGTCCAGAGCCTGTGCTGCGCAATGGGAGAGGCCACAACAGTAAAAGGCCCACGTACCTCAAAAAAAAGAAAAAAAAAGAAAAAAATGAAAATTACACAAATAACAAACAGCCAAATGCTCATTTTATCCAAGATTCTATTTCATTTAGTAACTAATTCATAAACACATTAGAAGAAAAACGTTCCAATTCAAGACAATAATGGCAAACAAGGAAAACTGTTCATTAAAGTCAATGAGCTCCTGATTAATAAGCTTATCTTTGAGAAAAATGTAGAGACACATAGGAAAAGAAATGATAGAAAGGGCCAGCAGACCCCCAGCCTTCCTCTACTCCATGACCTTGGGAAGTTGCTTCCACTGAGACCGTTTTCTAATCTGTATAAGGAGTGCAGGTAACTGGATGAGTGAGCTCTGGGGTTTTCTTAACACTTTGATTTTAAATTCTAAAAAGAAAGGGTAGATATTTTATTCTGCTTAACAACGTTTCTCTAAAAAGTTACAGATTAGAATCTATACACCTAATTCTAGACTCCTAGAAATTAATACTTTTATAGAGTTTCTAGCCAATTAACAGTCAAGATTTGGTGCCCAACATATAATGAACAATCTTTGTATATGTGGCAGGCAGATTTCTAAGAGGGTTCCAAGATTCCTGCCTCCTGATAACATTCTCTGAACAGTTCCCTCCCCTGAGAATGGGCAAGACCCAGGAATATGATGGGTTATCACTCCTGTGATTATGTTACATTGTAAGGTGAAGGATTCTGCAGATTTAATTAAGATCCCTAATCAGGGACCTCCCTGGTGGTCCAGTGGTTAAGACTCCGTGCTTCCAATGCAGGGAATGCGGGTTTGATCCCTGGTGGGGGAACTAAGATCCTACATGCCTCACGGTGCCACCCACAAAAAAAAGGATCCCGAATCAGTTAACTTTGAGCTAACTGAAAGGGAGATTATCCTGGATGGGCCTTACCTAATCAGGTGAGCCCTTAAAGGTGACAAGCAGCAGCAGACTGGCCTTGAAGAAAGCAAGCTGCCATGTGTAAAAGGAAGGAACCACATGGCAAGGACCCAAGGACAGCCTCTAGAGCTGAGGGTGGTCTTGGCTGAGAGCTAGCAAGAAAACAAGGACGCCAGTCATACAGCTACAAGGAAATGAACTCTGCCAACAATGAGTGAGCTTGGAAGAGGATCCCGAGCCTCAGGTGAGACTGCAGCACTGGCTGACAACTTGACTTCAGCCTGCGAGGCTCTAATCAGAAGACCCAGATAACCCATACTCATAATCCAGACCCACAGGAAATACAGATGTTTGTGAGCATTTGTGACTCAGCAAGAGAAAACTAATATAGGACATCTAGACTTTTGGGAACAAAATCAAGGGTTGTTTCTCCATTTTACCACCAGCTGGACCTTTTTCAGTCTTCTCCAGTCCATAATTTCCTGGAGAGCACTCTCTTCCTTCATGATTTTTTTCTTTCGTATCCATTTTGGATCCATTAACACTTCCCTAACTCTGGCCTGGGAGAGCAGTAGCCATTCCACTGTGGGCATGAGATAAAAGAAAGGATGTCCACATGTGGTCCACAAAGGTATACAGCAGAGCCAGTAAGTGTCCAATAAAAGTATGACCATTCAGCTTGAAGATATATAACACCGTAGAGGAGAAGGTTTGGTACAATATCAAAAACACTAGAAATTATAGTCCTAAAGTTAGATCCCTTCTCCATTTTGTGCAATCTAATAGACAGTGCTTACGGTCTCATAGCTTGATAAATGCATATGGGTACAAAACAAAATTTAAATCGTGTAGCTTTAGGGATAAGGACCAAAAAAGGCAGTAAGAAGTATCCAAAACCTACTATTTCTCCCTTTCGGGTTTTTTTCTCAAGTCTATTTCAGCTTCCAGTCTCTTTTCAGGAGAAATCTCAGGTTACTGAAGTGGGATGGGAGGACCACCAGTGTCAGATTCACTTAGGGATACCTGCCAACAATGGAGGTTCCTGGACCCCATCTAAGACCCGACTGAATTGGAATCTCTATGGGGAGGGGCCCAGAGAACTCGCACTTTAACACGTTGAGACTTGCACACTAAATTTGCAAACCAGTGATCTAACTTGGCTAATCCCATCCATTTATAGGTAAGGAACACGAGGCTAAGCAACTTGTTTACAGAGATATGGTTAGCAAGGAAGAGAGCTATAATTAGAATCGAGAATGTAAAATTTACAAACACAGACCAGGAGGCTGGGAGTAAATCAGGGTCTCTGCATTTTCCACACTAATATTCTCCCGCATTAGTAGAGATAATTAAGCATTTAAGATAAAATGACTTTGTAGTGACAGAAATATGTAAACACATTAGGGGGAAAAATTCCATTTCACCAAGATCTGTGATTAGTTAGCATTTTATGACTGGTGCAAAATTTGACAGTACACTGAGATATCACTGGTATGGCTTGCGAGGAAGGTTCTTCATTGAATATCACCTCCCAACCACCCATCAGCTCCAAACAACGAGTGTCCATTCTGGTTGCAGGCGTGGTCCCTGCTCCCTGTAGACAACTAGGCTACCATGATGACGTGTGCAGGCTGTCCCTACTCTCTCCAGGTGCAGCCCCTGTAATTCTTCCACTGTAGCAGTCACATTCGTGTTTGGGACTATGTTTCCTTACGTGCTGAGCATGCAGAAAAGTAGAATCTGCCTTAAAATAACCCCCAAGCTCACTCAGTCACCAATAAATCACATCCTGTTGTTGTGGACTAGTATGTATCCCTTCATTAGGGTATCATTTCAACATTAGGTTGAAATCCTAACCCCCAGTTCCTTAGAATGTGACTGTACATAGAGATGGGGCCTTTAAAGAGGTAACTAAGGTTACATAAGGGTGTTAAAGAGTGGGCCCTAATCCAACAGGACTGGTGTCCTTATAAGAAGAGGAAGAGGGCTTCCCTGGTGGCGCAGTGGTTGAGAGTCCGCCTGCCGATGCAGGGGATACGGGTTCGTGCCCCGGTCTGGGAAGATCCCACATGCCGCGGAGCGGCTGGGCCCGTGAGCCATGGCTGCTGAGCCTGCGCGTCCGGAGCCTGTGCTCCACAGTGGGAGAGGCCACATCAGTGAGAGGCCCGCGTACCGCAAAAAAAAAAAAAAAAAAAAAAAGAAGAGGAAGGACACCAGGGACACGTGGGTCCAGGGGAAAGACTGTGTGAGAAGGAAGCAAGACGGCAGCTATTTGCAGCCAAGGAGAAAGGCCTCAGAGGAGACCAACCATACCACCATCTTGATCTTATACTCCCAAGCCCCCAGAACTGTGAGAAATTAATTTCTGCTGTGTAAGCCATCCAGTCTGTGCTACTTTGTTATGGCAGCCCTAGCAAACTAATCCACCTCTCTATAGTAACAATTCTCACTAAATAAAAAATCCCTTACATGATAACCAGAGATAATAAATAACATGTTTGAGACTGCATTCTAGGCATCCTTCTCTTCAGATGAGGCTGATTGGTTTTCTGATTACAGTAAACCCTTTTTTCCCCCAAGATCAGAAAACATGCATTTATTCAATAAATTAAAAACACCCCGTATTTTCCCCTGTAAGTGTTCAAATGTATTTCTTTGGTCGTGAAGTGATGAAAAGTCACAAAAATAATGCATATTGGTGACTTCTTATTCATCACTTAAAAATCAATCTTAGTTTTAAACAATTTAACCTAAATATACACAGGAGATAAATTCAATGGAGAAAAAAGCCAAAACCACTCTCTCCCTCCCCCAGGATGAACTTTAATAACCAATGTAAACAAACACAAAGATGGAGCAAAAGCACATGGGCAGGGTTCCTTCCCACCTGGACTCCTACCAGGACGCAGACCATCAGGGACGTCCTCCTCCTCTTCTTCCTCAGAGATACAATATCAAAGTTCCAAAAGTCCTTCCACTTGTTCAAATGCAGCAAGTATAGCAGGGGAAAACTGTCCCCTCTTTGGAACCAACAGGTGACAGACCCCTGACATGTACCTGGCTTTACACACTTTGTGCTCTGAAGGGAGCTGGAACTGCCCTGTGTCACTCCTTCCCAGCCTGACCCACTCAACGGCTGGGGGAGGATAAGAATGGAAGCAGACAAGGGAGAAACGTTAGCTATATTTAAGGATGCAAAAATAACAAGAGTAGCTGACATTTATTGAGTACTTACCATGAACCAGACACTGTTCTAAGCACTTTTTGTACTTTAATTCTCAAAGCGCCCATTTCACAGGAAAATGAGGACCAGCGAGAGTTAGCAGCTTGCCTAAGGTCATACAGCTACTGAATGTTGGTGCTAGGATTCAAATCCACTAAGAACTGATACTAAAGCAAAGATGATTAAAAGGCATTCGTTCGGTAATCTACCAACCCATCTATGCTATGAAGAGGACTGTTTCTGGAAAATAAGAATGAAACACACATTTCTATAATTTAAGTGTAAAATATTAGGAACTAGCAAACATTTCACAAATATTCTCCTCCCTACCATTCTAGGAGGTATGTAAATATTATCTGTCTCAGTAATAAACAAAACAGCTAGAGCTGACTTAGTATTCGGTTGGCCAAAAGGTTCCTTCATTTTTTTCCATAAGACGGCACTAGTAGCTCTTAGTTGTCTTTAACTTCATTGGAAACAATTTTGTTAGACTGTATTGTGACAGTTGTCATATCAGTGTGCATTAAAAAAAAAAACTTATCAAAATTGGTGAATTTTTGTGTAGCCATTTTAATATTGAAGATGGAAGAAAAAAAGCAACATTTTTGGCATATTATGCTTCCTTATTTCAAGAAGGTAAAAACGCAACTGAAACGCACAAAAAGATTTGTGAAGTGTATGGAGAAGGTACTGTGACTGAACGAAGGTGTCAAAAGTGGCTTGCAAAGTCTCATGCTGGAGATTTCTCGCTGGACGATGCTCCATGGTCAGGTAGACCAGCTGAAGTTGATAGGGATCATATCAAGACATTCACTGAGAACAATCAACATTATACCATGCAGGAGACAGCCGACATACTCAAAATATCCAAATTGAGTGTTGAAAATCATTTGCACCAGCTTGGTTACGTTCATCACTTTGGTGTTTGGGTTCCACATAAGAAGTGAAAAAAACCTTCTTGACCATATTTTCTCATGTGATTCTCTACTTAACGTTATGAAAACGTTTCATTTTTAAAACAAATTGTGATGGGCGATGAAAAGTGGATACTGTACAATAATGTGGAACGGAAGAGATCGTGGGGCAAGTGACATGAGCCACCACCAACCACACCAAAGGCTGGTCTTCATCCAAAGAAAGTGATGTTGTATATATGGTGGGATTGGAAGGGAGTACTCTATTATGAGCTCCTTCCGGAAAATCAAACGATTAATTCCAACAAGTACTGCTCCCAATTAGACCAAAGGAAAGCAGCACTCGACGAAAAGTGTCCAGAATTAGTCAACAGAAAATGCATAATCTTCCATCAGGATAACACAAGACCGCATGCTTCTTTGATGACCAGACAAAAACTGTTACAGTTTGGCTGGGAAGTTCTGATTCATCTGCCGTATTCACCAGATATTGCACCTTCGGATTTCCATTTATTTCGGTCTTTAAAAAATTCTCTTAATGAAAAAAATTTCAATTCCCTGGAAGACTGTAAAAGGTACCTGGAACAGTTCTTTGCTCAAAAAGATAAAAAGTTTTGGGAAGATGGAATTATGAAGTTGCCTGAAAAATGGCAGAAGGTAGTGGAACAATAGGGTGAATACGTTGTTCAATGAAGTTCCTGGTGAAAATGAAAAATGTGTCTTTTATTTTTACTTAAAAACTGAAGGTACTTTTTAGCCAACCCAATACAATGTCACTGCAAGTCTAAATCCCTAAATCCAGAGTCCTGTGTACTATGATATTTTGATCCCTGAATCATGAAGTCTCTCATGAGAGAAGAAAAAAAAAGGCATTCTTATTTGCAACACTGCCGGTGAATTCACTGTTCAATGAAATGATCCAAAGAAAACCCTGGCTCAGCAAACATCTGGTTAAAATGCTAGGGGTGGACTATTCCACAGATTCATAACTTGATCTTGATCTTTAGAGGCAAAAGAAGGCAGCAGTGCACAACGACCAGTGCAAGGGATCGCTGGGTGAAGTTGAAAAATTGACGGTGTGTCAGACTACAGAAATCACAGACATGGGACGCCTTTCCCAGTTGTACTAGGACAGTGGTCAAGCATGAAACCTTCAGGGGGCCGACCGGAGAAGCTGGCCCATCCCAAGATCATCAGCATTTGTGCTGTCTTTTATAAAAGTTCAGGGAATCCCCTGGCAGTCCAGTGGTTAGGACTTGGTGCTTTCACTGCCGTGGGCCTGGGTTTGATCCTGGGTTCCCCTGGTCAGGGAACTAAGATCCTGCATGCTGTGCAGTGCAGCCAAAAAAAGTAAGAAAAATAAAAGTTCGGTCACTGAGCCTAGACTCAGGTATCTTTGAGTGAGTTCAGAGCTGTCTTTCTTCCTTTCAGGGATCTTAAAGGACCTAATTTCTGAGAGAATGGAGGGCAAAGGTAGATTAGGTAAAATTAAGCATGGAATTTAGGGTTTCAAAAGAGGATATGTGGTCACTGGCCAAAGGAACTGTTCCACCAAGGAAGCCAAGGGCTGAGCAACAGTTGGGGGTCAAGGAGGTAGCATTCCGTGACATCCCCACTCAAGGGCATCTTGCTCTGTGAAAACAGTCCTGGCCTGACGGTCATGTGGTTCACCATAGTGATGTGTTCTGTACCATCCAGTCTCTTGGAGCCTGAAGAGGTGAAATGACAGCGCTAGTAGCAAAGAGGCAGAGAAAATCTGCCCAGAGGAAGCTGGGAATTTAGTGTGTTGCCTCTTTTTTTGGGGGGGTGGGGTGGGGTGGGGTGGGTAGAAAGAATAGTTTCCAGTAAAGATGTTGACATATTGCAGTATTTCATATTATGAAATTAATAATAAAATACATTTTAATAGATTTTTTTAAAGACTCTACCCTCTTGATGAATACTATATTTAATATTGTTGCTGAGGCCCACGCACAAGGAAACAGAGATTCAGGAACCCAATGTCTGTCACAGCTTTGTTTATAATAGTAAACTTTCTTGGCAGTGGTATCTGTCAGAAGTTCTTTATCCAAATAACTCCTCTAGAAAAATATCTGGACATATTCATGAGATGCATAAGAAGATTCACTGAAGACTAGTTTGTTATGAGGAAAACAAGAACAAACCTAAGGGCCCAGAAATAAGGAACAATAAAAATAAATGTAGTACACCTAAATTCGAGATTATTACGTAGCAGAATGAGGAGGTCTTTGTATTGAACATGGAATCTTGAACTGGACTTCCCGTATTCTAATCCCAGCTCCACCACACACTTGACAGATACCTCTTACAAGGTTTATTACTATGAACAAGGCTGTAACAAACAGTGGTCCATGGATCGCTGTTTCCCTGTTTAAGGGTCTGGCTACATGATCTTAGGAAAATTCTGTAACCTCTCTGGGACTCAATTTCCTGATGCTGTAAAATACAAATAATAATAATGGTCTTCTTATAGGGCTCATGGGAGGTTTATAAGCAAAGTGCTTAGAACACTGCCTGACAGAGAGTAAGGGCCATAAAAGTGTTAACTATTAGTAGCAGCATCTCCAATACATGTCATGTGTTGGAGGGGGACGCAGGGGAGAAAAATACTTATAGATTATCCCATTTATATAAAATAAAACCAGTAAGCCACCACCATAGCTCTCCTCTTCTCCCCTACCATCCTTCTTTCACTAATACACACACACACACACACACACACACACACAGAGCTTCCCTCTGGGGAAGAGAGAAGGTGGGATGGGGAGTGGGTACGAGAGGGAGTTCTGACTTATAAGCCTAGACTTCAGAACTGTCTGAATCTTTTGGAACCGGAATCATCTACACTAGTTTCCTCCAAGTTCCTACCTCCTGCTCACTCCTAACGCTACATCAAACTGCATTCCACTCATATCACATCTTCAAAATTACTCTCCTCGGGCTTCCCTGGTGGCGCAGTGGTTGAGTGTCCGCCTGCCGATGGAGGGGACACAGGTTCGTGCCCCGGTTCGGGAAGATCCCACATGCCAGAGCGGCTGGGCCCGTGAGCCATGGCCGCTGAGCCTGCGCGTCCGGAGCCTCTGCTCCGCAGCGGGAGAGGCCACAACAGTGAGAGGCCCGCGAACCGCAAAAAAAAAAAAAAGAAAAAAAAATTACTCTCCTCTAGTCATTAATAACCTCTTGCTGGTAAAAATCAAAATGTATTTTTCAATTCTCATTTTATTCCACTTCTTTATGTCTTTCAATCCTCTTTTAAAAATGGCTTCCAGGAAACTGCCCCCTCCTGGCTGTCGCAGCTGGCCATTCTGCTCCGCTCCCACACCCCTCAGTCTCCCCGACTCCCTTATACTGTCCACGTGGGCCTTCAGTGCTGAAGGCTGATGCCTGGGCCCTTTCTCTGTACACCTGATTCAACTTCTAGGCAACCTCCTCCGTGCCCAGGGCTCCGGTTACGATCTCTAGGAACATTCCTCTCACACTTACACCCCCACTCCAGATCCTTCCTGAGTTCCCGACAACACCGACTGCCCACTCGGCATCGCCACTGGTACTTTAAACTTACCATGTCGAGGCCTGGTCCTCCGGCTTCCATCAGTCCCTATCTCATCCCTCCAGTTACGGAAGCCACTTAGGGCTCTTCCTGACAAATCCCTCTTCCTCACGCCCCTAAATCTAATCCTAGAATAGTTGGTTACTGTTTCCCTCTTCCATCCATCTCCTTCCCTCCCTCCATCTCGACTGCTACCTTCTTCAGGCTAAAACAATCTCTCACCTGGGACACTTCGACTGCCTCCTAACTGGTTTCCAGCCTTTACTCTTGTCTTCCTCCCAGAGGTTCTTAACCAGGGTCCGTGGACTCCGGAAATATTACATCTTTTTTTCATTAATCTCAGAATGAAATTTAGCATTTCAATCAATCATGAATGTTAACAACAAACCATAATAGTATTAGTACTAGGAGAATGCTGATATTATTGGGAGAATACCAATACTCCAAATGCTGTTGTGATTTTGCCACCAACAGAAATCAGGTATTTTCATATAACATGACAGTTGTTAGATATGTTCTTTACTGTCATCACTACTTTGAAATTACAGTAGCTATTAGACTTCCCACTAAATCTTACTATTTAATGTGTTAAGAAGCACATATACCACTACATCACATGTGTGTTTAATATTTTGACAACTGTATTTCAATACAATTGGTCTCCTTTGTAATCCTATGTGTTTTATGTTATAGATTTTAAAACATTATTCTTAGAAGGTGTCTCTGAGCTTCATCAGACAGTCAAAGCCATCGATAGCACAATAAAGAGCAAGAACTCCTGCTAGCTAATTTTTCACACCACGATCACAGTTATTTTCTCAAAACACAAATCTGATGTCACCTTCACATGGTGCTGATGTCACTGTCACCTGGCTTCCCACTGTCTTGCTAATAAAAACCAAAGTACTCAATATCTGGCCCCGGCTCGCCTCTCTGGCCTCAGCTGGCATCAGTGATCTCTTGTTGCCTAGGTTGTAGCCACACCAGCTGCCTTTCAGCAACTCAAGCTTGCCATCCTCCACCCGCCCCCAGGGACTCTGCTCATCCTCTTCTCTACCTACTCATCCCTACCTCCATCTGTTGACACAGCTAACCCTTTTCCAATTTTCAGACCTTCCTGTAAACATCACTTCCTCAGGAAGACCCTCCTGGGACCCCAAGGCCATCCTTTCCCTTGTCTCTACACTCTCAGGGCTACCAGAACTTTCTCCCCATAGCACGTCTCATGATCAGTATAACCAACTTTCCTCTGCAAAGCTATCAGTTCCATGAGACAGGAACCATGAGTGCTTTGGATCTATTCTACTGCTGACCTGTGCTAGAAAATCAGTTAACATTTGTCAAATGAATGAGTGGTAGAAAAAGACCAACCTAAATATCCAATGATGAAAGTAATTAAATAAATTATGGCATTACACACCCAAGTTACTGGGCAGCCATTAAAACTCATGTAGTAGGGGGCTTCCCTGGTGGCACAGTGGTTAAGAGTCTGCCTGCCAATTCAGGGGACACGGGTTCGAGCCCTGGTCCAGGAAGATCCCACATGCCGCAGAGCAACTAAGCCTGTGCGCCACAACTACTGAGCCTGTGCTCTAGAGCCCGTGAGCCACAGCTACTGAGCCCGCATGCCACAACTACTGAGGCTGTGTGCCACAACTACTGAAGCCCGCACGCCTAGAGCCCGTGCTCCGCAACAAGGAAAGCCACCACAGTAAGAAGCCCGCACACCTCAACGAAGAGTAGTCCCCGCTCACTGCAACTAAAGAAAGCCCGCATGCAGCAATGAAGACCCAGCACAGCCAAAAATAAATAAATAAATATTTTTTAAAAAAATCATGTAGTAGGGATTTTGCTGGTGGCACAGTGGTGAAGACTCCACGCTTCCAATGCAGGCTGCACAGGTTTGATCCCTAGTTGGGAACTAAGATCCCACATGCCATGTGGCATGGCCAAAAATTTTTTTAAATAAATAAGTAAAATGGTCAGTACTTAAAAAAAATCATGTAGTAAAAGTATATTTGCTGACATGAAAATTTATCAATATATCTAATATTTAATGTAATAATAGGTGAAAAGGGCAAGTTACCAAGCAAATGTTCAGCAACTTCATCTTTATTAAGAAGGGAAAAAACAGACATATACATATGAAAAGACAGAGTGCCACAGAACTAAGTCTGAAAGGATAATCATAAAATACATAACAGTCCTTACCTCTGGGTAGCAGAGTTAGAGAAGATTTTAAATTGTTAATTTACATCTATGTATGTTATCTAACCTTGTCTTCAATGAACATGCGTTGATCTATGCAGGTAATAAATTACTAAAATTTCAAACTCTCTGCTTAAGTTAATTATTTTGAAAAATAATTAAACAACCCATAAGTGGTAAGCTATGTTTAGCTGAGTTAATTAAAGTCCATTTCAGCAAGGTTAATCTTAGGAGACAAGCAGAACTTTTCATGAGGCTACATAAAGAACTGCAGAACCTAAGGATACACCCGATAGTCAGCACAGTGTCCATGGTGAGATCATTATGACCAGGAGAGGTCTTTTCAAGTTAGTATTGATTTCATTATCTTGTAAAATCCACTTTAGTTACATTAAATTTCACGTTCAATATAATGACTAATCTACAAACCATAATAAAGGAGAAGATAAAAATCATGGTAGTTTCTACTATTAAAGGCAAATTTCTTACCGGATATACTGAAATTAAAGTAATATTTTTTCATCCTGCTACAATTTAACCACATTAAATCTCTAAGTATTAAAATAATAAAAAGATAAGATTCGTTAATTTGCGACAGAGTGAAGCTGAGTAAAAAGATGAACATTAATAATTTCTGGAAAGTTGAGCAAAGTAGCATTTATAGACATATGTCAAACTGAGAGAAGCATCATGGGTAATAATTACACATCTTCAGATCTGGTTTATATTTCATTACAGTAAAAAGTTACTTCACCCTGCACTAAAGCGTTTGGCTTGGAATGAACTTGCTGATTCATATTATCTTGAGTACAGACTTTTTCTACTTGGATAACTTAATAGGTTGTTGCAGAGAAGAAATTAGTGACACATGAAGGAGAAAAAACAAGTTTTGTAACGGATTCTAGTTGTTTGAAAATCTTCAAGCTCCACGGATCACAATCTCCAAACCTCACCACTCAGGCCACAGGAAAGCTAAGAACTTAATTTTGAGACCACTCTTTTCAAGCTACTCCATCAATTCAAAATTGCTCATTTCCTCTTTTTATGATCCCCCTGCCAGCCCAACAAAATGATAAGGTAAAAAATAAAGTTCCAAAGCAATCCGGAAGCAAGCTTTAACCAATGACATACCATGGGTAGTAAGAGATTACTTACAACCTCTCACTGGGACAGCACAATCCACTCTCAGCTGATTTGCTACCAGCATCCTTTAGGTTTTTGAATTACATTTCTCAGCAGTTTCCTATCCTCCTTCACATACCTCCAAGTCAGCTCCTCATTCCAAGCAAGGCAAGTAGTTTTGTGTGTAAATAAAAATTTAGTTAATTAGCCCAAGCAGAATCGACTTTTAGGGAAGAATGAAATCACCTCTCCCATTCACCTTTGCCTGGAAATCACATTGCTGAAGCTCCACATGCAAATGGCATCAATGCCCCCTTGTCTGGATGGGCTGGGAACACAGCAACTAAGAAAAGTGCATTCACCACTGAGCTGCTTCCAGTTTGAAAGACACTGATGAGTGACCTGACTTATTCCCTTCAAGAGATGAGATCAAGAAACAGGGCATCTGGACCATGAATCTACTACATCGATCCATCACCCATGATTGATACTAGGTAGTCACCTAAACAGCAAAAACTCCTCATATACACATTCCTCTTATGAGCACAAAAGAAACCACTCAAAAAGAAGATTTCACTGCAAATTGTTTGGATAAACATGGAGGGGAGAAAGGAGTAAATAATAAAAAATAATAAAGACAGATTTAGGAGACACAATTCTTCCCAAGGTTCTTATTAAAAACTTCACAGGAGCAAAACAGGAATGGTGGAAATTGATTTTTGGGAAAGGCTATTAAAGAGAGTGCTGTTCTCATCAGAAAGTCCCTCCCCTTTTTAACCATAATCAATAATTTAAAGCAAAGCCAAAAATCACATCAGTCAAAATGACCAAGAAAACTTTTTTGTGGGCAATATAGGAGTAAAATTAAATTAGTGTCTGTTAAGAAATTACTACTCTTAAGAGAATTATTAGGTAAAAAATTTAACTCTTTTCCACAGCTTGCCAATATGCTGACTTGAAAAGAAAAGCTCAATGTTAAATAATTAGATGCCGAGTATATATATCAAAAGAGTAATAAATTTATCCTTTTTATTACGTGGACATTTGATTTGCTGTCAAAGTTTAAAAGGTCAATTTTGAATTTGTCAGGCACAAAACATACTTCAGAACTTGGCAATGTAATTGTAAAAAGTTGTTTTCTTCCTCAGTTCAGCAAATTTCTTAATCTAAAGTTATAAAATAATCAGCAGGAAGCTTTGATGGTTTGATTACAAATTACACTGAACCAGTTCTTTATTTTACTGTTCCTGTTCACTTTAGGTAATGATTTGTACCCTAAGGGATATATTTCACAGGACTTTTTTTTTAGATCTTACATTCAAATCCAATGACTAATTCTTTAAAATATATTTAAAGTTATATAGTCATCATTTCTCAAAATGAAGGATTGAACATAGTGTCAGTGTGTACAATTTGTAACTAGGGCATGAGAATTCTCATGGTGTTTCTGGCTGGTGAGCACAAAATGGAAAAAGTTGAAGAACTTTGGCAAGTAGATATGTATCACCATGTTAATGAAGGCCTCTGGTTCTAGAACTCGTTATGGAGAATGATTCTGTGAGTCTCCCAAGGCAAAAGAAATAAAAGCAAAAATAAACAAATGGGACCTAATCAAACTCATAAGTTTTTATGCAACAAAGGAAACCATAAACAAAACGAAAAGATAACCTAATTATTAGAGAAATGCAAATCAAAATTACAATGAGGTATCATCTCACACCAGTCAGAATGGCCATCAATCCAAAAGTCTACAAATAATAAATGCTGGAGAGGGTGTGGAGAAAAGGCAACCCTCTTACACTGTTGGTGGGAAGGTAAATTTGTGCAGCCTCTATGAAAAACTGTATGGAGGTTCCTTAAAAAACTAAAAATAGTTACCCTATGATCCAGCATTCCTACTCTTGGGTATATATCCAGAAAAGATATATACTCATATATCTTGGGTATATATCTTTTCAAATATATAATTTGAAAAGATAACATGCACCCCAAAGTTCATAGTGGTACTATTCACAATAGCCAACACATGGAAGCAACCTAAATGTCCATCGACAGTGGAATGGATAAAGAAGATGTGGGGGGTATATGGGTGTTTGTGTGTGTGTGTGTGTGTGTGTGTGTGCGTGCGTGCACAATGGAATATTACTCAGCCATAAAAAAGAATGAAACAATGTCATTTGCAGCAACATGGATGGACCTAGAGATGATCATATTAAGTAAAGTAAGTCAGACAGAGAAAGACAAATATATGATATCACATACATGTGGAATCTAAAAAAATGATAACAATGAGTTTATTTACAAAACCAACAGACTCACAGACATAGAAAACAAACTTATGGTTATCATAGGTGAGGGGGGGATAAATTAGCAATTTGGGATTAACAGATACACATTACGTTATATAAAACAGATAAACAACAAGGACCTACTGCATAGCATAGGGAACTATATTCAGTATCTTATACTAACCTATAATGGAAAAGAATCTGAAAAAGGAGATATCTATACACACATACATATATATATGTATCTGAATCACTTTGCTGTACAACAGAAACTAATACAACATTGTAAATCAACTATACTTCAAAAATAAAAAGGAAAGAAAGAAAGAAAAAAGAATGATTCTGTGAGCTATAGAGCACCTCTCCAAGAACCTAGTGGATGGCTTCCCTGGTGGAACAGTGGTTAAGTATCTGTCTGCCAATGCAGGAGATACGGGTTCGAGCCCTGGTCCAGGAAGATCCCACATGCTGCAGAGAAACTAAGCCTGTGCACTACAACTACTGAGCCTGCGCTCTAGAGCCCAAGAGCCACAGCTACTGAAGCCCGCGTGCCTAGAGCCCGTGCTCCACAACAAGAGAAGCCACCGCAATGAGAAGCCCGCGCACGGCAATGAAGAGCAGCCCCAGCTTGCCGCAACTAGAGAAAGCCTGCGCACAGCAACGAAGACCCAACGCAGCCAAAAATAAATAAATAAATTTATTTAAAAAAACCCCCAAAAACCTAGTGGATTCGTCCTAAGCATGTGCTTAGTGACCAGCTCTTTAGAATGGAACAGAAGGGAATTAGAAGGCAATTGGAGTGGATAAAATCTAAAGTCCCATCAAATTCCAAGATTCTGTGGTCTTTCACTACATTAAAATGAGATTTTACACTCAAACATTAGCATTCATCAGACAAAAGCCAATCTCTCCAAACCTCAGTTTCCATGTCTAAAGAAATGGAAATAATTATATCCAGGAATATTTTATGAATTGAATGAGATAATGGATGTGAACAGACTGTTCATACAGTGGGCAAGAAACAAATGGTCACCATGACTAAGTGACTGTGTCCCAAGGATGATTCAAAGCCAATTCTGACAAGAATTTCAGAGCCATATTATACCTACACACACAATCCCAACAGCTGCAGAACCAGATCTGATCCAAGTGTGTTATTCCCATTGTACTTGTGCTGAAAGCCCTTATTTCAATACCCACTATACTCGAATGCAAATGACTAAAGCTTAATTCCCCCCCCACCAAATCCACCCTTTTGTTTATAAATGCCAGGGGCTAGGACATGGTACACATACAATTAATATTACTGTAATGAATGCTAAATAAATGAAGTGTTCTTCTGCTGTCCAAAGTCTTCTCCTGGATGTTTCAATGTTTATATAGTGGGTGAGAAACAAATGGATTTTTCAGTGACACAGAGAAGAAAGAGGAGGTTGGTAACATAGCCTCCTTTTCTACCTCATTTACTGCTGCATGGGATTAACAGTCAGCTTACCATTATTACCTGCTTGGACTCTCAAAGAAGGCAGGTATCCATTATGCCTTGCCTCTTGCTGCACTTTTCAGGGGTCTGAGGCAGAAGGAAAGCCAAGCTCAGCTCACACAAGATGCTTTCTCCCCTCACCTATTCACTGAAGCACACCAGCATGTACATGAAATATGCCTTCCAGAGGTGGACGTTTCTCTACAGAAAGGGCTCATTTCCAGGAAGCAAAACCAAAATCTCTGCATCTGAAATCTATGCTTCCAAAAATTATGGCTTTTCTTTCATCACTTAGCTTTTATAAAAACAATGTGCAGATAAGCTTAGTGGAAATCAATAAAACGCCAGAGTTTTTAATTTCCTGAGTCGACTAGAAAGTACTTTTTTCCCCAAAGCCATCCCAAATGTGTCAGATGTTCAAACTAGCTACATATTTACTTTGTTTGATAATATGCTTGTTTATTTATCCTGTAATTACTCTAATAAACAATTTAGAGTGATTTACAGAAGTGCATGCATCACAGAGATTATCAAACCTCCCACTGAATCCTGGTCTCTGTTATGCTGAGCTTTAGAGTCATCACTGTGTCACGAAGGCTTCATCTGAAGGGGAATGTCTTTGCTCTAGGGGATGCTATTATAGATGCCACATTCATAGATTAAATAGCATGCAACCAGAATTTCTAATCCAACAGCAACAAAGATAATAATCATTGGGTATTCAGGAAGAGCAAATCCTGGCCTCAAAGAGATCTTCAGTGGATTGTCTGTCCAAGTGGGAAAAAAAAGAAAATGAAAGAGCACATACAAAATGCTAAAACTATGTCAATCATCAAAGAAGAGGTCCCAAAGATGGACTTGAGACCCTTATTGTGTTCCAGAAACAGAGACTCCTTTCCCCTTAGTGTTCCCTGTTCAAACATCTGACTTTCAATCACATTTTCAGGAAAAGGAAAAGGAAAGAAAAGAAAGGGAACATGCAATCCGAAGAGACAGACCTTGGTGTGAATCCTGATCATTCTGGTTGCTTAGCTATGTAATTTAAGTCATGATTCTTACAGCTTTCTGAGCCTCAGTGGAAGGAAGGAAGGAAGGAAAGAAGGGAGGGAGGGAGGGAGGGAGGGAGGGAGGGAGGGAGGGATCTTCCCGGTAGGATTGTGGTGAAGATTAAATTCCCTCAGGCTTGGATAGAGACTAACACACTGTAGGCATTCAAGAAATGGTGGCAATTATCACTCCCATAAAGTGAGTACTGTCAATGCGTTTTACAAGAGTGAAACTTTCTGCAAGGTTAATCAGCGATTCTCAACCTTGCCTGCACAGTGGAATCAGTTGGAGAGCTTTAAAAAATACTGATACCAGAGCTTTAAATAAATACTGTTACCATCACAGATCAGTGAAATCAGAGTCCATGGTGGGAACATCCCAGCACAGATAATTTCTTAAAGCTAAGAGATTATAATGTAGGCCAGAGTGAGAACTACAGGGTTGAATCCTTAGCCAAGGACAACCCCACATCTTTTCTTATTCCCCATCCTACGCTTACCTACCATAGGTCTTTAGCCCACCTGCTACACCAATAGTCTCAAAAGTGGGAGTGGTACAATGTGGAAGTAACCCAAGTGCCATCAACAGATGAATGGATAAACAATATATGGCATACACATATGATGGAATATTACCCAGCCTTAAAAAGGAAGGACATTCTGACACTTGCTAGACATGATTCAACCTTGAGGACATTATGCTAAGTGAAATAAGCTAGTCACAAAAGACAAACACTGTATGTTTCCAGTTATATGAGGCACCCAGAGTAGTCAAAATCATAGAGACAGAAAGTAGAACGGTGGTTGTCAGGGGCTGAGGGGAGGGGAGATGAGGGGGTTATTATTTAATGGATATAGAGTTTCAGTTTTACAACAGTTCTAAGGATCCGTGGCAGTGACAGTCACATAAAAATATGAACGTACTTCATGTAACTGAACTGTGCACTTAAAAATGGTTAAGATGGCAAATTTTGTGTTATGTGTGTTTTATCACAATTTTTTAAAAAATGGGAGACATGCAAGATAGTCCACCGGGATTATGAAGTAGGTATATCTTCTATTTATACTTAATTGTTATTGTATCCAATTATTTCTATTTTTGTATGTTGAATCTATGCGCATAGTATATTAGTATGTTGCAAATGTGTGGGGTTTATAAACACATATACATATGATCATGATGTATATTCAAATAACAGAAAGGACAATGAAAAAAATTTGCAAGTTGTTTCTAGATTTCCTAGAAAGAAATGCGGATCCTAATGCCATCTTAGAAGGCAGGCCTGAAACATGTCGTCATTAAACAGAGCCAGGCTTACAGACTGGGGCAGGGGAGGGCAGGCAGGGAAGGAGGAGCTTACGGCACACAGGCAGCCTGAGCAACAGAAGGCAGTCATTCGGCAGAGCAAGCAGTAGGGTTCAGACCCATAAAATCTATTCTAGTGCAAGTTCCATTCTGCTGGCTCTACAATAATAGCTTAGACCAATGTTAACACCAGATCAAAGGAATCACCAATGAGCATTACTAATATTTTAGGAAACTAGATATTTATTGATTCCTGCCATGTGCCAGGAATATACTTTACATATACAGACAATCTGCACATATTTTAGCACATACACTTTCCACATGTTGTTAGCTCATTCGATCACCACAGGAACTTTATGAGGAAGGTGATATCAGCCCACTTTACAAATGAAGAAACTGAGGCTTAGAGACGCCTAATAACTTGCCCAAGGACACAGAACAATGAAGCGGATCCAGGATTTGACACCTAGATATATCTGACTCTAAATACCACTCTTTTTTCAATACGCCCCCAGAATGTGGTGAAAGTAAGAAATGCATTTTCTCTTCATAATCCAGTAAATACACATGTTATTTATCCAACTCTAATAACTGTTTTATAAAATAATACTTAACCTAAAACTGACTTTGCCTAGTTTGCTGCCCAGCATCACGCGAACATTCCAGCTGTATCAGGTGTCTAACCTGAGACAAGTGTTCATTTTACAAAAGTGCCAAAAACAAGTGGTGAAATTCATCCAAAGTTAATCATTTCTCATGAAAGCACTTGTGCCATAACCACATTCTATACCAAAAAAAAAAAAAAAAAAAGAAGAAAAAAAGAGAAGAAAAAGGAACTCAGCAAATAGCTCAGCATTTCATTAGCCTACCATTCCAAACCTTCCAGACTTCCAGAAGGCTCTTGACAGAACTATGGCAAGCTCTTGGGGGAAATGCTTCGCCTTGATGGAATCCAGTCCAAATATGCCATCATGCAGGAAATGTGTGGTGGGTCCAAGTGCATCCATGTGGGCAAAGTAATGCAGATTAAATAGTGATTTATTTCATCCCAAACTACATTCATCATTTTAAAACTATGTTTCACCATGTTACTCCAAACTGTATATGGCATCTTCTCTTCCACTTGTGCCAAGGAAAGCAAAGACTCTGAGATTCAGCTCATAAAGATTTAAATAGGGTTTATATGCTCTACAGAGGCAAGTGGGGGAAAAAGAGAAAGAAGCAGGGAGAATTCTGAATAGAGAGAGGAGGGTGGAGGATTTAGTCTGCTGATTTATGGTCATTTTAAATTAGTTTCTGATTTTTAGATTTCTTATTTTGCTTTCTGGTATTGATAATAAGTCCCCTGGAGAATATCATGCATTTTGAAACATTCATACCCTTGTTGATATTAACCTGTTCTTTCCTTAAGTGTAAGAATATAACCTTCAAAACACTTTAGATGAAATTATGGTGGTCCAGAGTAACTTATACTAAATGATTGTTTATTTATTTTTTTTTACAAAAAAAACCCAACTAATATTTGGAAACATGAAGTATGGCATGTGTTTGAGTTGATAATATAGAAGGGATAATATAGTATGTTTTTTTTAAAACATACGCCAAGAACACAGAAAAAAATATACACAGAGTTCGAACTACAGCAATTTTCTCCTGCTTGTTGATACTGAGTTTGAAGTGAGATGATTTTGTTTGTTCGTTTTTGGCAAATGAGCAGAGAAAGAAGCAAAATGTAGAGATAAGCTCTAGACTTTTTAACCCCTCTTCCCAAAACACACGGGCTTTTAAATTTACAGCTTTGAAAATTCTCCTTCTCTAATTTAGTTTATCCCTCAGTTTTCTAGGTTTCTTTCAGAATCTGCAGAACAACAGAAGGTATTTTTTAGCTGAGGATTCTACTCATCATACCCTTTCACAAGGGGGGGCTGAGGCTTCTCTTAAAAATCTCCTATGAGAATGTTCAGACCATCTAGTTTATAACTAGAAAGTTATAAACGCTACCAGCGACAGCACTCTACAACCAAGAGAACGTTTGTTTTATCCTGTCTCTGTCTCCCTCCCACACATGCACATACCACAAACTCATACTGAGAGTAACAGAGTGAAAGCCGTCAAAGTAAAAAGATATGATAAATAAAGCATCTTTGCTAACACTTTCTGCAGCTAATACTCAGAACACCTTTTTGTGAATGAAAAGTATGATACTTCATCTGACTGGTTATCAACATAGCTTTTTAGTTCATTTTAGCAGCTATAGATTCCTCTTCTGAAATAAACAACATGTTTGATATCTCCTGGACAGTATTCTGGGATGCCTCATGAATAAGTAGTGAGGAAAAGAGTAAACCAAACTTGGAAAATTGTTCAATGAGGAGCACGGGATGGCTGGGGAAAAACACCAGGACTCTGTGCAAGTAACCCTGGCTTGTGGCTGCGAGTGTCAAGGGCAGAACCCAGCCCTCCGGATGCCCACACCCAGGGGACTGCACCACCTTCAGGACCCACCCCTCCGCCCTACCCTTTCAATTAAGGCTGATTCTCATGGGCAGTGACTCACAAACCAAACTCTGTAGGGCCTGATGGAAAGCAGGCCAGCCTTCTGCTTGCAACGCCTTTATTAAGAACTGTATCCTGTCTGCCTATTTTCGTCTCTTCCGGTGCTTATCTGAGAGTACTTTGTGTTTGTTCGTGTACATGATCCTAGTCCCTCTTTGACCGCATATCCAGCACGGTGCTAAGTACTCCACATGCCTTACTTCACTTAATCCTTGCAACCACCCATGAGGCAGGTACTACTATTAACCCCATTTTACGGAGGGGGAAACGCATGATGTTAAGTGACTCAACCACAATCACCCATTAAGTAATGACAGAGCTGGGATTTTAAACATTCAATCTTTATGTGGCATCAAAGCTGATGTCACAGATCCCATTTCAGGGTCAAGAGCCAGAGAAAAGACTTCCAGTGGTTTAATTTCTGGAGCCTACAGCAATTAAGAACACCTCCTGCTTCTACCAAAAGCAAAACAAAGCATTGTTTTTTAAAAAGGAAATGTATTTTTACACATGTTTTTCATTAGAATTATAATTCTTGTTCAATTTTGGCCAGATCAGTACTGACTCTAAAAGGAACATGGCACTTTAAACACAAGTGCAAGCCTGGACTAAAGCAGACCCTATGTCAGAAACCTAGGTAGCTTAGAAAAAGCAGACCATAGACTCAAATTCCAAACAAGAGAGCATCTTAGACAATTCAAGGATTCTGGGTCCATGGTAGCATCATCCCACAGGGAGGGAACACAGGACACATCGGGCCATTCCAGTTTGATACCATTTAAACATGAGCTTCATCTGACTCTCTTTGGCTAAGACCATGTTCCCCAAGCAAACTTCTGCTTATGTCTGGGTTTCCTGTGTGGTTGTCTAGAGGGAAAGAATGCCTAGTCACGTAGTTTAGGGCAAATCAGGTCATGTGATAATTATTTCTAATTAGGAAATAATACACTGGCACTGAGAGTATGCACTGATTGTATAATGTCAAGAAATCCAGTGCCTGGAAGAATGATCATTCTCATCAGAAATTAAACTGATATTTTTGCTGTAGTATTTCAGTCTCATGAATTTGATTAATCAGTCCATCCCTAAGAGACAGATCTGCTTTTTAGAGCCTGTCAGCTAGAAAGGTCACGAATACCACTTCAGGTAAGGACTGCTGGGTGCCTTACCTGGCAGAGACCCTCAATGTCAACTTGTGAGTGGAAAAGAATGCTTGTGGCCCCTTAACTTTACTGCAGAGAAGTAAAAATAAGAGAAATGGAATGGGTCATCCCTGTGTTTAACAGCTCAATCACCAGTGAATGAGACAGCTAGCCATTATTCTAGAAGTATGGCTAAATCATGTTTAATATTTAAAATGGGAAAAAAGAGCAGACTGGTTCAAACCATCATTAACTATTTCAGTGGTTTCTTTCTTTCTTTCTCTCTTGCTTGCTTTCTTGCTTTCTTTCTCTCTCTCTCTCTCTCTTTTTTTTTTTTTTGTTGCAACCCTCTAATACCACCCAACCTGGTTAGGACACCCATGTTCCCACTCCATCCTTATCCTATCACTCTTCTAAATCTAAGTATGGTTAAAACATACTTAGACACACCAAAAGAACATAGAAAAGTCCTAGACATAGTGGAAGAATTATGTCCAAGTAGAGCCACAACTCTAACTTCAAGACATTACCCCCTGGCTATTCCCACATTGTCACAAACTCATACATCTAAAATCAAAAACAGCATAATTCTCCAAAAACTAATTCCTCCTCCCAACCTCACTATTTCTGAAAACCAGCATTTTTTTTAGTCTTCAAACTGAACATCTGACATCTTTGATTCTCTTGTCTCCCTCATCACCCATATCTAATCTATCATTAAATCCTAGAGATTCCTTTCTTCCACCTCTGTTCTGTTTTTAAAGCTACTAGTCTCCAGTCCTCATGGTCTCAAATGGATTGCTGTGAAACTCTCATAACTGCTTGCCTCATTTGACCCTCTGACATATTCTAGGCGCCAATGTCAGATATACCGTCTTCAAACTCCACCCTGCAAATGGCACTTCTTTTCTCATAACCATCAGTCATGTTTGGCTGACAAAAGCAAGTTCACAATTAAGTGTTAGCATTCTTCAATCTGGCCTCCACCTACCTATCTGACCTCTCTCACAATTATCCTTCACAGACTCTCCTCTCCAACAAAGCTGCTGGAAGCACTAACCCTCTTACGGAGAGCAAAAGTTTCCCAAGGGGATTTCAGGGGACCTCTGAGGTCAAAATTATTTTCATAATACTAAGTTGTTATTTATAGTCTTTTTCACTGAGCTGACATTTAACTGATAGGATGTAAAAAAATACAGATAAAATTGCTGGCATCTCAGCACAAAGCAAGAAAATGGCACAAATTATACTAGTAATTACTGTATTCCCTAACACTACATAGTCCTACTAAAACCAACGCCAGTTTCACCTAAGAATGTCCTTGTTGAAGGAGTAAAAATTATTAATTTTATTAAATCTCAACCCTCGTATACACTTCTTTAAGGTAATTATGCACAGAGCACTTCTGCTGCATAAAAAAGTATGATTGTTGTTTCAAGGAAAAGCACGTGGAACCAGCACTCTTTTTACTTGACAGAACCACTGACAAACTATGGTTATTCGAACTTGGGTACCAGGCAGGCATTTTCTCAAAACAAATGAGGTGAGCCTGTCACTTCAAGGAAAACAACTGACAGTATTTGTTGCCAATGATAAAATGTGAGCTTTCAAGCAAAAACTAGAATTTTGGAAAAACTCGTATCCACCACTGAGAGTTTGACAGCTTCCCAATAATTAATGACTTTTCTGATGAGATGAGTGGTAAGATTAACAAATGTAATGTTTTTACATTGTATAATGAAATGTGTCAACATTTGGATCTTCATAACTCATTGAACCAACATTTTCCAAATTGCCAATGCATGATGTTACAAAATTATGTATGACAGACCAATGGATTTTAATATAACACAGGACAAAAAAGTTTACTATTGTGGTTTCAGATTCTACATTGTAACTAACCTTTAAGAAACTACCAATTACCAAGTTTTGGTGTAACATGAAAAAATGAATATCCATAATTGCCTGAAAAGGCTATTTCTGCCTATATAACTGTAAGAGGTAGGAAGGATTTTCTTCATCTACTTTAATCAAAACAACTTACTAAGACACACTAAAGGTAGAAGCAGATAAGAGAATCCAGATGCCTTCAATTAAGCCATACATTAAAGAGATTTTCAAATAAATAAAACAATTATCACTTCTCTCATAAATTGCTGTTGGCTTTGGGAAAAAAATGGTTGTGCTTCACAAAACATCCTATTTTGTTAACATTAATGGGTTTTTTATTCTTTTTTAAATAAGTAATTTTTTAAAATACCTGTTTTAACTTCTAAATAAATAAACAATAAACACTTATAGATATAATCCACATAAGCAAAGACCTTTGGGGTTCTCAATAATTTTTCAAAGTGTAAAGAGGTCCCCAAGACCAAAAAGTTTGAGAACAGTGCTTTAGAGCAAACTCTTCTTTTGATTTCTTCTAGTTTCTTTTTTCCGTGTGCCCACTACTTCTTTATTTCTCCAAACCCCATTTGTCTTTCAATTTTGTCCTCTTCTTGCACCACAAGAGCCCTCCAGGTCAAGAAATGCCTTATCCGGAACTTTATGACCCTGATCTGTTCTGCATACTTGGCAAAAATCTAGCTGGTACCAACTACTTATGTTTTGAGGTATGCTTATGTTATTCTTTTAACACAAGTATAAACCAGGCACTGTTTACCCTGTGTGCTCCAGATAAAGCAGTGAATAAAACAGACTGGACCCTTCCTCCTGTGGTTTACAGTCCGGTGTTATCACTCAGCGTGCAGTCAAGCACCAGGGTTATGACAGAGCTTGCTAAAAATGCAGAATCTCAGGCCCTAGCCCAAACCTACGGAATCACAATCTACATTTCAACACGATCTCCAGGAGATTTTCCTGTACACTAACTTTGAGAAGCAGAGGATTTATGCATCCTCTTAATTATCGTGAACTTCTTGAAGGTAAACTATTACCTTTAATTTGTTGCACTCCTAGTATAAATGATACAGTTTACCTATTATGCTAATCATTCACTCAAACATGAGTACCCATCAAATGGAGTCATTTCTGGGGATTAAAGACAACAACAACAAAGGCAAAACAGCTTACACCCTGAAGAAGGTTTCAATCTCATAGCAAAGATAAGACAATAATTATAATGATAGTTAACATTTCAAAAAGTGCTTTCTGTGAGCCAGTTATTGCACCAAGGGCTTTAAGTAACAATTTTATAAGGTCGGTCCTATTATTATGCCCACTTTAGAGATAAGAAACTTGGGACTCAGAGGTTAAGAAAGTGATGGAACTGGGATGAGTCAGAATGTTTGACTCTAAAGCCCAGAAAGTGGTAAGACAGAGATTTAAAATAATCTTGAGGAAGGAGCCTCTGAGTTCCTTGAAGGAAAGCTTATGCCTCAATCTTGGAATCACCCAGAGAACTAGCTCAGTTCCTTGCACATACTAGGAACCCAGGAGACATTCATCAGCTGAAAGTATGTGAGTAGATTAAGGTTAACTTATCACCCTTACTAAAAAGTATCCTAAAAATAAACAGTCTAGACTTTACCAACCCAATAATGCTTAACTACATTGAAGATACAACGGACCTGAGGTGAAAATGCTTCTCTCTGATACATTATACAGAGAGTCCATTCACTGACTCAGGGCTCTTATTCCATAGCATGTGGAGGAAAAATAAACGAGAGACAGAGGGACAAGACGTCGACTAAAAGGTGAAAGCCACTAGGGAACACTGAAAAGAAGCTGATGCTTATTCCGGGGAAAGAAAGGAAGGGCAGGAGGTCATAGAATGTCTTCCTTGTCCATAGTAAGCAAAGGATGAAAGGAAATGTTGGTCAAAGGTCCCCCAAAGGACACATCCCTGCAGCAGAAACAGAAAAGTAGGAACTGAGGAGTTAGCCCATTACAAAGAAGTGTCCCTGGAGGCTTCCAATTACCAGGTATCTAACTCACCACCCTCAGCCCTTGAACTTCCTTTGCTACACCTCCCAAAACCATTTCCCAATGGTTTGGAGTTGGGGGTCATCTCCATTCTCCCACTTTCTGACAAAATCACATAGAACTATGACCACCTTTTCTTCTAGAATATGCTGAGAAAAGGTCCTACAGTTCTACTGATACTATTTCACATGTCTAAGTAGGCTTTTATGGGCCAGCCGTCTTGTATACCTAACCATCACGTATACTACATGTGTATGAGAAAAAAAGTGTCCTGGTAACAAAAAAATACCAGACCGAAATCAGCTTCCTAAACAAGCCGCTTCCAGGATGGAGATCTACCTTTATAATATCCTAGGTGTACCAATTCAGTACAGTTCTATATGAAGACTTCTTCAAATTATGCTGAGGAAGAAGAATGATCACCTAACAATGTCCTTAATGATATTAAAGAAGAATCCTTGCAAAGATTAAACTCAATCATATTCAGGAGTAAATCTACAGAAGGCAAAACGAAAAGGGAAAAAAAGGAAAGCTCACGTAGTAATAAATATCACCTCCTCTCTTAGATACTGACAACAATGTTTTAGGGCTGGAGTTATCCCGTCCTCTCACGTTCTGACTCTTACACATGGAATGCTAACCACGTATGATTTTCTAATAGTTAAATGATTCAATTTTCTAGTCAAATCTGTTCGAATGGGAAGATTTTATTTCACTGCTTTGAACCCAAGGGATCTGAAAGGGAAACACAATATAAAAATTATAAGGGTAATTGGTAACTACCCTCACATTTATGAAAGCAAACTGGGTGTATTAACTGAGCCAGACTTGAAGCACAAAATTTATGAACCACCTACAACCTAGCTTTTGAAAAGCTAATGTTTTCCCTCCTCTAACCAGATTAACAGATGGAGAACTCTGAGAAGTCATCTAAAGATGTCTTTGGAATTTTCAAGCATGTTTTGCTTAACAGTTCATGTCACACTTTATAATTCTACCAGAAGGCATGGGACTGAGACTAGGATGACTATGATTAAAACAAGTCTGCAGGTGCGAGCATGCTGCTACTATATAGCATTACAGTTGCACACAGCTGTAACAGGCAAGACCAACCAAGCCTAGTTCTTTCTACTATAATAGTTTCGTGTGTGTGATGGCTGACACTTAGAGCAGGAATCCACAGGCCTAATGCCTTGAGCCCCAGAAGGCAGGACCCATCTAAAGGGCTGCTGCTGACTGGGGCCTCCATGGCATTTGAGCCCAGTGTTATGAGATTTCTGGATTTAGAAAAGAAAGAGGAAACCCATATTTCTATGTAAAAGCTCCCAATTTCTAAGCATTGGCATCTAATTCAAAACATCATCTGCTAGACAAAACCTGTCTGCAGGCCTCCTGCGCACTCCCCAGCACTGTGCATTTGTGATCTCTGAAACTTTCATGGCATCATATTGCCTTTGCATTGCCCTAAAGTTAGGGTCATAGTTTTTCTTTTATATTCTGCAAAGCTCCTAAGAACGTACTCTATGTTTGGTAAGCAATGTCTCTTAAACAGAGGTAAGAAAAGCATGGCTGTTGCTAATATCGCTGTCTGTTTTTAAGCTTCGATCCAAAGGAATAACACCATCCCCATATTGCCAAGTTCCCTGAACTATCCTGTTCAGAACTGAGCCAAAGTGCTAAATGTGAAGCTTTACAGTGTCTTTATCACATTTTCCTGCCCTTCCCATACTCATTCCCAATCTCAGTTGGGTTTATGGTTTCAGATTCACCAGTATCAGGTCCACACTAAGCTCCTTCATACAAGAATTTGGGTGAAGGCAACCAAAACTATCTTGAGGTCCTTTGCAGCATACTCTATCCATTTGTCAATTCTGACAATATCTGCAAGTATTAACTTTCCTTCCTGAAAAATTTAAACACAAAATTTCTGCAAATATCCTTTCACATCTCCTCTGTGTTGCAGATATTAAGGAATTATCTACGAAGATATCTGTACTGGGTTGAACAGTATTCCTCTAAAATTCATATCCACTCAGAACCTCAGGATGTGATCTTATTTGGAAACATGGTCTTTGCAGATATAATCAGTTAAGGTGAGGCCGTAGTGGATTAGGATGGGCCCTAAATCCAACAACTGTTGTCCTTATAAGAAGGCCATGGGAAAACACAGGCAGAGACTGCAGTGATACAGCTATAAGCCAAGGAATGCCAAGCATTGCTAGGACCCACCAGAAGCCTAGAAGAGGCAAGGAAAGAGCCTTTAGAGGGTGAATAAGCCCATTGATACCTTGATTTCAAACTTCTAGCCTCCAGAACTGCGAGAGAATAAATTTGTTTTAAGCCTGTATGGTATGTTTTCTTTAAAAATAAGTTTATTTATTTTATTTATTTATTTTTGGCTGCACTGGGTCTTCGCTGCTGCTCATGGGCTTTCCCTAGTTACGGCGAGTGAGGGCTACTCTTCACTGCCCACTGCAGTGGGCAGGCCTCTCATTGCGGTGGCTTCTCTTGTTGTGGAGCACGGGCTCTAGGCACGCTGGCTTCAGTTATTGTAGCATGCGGGCTCAGTAGCTGTGGCACATGGGCTTAGTTGCTCTGTGGCATGTGGGATCTTCCCGAACCAGAGCTTGAATCCACTTGCCCTGCATTGGCAGGCGGGCTCTCAACCACTGCGCCACCAGGGAAGGCTTAAAACAAAGTGTATGGTAATTTGTTGCAGCAGCCCTGAGAAACTAATATAACATCTAAACACCTTCTTCTCTTCTTTGCTTGTAAACTACACTGCCCAGGATCTGGGGATGGGCTTTATCTTTCCGTACTTCCTGAGGCATGCCGTGTGAAATGGGACAAAGAACCCAGGGACACATTTCAGATGGTGGGGACGTCTTCCATGGAGACAGGAAACTGTAGGTGAGCTATCTGAGGTCACAGACTGGTTCTAATTTAATTCTATGTCTGGGGCACCTAGCACAGCCCCCAGAGTAGACATTAAAAAAATAATTGGCATGTGTACATATATATGAATTAACAAATGAAAAAATGAATGGATGAATTAAAACAAAGCAATGGTGAACAAACCCACAAACTCTTGAATGGTTGTTAACTTCCACGGATACTACCGCTCAGTGAAAATCACGGTAAAGTTGCAGATCCATTTCAGCTCCCCATAAATGTAGACAAATTCAAGCTTGCCGACTATCTGGATGTTGCTATAGCCTCTTGGCTTTTAAAACCATAAATCTCTCTATGTGTTTATTAACTTAAGGTTCTTTTGTGAGGACAGTGGGTCAGGACAGAATGTTCATGATGAAATTTGACCAGAAAATTTCTGAAAGTGGCAGGTAGTATTTTTGTCTCTATGATCCCACTGAGTCACAATCTTAGAGGCAACATGCCCTCCTCCAAGGAGGCATCACTGGCGCTTCTGGGAGCACTTCACGCAGGACTACTGGAGGACTCCATCCAGTCATTTCCTAAGCAGCGACTCTCTGTCTCTGTCCACTCCCTCTCCCCAGAAGCCAAGCAACCTGCCAAACTAGGTTCTAAAATTTTTATTTTCAAGATGCCAGTAAAGCAGACATAAGAGTGGGGTAAAAAATCATGAATTACACTTCTTCAGTGATAAATTTAAAAAAAGAAAAGGACTCCTTACTTTTTCTTTTTCTTTTTTTTTTTTCTTTTTGCAGTACGCGGGCCTCTCACTGTTGTGGCCTCTCCCATTGTGGAGCACAGGCTCCGGACGCGCAGGCTCACGGGTCCAGCCACTTCGCGGCATGGGGGATCTTCCCGGACTGGGGCACGAACCCATATCCCCTGCATTGGCAGGTGGACTGTCTACCACTGCGCCACCAGGGAAGCCCAGGACTCCTTACTTTTTTAACAGCTCTGAAGGGCAATGATCTCCCCACATCTTCATCTGTTGAAAACCTATTTAATCTCCAGCACAGATAACTTCGATGCCTGAGCTTCCATATCCCAGTCAAATTTTCTTCCTCCTCTAAGCTCTCCTTACCCCACAACATTCCACCATCTCATGGCTCCTTCCTGGTTCCATCTTGAATATATCAATGGTCTTGTGTTCACTACTAGACTCGTAGACTTCTGTTGCCACTCACTGCACTGTATTCATTTTTTTGTGTACCCTGAAGTACCTAGTATAATACTTTATAATGGAAGGCAACCAAAACCTATCCTATCATTCAACTGAATATAAATTGTTTCTAGAGCTTTCCAAAAATAATTAATTGAGCAAAATCATTTTCTTCTTTAAGTTCATGAGGTGAGATAAAAAAATCTTTTTATACATCTTACTCCCGAGATACTAAAATCTAATTTGGAAATCACACCATCCATCCCAGAACTATGTGTCCCAGCTATTTTGGAAACATCTCACATCTGTCTTCTTGAATTCCTCCTGTCACATCAGGGAACGCTCAACTGAGAAGACAAGACAAGAAGGCTAGTGAATCACTAAAGGGTGTTTGAAAGATTAAAATTAATTCAGCAGGACAAACCAGCTGAACACTGGGTCTTTTCTATATCCTGGAATTTTTTTTAAAGGGATGGGAGCTTTCAAAAAGCAATTTAAAAATAATTTATGGTTGAAATTACCAAAATCCATTTGACATAAAATGAACATTTAGAAGACGTTTCGGAAAGTTAATAATATAACTATCCAAAGCCCTAACACTCTTAAGCTAGCTAAGTCCAGAAATAATTAGTGCTGCCAATTGCGTTGACATAATTAGGTTTGTGCCTTGGCTTTTGCCCTCACCAGCTATCCAACTTGCAAAAGAGTTCCACTTTGCTTGCCTCAAGACTGGAAACCAATCAACTTAAGACAGCAAAGGATTCAAACTCTCGAGCAACATGGTTCAACTTACAATGCAAGGCAAAGTGTGAAGGTAAGTGAAAACAAAATGGTCCTTTTCCTTAACCCTGGCTATTCTGACTTGCAGACTTAAAAACTCAAACACAAAGAACGTTTGTGACACACTGAACTACTGGCCCCAACTCTTCATCCCTCCCTGAAGCCTAGAATACAAATAAGAATCACCGTATCCAGGTGCTCTGAACAATTATTTTATACAAGTTGTGCTTACCTTTTCTATTTCTAAAACTGTACTGATGTAGCAGACCTCAAAGTATGCATGTTTGTGGTCCAGCTCCATCTACCCAACCAGCAAACTGATAACATTTATGGAGCCTGTCACTATGTGTTACGTACTGTGTGAAGAGGTTCACATCCACACGTAATGAAGACTCAGCTCCTACTTTCATGGAGCTCCAAGTCTAAACAAAAACTTTCCAGTAAGGTTACAAACTGCTGAGAGGAATGTGATAACAGAGAATTGGAAATATTTCCTTGAGGTACAGAAAAAGGACTTTCAACAGCTCAGAGGGTCTAGAAAGGTTTCACAGAGGAGCTGAAAATTGAGCTAAAACTCAATTGTTTACAGGAATGGAAAATTCCTCTAAAATATAATTTTCTATCTTTCAGATTATCAGGATAATCTAGTTGAGGTGGATAAAGTCTGATGTATTCAGCCACTGGTGCCACGAGCCTAGGTCTCAGAACTATGATACAGTGGAAAAGCGCTGGATGCTAGGTCCAAAGATCTTGGTTCAAGTCCCAGCATGGCCACCTGAGTGTGAGAGAGTATCACAAACAAGACCTGGCACCCAGAATTTCACTGTGCCTTCCCCAGGAATTTGTTAATCAGTATCCCCCCTCCACTGTGAGGCAATATCATCAATTAAGTTAAAAATATGTACCCAATATCAAAATCAGGCATTGATTAAAATATAATATTAAATGATTTATTCAATACATCAGGGCCATTTGGAGATATATGTAGATAGCTTCCATTTTTATTCAATTAGTCATTATTTATTTACTAAGTTTACCTGCTATATTTCAGGCACTGACAGCACAAAGATGAAGACAAACCAATCCCTGCCCTTAGAAGATGCAGAAAGTCCTAACTAAAATCAGAGCCCAACGTATGCAGACCAGGGGTTGAAAGGGGTGGGTGGGGTGGGATGAATTTGGAGACTGGGATTGACATATATACACCACTATGTATAAAATAGATAATTAATGAGAACCTGCTGTATAGCACAGGGAACTCTACTCAATGCTCTGTGGTGACCTAAATGGGAAGGAAATCCAAAAAAGGGGATATATGTATTCATAAAGCTGATTCACTTCACTATACAGCAGAAACTAACACAACACTGTAAAGCAACTACACTCCAATTTTTAAAAAGTTTTTTAATATGTAATAAAATCAGAGCCCAAAATATAGGTAATCCGTAATTAAGAGAGACGTAAACTTTTATCTCACTGCTGTACTGGTAATGATTATCACTAATGATAAGCACTGATATTTATTAAGCTCCTGCTATATGCCAGACACTGTTCTAAGAGCTCTTCAAAGATGCTCTCACTTAATCTTCACAACAGATCTATGCTAAAACCCTACTAGCACCCCCAGTTTACAGTTGAGAGGCTATGCAAATTGCCTACATGGAACCCAGCTGAGGTTTGAACTCAGGAAGTTGACTCTAGAGCCCATCCTCTCAATGATAAATTAATGCAGCACTGGGCCCACTGTCACACCATCTAGATTTGATTTTCTCGGTGTATATTCTGCCTTTGTACACTTTAGTAATGAACCTAATTTTGAAATGCCTATTCCACAAGATCCATCCAGTTTCACACTTTGTATCTTCAATTTTTTTTTATTTTGCATAACAAGTTTATTTTTAAAAGGCATATAGACAGTAAACAAAGTAAACATCCCATCAAGATCTTAAACTTCAGCCAAGTGTTATCTGTTCTAGAATTGCTCCTTTAAGTTCCAGTCTCTAGACGTCTTAAATTCAATAATCGTCATCTTCATCAGAGTCCATTACTTTTCTTCTGCTGAATTTAACTGTTGTTTTCTTTTCTGTTTGTTGGCTTACTTTTTCGAGGATTTCTATTAAGCCTTGTTCTGATACCTTCCACTTAGTTGTCCATACCGTGCCATCTGTATAAGGTAATTCTCTACTGCTTTAGTTTTCTCAGGCTTTACAAGTGCTAAGTTACTTAATCGGGCCCGGGCTGACTGATCCAGAACTTGGGCTAAGATACTGTTCCTCATTTCTGCTTCCCTTTGCTTTGCTTCCTGTTGTGCTACATCGCCAGGGTCCCTGTGCTTCGCCTGCAGCTCGGCCAGCCTGTGCTTCCTCAGCGCCTCGAGCTCCTCCTCCGCCATGGTGCGGCCGTCCAGAGAGAGCAGCCGCGGCCATGCTCCAGCCCACTCGAGAGACCGCTGGCAGCCCCTCAGCGCGCCCGCCACCCTCCCCACTGCGCAGGCGCCCGCAGCTGTATCTTCAATTTTATTAAGCCCCAAATTAAACCTAAGTTACCTGTTAGTACAAACTAGGTACCCTGGTAGTATCAGAATGTTGTGTCTTTCCAAAGTTTTCATGAAGCAAACATAAAACACCAGGTGATGGGCTTCCCTGGTGGCGCAGTGGTTGAGAGTCCGCCTGCCGATGCAGGGGACATGGGTTCGTGCCCCGGTCCGGGAAGATCCCACATGCCGCGGAGCGGCTGGGCCGGTGAGCCATGGCCGCTGAGCTTGTGCGTCCGGAGCCTGTGCTCCGCAACGGGAGAGGCCACAACAGTGAGAGGCCCGCGTACCGCAAAAAAAAAAAAAAAACCAAACAAAAAAAAACACCAGGTGATTAATGGAAAGACTACACACAGTCTGACCAACCTATATCTATCTGAGCCATCATGCTTACCTGGGGCCACTGAGGGGACTGCATCTCTGGCAAAACCTGAACAGACTTAAGGTTCCCACTTTCAAGTACCAAAATGATGCAACACTTTCCTTTAGAATCCAGGTCAGGGCATTCTTTTGAACTTTTCTAAATTCCTATGAAACTCAGTAATTCCGCTGATGCTTCCCTGCCACCCCCCCCCCCCCCCCCCCCGCTTCTAATAACCTCTTGCTTCTCAAAGGACAGACGACATAGGAGGAAAAGAGGAGAAACATATATACATGATTGACTGTGCAAAGAAAGTTACTAACATGCCGAGCTGGGCAATTCAGAAAGAAAGGGAAATAGAAAGTGGTCAATCTCTGGGCTGCGCAGTGCATTTTATTTTATAAATAGCATTCTAACTTGGAAAGCGTGCCCCTAAGGTAGAAATGAGTCTATTTATTTTTCCAGGCTCCCCAAAGCACAGTCTACAATCCAAAGATAACTGGGTCAAGATTTAGTCATACAACATACACCACTGTGATGAATATTTGTTTAGCACACAGTGAATAAGCAAGTATGTACACTTTGTGTATATGTATATATGTACCATGGCGCTGCATAACTAGTATCTTACAAAATACTTGCTCTTATTTCTTTTCTTTCAACAATTAGTAGTTTGTGTTTATTTTACATATTATATATAAACTCATATATACTATATAAAACATATATAATAATGATTTCACCATTAGAAGTGTTTAATTTAAATGAACTGTGGGACTTCCCTGGCAGTCCAGTGGTTAAGACTCCGCACTCCCAATGCAGGGGGCATGGGTTCGATCCCTGATCGGGAAACTAAGATCCCAGGTGCCATACGGTGTGGCCAAAAAAAAAAAAAATTGACTGTGATCATTGTGAACACTAACAGTATGTTTCACTGGAAAGATGAACTCAAAATACCAATGCTGAATAATCAATTATTTTACTTTACGCGCTAATTTATGTGATCTGTGTGATCATGAAGTAAAGAGGTGTCTTTTCAGTTGGAGTTCACAACTGGCTCTAAGGAAATTCCAAAAGAATTCCCAAATATTATTAATATTCTGAGGCATTGTATTAAGCTGAAATAAAGATCCCGAAGTGATGATTTTGAAGGGATGGCTTCTAGCATTTGTAAAAAACTCAATCTCACAGCTTTAGAAAGTTGGGTCACAGCTAACACACTTTTTCAAGCACATATGATTCAAAATGTCTATCCTTAGCTAGCCATTATGGGCCATCACCATACTGCCATCCTTACTCTAAAATTCAAGGTCTTCAAAAGCGACTTTAAGAATGAAAAATGAATGTATCCCCCAACATGTCAGAAAACTCTAATCCAGTTCACATCACATGCCAAGCCCTGTAATGGGTTCTGTAGAGAAACCCAGCAGCAAGTAACACCAGGATACCGGGCAAATGAGTGGTGAGCCAAGGGGACCCTGGAAAGGCCCCCTGGAGAGAGTGGCAGTGGACCAAGACAGTGTACAGGTACAGTTTAAACTTGGTGCTCTTAGGACTTCCCTGGTGGTCCAGTGCTTAAGAATCTGCCTTCCAATGCACGGAATGCGGGTTTGATCCCTGGTCTGGGAACTAAGATCCCACATGCCGTGGGACAACTAAGCCCGCACGCCCTGAAGCCCTCGCGCCACAACTAGAGAGAAGCCTGCGCACCACAACAAAAGATCCCGCATGCTGCAACTAAGACCTGATGCAGCCAAATAAATAAATAAGTTAAATTAAATTAAATTAAAAATAAACTTGGTGCTCATCACCAGCCCTTTTTGACACCAGCACTCAATAGGCGAAGGGGCCAGGGATAGAAATACCCTAAACACTCAGCAGCGAGGGAATCATTAAATAAATCATGGAGCTTGAAGAGGGTGGAACAGCATGCTTAATACTTAAATTCAGCCTGAGGTAGAAAAATGCTATATCCTGATATGAACTGATCTGCAAAATATATACTTTGGTGGAAAAAGCAAAGCATTTATAAAACAATGTAATGTGTCATTTTTTTCCCTTGTTTTAATTTTTACTATGGAAATTTTTTAACATACAAAATGAGAGAGAACAGAATAATAAACCCGTATGTACCCACCTTTAACAAGGATCAGCTTATGGGCAAAATCCCATATACAATATTATAGTATAATATATTATATTATACTATAATATTTTAGTATGTATCTCTAAATGGTAAGGACTCTTTAAAAATATCATTATAAAATTTGGGTAAATTTTAATATTTATTATACATGTGGGTATATGCCTAAAATGGTTTCTGAAAAAAATAAAAACTAAAAAAAAAAGTAGTGGTTGTCACGGGAAAAAAGGGGGCCAGAGTGAGGAACCGAGGAGACTTTACTGTTACTTAATACCTTTCAGTAAAATTTAAAATATAGCTACAAAAGGGAGCACAGGTCCTGAAAGAGCAGCAGAAAGGCTGCCACGACGTGAGGAAGACAGTGTGGCCTCAGTGGAGGGCGCTGAACACACGAGGTTGAGTTTGAGTGTGACACACTCAGGAGCCATTTATATAGATTCAAACACTAGCAGGTGACAGTGTCCATCTGCTACAGGATATGAAGTCTCTAAATGTGAAAAGTAATAGAGAGTTGTGAACTCAGTGACATTACTATACATAATTACGATTCCAATAACGTGCAGATCCAGGCATTTCTGAGATGAATGGGCTCATCTCAACCTCCCTACTGCCATATCCAGCTACAGGAGGCTGATAAAATCTATCATTTAAAGCACTCTGGTTTTAAAGGGCACTTCAAAAACACTTTTTTTGTTGTTTTTTTAAACAAGTTAATGTCTTACTTTCTCCTCTTTTCCCATCTGTAGTCTTTGTAATTTCTCTGACTTATACGTGGGGAAAATGTCAGTTCCTTCCCTGGTGGTTCTATCTGTTACATCTGTATCACATTAACAGAGCCCTGGGATCCACCAGAGGCAGGGTTAGGTTAAAGAAATAAGCTTTTGTGAGTGCTTGTTTACAGTGAATTCAGACACAATACAGTTCTCCAGTCTTTTAGTCTCATGATCAGTAAAATAGGGGCTATGAGAAGATAAGATTAAAAGTAGCTGATTTTTAGGACCCTGTTCATTTCTGTGACAATTTTCACTCCTCTGAAAAATCCAAAGATGTTACAAAATATAGACAAAAGTCAGGAAAGACTGGTCTCAACTAGACTAGTTAAAATCCAAAACTTCTAAATATATGTTAAAAGAAACACTATTTTCTCACTTTCAAATATCACTTGAACAAGGCTAATAAAATGTTCCCCAGTAAAGGTCAAAAGGGAAATGTCTTTAATGAATAGACTTTCAACTTTTTAAACCTTAAACTTTTCATTAGTTTGAGTACAAATAAGTTTTTTCTGATAATTTTAAAATACTTGGTTCTCTTTTTCAGGTTATATCCTGCCCCTGGCAAGTGTCTCCCTTTTATTATTTTCCTTAACAAAACCCAGCATTTCTACATAGTATATAGAAATAGTTCACCTAACCACTGGCAGTATAGTTGCTAAATAGGTGATGTTTTACTGTACTTAACACCGGGGATCTATGCTTCCCGGGACAAAAAACTTATGTATGAATCAAAATGAAACCGCTGAGGAATCTAATGATATTTTCACACAAATTGCCCAATTTTACCCCAAGAGGCTCATGTTCTTCTCTACCTGCAGATGAAAATTTGGGGGAAGGGGGTCAGTGTAGAGATTAATTCCATCAGTAAGGGAAAACACCAAAAGAAAGTGCCACCGTAGGCTACACCTTTCCCAGGTACCTGTCTCATCTGCGGAGCTGGGGGAGGCACTGTCTTGGGACAGGGTCGTCCAGCTGGATTCCTCGTCGCTCGGTGCCAGATTCTGGATCCGGTGGAGTGCACAATCGGTTTTGGCCCCCGTTTTAGGATGATCCTTCTTGGTCTCCGGGCTGGATGATACGGTGGCTATCTGGCCATCTTCAGGGCTGAACTGGGGTTTGTTTGGTTTCTGCAGCAGTAAGTCGCCATTCCCAGCGACGGTGGAGGCCTGGCTCTGGCCTGGCTGGGCCTTCTCTTCCACAGCCCCATGCTGGTTGCCCAAGTTCTGCTCAAGTTCTCTGGTTGAGGTTTCCAGGTCTGCATAGTAATTCAGGAAGCTCTTGGTTCTTCGGGGCTGGGAGGGTAAAATCTCACAGCTCGAAGAATCCCGTGGGTGGGGCTCTTTACCCTCTAACTTCTCAGAAGTTATGTTGATGACTGCAGTGGGGCTGACGTTTCTGTTGGGGTCCTGCTGCCCTTGTTCTGCAGCCTTCCGGAGCTGGTTCTCTCCATTTTTCACCAGCTTGATGTTGGCAGAGCCATTTCCCAGCAGGGGCTGTGCGGCTGGATCCGAGAGGCCCATTGCCGCCTGGATGTTAGTTAGTGCATATTTTTTCCTGCATTTAGGGGGTGTGCTGTTCTTGGTTTCTGTGTGTTTTATTTCAGCGTTCAACAATTCATTGTGGGAGGAACGGAGATTAAGGGTGTTTGGTGGTGTGGCCGGGCTATTCCGATTCGTGACGTCTGTCGTTCCGCTGCTGGCCATAAACACTGCCAAAGTGTCTACACCTGAGTCAGCTGGAAAAAAAAAAGAAAACTGGTCATTAGACGCCTGGCATGATTAAACTACTTAGCATAGAGAGTGAGCAAACATTTCTATACAGAAAATTGAAAGAACCAATGCTTCCGTTGCAGTTTTGTAGAACGGACCCATTTTCCTCTCTCTTTTCAACGTTTGCTCATACATTAAACAGGAGCAAATAAAAGGCTTAATGTGGATACACAAAAGCCAATTTATACAAAAGCTAGGAGGTCTGAGGGTCCAAATTTTACTTAAAAAAGTATCTCTCTTTTGAAATCATATAAAAGCATTTTCTTCCAGCAGCTGGTCTTCGCTTTTTCACAACCTTGCAAATCATCCCCTTTCTAAACATTTACATCACATTTCTATTCTGTCGTTCCCTCAGGCAACAAAAAAGTTGCTCAAAAATCCTCTGGGGCTCCAGCTTTTTTAATTAACCTGAAAGGTCACTGTTCAATGAAGCACCATACATCCAAGGTAATTTTTCTTCACCATGTTTAGAAATTGTGTTCTGAACACCAGGAAAAATCAAACCTCCATTAGAGTTTGATAATGTCTTGTGAACATTTCTGACCTGGGCTTACTGTTTGTACTAAACAGAAATTTTGGAGAAATGGCTTAATTGCTCAAGAACATACATACTGACATAAAACTATTACTAATAATGTAGCATTGAGCCCTTGGCTAAAGACGTGTTAGACTCCCCAAAGGAGTCTGAATATATTCCACTGAATTAAAACATAGACTCAGCGGTTTGCAGTCACCACAAGCCCTTGCAGAACTCCTAGGAAATTATCTGACAGTTGCATTTATCTCAAATATTGTTCACACCATCAGTGATTTGTTCCATGCGTCTCTTGCTAGTAAGACAGAAAGGTTTCTCAGACTAGAAGGGAATAAAATTCATCAGCAAGAATTTCTAAGGTTTCAGATTTCTCAGTCTATAAGGAATGACTTCTTTCTTATCTGATCCCTTGCCCTCCAGAGACCTCCGTGGGCTCTACACCAGCAGTAGATGAACCAAAGCACAGCTCCCAACATTCCTGAAATTGCACTGTGACAACTCCCTCTTCCTCCACCAGGCAAAACAGAGACCTCCGCAGGGAAGGAAGGTAAGAATGTTCTACTGTTCGGAAGCTTAGAGGTATCCCTTTCCATCATCCGATACTCAGGATGAGCTATTTTAGAAAAGAGTTACCCACTGATTCTAGAGTCTGTGTGCTTCTTGGAAGCTAGGGAACATCTGTACACTCCAGGCAGTGTCCATATTTACAATAGAATGACCATATGGCCCACAGAGATAGCTAAGGCTGTAACCCAAAGTGGTTAGACTTTGGGCCCCATTCTTTAGAATTATTATTTATAAGAATTCCTGCTTACCCAGCATCTACTGCACTTGGGCTTCATTGAGAATCTGGTTTGTTTTTCCCTTTTAAACACTATTCTGATGACTAAATTTTAAACAAAAATGTATACTGTTTTGGCTACTACTACCATTTTACAGAAAACATATTTCAATTTATAATTCAACCTCACTCCAGAGCAGCATTTGATATGAAAAGGGTCCATATTGAACCCACATGAAGTTTTCCCTGAGACACACAACCATAACATAGGCACACAAGAGAAAATTACATTTAGACTTCTGGGTATTTAGGGTGACATTATTATAAAAAACCTGGCAATCTGCTGGCTTTTTAGACGGTATGGCAAAAAAACTGCTATGAGGCTATTTTACGATGTTAGATACTATATCCTAGCAATGTTATTAGGGAGAATTTTTTATTTACTCTGCTTATAATTATAAACATTTTCAGAAAGAATACCATCAAAATTTCTTGGTGAGTTAATATTTAAGTGGCTTTTATACCCTGGATGTGACAGGTAAAAACTTTGAGCCAACAGAGCTGGAGGAAGCAGGCTCCCTGACTTCAGACTATACTACAAAGCTACAGTAATCAAAACAGTATGGTGGGCTTCCCTGGTGGCGCGGTGGTTGGGAGTCCGCCTGCCGATGCAGGGGACGCGGGTTCGTGCCCCGGTCCGGGAGGATCCCGCATGCCGTGGAGCGGCTGGTCCCGTGAGCCATGGCCGCTGGGCCTGCGCGTCCGGAGCCTGTGCTCCGCGGCGGGAGAGGCCACAGCAGTGGGAGGCCCGCGTACCGCAAAAAAAAAAAAAAAAAAAAAAAACAGTATGGTACTGGCACAGAAACAGAAATATAGATCAATGGAACAGGATAGAAAGTCCAGAGATAAACATACGCACCTATGGTCACCTAATCTATGAAAAAAGAAGGCAAGAGTATACAGTGGAGAAAAGACAGTCTCTTAAATAAGTGGTGCTGGGAAAAACTGGACAGCTACAGGTAAAAGAATAAAATTAGAATATTTTCTAACACCATACACAAAAATAAACTCAAAATGGGTGAAATACCTAAGTGTTAAGACTGGATACTATAAAACTCTTAGAGGAAAACATAGGCAGAACACTCTCTCACATAAATCACAGCAAGATCTTTTTTGATCCACCTCCTAGAGTAATGAAAATAAAAACAGGAGCTTCCCTGGTGGCGCAGTGGTTGAGAGTCCGCCTGCCGATGCAGGGGACATGGGTTCGTGTCCCAGTCCGGGAGGATCCCACATGCCACGGAGCGGCTGGGCCCGTGAGCCATGGCCGCTGAGCCTGCGCGTCCAGAGCCTGTGCTCCGCAACGGGAGAGGCCACAACAGTGACAGGCCCGCTACCGGAAAAAAAATATATATATATATACAAATGGGACCTAATTAAACTTAAAAGCTTTTGCACAGCAAAGGAAACCATAAACAAGATGAAAAGACAACCCTCAGAATGGGAGAAAATATTTGCAAACGAAGCAATGGACAAAGGATTAATCTCCAAAATATACAAACAGCTCATGTAGCTCAATATCAAAAAAAACCAACCCAAACAAAAAATGGGCAGAAGACCTAAATAGACATTTCTCCAAAGAAGACACAGAGATGGCCAAAAAGCACATGAAAAGATGCTCAACATCACTAATTATTAGAGAAATGCAAGTCAAAACTACAGTGAGGTATATCACCTCACACTGGTCAGAATCAAAAAAATCTGCAACAATAAATGCTGGAGAGGGTGTGGAGAAAAGGGAACGTTCCTACACTGTTGGTGGGAATATAAATTGCTATAGCCACTATAGAGAACAGTATGAGGATTCCTTAAAAAACTAAAAATAGAGCTACCATATGATCCAGGAATCCCACTCCTGGGGATATATTTCTGGAGAAAACTGTAATTTGAAAATATATAGGTACCCCAATGTTCATTGCAGCACTATTTATAATAGCCAGGACATGGAAGCAACCTAAATGTCCATCAACGGAGGAATGGATAAAGAAGATGTGGTACAAATATACAATGGAATATTACTCAGCCATAAAAAAGTAAAAAATAATGCCATTTGCAGTGACATGGATGGACCTAGAGATTGTCATACTGAGTGAAGTAAGTCAGACAGAAAATGAAAAGGCAACCTTTGGAATGGGATTTTTAAAAAGGAAAGAAATAGGCACAGAGGGGTACATGATTAAGGTGTCAGATGTGAACAGTGAGGAATGCACTCCAGGATCTGGCCTGGGGAGGGCAGGAGACGGAGCCGGGAGGAGGGTGAAGAGCTAGGGGAAAAGGAAAAGGCCAAGGGGTCAGAGGTCTCTGAAAGGTACGGGAACAGGTGTGACAGGAACAAGGGATTGCTCCAACCCTAGCTGCATGCATACCTTGGGGAGCTTTTAAAAAGCCCAGAAGCCCAGGCCCCACCCCCTAAGACACTCCCAAATTCTGATTCAATTAGTTTGGGATTGGGACCACTCAGGGTATTAAAATGAAATGTTCTTTGGGTGATTCCAGTGTGTGGCCAAGGCTGAGAACCACTGCAGTAAGTGAGAGATTTGGAAGAAAAAGATGATATATATGCATGCTAATGATTTCAGAGGCTCTTGGAACACTCTGGTCACACATGTCATGTTCCTTGTACATGCACACATTCTCAGCATCCCTACCTCCTTCCTGGCAAATTTCTGCTCCACCTTTAAGATTCAGGGTAGATGTCACCTCTTTGGGAAACCTTCTCTTGCCCCTCTAGACAGATTCCAGGGCTGCTTCTTCTACGCCGTTCATAAACCTATCTCCATTTCTCCATAGCATAACAGCATTTCTCACACTGTTTTATTTTTAACCTATTTGAGTTTATCACTAAGCTGTGACTTCCAGCAACAAGCACAGCGGCCTATCATGCAGTAGGCACTCAGTAAATGTTCGTAGAATAAACTGTTGAATAAAATGAAAAAGACAAGTGTTTCATTAACATCTCAAGAAATGTTTACTTAAAAAGCCTAGGTTAAATTTTTTGAGTTTCTTATTAAAGATTGAAAAGGAAACCACCATTACTGCCTAAATAGTCAACAGTAAATTCATTTTTCCTTTCCTTGAAAAAGACTAATGCTCTCAGACAGGGAAAAGGTGATCAGTGGTCAGTTATCTCAGCTTTCCCCCCGTGCAAGCAGCATCTGGGCAAGATTTAAAATAAAATCTTTCAATACTGTCTAGACCAATTTATTTTGTTCCTCAGTCTCAGCTCAAGAAAATTCCTGTTCAATTCTGTCATAACTCCCCCAAAAAGAAAAGACTATTTAGAGTCAACTAGCCTTTTTTTTTTTGACCCAGAGCAGACTGGTGTACTTCTTTGCCAAACATCATTTCTCACCAGCTGTGATCCCAACAGCTTAAAGTTCTCCGTGCTTTGGTGTGAAGAAAACTGGAGGCCCAGCAGAAGCTCTGGTGCACACAGCCCACGTGCTCCTGTCACCCTGTGATCCCCACCACCCAATTCCGGGCCTTCCTCTGTTCCTTACCTCCTCCTGTTTACCATCTGCATCGTTAATAACACTGAACAGAAGAGAATTAAGTAGAATGGGAGATAGCAACATAACAGTAATATAACAAATTATGTTGAAAAACAGATGCTCTATGGACGTGGAAATGAAAGGATATAGAATGAAAGATGCTATATTGAGACTCTAATCAAAAGTTGGTGTAGGGCTTCCCTGGTGGCGCAGTGGTTGAGAGTCCGCCTGCCGATGCAGGGGACACGGGTTCGTGCCCCGGTCTGGGAAGATCCCACATGCCGCGGAGCGGCTGGGCCCGTGAGCCATGGCCGCTGAGCCTGCGCGTCCGGAGCCTGTGCTCCGCAACGGGAGAGGCCGCAGCAGTGAGAGGCCCGCGTATCGCAAAAAAAAAAAAAAAAAAAAAAGTTGGTGTATTTAAGCTGGTTCCATTTTTCTCTGCCTCACATGATTTTACTATAGTTATAGATCAAAGATAACTTGGTATACTACTCCCTATAAACTGGGGAAAGAGGAGAAGTTAAGTCCACTAATGCACGGGCTAGATGCTAACTGAGAACTCATGGCATTGCCATTCTCCCGAATTCCCTGCCTGGAAACCTGGGAATAGCCCTTCATGAGTTTCTTATCCTACCAAATTCTGTCAATTTTACTGGAAAACGTTTCTCCAATAAATTGAGTTCCCCCTTTTCACCATCTTTATGGCTGCTTTCAGGTTCTCACCACTTGAAGTTTCCTTCTATATCTCCCAAGCACAACAGTTTCTCAAACTCCAGTCTACCCTGACACAGTTCATCCTCTGCAATTCTAAAAACAAACGGACTGTGCAATTCTCAGTTTAAAAATTTCTACTGGCTCCCTGTTGTCCAAATTCAGCTCAGTATACAAGGCACTTCAAATTCTCCTCTGCTAGCCTAAATCTACCCTTCCCATCACATCTCCTGTCACTGCATCTCCCCCTCCCGCTGTGGTCCCTACATGACAGCAACAGTGAACTTTTCTGAGGATGCTAAGCCTCTTCACTACTCTTTGCCTCTGCACATAGAATTTGTTTCCTCTGCCCGGGAAGGTCCTTTGCCCTCATCTGCTTTACCCCTGCCCTATTTCCTGCCTGAAAACTCCTATAAATCCTTCAAAACCCAGCTCACATGTCCTCCTTTAGGTCTTCTCTGACTCCTGAACATAATCCTCTGTGCTAGGTGTGTGACATGCAGTTCACATCAGCACTTCTATACTATTCCATAATATCAATTGAGAGGTCTCTCTCCCCTTCAACACTGCAAGTGCCTTGAGGGCAGTGACTGTTTTGTTCACTTTTTATGACAGTTTTATTGAGATATAATTCACATGCCATAAAGTTCACTTTTTAAAAGTATAATTCAGGGATCTTTAGCATATGCACAGAGTTGGGCATTCATCACTACAACCTAATTGCAGAACATTTTTATCACCCCAAAAGGAAATCCTGTACTCACTAGCAGTCACTCTCTATTCCTCCCTCCGCTAATCCCCTGAAAACCACTAATCTACCTTCCATCTTCATGGGTTTGCCTGTTCTGGACATTTCATATAAACAGACTCATACAATACGTGGTCTCTGTGATTAGCTTCCTTCACTTATGTGTATCCTTAAGGTTCATCCATGTTTTAGTATGTATCACTACTTCATTCCTTTTTATGGTCAAATCATATTCTACTGTATGGATCTACCACACTTTGTTTATCTGTTCATCAGTTAACACAGGTATTTGGATTGTTTACACTTTTTAGCTATTATGAATAATGCTGCTATGAACATTTGTGTACAAGTTTTTGTGTGGACATATGTTTTCAATTCTCTTGGATATATACCCAAGAGTGGAACTGCTGATTATAATGCTCCTGTGATGTGCACACGTATATATAGACATACATACCATATGTATACGTGTGTGTGTGTGTGTCCGTGTATAAAACCTTGTGAGGAACTGCCAGACTGTTCTGCAAAGCAGTTGTACCAGTTTACATTCCCACTAGCAATGCATGAAGGTTTTGATTTCTCTACATTCTTGTCAATACTTCTTATTGTCTCTTTTTGATTATAGCTACCCAAACAAGTGTGATTTAATTTTGATTTGCATTCCCCTTTCATTTTTATATTCCAGAGTTTCCAGTTCCTTTTACAAAGCCTGGCACATAAGAGCACTCAATAAATGTTTGGTTCATTAATCGTTCACTCATTTATTAACTAAATATTTTTCACTCATTCATTAACTAAATACTCTCGGAGCATCTATTACATGCCAGTTGCTCTTCTCAAGGTCAAGAACACAACAGTGTATAAAATAAGCAAAATGACTGAGGAATGAGCAAGCAAACGCCAATAACCCTGAGGGCCAGTCTTCAGTACAAAGGTGGCTCTGCCCCTGGATATCTCGAAGGTGAATGGGACCCATGACTCTGCCATCACCTCCGCATCTATTCATCATGCTGTCTTGAGCATAACTCACAAAGATCCAACATCAATTCAAGAGGCTCGATTCCTATTCCAGAGCTCAGTATACGTTCAGAGCTAAGAGTGTGACAAGAGCTCATATTATTACTGCTGTCACTCTCCTGCATGGACAATGCACAAACATCTGTTATGACCTGGCATGTAGAAGCTTTACAGTTTTTCTTGAGAATCAGCCTCCGTCCACGCTCATTCATTCATTCAACAAATATTTTTTCGTGCATTACTATGTGACAGATACAGTTCTAACTGCTGAGGAGACAGCAGTGAACAAAACTGACAAAATTAAAATACCTGCTCTCACAGAGGAATTCAGCCCCTGTGTTTCAGGCAGAGATGACTCTACCCCTTATTCATGAGGTCCATGGCCTAGGCCCAGCCAATCAGAGGAGCAAATCTCCATGGCTGTGGTGACTGGCTCAAGGAAAAGCATATGACCAATCCTAAGCCTTCTGCCAGAATGATCAGAAGAGAAGTGCTCTCTTTTCTCTTTTTCTTGAACTAGAAGATATAAGCCTAGAGCTTTAAGAGGTCACCATGAAGAGACACCTGTGTACGTAAGACCTAACAAATGGGCAGACAGAGCCAGGAAACAGAGAGAAAGTGAACATGCCCTAATGACATGGCTGGAATCCCTGAAACGAGTCATGCCTGAAACATGAGGTGCCGGGACTTCCAGGGTATTGAATCTAATAGATTTTCAGCAACTAAAAGAGCTGTAGTTAATATAATGCACAGAGTATTTTTTATGAAGCCTAATTAAAATTAGGTAAGCCAGGGTCACTTTAATTTCATGGCTAACAAAGCTTTCCTCAAACCCTGAGTCGCAAAGATCCCAGCCCTGAGATGTAACCCCGTAACTCAGGTGACATCCTAATACAAACCCATGCTGGAGCCCGGAGTTAAACCTGCCCTCCCCCCTTCTCTTTTCTGAGACCTCTAGCCTCCTGTCAAAGAAAGTTTGTCAGTAATAACAGGAAACTCCTCTCTTCAATAACCTGCTGCTCTCCCTCTTCTGCTCCCTTGGCATGTTTAACAAAATTGGAAATTGACAAACAGGCCGGGGAAGCTCAATGCCTGACCAATTCTTAAATGAGACTTCACATTTTCTTCATTTTTTAATTTTTCTGCTATACAACTTCATTTCCACTGAGGAGTTAACAGCAAAACTTCTGCCCTGAGGAATGTTGCCTTTTGAACTAGACCTCAAAGTATTAAGGAAATGAAGTAAACTCAGATTTTTTTTTCTTTTAGGAAGGAGAGGCAGGATAAAGCTGGTTTCCTGAAATTACTGATGAAAGTAAACTCTCAATGTGACAAAAATGATAAGAACTTCTCTATGAACAAAGGAGACAAAGGTTATTAGGAGGCAGCTTGGGTCCCTGGGTCAGAGAGATCACAGGATTAGAACCTTAGAAGTTTTTAAACCAGGAGGACAACTTCACACAGCTGGCTCACAGGACAACTTCCCCAGGCTCTAAGATAAAGAGGTGATTTCACCCGCTAGGTCTGACCCACCTAAGGGGCTTCCCAGGTCCCATTCAGCTAAACTGCCTGAGGGCTCTCTCTGCTCAACATCCCAAGTGGATCTGAGGAAAGTCAAGAAAGATGCACCAAACACTTTTCTTCAGGAAACTCAGACAGGGCAGAGACAAGGATACGTTATTAACAAAACTCCCAACGGCTAAAGTACGCACAGGGTCTTACGAGAAGAAGGTATTAAAGATAAGGACAGAGGTTCAAGGAAGACTCCCACAGAAGGAACGGCTGAGCTGGGTCTTGAAGGATAGGCTTAGGGTTAGGGTCCACCAGTGGACAAGGAAGAGAAAGGCACTCCAGATGGGAAAATAACCTGGTATTCCAACATCACACCCAGCAGATGTAGTCACCTTGGGATATTATATGCTTATCCCAAGGATATTTTCTTTGCTCAATTTCTAAGCTGTTTTCATCATTTCATCTTCTTCTAAATGATGTCTTCCGAAGACAATTGTATTTTTTAAATATAGCTCTAGAGTTTTATGGCCAAGTTTGATTAACATAGTCAGTGATCAAGCTGGTTTAGGTGAGGAAAAGTAGGTAAGCTAAAGTAACAACATAGATTTTCTTGAAAAACTGATAAGCTGGCCTCAAGTCAATTCCCAAAGAGAGAAAAAAAAACATTAAACAATGGCAGTGTCCTTGAAATAGGGTAATTACCCTACTATGTCACAGGCTGAGACCTACTCGGAAGGGACTCCCGTGTTGAATCTTGAAGGTTCAACAGGAATTTTCCAAGACATATAAGGGTATACATTCTGGCTTTTTTTTTTTTTTTGGTTGAAAGGCTTTATTCAACATTTTTCTATACATTTTTTTGACATCTTTATTGGAGTATAACTGCTTAACAATGGTATGTTAGTTTCTGCTTTATAACAAAGTGAATCAGTTATACATATACATATGTTCCCATATCCCCTCCCTTTTGCGTCTCCCTCCCACCCTCCCTATCCCACCCCTCTAGGTGGTCACAAAGCACTGAGGTGGCATGTTTGTTTTTTTAAAGGCTCTTTGTAGTCACAGCTCCTAAGAGTTGAAAACGGGCTTGAAAGCAAACCTTATCCCAATTATTGGTCCCTACTCTACTTCACTAGCTGCCATTGGATTTTCAGGTAAAAAATGGCTGGAATGATACTCTACTGAAATAAAAATACAGTTTTCCTTGTAAAATGTGTTACATCCTATACCAATGCATGATAGTAGTAGCTGTTATTAAAAACCATGCTGGATAACGGTTTCATTATCTCTTATATAACTACCAATTGAATAAAGCAATTTGAGTAACAACAGTTAAAGTGAATAATTGGTATAACAAAATATAGTGACAATAAGAAATTTCTATAAGTTATTTGATTAGTTCCCCTCTATTTAGAGGAAAACACATCGTTTACATGTTTGCCAGCTTTATTCTTATGTTTCCATGCTGAGTCTATTTTGCAGTGTAATAAAAGACTTTAAATGCTAAAGAATTCCTAGAAGGAATTCTTCTCAACACTTAAAATGTATTTGTCAAAGGACACATGTATTTGCTTTGATTTTTCAAAATTAATATACTTATTCAAATATGGATTTACAAAGAAAATCTACTCCCTGCCCCTAAACCGGCTTCTAAGAATTGCCTCTAAGTTCCTAATTTTCCTGTGTGAATTAAGGTTGGTCACATTGTTTTCAGCTGTCTTTAATAAAAGGATATTTCCAGTCACTCAACTGCCTCTACTTAGCTTAGTGTTTATTTTATTATGTTTTAATTTTAGTTCTCTGTTGAGATGTAACATGCAGTGTTATATAAAGGAGAAAAAGGCTTGGACATACTTATTGAGTTTAATTTTAGAATTTAGGGACATTAACATCTATTTGTCCATGGTTTAAATTTACTTATTTAGAAACTCAGAATTTGCGGATTGGTATGTGCCCTAACAAATATAGAATCTACCTAGATCTATTTGCCACTTACAGTCCTATATTATGTTTAATTCAAAATGTCATTGCAATTGCTTTTTTCTTATTATATTACTATGAGGCTAAGAATTAAATCCCACACCACGTTGAATGCAGACTAGCATCCATCACGACACAGAGAAAGGGGCATACAATGAAATTAAGTTGGTTTTCTTATTAAGGCCTGAAATTAATCAGCATTAGATCCAGGGAGAATTCTGAATTGGGAGCTCTATTCTAGACAAACCCCGCAATGCCTAAGATGCTGTTTATGCAGACTCACCACCAATGCCTCCTTTGTTCAAATTTAACAGTTCACAGGCTATATAACATGCAATCCTACATGGCAAAATGTGACAGTTTTAGTTTTCTGTTATAGTCAACTAAAATGTTTTCACATTATGATATTAGTAGAGTCATGCAATTAATACATGCATGCAGTTAAGTTCAATTACTTCTTCTATCTTACTTCAAAGATCCACCTTTCTAATACATTAGTGAAAAACAATAAAAAAGCCAAAGCATGTTATTATAGTAAATCATAAGTTTAACATCAAAACAATTATCTAGTATATATATTTGTTAAAGTTTTAATAGTCAACTAGTATGCTGGACTGAAACATGTGAAAGTATATCTGACCTGGAAGTACTTCTGACATGGGTCACTGGACGTCAGCAATGGTGCAGGAAATAGGTTATAATCTGAAATCTGAAAAGAGGGATCATTTGAGAAATTAAAACCCCAAATAACAAAGCATGAAAGGAAAAAAGTCTAGCATTGAAAATTCTTCTAAAAGCTGTTAAAAACATTAAGCAAATCTTGGCAGACAGTGTCCAAATTTGGTTTACTTATAGTTGGCCAAACCGCTTTTGACTGAAATTTGAATTCCTGCTTAACCATATTTCCCACAAACATTTCTTGAGATTTTTTTTCCATGCCAAGTTTAAGTTATCTATCTATTGATCTCAAGTTTCCAATGCTTTTTCTCATTAAGAACACACAATTCAGAAGCCAGTAAAGAAAAAAACCTGGTAAATTTCACCACATAAAAATTTAAACCTTCTGTTAAGGAAAAAAAAAGGCTATAAACACAACAAAGACAAAAAACAAACTGAAAAAAAAATTCATTACAAATGAACTCATTTACAAAACAGAATCAGACTCACCGACATGGAAAACAAACTTATGGTTACCAAAGGGGGAAGGTGGGAGGAAGGATAAATTAGGAGTTTGGGATTAACAGATATACACGACTATATATAAAACAGATAACCAACAGGACCTACTATATAGCACAGGGAACTATATTCAATATCTTGAAATAACCTATAATGGAACAGAATCTGAAAGAGAATATATATATATATATATATATATATATATATGTAAAACTGAATCAATTTTCTGTACACCTGAAACTCAACGTTGTAAATCAACTATACTTCAATTAAAAAAAAAAAGTTCACACCATAGATGACATAAAAAGGTAAATTCCCTTTATATAGAATGAGCTCTTTGAAATTAAGAAAAATATAAACAAGCCTATAGGAAAATGAGCAAAGGACAGAAACAAGTCCTAACAACTAACCTCACTCAAAACTGAAGAAAATGCAAATTTAACTAACAATGACTTACTAGTTTTCCTGTAGCTAACTGCAAAGATTAATAAGCTTGATAAGACATAATCTAAGGCAAGGACACTGGAAATAAGAATTTCCAAATCTTGCTGGTGGGAGTAAAAACTGGTAAAACTCTTTGGAGAGCCATTTAGAAATATATGAGCAAATTTAAAATGCATGGACCCTACTGCTCAGCAATTCCTTTCCTAAGAATTTATTTTACAAACAAACTTACATAGACTCTCCTGTTCTAAAAGCAAAAGATCAGTAACAACCTAGCTGTTCATCAGTGGATAAGTGCTTCATTAAACTATGATGCAGCCATACAATAGAATACTGTGCTGCCATTACAAAAAAATAAATCGAATCTACATGACCTGATACAAAAGGGGCCTTAAGACACATCACAAAGGTAAATAATATGCATGATCGAATTTGAGTAAAATTTTTAAAAGCATATACATATATATATATATGTGTGTATGCATATACACACACACACACTTGCATTTACATAGAAAATGTCTTAAAGGAATAATAAAGAACTAGATACACTGGTAAACTGCCAGTTTACCACATTAGATACATAACAAGGAAAACTGAAAACAGACTTTGTTTTCAATGAGTTGCTATCAGGAATGTCATTTAGAATAACAAACTGCTATATTAATTCAAATGTGGATACTGCATGATTCCATTTATATAAAGTACAAAAACAGGAAAAACCTATCTATTATGTCAAGATAGTTTGCCCTGGAGGGCAGGAAAGGGGAAGAAGCAAGAAAGTAGCCTCTGGGATGTTGTGATGGTAATATACTTCTCGATCTGGAGGTGAAAATTCATCAAGATGTAGCCTTATGTGTACATTTCTGTATGCTTACTATAGTTCCATGAAATGTTAAAAAAAAGTTAAATGTTAGTGGTTTTCTAAAGCATTATTCAAGTTGAGAAACTTTATATTTGCAAAGACTAAATTCTAATCTAACCTTTCCAAACTAGTAATCTTTAATGGGCATTACTTCCAACTTATGATTTAGATAATGACCTGACAACCTTGTCTACTGGTCCATCATACATTTTTTAATTATATTTTCACATATTGTGGGTAAGGCTCATTACTTTTGTATAATTAAAAGGATGGGCTTAATTTAAACCGTCCTGAAACAGCAAGAGATGTTTCCTCTATGCACCTTTGCTTCTGCCCTATATCTTTCTCAACTCCTTAAAAGTATTTCACAACTCACTTTTCCTTTCTTTCAGTTTTTGTCTTCAGTATACCTTCAGTTATAAGCATAGCAGATATGAGGTGATAGCTATCAAGAAAATGAATACCAATAAAGTAGAAGGAAAGCTAAGAAAAGGCTTTACAGGAGTATTTTGAAAAGGCTTGAACAAAAATTAAAAATTTGCATACCTTAGTTTGTATTACACTTAAAATAAAATATTCCTTTTTCCCCAACACAAAACAAACTCTGATTTCTATAAAGTTAAGAATTGGACATTCTGCTAATCACTTCATTTTTAAAAAGGCCCTGTGCTAGTATTATCATCTGACCAATATTTAATCCATATGTGCCATGAATTATGCTAGGAGCACAAAGCCCTTTAGTGAACAAAAACACATTCTTCCCTCTTTTGGAATTTATAGACTAGTTGGGGAGACGGATATTAATCAGAAAATTAATCAAATCAGTGTGTAAGTATATATGTTCTAGAGGAAAAGAATTCAGTTCTATGAGAAAATGTAATGAAGGAACAGGTGATATAGAGAGCCTGGAGAGTCAGGAAACATTCCCCTGAGAAAGTTAAATTTATGTTGCAATTTGCAGACTAAACAGGATTTAGCAGGATAAAGTTATTAAACACCTAAACGCTATGCAAGGCACTCCCTAGCCCTGGAGACGAAGCACAAAATGCAGAACTATTTTTCCCTAGGTGCTTATATCCTTGATGAATAAATGTAATGTAGTAAAACAGTTTCCGAGGACTTTGCAGCATGCATTAATTCTACATAAATAATAACCTGAGAAAGTATAAAAGCACTCAAGTATGGTTTTAAGAATATTCTATAGCAGGTAGCCACTAAGAGCAACATGGAGCTACTAACACTTGGAAGGTGAATTTTTAATTTTATTTAAGTATGCAGTTGACCCTTAAACAATGCAGGTTTGAATAGAGCTGATCCACTTACACCCATTTATTTTTCAATAGTGAATACTGTAGTCCTACATGATCTGTGGTTGGTTGAATCCTGGGATGTGAAGGGAATGCTTAATCCCTGAGCAATCCCAGTATTGCTCAAGGGCCCATTGTCATTAATTTAAATATAAATTTATAAACTGATGCTTGACTCTTTGGGGAAACATTTTAAATAAGTTTGGAACTTCTTGGGTAGGTAAATCTACTTCCAACTCTAAACTTTATGATCAAGTATTTCCAGTGAAAATTCTACATCTGAGTTGAGTGTTAAAAAAAATGCTGATTTTGGAGCCTTTGCATGAAAATAAATGTAAAATATCTCAATAATTTTAAAACATTGATTACATGTTGAAATGATAACATTTTGAATATAATGAGTTAAATAAGATGCATTGTTAAAATGTTTTTTAAATTTTTTTATTAATTAGTTTATTTATTTATTTTTGGCTGCATTGGGTCTTCGTTGCTGCACGTGGGCTTTCTCTAGTTGCGGCGAGCAGGGGCTACTCTTTGTTGTGGTGTGCAGGTTTCTCATTGTGGGGGCTTCTCTTGTTGCAGAGCATGGACCCTAAGCACACGGGCTTCAGTAGTTGTGGCACATGGGCTTAGTTGCTCTGCGGCATGTGGGATCTTCCCTCAGCAGGGCTCGAACCTGTGTCCCCTGCATTGGCAGGCAGATTCTTAAACACTGCACCACCAGGGAAGTCCCGCCTTGTTAAAATTAATTTCACCCAGTTTTTAAAATGTGGGTACTAGAAAGTTTCAACTTACGTATGTGGCTTGAATTATATTTCTATTGGAGAAGTACTGACCTAGGGTATGTAGGTGGATTCTGAAACTTTACCCTACTCAAAATACTATCTTCTTTTCCCAGAAAAAGCAAAGCAAATGCTCCCTCAGCTGTAAGCTAGAGGAGGTATACCAGCTTTCAGAGCAAGTGCCTTTGTTTACATAAAAATCACATACTGAGTTGCCAAGACACCCAAGACCCAGGGTAGGCCACCACAAGCTCCACGTTAAGAATATAATTGTGGGAATTCCCTGGTGGTCCAGTGGCTAGGACTCTGCGCTTTCACTCCTGGGGCCTGGGTTCAATCCCTGGTCGGGAAACTAAGATCCCACAAGCCTAGGGGCGTGGCCAAAAAAAAAAAAAAGAGATATAATCGTGATTTCAAAACAAACAATGAAATTAAATGAATCAATCTAGCAACAGGTTTCCCTTCCAGCAGTGTTTTTATGTGTCACATTTAGGAAAATCCATAATGCTTATGTGCCTTGTGACAATGCCATTGGAGCTCAATAAATGTCCGACATGACCACAGAGGAGCAGCCTAAGCAGAAATCACAAAAGCACTAGTAAACAAATAAAGAAGTGAACAAGTAACTTGAATGCCCACTTGTATTTTGGTTCAGTATAAGATGCTATGTACTTTTCCTCACCATTGGACATAAATATAAAAATTCAAAATTATATACATATATATTAGTTCAATGTTTTATATGATAACACTCCAATCCTCAATGCCTTTATTTTTGTCAATATGATACGCCCAGACCAAGAATGCTACAGTAAACTATCTCACTATAATCAGGCACTTATGTGCTCCATTTGCCTTAGTAACTGACTGGTCTTTTTATTTGTGATATTGTGTTTGTAATTTAAAATAAAAAGAATTTTTCCCTTATTTTTATTGTGTATTTTACCTTTTTTCAATATGTAATTATACACTGTACCCAACAGGCTTCAAACAGGAAACAGATGACACATTCAAATTGAATATTTTGAGGAGGGTCTAATTAAAGGACTATTTTTTAAAAAAAAGTGGGCAGGGCTTCCCTGGTGGCGCAGTGGTTAAGAGTCCGCCTGCCGATGCAGGGGACACGGGTTCGTGCCCCGGTCTGGGAAGATCCTACATGCCGCGGAGCGGCTGGGCCCGTGAGCCATGGCTGCTGAGCCTGCGCGTCCGGAGCCTGTGCTCCGCAATGGGAGAGGCCACAACAGTGAGAGGCCCATGTACCGCAAAAAAAAAAAATAATAAAAAAAAAAAAATAAAAAAAGTGGGCAGAATAGGAAAACGACAAGAGATAATGCAGACCCCAGGACCAGTAAAAGCAAGTTACCACTCCTGGTCTGAAGGAAGAGAGAGCAGTGTGCAGGGTGAGCACTGCCCACCACCACCATGGAGGTTCACAGCCAGCTTTCAGCAACCTTGTGCAAAACTAGTGTCTTCTCCTGCTCTCAATGCCTGATCCTTTGGCTATAAGGATGAGAAATTACTCCTTAGTAAGCTAAAGTTGTGTGTAACTCCTTTTTTCCAAAAATAAATGAAAGCTCACAAGTGTTCATCCATTCAGATCCAGCTCAAGTACTGCATCCTTGATAAAATGTTCTCTGAATTACCTACTTGTTTAATCATTATTATCCCACCACTAAACTTTCTACATACTTCTATTATTATGCTTAATGCACATTAAATTTTTATTTTTATCTTTTTTCCCAACAGAGGGTAAATGCCTTGAAAAGAGGACTGCCTTACTTATTTTTATTTTTTTAATTGAGGTATAATTGACATAAAATTATATTTTCAGGTGTAGCACATAATGATTTGATATTTTTATATACTGCAAAATGATCACCACAGTAAGTCCAGTTAACATCCATCACCATACACAGTTACAAAACTTTTTTTTATCTTGTGATGAGAACTTCCGTACTTTTAAAGGATGCCAGAGAAACAAATGATATAAAATAAAAATAAGACAAAGAATTCCACTTTACCTCTCTTCCCCAAATACAGTTAAAAAAAAAAAACTGACAAATTCCTCTCAATTTACTTCACTCTGTCCTGTGCACCGCCTCTTTAGACCCTTAGTACTTCACCTGGTTCCATAATTCCTATCATGGCCTCAGTCTAATCCCTCCTGACACTTCCCCCCAGATCCATCCCAGCTCCACAACGTCAAACACTGCTCTGTTCACAATCACTCCCAATCCAAAGGCCTCCAGAATAAAGTTCTTTCAGCCACTGAGAACCTAATACCCACTTGATTCTAGAACTTATTTTTAGAGAGCCCTCTTTTCTCACTGGTTTTTAACCTGGGAAAACTATCTGGGGAAATGAGCCAAGTTAAGTGTGTCCTAACAAATTTCTGAGTTTATGGACCCTCCCCAGCTCATCTATCTTAGCCTGGTGTTGGGCCCACAGTAGGTCTAAACAGTTATTTTTTAGACACTTTGTGATCTTCACAATTCTGAGGCTGCTTGTCCTCTTCCCAGCTTAAGAATATTGGGTGGGGCTTCCCTGGTGGTGCAGAGGCTAAGAATCTGCCTGCCAATGCAGGGGACATGGGTTCGAGCCCTGGTCTGGGAAGATCCCACATGCCGCGAAGCAACTAAGCCCGTGCACCGCAACTTCTGAGCCTGCGCTCTAGAGCCCTCGAGCCATAACTACTGAGCCTGTGCTCTAGAGCCCGTGAGCCACAACTACTGAAGCCTGTGCTCTAGAGCCTGTGCTCTGCAACAAGAGAAGCCACTGCAATGAGAAGCCTGTGCACCGCAACAAAGAGTAGCCCCCGTTCGCCGCAACTAGAGAAAGCCTGCGCACAGCAACGAAGACCCAGCGCAATCAAAAACTAAATAAATACATAAGCCTGTGTTCAGACCATCATTAAAAAAAAAAAACAGAACAAGTGTGTAAAATTGTATCTCACTCTGCAGGTGGGTTCTAAAGTCAGAAAATGAGGCAAAACTTGACAACAGTCAAACTTACTTTGAAAAATCCTTTAAATTGCCTTAGCACAAAACAGTTTCCATTAAACAATTAAAGTGTGTGCAATTTTATTATGCATACACAATAAAGAGTATTTCATAAGTATATGTATATGCAAATTTTTATTTCAGCATTTTGTTTTTCCATGGAGAAGAGAGGTATGACATAATATTGCACACTATGGGAATAAACTTGACTTTTTAAAAATTTGACATATAATTACTAGTACAATTTCTTGCCATCTGCATACCTGGGTGCTGCATATCTGCTGTTAAGAATCACTGTTCTGGAAGAGCCTAAATTTACCACTTCTACAACTTAAAATAGAAGGAAAAAATTGCAGCAGTAAAGGTACAGGGACTAATCCTATTGCTAGTCTATATCTGAAGCAAAAACACTTAAAGAGGTTGATTTGTGATTTTAGCTTTTTATCTTACTTGAGTCGATGTTCTCAAAGCCAGAGTTCAAAACCAACTCCAAGAACAAAGAAAAATAAACACAGGAAAAACCATGTTTCCGGAACTATATCCCAGGGGAAAACATCAACAACTAGAAAAGAAATATTTTCAAGACAAAACAATAAATGTAGATTTTTCCATTTATAAATTACCTTTATAACTCTTTTTTTTTTTTTTTTTTGCGGTACTCGGGCCTCTCACTGTTGTGGTCTCTCCCATCGCAGAGCACAGGCTCCAGACGCGCAGGCTCAGCGGCCATGGCTCATGGGCCCAGCCGCTCCGCGGCATGTGGGATCCTCCCGAACCGGGGTACAAACCCGTGTCCCCTGCATCGGCAGGCGGACTCTCAACCACTGCACCACCAGGGAAGCCCCCCTTTATAACTTTTAACAAGAAAATTTTTATGCTCCCCCCACAAACATACTTGATCCCCATTTTTCATATTTCAAAGGTATAACATCTACAGTTTAGAAATAACAGCAATGTTTAATGCTTCTAAGAAGTGCCAACTTAGGACTTCTCTGGTGGCGCAGTGGTTAAGAATCCTCCTGCCAATGCAGGGGACACGGGTTCGAGCCCTCGTCTGGGAAGATTCCACATGCTGCGGAGCAACTAAGCCCGTGCGCCACAACTACTGAGCCTGCGCTCTAGAGCCCACGAGCCACAACTACTGAGCCCACGTGCCTAAAGCCCATGCTCCGCAACAAGAAAAGCTACCGCAATGAGAAGCCCGCGCACTGCAACGAAGAGTAGCCCCCCCCGCACCGCAACTAGAGAAAGCCTGTGTGCAGCAACGAAGACCCACCACAGCCAAAAATAAATAAATTAATTAATTAGTCAAAAAAAGAACTGCCAACTTAAAATTCGCTGCTGAATAGCTGTGGAGGATGAACTGCGTTAATGGCCTCAATCAACAACTTCTCTGTATCCTCGCTGCCTGCTCTGTCGCTTTGCAGTCCCTTCTCACTGACTGGCCTTGCTATGTCACTTGCTTTGGTTAGTTGAAGGTTAGCAAGTGAGATGGCACAGAAGCTGTCAAAGCATAGCCCATTTCCGGCCCCCTGAGAAAGATATGATCTGTACCACCGCCACGAGAACACACCCAGGCTGGCCTGTTGAAAGGATGTTGGAGACTTGGGTAGCATAGCTGAGTCCTCTTGTCCAAGGCCACTGAGATCAGCCTAAGCCAGCCGACCATCAGACTTGTGGGAGAGCCCTGCAGAGATCTGCAACTATACCGGCAGCTGACTGAAAGCACATGAGTGAACCTAGCAAAGGCTGTAAAAATGACTCATCCATTCTGTAGAAACTAATGGCTACTGTTTAAGCCACTAAATTTTGGGGTGGTTCATTGCATAGCTCTACTGTGGCAACAGAAAAATGATAACACTAACTATACCCACAACAACCAAAATGAGACAACAGAAGAGCCATTGGGATTAAATCTGAATTGATCCAGGGGAGGTATGATGCTATGTGAGGACCCTGCTTCAGGGAATCAAGTTTTTTCTTGGAGATTTATGCCCTCCCTCAGTTACATAGCACTGTCTTGATCAATATAGGCTGCATCTTTGGTTTCTACAGTTGTTCATTCACAATACACAACCATTTACATGTTGCACATCAGAATATTCCATGTCAGCAAATTTTAGGAATTTGTCATAAGGACATATAAGCACCATTATTTCTACCAGGAACAAGTTAAATGTCCATCAATAGAAGACTGATTTAATTTATACAGTGGAATACTATGCATCATTTATTTAAAAGTGAGTATATTTCTATATTTAGTTAGATAGAAAGATCTCTACTAAATATTGAATGAAAAACTAATGATAAAACAGTATGATGAGGATACTGGCATTTCATACCCAGTGCTGGCAACTTTTCTGTATATTTGAAAATTAAAATAAAAAGTTGGAACAAAGGCAGCATGTATAGTGTCATTCTTTCATAAATTTTTAAAACTATTTTTATGGTAAAATAAAACACAGATTTAGAAAATCACACAAAACAAATAGTTTATTAATTATTATAAACAAACCACTCTTATAACTACCACCCAGATCAAGAAACAGATTTTTCTAGCCAACTCAAAATGCCTTTCCTCTAAAAGTAAACAAACTATCTTGAACTTATCATATTCACTTCCTTGTGTTTCTTTATGATATCATTACCCAAGGTTACAACTCTGGTCAACACAGTTAATTCTTATCCATTTTTTAAAAAATGTGACATGTATTTTAAGTTATGTTTACTCTACCTCCCCCATTTTCCTTCTCTTTATCTTACAATTTATTCCTTAGAGAATCTGGACCACTTGAACTATGGAGTTTCCACAGTATGAGTTCTGCTGATTACTTATTCATGGTGCAGGTTAACATGTTCCTCCACCCTCCGAATTTCCTGCAAATTGGCAGCTGGATTATGAGGTTTGAAAAACACTGAGATTCAGTCCATTTGGTTGTATGATCTTTCATCAGGAGGCACACGATATCTGGTTTTCTTGGGTTTCTAATGTCAGATGCCATTGTCGCTCAATGCCCGGATCCATTAAATCAACGGGGGTTGCAAAATAATGATAGTCTAATTCTCTCATTTCATTTTCATTTATTGGGTGGAAAAAAATTTAGGAAGGGCCTCCCTTCATCTACTACGTGGTTATCCAGTGATCTGTTCATATAAGAAAGGCAGGGTAAACACTTGGTTCTTTCTTGACCACTTTTAAGACAATGAATTGGTGATCCATTAACCTCAGGTAACCAATAATTTGTTTTTCTTATCATCAACCCTCACAGATTTAAACATACTTGGAATTCTTATTTTTGAAGCTCTAATTGCACCATGCCAGTAGAAGCTTCTTCAAGTTGGCTCCTGAGTCCTTCTGACATGGTCCTAATAATCTTTGATAACAACCTTGCTAGCTATTATCTTGAGATGTCTGGGCTCATCTTGTATCTCTCCAGTTATTTTCATTGTTTAAAGCTCACTCTTTAGGAGATACCTTAAGAAGAGTTCATGGGAACAATATTTCTTCCTCTCACTTCTTGCATGTTAATGCAGTGTTGGTGTTCTTCACATATGTAAGTCAATATTGCTAGACATAAAAAGTACAGGATCATATTTTCTTCTCTTAGAGGACCTTAAATATGTTATCCCATTTTCTTCTGATATAAAAGGTTTCTTCAAAAAGTCTGAGAACAATCTAATTCTTTTGCTGCTGTTTTTCTCTTTTTTTCTAGATGCCTGAAGGACTTTGCTTTTTCTTCTTTTTAATCCAGTAATTTTACTAAAACATCTTGGCATTGATTGTTCTAGGGTGATATCCTAAAATACATGATTTGCCCTTTAAAAATGTCGTTTAAAATCTTTTTCTCAGGAAAATTTTCTTGAAATATAGTATTTGTACTGTTCCCTTGCTTTGGTTTGCTTTTCCTATTATGGTATGTTCGATCTTCTTTTCCTATTTTTAATATCTGTCACTTTTTCCCAAATTTTATTTCTTTCTTCATTTCCTTTCAATTTTTAACTTTTTCCTCCTTTTCACCCTCAATTTCTCTTAGGGCAGTATTTGTGGTATTTATCTGATTTTGTGTTCCATCTAAGAATTTATTTCTAAAGTGATTTTTTTTTAAATTTCTAATTCTTGGGCTTCCCTGATGGTGCAGTGGTTGAGAGTCCGCCTGCCGATGCAGGGGACACGGGTTCGTGCCCCGATCCGGGAGGATCCCACATGCCGCGGAGCGGCTAGGCCTGTGAGCCATGGCCACTGAGCCTGTGCGTCCGGAGCCTGTGCTCCGCAACGGGAGAGGCCACAACAGTGAGAGGCCCGAGTACCGCCCCCCCCAAAAAATAAATAAATAAACAAATAAATAAATATCTAATTCTTTGAGCTCTGTCATCTTGTCTGAGATTTTTCTAATTCAGATTATGCTGTTCTTTCATGTCTTGGATAATTTTTAATTATCTCTTTTTCTTTTGAAGTAATATATTAGTTTTTTTTTTAAGCATATCTTTTTGGCATGTTTTCATTGTCTATAGGATATAACTGTGTTCCCTTTTTTTCTTCTTAATATTAAGTCTGTATGGGGTTTAATCTTATTAGTTTTCTGTACTTTTATAAAGTTTCATGTAGGTGCAGAACACTGGCAAAGTTAATAAATAGTTCATAAAGGAATGAAAAGACAAGTTCATCAAAATGTTAACAGCAGTAATCTCTGTGCGGTAGGATTTAGAAAAGTGTCTTCTAATGTTTCATATGTTAATTTGTGTAAATTTTTAAATAATGAGTATGAAGTATTTTCATATTCAGAGCAAAAGAGTTATTTTCAAATTGAAAGAAATAAAGTGTGTACATGAAGATATATATACACACATGCCATATATCTTTTAAAATAAATAGGTAAAGAAGTAGCAAGCAACCCATCCCATTCCCCTACCTGCACTGCATATGTCTCCTATTCATAAATGAAGGCTCTGGGGTAAACGGTGATAAGGCTAAGTTTTACTAAGGAAGACTAGTTTAGAGTTTGTGAAAAGGAAGACAGCTACCACCCAACTGCTTTCCATGCTGTATTTGACAGATTTTACTCTGCAGTTCAGAAAACATGTTAATAGGACTTCTCATGGTGAGGGGAAGAGATTAAAAAAGCAAAGAACCCTGTTGTGACAGTTTGGCACTATATGGAAATAGCTCACAGTGCCTGTAATTCATGGAACAAAGATAACATCTTTTCATAAATCTATACTCCAAGACATTCCAAATATACACCTGAGAAATGCCGACAGCAGTGACAGCAAAGCACCAAACAGAACAATTGCAAACAAGAATGAGATGAAGCCTTAATTTGCTTAACTGGGCTTTAATATACCTCTCAGAGAAAACATAAGAGATGAACTGCCTCATAAAGCAATGGTCTTCTCCAGTTCTTTTTTTTTTTTTTTAACAAGATAATTAAAGGAAACGAAAGAGCAAGGATCTTGTTAAATTGGCCAAGGAAAATGATTTCATCTGAAGTAGAATGCATGAGTTTTTGAAGAAAGGATTTCAAGTTTCCCCACAGAGTTGACACAGGTCATTTGGTAATGCCTACATCAGAAAGCGAAGCCATCCCAAGGGTAGACAGCATGGAACACCCGGCAGGCCCTATTAACAGAGGCAAGACGGAAGGCTGCGGGAACCATGGCCTTGTGGAAAGAGCACTGGAATGGGGAGTCAGGACACGTGGGATTTGACTTCTTGACTTGTGACTCTGAAGAATCTAGTTCATTTTGTCACCTGTTAATATTTCTTAGAAAAACCCATTATTCATTCCCCTATCCTATCTCGGTAGTGAGAACAAAGGAGGTAATGAGAAAAATCTCTGCATGACAAAGACTACAAGTGCAAAATTATTCGTTTATAATGAAATTGTGTTTCAATTGCTAAATATCAAAGTCCCACTGTGCAGTAATGTTGTGAATTAAAAATCAGAGGAAGGGAAATGAGGGTCCAGGTATTCTGAACCCAGCAGAAGAAGAAACTATGTCCACTTCTCTTCTCCTCTAAGCTCTAAGACACTTTTCTGAGGGAAAGGAGAGGCAGATAAACGTATACCTCAAAAGCGACTCAAGATTCCATGCCAGATCCTTGACTGAGACAGTGATAAGAGCCAAGGGTCTTTTACGGTTTTGGCTGGGAATCATCCAGAACAGGCTATGCCCCCTAATGTCACCACATATGGCTTGCCCACTGAGCCCGAATTTCCAACCAAAGCTCCAGGGATATATTAAGCCCTGGGTAACTAACAATTGTTGAAGGCTTCCTCTGAGCTAAACATACACAGTGTGCACAATCTTTCTCAGATCTCACAAGCCCTAGGAGGTGGGCACCATTATTCTCCTCCTTTCACAAGCAGGACACGGAGCTATATGGAGATTAAGAAACTTGCAAAACATCAGGCAGCTAATAAGAGGCAGGGCTCAGGCTCCAAACCTGGTCTACTGATTGCAGCACCCTTAGTTTAATATTCTACTCTACTGCCTCTTCCAGGAAGCGGAAAGAAAGAGGGAGCTGGTGAAGCAGGGACTCCAAAGATCCCATTTACAGAGTTTATTGATCCCTCACCTACCGGTTCCAGGAGAAGGTGAGTGTCATAACCAAGCAATCAGGAAGTGGCTTCTCCCCCGTCGCATAACAAAAGCAACACAGAGCTTTCCTTCTGACTTGCCTCCTAATTACCTCTGGAGCTCTCTTTTTCTGCCAGAGAAATCCTTTCCCCTCTCTCCTTTGGACTTTTCCTGATGCTTCTAACATCACTTCCCCAATCCCTCTCCATGAAAACCAAATCCACTCTACATTTCAAAAACTATAGTTTCATCTCATTTCAACACATTATGCATATGAATCAATCCTGATTTCACCATAAAGCGGCTTAGAAGAGATTTGGAAATTGCCTGAATAACAATAATTTCTAACACTTTTATCACATTGACTATTTACCAGGCACTGTTTCAAGACTTAGGTATAGTAACCATTTCAATCCTTATATTCACCCTATGAGGAGGGAACTATTATTATCCCCATTTTACAGATGAGGTAACAGGCAACAAAATACTGAATAATTGCTCCAGGTCATATCTGCAGCAGGTGACGATTTTGTTTTCAACATCTCTGAACTTCAGTTCTCTCATCTTGAAAATAAGAATAACAATAACATGGTTACTAGGCAGAAATGAAATAAACATGCATAAAGCAGTTTAACACAATACTTAGATTCCCCCATCTCTCTCTAGTATTTCTGGGATCATCCTAAGGTACTACCCAGAAATTTTTAATTGGATGAGATCAAGGAGATAAGAGAAGTGCCCAGTATTCACACATGCTGTCCCATCTGTGCATCACAACGCCCCTTTGACGCAAATATTACCTCCCCTATTTTACAGATGAGAGACAAGAGAAAGCATGGACCTTTTGCTAGTGACTGGACCAGGCCCTGAACCCAGATATGCATCCTGCCTTTCCAAAGTTTTTAAGGAGCTTGAGGACAGGGATAGCCCAGTCTTCTAGTCCCTTCATCTTCCCCTTGTAGCCAGACCCAGAATAGCGCATGCTGTATAAATTCCACACGCAACCAATGCTTATGTGACTTGCCAGGGTTACCTTTCCCTGGGAAATCAAGATGTAAAACCAAAATCAAATACAACAATAGGTGCATCACATTTACTGACCCTGCCCAATTAGCAACTCCTCCGATTAGAGGGGAAAAAAAGAAGGATGGAAGGAGAAGGAATGATGGAGGAAGGAGAGGAAGAAAAGGAGGAGAAGAAAATGCCCAAGACTGCAGATATTGTGATGAAACATAAACCCAAACGGTAATTGCCATGTTCTCTCATCCACTTCAGGACTCTTTTTTTCCCAGAAGGATATTAGCTACCGATCTTGCTACTGCTGTCCCTTCTGGGTCCTTCAGCTGGCACCCGAAGTTAGAGGCCTCAGAGAAGATCTGCCAGACCAGGATCACCCTTCTCAGAAAGGCGACAGGAGGGAAGAACACTGCTCTCAGCCCTGACCTGCGGGCAGAGGCCACCACCGGAACAGGGCGTTCCTCCCAGCACCGGATGCCCACTCACAAAGGAACACCACCATCTCCTCTATCTCCCTCCCATCAACACCTAAGACCTAAGGGAGGACAGGAAAGTGGAAGTCAAGGGTCACTGCTGGGGAAGCTGAAACAAAAGGTGACTTCCAGATGAAGAACCACACCCATCACCTCTCCTGCTCTCACACCCCATATTCTATTTCTTTAAAAATATTTATTTATTTATTTATTTATTTAATTCATTTTTGGCTGCATTGGGTCTTCGTTGCTGTGCGCGGGCTTTCTCTAGTTGTGGCGAGCGGGGACTACTCTTCGTTGCGGTGCAAGGGCTTCTCATTGCAGTGGCTTCTCTTGTTGCAGAGCACGGGCTGTAGAGCGCAGGCTCAGTAGTTGCGGCGCACAGGGTTAGTTGCTCCATGGCATGTGGGATCTTCCCAGGCCAGGGCTCGAACCCGTGTCCCCTGCATTGGCAGGCAGATTCTTAGCCACTGCATCACCAGGGGAAGCCCCACCCAATATTCTTAAGCTGGGAAGAGGACAAGCAGCCTCAGAATTGTGAAGATCACGAAGTGTCTAAAAAATAACTGTTTAGACCTACTGTGGGCCCAACACCAGGCTAAGATAGATGAGCTGGGGAGGGTCCATAAACTCAGAAATTTGTTAGGACACACTTACGTGGCTCTTTCCCCCAGACAGTTTTCCCAGGTTAAAAACCAGTGAGAAAAGAGGGCTCTGTAAAAATAAATCACCACCTTCCCATCAAATCTCCTTCTCAACTTCCCTAATCCAGTGAGGCAGACATCCAAGCGATGTCTCAATTATCTCTGACTCCGTCCCTCCCCGGCCTCCATATGCAATTGGGGACCTGGCACCACTGATCCATCTCAGAAGCTCCTGCCAGCTGTATTCTCCTCCCTTCGTTTCCACGCCAAGCTTTTATTACTCTCCTGGAGGACTTCCATCACCTCCTGATCACCCTTCTGCCCTCACTTCGATCCTCCTGCACTCTCCTACAGATCCATCTTCCTGAGAGAATCCACCACCTTTATCACCACCAGACCATGTTCTGGACCATTAAAAGTGGTACTCCAGGGACAGTCCTGGGTTTGAATTCTTTCTCCATCATGTCCTATGAGTATCTCTTTGGGTTAAGTCATCTAAACTCTCTGTGCCTCAGTTTCCTCAACTGTAAAATGGAGATGAGAGTACCTACATCAAAGGCTTGTGGGAATTAAACAGGCGAGAGCACGTGAAGCATTCAGAACAGTGGCGGCATACTGGGCTATGTAAGTGTTAGCTATCATCATCATTGTTATTATTTTAAGAGCACCTCACTGGCTACCAAATAAAATCCCCACTCCATTGATGGGCTCCCAAGGTACTCCATGCACTGGCCCAAACTGGCCTGAACTTGTCCCTAATTTCTATGGACATAGGCCTTTCCTCTACCGCCTGACCCCAAAGGGGCACCAGACTGGGCTCTGCACCCTTTCCTGAACTGCCTGAAATTGTCCCACTCACACGTTCCTACCAGTGGCTCTGCCTGGGAAGCCCTGCCTCCTACCAGTGCCTGTCAAACCCTCAGCAGCACTCAAGGATGAGCTCAAACGCTCATCTACCCAAGGTCATCCATCTGCCATCTGAATTCCAGCACACGGCCCTGAAGATGTTAATAAATCTAGAAGGTTTCATGGTCCTGCCCCTACAAGAGCTACTTTCTGGTCCACCTTAAAGAAATAACCTTCGTCCTCTACGGGCTTCAGTTTCCTATCTGTAAAATGAGGCAGTCAGAACAGACAGCTTATAAAACTTTCTTCTGAAGGCCCTTGGGTTATACAAACAATGTCTCCTTGTTCCTTTGAGAAAATCTTTCATTAAGGAAGAGGGTGCATAGGGTAACCACATGTATTTTTATTTTTTAAATGAATGACTAATTGTTTTAAGTCTCAAGTTCTAAGGTTATGAAAAAAGTGAGATTTTATTAGATGATGTCTACAATTCCTTTCTCTTTATAATTTGATGACCCTATGACTTATAGTCCCCTTTTTCCCTAACAGCTTAGAATACAACTTCATTTTATACTTTATATTATCTCCATGATGCATACCACAGGGCTATTTCTACTTTCCCCATGGAAAACAATTCATTGAGTGCTATACCCAAAGACCAAGACAGTAAAAACAAAAACAAAAACAAATCCAAATTATTTCCCCTACCCCTCAATTCAGCAAGTGAGAATTCCAGGATAAGTTTTTTTCCATAAAAATACAGATCCAGCCCCCAAATTTCTTGAAACCACCAGGGTGGAACTTACCCATAAAAAAGTTTGAAAAGAAGCAGAAAATTTAATAATACCATTATCCTGAAATCCAATAAAGCCTGTTGGAGCTTCACATTTTTAAGAATCAGACTATTTATGCTATTACCCCTAGTACTATTATAGTTTCCTATAAAGCCATAAATACACATGATGTAGTTCACCAGAACAGTGACTAAGACCATCACACAAAAGGCCATAAGGAAGATAGTGGCCATGAAGTATGGCTCCGTGGCACTTGCTACAGCAGGTTCACACAGACGAATTCATTTATTTCAAAAATTATATTTCTAAGGCCACAACTCATCATCTTCAACTGTGAACAACTTTTAATACAAGTTAGAACTTCCTTTTCAGAAACTGTTTTCACACAGACTAAAGGTCATACTGAATATCAAGGGACATTTATGAGGTAATCACAACACACAGGATAAAACTTGTAACACCACATCTTCATATTTGCTTTAGTTAGCATTGTGCTCACCTTTAAGTAACAGAAACCTAACAAAGAGTGGATTCAACAAACTGGAAGTAGTGGACAGGCTCAGGGCTGCTAGTGTTGGTTCAACAGGAACAATGTCAGGGCAGGTATCTCTGTGATGCCTTTGGCTTTTCCTTTCTGCTTGTTACCTCGTGGTGACATAAGGGCTGCTGTGCACTCACACATCTTATCAGCATTCGAGGCAGAAAGCAGAGGAAAGCAGCAAAGGATACTGACAGGCTCATTTGTCAGGTTTTATCAGGACAATAGCTCTGTACCAGAAATCCCACCCCCATCCCAGTGGACTTATTCCCAGGTCCCACTGACCAGGGCTAGGTCACATGGCCATGCTGGCTACAAGGAATGCTCGGAAGTCAGGGGTCAGGACTGGCATGTTGGCTCAGACCAGCACAACCTACTGTCTGAGGCTGACCACCACACCACCCTGAATTAAATCTAGGTTCTAACAGCAAAAAGGGAGCAGGATATGGGTACTGAGTGAGTGAGCAACTGTGCCTTCATTTTGAGTCTCCACCTTAGAAATAAGAAAGTCATCCATTAGAGAAGGTAATTAATTATAGTATTTCCAAAGTGTCTTCAGCTCCCCACACCAAAATCATCTACTACATATAAAGTCATATTTTATAAATTCAAGGCCTATAAAAGCAAAAATAGTTGTTTCATCTTTAGGTTCATATGCTCTGGCTTTTCTCTCTATATATAAATAGGTATAAATTAGGTAGTCAAATGGCTAAAAGGTAGGTATCAAGCCTTGTTGCTGTGAATCCTGATCACAACCCGAATACTAAGAAGCTTTATCTGACATGAGGTTCATCTTTCCCCAGGCAGAAAGGCCACATTAGCTGTGATTCAAACTTTTAAGGTACCAGACGGGGGAGAAACATCCTAACTGTTCTTTCCCCACCTTGTTTCCCTGCTTCTCTCAGCCTCCTCCCTGCTCCAACAGGTGCATCTAATTAACACCCTGGCCCTCCCATGGGACCATGCCACCCATCTACTTAACACTCAGCGGCTTCCCACTGCTCTTAGGAAACAATCTAAACTCCTTACCAAGGCCCTCAAGTCTAACTGAGCCCCGCCTCCTTGCCCAACCTCGTCTCCCACCAAGCCTCAACACACGCCCGTTCTGCCGGGGCCACCCAGGCCTCCTTTCCATCCCTTGAACTGTCCCTAGCCCCACAGCCTGGAATGAGCTTTCCTCATCCTTCACGCGGCTGGGCTTGTCTCATCCTTCAGATCACAGATCAAATGTCACTTCTCCAGGGACATCTTCCCTCTGCCGCCCTATGTCACATGGGCCCCGCTCAGTAATTCTCATCACACCACTGACTCCTCCACAGCACGGACCACAATCCATAACCATCTTCCCTGTCGAGTAGCTTTCCCATCGCCTGTCTCCATCACCAGAATGAATGGAAGTTCCAAGGGAGTGGCGACCTTACCTACCTTATTCAATGCTCTATCCCCAGAGCCCAGAACACAGAAAGGGCTCCAGACCATTAGTTTTGCCCCTGTGCTTCCTGGATGGGCTTGACGCCGCTGACCTCTAACTCCCATCTACATCACTAACACCTCAGCGTGGCCACCAAACAGACACTGCATCCCCGGGACCTGGCCCCTGCAATCTTGACCTTGGAATTTCCTCTCTCCCCAACAATTTCCCTTGCTCGTAACCCCTTCCAACTCCTCTCACACTGACTGAAGCAGTCAGCACAGTGGTTAAGAGAACACACCCTGAAGCCTGACAGCCTGGATTCAAATCTCAACTACACCACTTACTATATAGCCTTAAATAAGTTACTTATCTCCTCTGTGCCTCAATGTCCTCAACTGTAATTGAGTGATAATAGTAGTATCTGTGTCACAGAGAGTTGTTGGGATTATAAGGATACACCTGAAGTGCTTAGAACAGCGTCTGGCTATGTATGTGTTAGTCATTAATAATAATATAGGGCTTCCCTGGTGGCGCAGTGGTTGAGAGCCCGCCTGCCGATGCAGGGGACACGGGTTCGTGCCCCGGTCTGGGAAGATCCCACATGCCGCGGAGCGGCTAGGCCAGTGAGCCATGGCCGCTGAGCCTGCGCGTCCGGAGCCTGTGCTCCGCAACGGGAGAGGCCACAACAGTGAGAGGCCCGCGTACCGCCAAAAAAATATATATATATATATAAATAGGGACCCTGGTGGTCCAGTGGTTAAGAATCCGCCTTCCAATGCAGGGGATGGGGGTTCAATCCCTGGTCAGGGAACTAAGATCCCACATGCCATGGGGCAACTAAGCCCATGCGCCACAACTACTGAGCCCACGCACCACAATGAGGAACCTGCGTGCCACAGCGGAGGATCCTGCACGCCACAACAAAGATCCCACGTGCCGCAACTAAGACCTAACGCAGCCAAAAATTAAATAAATAAATAAATATTTAAAATAATAATAATAATAATAATATAAATAGGCATTATTATGAACATGCTTTGTTCTCACCAGGCTATCCAGTCCCTTGAACCCTTCCCGTGTGACCCTACTTCATGAGGTCCCTCCATGATATCCCATTTCACATGCTCTTCAAATACCACCCATGGCACCTGCAATCCCATAGCTGCTCTGCCACTACAAGATCAGAATCATACCTAATACCAGACCTTTATGTCCTATTGGAGGAAGACGTTCTCTAAATCTGTTTTTTAGCTCTTGAATTTCACTGCTTACACATATCTTTACTGGCCTTCCTCTCCTCTAAAGTGCTGCATCACATAATTTGAGTCTAACTGATGCAGTTACTACCTTTGGTCATGTCTACATATGATAACATAAGCTCTTTGAGGACAATATGCAACTCTTCTCAATACTCCAGAGAAGCCAGCACAGCATTCGAGTACAGCAGATGCAGCATCAATCCTTCTATTGTTTGGCTCTGATCACCCCCCTTCAGCCTTAACTCTACTCTCTCTCTCAACCAGAAAAAAAAAAGGAAGCCTCTTTTAAGCTTTGTTTAAATTGGACCCTTCAGTGTGAGGAATAGTGGTTTCAAAAACAAAAAGCTTCTATCTCCTGATGTTCAGGAAATCCTCCTTAACCCTAACCAAGCCCCAGTCACAAGGATAAGATGGTAGCAGGTATGCGTGATTTAGCCAAGTCATGGTGAATTTACTGGTATCAAGTTCCAAATAAGCAGCATGTAACTTAAGCTCTTTGAGGAATGTTCTTGTACCCTAGGAGATGGGGATCAACTTTTCCCATAATTGGACACTCCCAAGAAAGAATTCAAAGGAGAAATCAAGTGTAATCCATGGATTTAAGTATTTTCCATAAAACTAAAAGATGAAGAATGACTAAAAAGTTTAGATGTGGCTTTAATAAAACATTCTCAACAGAATATTCAGTAGTACATGCTTGCTATTTTCTATTTCTATACTATCTACCTACCTACCTATCTATCTATGCATCCATCCATACATACACACATAGACATAAATACACACACACACACACACACTCATAAAAGGAAGGTCTAGAAGGTACAGATGCTAACAACAAACTGACCTATCTCATGACTGCAATATACCAAATCATTCCTTTCAGAATTCTATAGGTTTCATTTTGTAATGGTTTTTGTGGCCTTCATTCAGGTCATCCAAGTTCACATCCCCCAAGAACAATTTCAAGTTTGCATAAATGAGCAAGTGTCCAGGAAACCTGGAAAAATAATTCTATTTGCTTTGGTTTCAAAATTGTCCCATAAAGTTGCCTATTTCTCTTCTTTCCTTTCCCTTCTGGGTCTTAAGCTCCCACAGTCTGGCTGGGGCATTTTCTTCCAGTTACTCCATTAGCAGAAAGTGCTGTGGCCACCTCCCTGAGGACAATACATCCTTCTCATCTCTCTGAGTCAAAGCCTGTCTGCGTATCCAGAAGGCTAATCCATCCCCAACATCCCAATCCTCTTCACATGGAGTGTGGCAAAAAGGCTGCTCAGAACCCCCTACAGTTATCCCAGAAATGCTGGGCATGCAGTCTGCAGGTACTCACCACACTCTACTAACAGGTTCTCTTGAAGCAAGAAAGCTAGTCTTTAGAAAATAAAAGGGAGGCACACTTAGCTCTCTCCACGGACTATTTTGCCATGTTTTCCAGAGTCTCATTCCACAACCAACACAGGCAGGCTTCCTTCCAGGATGTTGATTCCTACTGCTAAAGACTTGACATAGGGCTTCTTAGTTCTGTTCTCTCTTTCTGTTCCTATAGGGGAAAGCACTAGGTCCAGAGCATCCTTGTGAAGAGGAGACTTTTTTTATCACAACAAAACAGGATTTCAAATCTCTAGCTCAGAAGAAGCAGATTATAGAGAAGGTTTTTTTTAAAAAAAAAAAAAAAAAAGCAAAAATTTACAAAGAAGAGATTTTAATTTGGATGATCGAACTTTGATTTCTGTCTCCAGAGAAGGATAAATATATAGAAGTAACCTTTCTTTATTACTCTTAATATCAAGATAGAACCTTATTTACTAAGACATGAAATAAGCTCCATATTCGTAAATACCTAAAAATACTGCCAGTAGACAGCCCTCAGGTAACCATTTTCACAGCTTGGGTTCACATGCCATGTTAAAACCTTGAACCTAACCTACTGATTCTGAGAGGTGTACAGAAAGTGGTATTCCACAAGGAATGCAGTGGCTACTGATTAGACTGCACTTCACTACACTACACAACTGTGGTTACTCAGGTACAAGGCAACTCAGTAAAAGGATCTGCAGAACACCCATCCACTGAATTAATATTTACTTACCACTTATTTATGTTTAAAGTTCTGAGGAAATCAGGGATTGCAATCTGGTGATTCAAAAGTCTTACAAATCCTTTAATCAGACTGCAGTGATAAAGTTTCTAATCAATATGGTGAGCAAAGATGACAAAGAATGACTGCCTGTTTCAAATACATAGAAAAACTGAATAAGATATAACTAACGACATTTTAAATACAAAGAAAAAAAGTCAAAATCATGAAAAATAAATCCCTGGGCCAGAAATGAAGATGGAACTCAGAGTCAGTGGAGAAAGTTGAAGCTTTGAAGACTTAAAGGCTATGAGAACATGATATAGCCTTAATGTCTAGGGCCTAAGACTCTGATGATCCCTAGGAAGGAAAGGGGCATACAGACAATAGGGCCCATGAAACTGGCTGGCTAGAGCTGAGCTATTAGCTTAACGGGGCAGTCATACAGGGTTGCCCCTCAGTAGAAAACATTCATGCCCCCCACTCCCTAAGCTTTGCAAGGAAGCTTTTATTTGGGGATGGGGTAAAAATAAATAAATAAAAATCAACTTTTCAAAACCTCATCAATATGAAATCAACATTCCAAGACTGTTCCCACATGGTGGTATGGTATCCACATACATAATCTCCATGTAGTAGCAGGGCCCCAGGCCAAGAAAATAATACAAAAAATGGTCCAGAAGCAATGATACCCACGGACACTGACTGAGACGAATAAGAAAACTCCTCTGGGCTCCCACAGTCCCAGTCCCATGAAACTCCCATGTTAACCCTCACGGAAGAGGCGCTCACAGTCACAGGTTAAGACCGAACAAGAAAAAAACCCACTCTAAGAAACAGCCAATGCAGATTGAAAAATCTGTGCCCCAAGAGCTAAAAATAGTAGAAGAGTGTGAAAGAGACTTTAAAAATATATTTAAACAATTGAAAAAAGTAAAAATGGGATAATATGGAAGGATAGCAGGTGAAACTGAAAAAATCTACTACAAGCTCCAAAAGTGAAGGAAGGGAAAATTTAAAAAAACAAGATCGGACTTCCCTGGTGGCGCAGTGGTTAAGAATCTGCCTGCCAATGCAGGGGACACGGGTTCGATCCCTGATCCGGGAAGATCCCACATGCCGCGGAGCAGCTAAGCCCGTGTGCCACAACTACAGAGCCCATGAGCCACGACTACTGAACCCATGTGCCACAACTACTGAAGCTCGGGAACCTAGAGGCCGTGCTCCGCAACACGAGAAGCCATGGCAATGAGAAGCCTGCGCACTGCAACAAAGAGTAGCCCACTCTCGCCACAACTAGAGACAGGCTGCACGCTGCAATGAAGACCCAACGCAGCCAAAAATAAATAAATACATAAATAAATTTATAACAAAAAACAAGATCCCTCCCTCTCTCTCTCTATAGATAGACTGATTCATCTATAGAAAGAGAGATACACATACACACAAATCAATTCTACTTCCATGCACTAGCAACAATCCGAGAATGAAATTTATAAAAAAGTCCATTTATAATAGCATCAAAAAGAATAAAATAGGAATAAATTTAACAAAGAAGTGCAAGACTTGTACACTGAAAACTATAAAACATTAAAAGAAATTAAAGGAGACTTAAATAAATGGAAAGCTATCCATGAACAAAGATTTGGAAGAATTAAATTATTAACATGGCACTACTTCCCAAAACAATCTAAAGATTAAACACAACCCCTATCAAAACCCATCTGGTTTCTCTGTAGAATATAAGAAGCTTATCCTAAAAAGGGAAAGAATAGTCTTTCAACAAACAGTACCGGTACAACTGGATATGAACATGCAAGAGAAGGAAGTTGGATCATATACAAATATTAACTCAAATGAATCAAACACCTAAAGGTAAGCCCTAAAACTATAAAATTATTAGAAAAAAAAGGGAGTAAATCTTCAACACCTTGGATTAGGCAATGGTTTCTTAGATATGACATCAATAGTACAAGTGACCAAAAAAAAAAAAACCCAGATAAATTGGACTTCATCAAAGTATAAAACTTTTGTGCTTTAAAGGACACTATCAAGAAAGTAAAAATACAACCCACAGAATGGGAGAAAAATTGTATAAATCTGATAAGGGTCTAGTATTCAGAATATATAAAGAACTCTTACAATTCAAAAAAAGGGGGGCTTCCCTGGTGGCGCAGTGGTTGAGAGTCCGCCTGCCGATGCAGGGGACGCAGGTTCGTGCCCTGGTCCAGGAAGATCCCACATGCTGTGGAGCGGCTAGGCCCGTGGGCCACGGCCGCTGAGCCTGCGCGTCCGGAGCCTGTGCTCCGCAATGGGAGAGGCCACAACAGTGAGAGGCCCGCGTACCGAAAATAAAATAAAATAAAAAAAGGGTACATAACTCAATTTAAAAATGAACAAAGGATTTGAAAAGATGTTCAACATCAGCAGTCATCAGGTAAATGCAAATCAAAGCCAGAGTGAGATATCACTTCACACCCACCAGGACAGCTATAATCAAAGAGACTGACAATAAAAAGTCTGGCAAGGATGTCAAGACACTGGAACCCTCCTATAGTACTGGTGGGATTGCGAAAGGGTTTAGCTACTTTGTAAAACACTAGCAGTTGCTCAAAAAGTTAAAGATAGGGTTACCTTATGACCTAGCAATTCCACTCCCATATATCTACCTAATGAAAACATTTGTCCATTCAAAAATTTGTACATGATTGTTCACAGCAACATTATTCATAACAGCAAAAAGTGGAGACAACTCAAATGTCCATAAACTGATGAATATATAAACCAAATGTGGCATATCTATACAATGGAGTATTATTCAGCAATAAAAAAAGAATAAAATGCTGGTAGGTACTATCAATACAACATGGGTGAACTTTGAAAACATTATGTTAACTGACAAAAGGCCATAGAGTCATCCCTTGGTTTCCATGGGGGATTGGTTCCAGGACCCCTACTAAACATCAAAATCTGCGGGTGCTCAAGTCCCTTATATAAAACAGTGTAGAATGTGCATATAACCTACACACATCCTCCTGTTTAATTTAAATCATCTCTAGATTACTTATAATAACCTAATACAATGTAAATGCTATGTAAATAGTTGCCAGCACATGACAAAGTCAACTTTTGCTTTTTGGAACTTTCTGGAATTTTTTTTCCAAGTATTTTCTATCAGCGGTTGGTCGAATCATGGATGAGGAACCTGCAGATTCAGAGGGCCAACTACATATTATGTGATTCCAGTCATACGAAATGTCCACAATAGGCAAATCCATAGAGACAGAAAGTAGATTCTTTGCTTCCTGGAGAGAAGGAGAGCAATGTGGACTGATAGTCAATGATGGATACAGGGTTTCATTTCAGGGTGATAAAAACATCCTGGAATTAGACAGTGGTGATGGCTGTACAACTTTATGAATATACTAAATGCAACTGGATTTTACACTTTAAAGGGGTGCATTTATAGTATGTTAATTATATCTCATTTTGGGGGGGGAGGGATGCAAAAACCCTCAATGCGCAAGTTCAGGAATAGATAAGAAACAGCCAAAGAGGGAATTCATGAATCTAAAGATGGCTAAGCTAATAAGGAGGGTTTGTTTTAACAGGGGTTGGAGATTTGCCAACAAAACAGTATTTTTTTTTTTTTTTTTTTTGCCGTACGCGGGCCTCTCACTGCTGTGGCCTCTCCTGTTGCGGAGCACAGGCTTCGGACGCGCAGGCTCAGCGGCCATGGCTCACGGGCCCAGCCGCTCCGCGGCATGTGGGATCTTCCCGGACCGGGGCACGAACCCGTGTCCCCTGCATCGGCAGGCAGACTCTCTACCACTGCGCCACCAGGGAAGCCCAACAAAACAGTATCTTAAATTTGGGGCTTCTTTATATTCTCCTCTGTACTATTGCATTTACCTTGAGAAATATTAGTTTCCTCCCCAAACAAACAAACAAACAAACATTCCATGTCTGAATTGCTGTGCCAGGTACTCAAAAAGGGTAAGATTCCTCCTTACGTGACAGGACTAGGGGGTCATGATGCTGGACCGAGGAGCAGAGGGGCCACCAGGAAGGCCCCACCCCACATCCCAGTGAAGCCAAATGGAGCGTTGACACTGGCCCCCATCCCGGACCTCCTCTACCCGGGACCCCAAAGTGCTCCACTCCTCCGTGTGTGTGTGTGTGTGTGTGTGTGTGTTCCTATAATAGCAAATAGTTGGCAGTAAGTAGAAAAGGAAAAAGTTCAGGGTGGAAAAAGAAAAAAGGTAGGCTGGGGCTTCCCTGGTGGCGCAGTGGTTGAGAGTCCGCCTGCCGATGCAGGGGACGTGGGTTCGTGCCCCGGTCCGGGAAGATCCCACATGCTGCGGAGCGGCTGGGCCCGTGAGCCATGGCCACTGAGCCTGCGCGTCCGGAGCCTGTGCTCTGCAACGGGAGAGGCCACAACAGTGAGAGGCCCGCGTACCGCAAAAAAAAAAAAAGAAAAAAGACAAAAGGTAGGCTGAATAATGTCATCCCCTCCCCTCAAAAGATATCTCCATCCTAATCCCTAGAAACTTATATGGGCAATAAAACAGCAACTATGATTAGGTTAAAGTCTTGAGATGGGGAGAGATGCTGATGTTCTGGGTGGACCCTAAATGTAATCACAATTGGTCTTTGTAAGAGGAAGCAGAGAGAGATTTGACTGCAGAAGAGGAGAGGGTAATGTGAGCAGAGATGAGAGTGATTCACTTTGAAGACGGAGAAAGGGGCCACAAGCCAAGGAATACAGGCAGTCACTAAAAGCTGAAAAAGTCAGGAGTGCAGATTCTCCCCTAGAGCTTTCAAGAGGAATCAGCCCTGCCAACTTGATAGCCCAGTAAGACTCCTTGCAGACGTCTGGCTTCCAAAATAGTTAACAGAGTAAATTTGTGTTAAGTCACCAAGTTTGCAGTAATTTATTACGGCAGCAACGGAAAACTAATACAAAAGGTAAGTAGAAGAAGAGGAATAATTCCACCTTGAGAGAAACAAAGGTAACTGACACCAAAACATACAAGGGCATTAGAATTACTTCCCAGTTTGGCGTGAGAACTGCCTCCCAGTTTGCAGAGGAGAACACTAAGGAGATTTGGATGAGAGGGTTGATGAAGTCAGGTGGGTGCAAACAAAACGGGTTGTCATGTTCAGAAAGAGGCTACCCTGAACACAACTAAAGCAATAGAACCATGTGTGTTAGAAAGTAGGATTTGGAAAAACTTGTAATGTGCAAGGAATCCCCTTTGTTCATTCATTATATATAAAATATTATGTATGTATTGAACATTTACTATATGTCAGGTCCTGTACTTAATGACATTCATAATGTTCTCAGGACTTTTCCTATCAGAAGCATTTACACAATGACACCAGGAAACAGGTACTAACACACCTGTCTAAACTGTCGAGCTATCTAAACACTATCATGTAAAAGCACTTGTGTTTTTGTCACTGCAGTTGTGTAGTAAAGTGGATTACGTTTATTTACTCGGCTCTGACCTCTCATTTAAATGCTCTTTGTCTTGGCCTGTTTGCAGGTATTTTAAGCAGTTAAAATCCAAGGTCAAACACTACTTCACTCTCTGTTAATGTTCTGTGTTCTATGTCTTGAATATAATTGCTCTGCCTTTGGCTTGGTTCTCCCTAGAGCCAAGGTTCAGTTGCAGTTCTTTCTCTGGAAAGCAAGTATACTATAGAATTTTTGAACTAGAGGTTACCTAAACATCATCCAGTCCAACTCCTCAATTTACAGATGTCAGAAGTGACATTCAGTTGGTTCGAATGACTCTTCTATGCCCTCAGTCCAGGAACGGCAGGGCCAGGGCTAGAACCCAGGCCTCCCACCTCCCAGTCGGAGGACTCTCTCACAGGCTGTCGACTTTTAAGTCCAGAGTTCTAAGTCTGAGGGCTTGGTTTCATATTTTAATTAAATCCCCAAGCTATTATCATATGAAAAACCTAGCAACCTTATCTCTTTAAAGAATCAGACTTTCAGCTTATAACCAATACAAACTACGTGTAATGAAGACAAGTCATATTACCAACACACGTCAAATTGACTTTTTTTACATTTGCATCGCACGTATTTAAAGTGGCTGATTTTGGGCTACTGAACAGATAAACTTTTTTTTAAGTTTAAATAAACTGAATTAAAAAATTTTAAATCTAAGCCTCAATATTAATAAAAAGGAAATGCAAACTACAACAATGAAAATAGCATATTTCACCTATCATATAGAAAAGTGTGGTTTTTTCTCTCTCTCTCTGTTTCCAGAGTAAGAAGAAATGGGCAATCTTCACACAAGAGTGATGGAAGTAAATAAAACTTCTCTAGAACAGTTTGGATGTGTGTAGCAATGTCTTTAAAATGTGCAAGCAACCCTTCAACTTAGCAATTTCACTTCTAAATATTTCTTAAGCACACACACACAAAAGACTTATGAGTAATCTACAAGGACAGCAACAGACTGGAAATAACTTAAATGTTCAACAATGGGTGACTGTTAATTATGATACATCCATGCATTGTAATAAAGTATAAGATCAGTAAAAACCACCTACCAGAAGAACATTTAATATCAGAAATTTCCATGATGAATTAAGCAACAAAAAGTAGGTCATAAAATAAGATGATGATGACAATAATGCTAACATGGAAGTACAGGTGCTTATATAGACACACACACAAAGATTATAAAGACAAGCAAAATGTTAAGGATGGTTTTTTTCCCCCTTGGGCTTTTTAGTATTTACGCATTTTCTAAAATATATAGATTTTTTTTTTCTTGGACAGAAGAAAAATCTAATCAGTGTATTTTAAAAATTGTGTTCCCTTTAACTTTCCCAACTCCTACATACATCCACTTTTCATTCATGGACTCACTACAACCCTGAGACTCCCCAGGGGCTTCCCTGCTGTGATCCCCTGCAGGTGATCTGGACAATCCTGCAGGCCTTCATCCCATACCAGGAAAACCAATGAAAACCAGAACAGAAAGCCCCTCTCCTGGGATGCCACGTCACGTCCTGGCTGTTCTAGGCAGTGAGACCCACACTTGGCTGTGAATGATCTTGGGCACTGCTCTCAGGCTCCTGGTCTTAACTCAAATTCCCAATGTTGGGGACTTCCCTGGTGGCGCAGTGGTTGAGAGTCCGCCTGCCGATGCAGGGGACACAGGTTCGTGCCCAGGTCCGGGAAGATCCCACATGCCGTGGAGCGGCTGGGCCGTGAGCCATGGCCGCTGAGCCTGTGCTCCGCATCGGGAGAGGCCACAACAGTGAGAGGCCCGCGTACCGCAAAAAAAAAAAAAAATCCCAATGTTGGGACTTCCCTGGCGGTCCAGTGGTTAAGACTCAGCGCTTCCACTGCAGGGGGCGCTGGTTCCATCCCTGGTCGGGGAACTAAGATCATGCATGAAGCGCGGTGCGGTCAAAACAAACAAACGAACAAAAAATTCCCCATGTTTCCTCAAACCCCAACTGAGTTCAGAACCCTCCCCCACCCCGAGCCCCTGAAAACTCCAAGTCTGCCCAAGCTTGCCCTCCAGTACTCTGTAATCTCTAGGGCAGTGCTTTTCAAACTGAGAGTTGAGATGTGTTAATGGACGGAGAAAATCAATTCGGTGGGTCCTGGCCAACATCTTTTTAACCAGGATAAAAGTCCCTCCTCCTGTGGAGGGGAATCAGGCTCCCTGCACTCACCTGCTTTTACTGCCTTCCTCTGGGACATCACGTAAGTAAGTCCACTACAGGCTACAGCTACTGAGTTGCTACTGGTTTAGAAAGGTATTTACAACACTTTGTTAAGTAAACACAATGTCTGACATTGTCTTATTACTGTAAATAAACAATAAATAAATATATTAAGAGAGAATACTGGAAGTACAGGAAAGCGTTCAACAAAATGTTTAACACAGTTATCTCTTGGTATATAGGGTTGTGAGAACTTATTTTCTCTTTTTGTCATTTTCAAAATTTTCCAATGTTCAACATCGCTAAGAATTAGAGAAATGCAAATCAAAACTACAGTGAAGGACTTCCCTGGTGGCGCAGTGGTTAAGAATCCGCCTGTCAATTCAGGGGACATGGGTTCAAGCCTTGGCCTGGGAAGATCCCACATGCCGCGGAGCAACTAAGCCTGAGCACCACAACTACTGAGCCTGCGCTCTAGAGCCCGTGAGCCACAACTACTGAGCCCGCGTGCCACAACTACTGAAGCCCAAGTGCCTAGAGCCTGTGCCCCATAACAAGAGAAGCCACCACAACGAGAAGCCCACTCGCCGCAACTAGAGAAAGCCCGTGCGCAGCAACGAAGACCCAACACAGCCATAAGTAAATAAATAAATTTATTTAAAAAAACCTCACACCAGTCAGAATGGCCATCATCAAAAAGTCCACAAACAATAAATGCTGGAGAGGGTATGGAGGAAAGTGAACCCTCCTACCCTGTTGGTGGGAATGTAAATCAGCACAGCCATTATGGAGAACAGTATAGAGGTTCCTTAAAAAACTACAAATAGAGTTACCATACGATCCAGCAATCCTACTCCTGGGCATAGACCCAGAGAAACTCGTAATTCTGAAAGATTCATGCATCCCAATGTTCACTGCAGCACTGTTTACAATAGCCAAGACATGGAAGCAACCTAAATGTCCATCTATAGAGGAATGGATAAAGAAGATGTGGTACATATATACAATGGAATACTACTCAGCCATAAAAAAGAATGAAATGCCATTTGCAGCAACATGGATGGACCTAGAGATTATCACACTAAGTGAAGTAAGTCAGACAAGTATCATATATCATTTATATGTGGAATCAAAAAAAATGGTACAAATGAACTTATTTACAAAACAGAAACAGACTCAGACCTAGAAAACAAACTTATGGTTACCGAAAGGGAAAGGTGGAGGGGTGGGATAAATTAGGAGTTTGGGATTAACATACACACACTACTATATATAAAATAGATAATCAACAAGGACCTACTATATAGCACAGGGAACTCTATGGGAAAAGAGTCTGAAAAAGAATGGATATATGTATATGTATAACTGATTCACTTTGCTGTACACCTGAATCTAACACAACATTGTAGATCAACTATATTTCAATATAAAATTAAAATTAAAATTAAAAAATTTCTATATTAAACATATATTACTTGCATGATTTTTAAAGCATTGTTACTATTTCTGTATTATTATTAACTCTTTCTATATGAAGTACTCTCGTAGGGCCTTCACATTACCTGTAATTACTGGGTTCAAATAATGGATAAAAGAGGAGATACGAGACAGATGTCAGCATCATTTGATGCAGAATCTTTTAGGCCTCTAAGACCATGTTACTAAAAGCCATGGTGTGGAGAACAGGAGAGTGGACAACATCTAAATAAGTGATCACCCAAGTGATGACCAGGTCACTAGAAAGCCTGGTGGGAGGAAAGAACACAGACAGAAGGCAGATAAACCTAGGCTCAAACTGCAACTCCGCTGTGACAAGTTATTTTGTTGTTTCAAGCCTCAGTATTCTCATCTGTGAAATGGGGATGATATGATGAACCTTTCGAAGTATATCCCATTTGAAGTGGAGAATTTCTAGTAAATTCAGTACACAGTGAGTGGCATGGAGTAGGACTACAAACAAAACCAATGTCTTTCATCACTGAGAACAGGGGAAGTCAAGGAGGGAAGGCCAAAAGAAATAATCATATGTGCCTGCTACTGTTTAAACTTTTTAAACGGCAATTTCTTAAGAAAGGGAGGAAATGCCCACCCTGTGAGTGGGAGGGAAGGAAAGGCAGGAGAGCCAGGGGCGGGCAAGCAGCACAGGGCCCAGCACATGGACAGTCCTGGAGGCCTTAATTACACCCTCTTGGCCTTGGCCTTGGCCTTGGTCTGCACAGGTTCCACCAAGTTCTCTGGAAAATGCTTTATAGGGGCTTCCTGAGGACAGTTATTACCCAGTCTCACCCCTAAGCCCAAAGTGATTCCACAAATATTTGAGCTTCTACCACTGATGGAGCACTGTCCTCATACACAGAGGAGAGGAGGGAGATGAAACAGAGTTTAGTTTCAAAGGTCTGACGAAGTATACACACACGCCAAGACAGAATGAGTAATTTGGGACACAAGCTTCACAAGGGAGATGTAAGAGCTACAGGAATGCGTGCTTCCTGCTGGGAAACGAGGGAAGCTTCCTGGGAAAGAGGGCAACTCTGCTGCACCCGAAAGTCAGAATGGGGTTTTAGCAGGTTCTCCACAGAGGGATCCTCATTCCAGAGAGGGCACAGCACGAACAATGAGTGACCCAAAGGCAAAGGGTGTGTCTCGGCAGGAGCAGCCCACTCGGGCCAACACAGGACACCTACTGAGGAGTAAGACTACCACCAACGACAATCACATCAGTAACCAACCAGTAATCATGGGTATTAAAAGGAGCAGTGAAAGAGAACGTTGAGGACTCCAATGTCAGGGTGACCTTCTGGACTAGCGGGGATGCGCTGAGCACAGGGAAGTGATGTGATTAGAGCTGTGCTTCTGTGAGATTAATGTGGCCACTATGCAGGAGTCAAATTTGCAGGGAGAGAGACTTCCGGCCAGAGGTCGGGAGACTATTGCAATGGTCCAGACTCTGATGGTCAGGGTTAGAGCGGAGACTGCAGTCACACAAGGAAACTACAAGATGCAAACAAAAATAAATAAGGATGCAATCTGACTAGTAATTTCCAGGATAATTTAACTCTAGTCTTAACACAAGCACAAATATCTATATGAAAAGTGGGGAAAGGTCAGCTCTAGCTACTGACTTCTTACTTTGGTGCTCAATGGATGCCACTCCAAATTCCACCAAAGAACAGCATCCTGTCCTGAAAAAAGCCTTGAAAGGCAGAATAGTGGTCCCAAAACACGAAAAAAGAAAATCCAGAATTCCCATTTGCCATGCAAGCCTCGGAAACAATTCAGAGCAGTATGTACTTCCAACCCTTGATGGAGGGTTGTGACCACACTTAATGACAAAATTATAAACTCCAGAGAATTTCTTTCCCCTGAAATAGTTTCCCATCTCCAGGGAACTATTCATGTCTAAAGTTCCTGATCAGGCCTGGCCTGGCCCGGAGTGCCCAAGTCATCTTAGATTTCTTGCCTCAGGTGATAGGAGACAGAGCAGCTGAGGTGAACATTTCCTACCACCAAGAGTAGCCACTAAAGAATGTCAGCTGGAGATTTCAACAAGCAAATCTTACTTAACAATCAGGAAAGGGGAAGTACAAAGGGGAGGGGGAAAGAATGGAAAACAAACCACATGAAATAAATGATGGTTTTAATGCTTTGGACTAGGGGATCAATAACACTAGAAAGAGAGGTGGAAAGCACAGAAGGGTGGGAACCACGTTCTAGGTCCAGGGAAGGATGTTTCAAGGAACGCATTACACAGACACGCTGCAGGCCAAGGGACCATCATGCATGCCCCCTGGACAAGGCAGACACGCACCCTCCTTCCCGCCAGAAAAAGGCCCAGGTGACATGTCCAGCAGAGGCCTCGGCATATTCATAGCAGCCACCTCTATTCTGGGGGTGGCTAGCTCATTCCTAGCACCCAGGAAGGGTGAGATAAGAAGACAGTTTTCTCCTAGAGAGTACTAGTAAGAATTAAGCCAAGTGAAAAAGAAGCGCTTCCTCTCAACTAGTTAACAGCCCTTTAGAAAGCTCTGGAGAGGAGAAGTACAATGGTGGTGAAAAATGAGCAGGACCACACTTGTGAATTTTCCAAGGAAGTTTACTTCTTCTACTCCAAGAAACCAAACTTTAAAATCTTAAGCATTTTAAAGGAAGAATGTCCTCAAAATATATTAGATTGAACCATAAGCAATCAGCATTTTTGTAGGTCAAAAACAGTCAAATATTAACAATTTCATGTGACTGAATCGTACTACATGCCTTCCAACTTTTTCCACAGCAGAGACAGGCAAATTTTTCTTTTTCTTTCTTTTTCTTTTTTTTTTTTTTTTGCGGTACTCGGGTCTCTCATTGTTGTGGCCTCTCCCGTTGCAGAGCACAGGCTCCAGACACGCAGGCTCAGCGGCCATGGCTCACGGGCCCAGCCGCTCCGCGGCATGTGGGAACTTCCCGGACCGGGGCACGAACCTGTGTCCCCTGCATCGGCAGGCGGACTCTCAACCACTGCACCACCAGGGAAGGCCAGGCAAATTTTTTTTAACAGACTGGACTGTAGATATTTTAGGCTCTGAGGGCTAAGAGGCAAAACGGATTATGCAGGTAACCATTCAAAAACATGAAAACCATTGTTAGGCCCTACAAAAACAGGCGTGGGCTAGATCTGGCCCATGGGCCACCCTTTGCCAATCTCTGTCTTACAGTATGACAAGGGTAAACTTTTTCTGATAATGTTCACTATAAAAATGGCTGACTTTAGAGTAATACAGTGATGCCCTTGGAGGATACGAAAGTCTATCAGTAAAAGCCACTGCTCCCATCCCAGCCGGCTCTAACGCTGGTGGTTGGTCTGAGCCCCCAGTCTGCTGTCAGTGCTCCCTTCCGCTGCTGCTTCTACCGATCTGGCTTATTTTAGAAGCAGTTGTCTGCGGGAGGGTTTGAGGATGGTTCTAACTTTTCTACGAAGAAAAAAGAAAAAGAAATGTACAAGGAAATGGGGCTTAACGGTAACTGTGAATAACCATTAACTACAGAAAGGATAGGGGAGCAAAGGCCTTCTGAGGAATTACACCCCTGATTTGAATTGAAAATTCCAGAGGTCCAAAAGGCAGCAACAAAAACAGGTAAATACCTAAACAGCTGGCCCAAGGCTGAAAGACCAAAGAGAGCAAAAAATAAGTTTGAGACAGACTATGCTTTATAGAAATAAGAGAGATCATTAAATGGGCAATAATCATTTTCTCCTAAGTTATCAGGGTAGAGCCAAATAGGAAAAGGCTGCATTGGTAGCCACTCCCAAAAGACTACTGTTGGGAAAACTTAACTGTTGTGAGACACAGAAAGTCATCACTGAGGGAATCAACAGCTTCCTCCTATGAAGGATGTTAAGAAATTAGAGTCAGGGGCTTCCCTGGTGGCGCAGTGGTTGAGAGTCCGCCTGCCGATGCAGGGGACACGGGTTCGTGCCCTGGTCTGGGAAGATCCCACATGCCGCGGAGCGGCTGGGCCCGTGAGCCATGGCCGCTGAGCCTGCGCGTCTGGAGCCTGTGCTCCACAACGGGAGAGGCCACAACAGTGAGAGGCCCACGTACCGCAAAAAAAAAAAAAAAAAAAAAAAAGAAATTAGAGTTGGGGACTCTCTCGCCAACATGTATTCAACAATGACATACCCTGAGGACCTCTTCTGGGTCCGTGAATTTTTTTATTGCAAAAGAATTTTTTAAATCACTGGGAAATGTTTCTAATTTATGGCATTGCTATTGTTTCAAATGTTATATATTGTGATGAAAAAGGAAAACTTAAACAAACAAACAAACAAACAACAAAACCTGTATGTGAGTGGATGCGCTAAAACAGAAAAGGGAGATTGCTGATATACACTTCTGGTCTGTCTTATAGGGCCACTGAATTATAAAAATCCTAATTTAGATAACATTTCTCATCATTCAATATTAAAAACTTACCCTAGAGCAGATCCATTCTCCTGCATTTCTAAACACTGTCATGTATATCTTATAAACCTTCACCAGTTCAGTAGCCTGCAATATTCTACACTGAAAATTAAAGGAAAAAAAAAAAAAGAGAGATGAATCTCATACATACATGAGCTGCCTGGATAACAGTGAGCCTCTGGGTACCGTCTGCCCATAGCGACCAGTCAGCACATTATCAGGGGCCCCGGCAGTTTCCAAGTACTCAGGAAAGACTGAGATGTTTAAGCTGTGGTACAGGGAGGGGGAGACAAAAAGAAAGTAGAAATAAAAAAACAGATTTAGGATAATGATTGCATATTTTCATTCAAATGCTACTGATGACCACAAATTACCAGATAACCAGGTTTATGAATTATTCATAGTCACATCCGAGATGAAGTCTCCCTGTCACTGTTGGCAGGCCCAGAGCATGTTGATGATTATTAGCATGTGGCCTCTATACTAAGTGTGACAGAAGTGCACGTCGCTACAAGTCTATCCATCAGGGCTGGCCCTCACTGGCCCTCTTTATTTATTTATTTGGCCACGCCACGTGGCATGTGGGATCTTAGTTCCCTGACCAGGGATCAAACTGCACTCCCTGCATTAGAAGGGCAGAGTCTTAACCACTGGACCGCCACTGGCCCTCTTTAGAGGACCAGACAACCCCACCCACGCTGATGCTTTTTCATCTCACTCTTCCTTAACGTCAAGGAATAGCACTAGCCTGGTTCTTTGTTGTGACATCTAAACTGATATTCTGTAAAAAAAAAAAAAAAAAAACAAAAAAAAAAACTCTAAAAGCTTGAAAGGAAAAATTAAATTTTCTACATTGGGTAGCAAAGACATCTAATTAATTTTTTTAACTTTTCATTGAAGTAGAACATAAATATAGAAAAGGACACATACCACACACGGACAGCTCAATGAATTTTCCTATACTGAACACACCAGATCAAAACCCAGAACATTATCAGTACCCCAGAAACCCGCTTCGTGCCCCCTCCTAAAGGTACTACTACGCATAGATTACTTTTGCTCTTTTTTGTAGACATCAAATTGATTTATTGTCCTTATCAAGTCTTCACTTAAAAAACATATGTTGAACACCTCCTATATGTGAAGAATAAGGCACTGTCTCTGTCTTTAGGGAAAACAAAGTCTAGTGGGACCAAGAAACACACACAGCTGACCCCAAAGGGCAGTGGGATGAGCACAATGACTGAGATTCATGGCAAGCAGCCCAGAAATGGAGAAGTCGGGGAAGGCTTCCAAGTACCAGGGGTGCCTGGCATGTCCTCAGGCTGGGCAGGACTTAGCCAAGCGGGGACTGAGAGACACGACAACGGAAAAGGCAGGAGTAAGAAAACTGCCTGGTGTATTCGGTGTTGCTGGACTCTCTAGAGTGAGGCCAGGAAAGAAGCTGGAGCCCGACTGTAACCTTGTACACATATTCGAGAACTTTAAACTAGTTGCAGATAGCCACTGATGGATCAGAGCTGGGTTTCATATGCATTACTCTCTCTCTGGATGGATTCAAAGAGGGCAGAGTAGTGGCAGGGAGACCGGTTAGGTTGGAGAGGAAGGGTGAAGATTAGGGCAGTGGAGGTAGGTGGGGAAGGGAAAAGGAGAGAAGAATTAGTACTTGGGAAACATCCAGACACTAAAAGCAGAACAACACGGTACCTGACGACATGTGGGTGGACGGCAGCGACAAATGAGGTAGAGAATACTAGTGAATTAACAAGTTTAATAAGGAAGACAACGGGTTTAGTTTGGTGCATTAGAAATTGAGATGTAGAAGATTCGAGTGAGGACAACCAGATATTCTTGAGAGTGAGGCTTGGGGAAGAAACCTGAGCAAAACGTAAAGGCACAGAAGTGGTCACTGCATAGAAAGTAGCAGAAATTAGATGAGCGGGTGATATCACCGAAGGAACATGGGTAGAGGGAGAAGACTGGAGGATTAGTGCCAAAAGCAGAACCGCAGAGACAATGACAGAACTGGCAGAGGAAAAAGATCTTCTGAAAAGGACCAAGGAAGAAAGGCAGAGAGGTACTATGGAATACAATGAGGTGAATAAAGATAAGAAACGAAAACTATAGCTTTGGCTTTGACACTTAAGCAGTCACTGGCCACCTTGACTGAAGGTGGTTTCACTGAAGTGGTAGACGCAGTGATAACAGAGCAAGTGAAAGAAGAGAAAGGAGAACCAACAGTTGTTGAAAGGCACTGGTGCTAACTAACGGAAGTCCGTATTGACAGCAGTAGAGACAGAAAGGTTGAGAGTTCAAGAGGGAGGAGGTAAGGATGGAATAAAATCCCAAGGGAGGTGGGGGAAAAGGGTCAGGAGTACAAATGAAGGGCCTGACCTTGAAGAAGAAGGGGGAATTCACAACCCTCTTATATTAGAAGTATCTTAGACTTAGAGGAGTGAAAACAAATCTGGTTATAGTAAGTTTGTAGGTAACAGCACTAGGATATTAGAGGCAACAGACTAAATGACATCAGTATTGTAGATAAATAGCTGCCATGGTTCTTTGCTAGGGATAAGTTGACACATAAATGGTTTGATGACATAGATCTTGAAAATCTTGGTTTCTGGCATGCTACCCTGTTATAAGTAGTCTGACCCTGTTTTAAGGTAAATAAACATATACGCCAGTACATATCAAGGTGGGAAGGGGCATTTGCGAGATAGGCACACCCATAGTAGAACTTATTAGTAGTACCAAAACAATAGCATACAAGCAAAAGATTCAGAAGAACACTCTTCTTTTTTTTTTTTTTTTGCAGTACGCAGGCCTCTCACTGTTGTGGCCTCTCCTGTTGCGGAGCACAGGCTCCGGACACACAGGCTCAGCAGCCATGGCTCACGGGCCCAGCCGCTCCCGCGGCGTGTGGGATCTTCCCGGACCGGGGCACGAACACGTGTCCCCTGCATTGGCAGGCGGACTCTCAACCACTGCACCACCAGGGAAGCCTAGAACACTCTTCTTAAAATGATCTTTGTTCCCCGGTGCCAACCTTTCCAAAGGTTTACATATAGTTTCATTAAATGAAACCACTACTACTCACTATCGTACAAGGCCTCTTAAGATGCTTCAATTCAAAGATTCTTTCTAGCATGACTAACCTAATGAGAATGAAGAGTCAGACATCTTAAAGAAAAGGCAAAAAGAAGAGGAGAATGGAGCTGGCAGCGGCACCTGCCAGCGATTTCCTAGTGAAACATCCCTTAAGACAGCAGCGTAGTCATCATGCTCCATCTCCTGCCCACTTTTTCGCCTCAGGTTTTGATGAATCCGGAAGTGGATGGAGTGACTTAGCTCTTGGAAAGCACTCCAACGATGCCAAAAGTAGCGAGTCTCATTAGAAAATCTAATGCAATGGAAAACACCTTGAAAAGCAGATTTTCTGTTCTCTAGGCAGCCTTTGTGATCTCACAAACTCTGAGGCTGCTCCAGGGTTGTTTGTCTATTCTGGTCACATGAACATGTCTCCAGGCCATCTTTGGAAGATGACAGAATTTTAGAATTCTAGATAAACACATCATTATCATCCTTGAAGTCAGCCAGGATTGAGATGGTTCCAGAGCCATCAGATGACTACTGACTGGGCCATACGCCTTTGTGTCCCTGGGGCTCAGGAGACAGAGCAAGCAGTCCATAAATATGGAATCAATCGATAAACCAATACATAAGCGAAGAGTTCTCACAACGAGGAGGTAAAGAGGCCAATTAAATGGCGAGAACAGAATTAGTCTTTCTATTCCTTCCTTTCCCACCCTATCTGACACAGAGCCAAGCCGCAAATCGCATTCAACTGCATTTACTTTCCTCTTCACAGAAGAATGTCTCTATGAACTCATAAATAAATACTGTGTGTTAAGAGAAATCAGAAATCATGAAATTATGAAAAACAGGATGCCTCTTAAGTGGGAAAATAAGTAGGTGAGAACATTTTGAGCATACAAAGAAACAGAAATTGCCCACTTTACATCTATCTGCCTTCTTTGTTATCCTTTGGTGTGAAGGACAGACCCATTATTACTTTAACAGCAGGGTGCCTCTCCTCCCAGCCGCGCATTCACACAGCAACCCGCTCAGCTTCAACCCACTGGGCAACAGATCCGAATGGGATAATCAAGTCTCGCTTCCTTAAAAATTCTGATCCTAACATATATTTATATTATGCGTCATCTCATTTCTTTCATAACGCATAAGCTCTAAGGTATCACTGATCACACTGAACACATTTTACACATGACAAGAAGCGCATTGTAGTATTGTTTGGAAACAACTTTAAGGATAAAGTTCCCAAAAGTGAGGAATAGTGGGGTTGTTGTTTTGTTTATTAGTATGTACTATGTGACATTTTTCTGAACTGTTAAAAAATAACTCGGTCCTGAAACATCCAATCTGTTTCTGCCCATCTGAACAGCAATATATAGAGAAGGAAACAGATCTTTGAGACTGCCATCCTTTTTCCTATTCTTGATTAAGAATCTAGGAGACCAAGATGAACAATACACCATTCACTTGAATGCAAGCCACCAAGGGGAGGAAAGGAATATTTATGCCAGTGCACAGAGTGTTTAGTGTGCAACTTTTTAATTACTATATTTATGGTATTATCCATAATATATTCACTAACACAAATGCTCTACAGGAACATTAATCCTCAACAAATACATCAATGCTTCCCTCCTCTCCTCCAAATTCTTATTATGCTGACATGGGGCAAAAATGCCAAGAATTCTCTCCGAAATAAACATTTCATGTCAACAATCACTTGTTCTACTATCTCCCTTTCTAACTGGTTTATAACATAACAACTCTACTTAAGTATTTGCTATTAACCTAAAAGACAAATTTGTAAGCAAAATATTTTTAAAGGGCTTTGTTTAATGTAACATCTTTTTTGATATGAAAGCTGGCTCAAGCTACTAAAAAAGTTGATTATGTTCTAAATAACATATTCTGTAACTCATCAAATTATAAGTCTCTGTATCACTCTGCACTTATAGTACTGTATAATTTCTGCTTTTTAGAAACCTCAAGGGGTAAGGCATTCAGGATGATGAAGAGTTTCATAATGGCTGAAGGATGACCCATCTAAGTAATAAAATGGGTTTAATTTCAACCATACTGGATTATTTTTTTTTTCCTAAAAGGTAATGTCTTCTCAGAGGATCCAGAATGTGATTAGGCTTTGGTGACACAGGATCATCAATATGACTATCAATTATCATGCTCTGTTAGGACATGAGAACACTATCTCTGAGGAAAAGAAGCTGGCCCAGTGGATACTAGGCAGATGTTGAGTTTCTACCACCATGATGAGAGCTAGATGGGGAGTTCCCACCAAAGCAACAGGACACTCTGAGAATCAAAGGGAAGAGGTTGATGAAATTCAAACACCAAGGAAAAGGAGAGCCAAAGGTGAAATCTAAGTCACAGATCCAGGTCTAGAGCCAAGTGGAGTTGGGATGTGAGTGGAAGAAGAATAGATGGGATGGAGGGACAGGGCATAGGACTGGCTTTATGTGTGTGCTGCTGGTAACCGTACTGACCTTGCCTAGAGTGGCCAGTGGCAAGACAACCTTTCCAGGCACAGAGGGATGTCTGTTCCTCTACTCAAAGGTTGCTGACTGCTATATTTTGGGAGATATTTTTGCCTACCTTTCATAGTTTGGTTATGTCCTCTCCCTTGCTGTCAAGAGTTGAGTCTCATTGCTTTTAGAGTATCAACCTTTCCCTTTTTCAAGTCAGCTATGATTTTGGAAACCAAATAAAACTAAAAAGCATAAGAGAATTGAAACTTAAAATACCAAGCTCCAGATAAGTTCTGAAGGACACAGTACACAGACTCTGAACCCATAATGGGGCAGTTGAGATGTCTTTTTTGTTTATTCCTTGGTTCTTACAGAATTCAAATCGTATTCCTTAAGTAGGACTCGCACGAAGTCATTTAGTACAGACACAGCCAAACCTAAAACATGCCCTGGGGTGTTATTTTTAAGTGACTGCAGTTATATTTCAAGGACTTCTTTTAGAGAAACCCAATAAGTTGAATATCCAGGAACACAACTGAACCAATTGCTCTGATGTGAAGTACCTGGGGAAATGTGGGAATAAACTCAAAAGATGGAGAAGGGAGGGCTTTGTCACTGGAAAAGTGGCTGTGGGCAAGTCAATTAGCCTTCTACTCCCATCTGTAACATGGGTTAATGATACCTACCTTGCAAAGGTATGAAGAACAAATGAAAGGCTCAGACAATACCAACAAATGTGAATTAGACCTTAATTAAGTGGAAACGCACTACATAACCCCCTATGACACACAGATCTTTATTTAGAGCTGAGAAAGTCATCTGCCTAGTGGTTTCTATCCAGCTCTCACCACCTCATATGATAAGATCCTCTTCCCAAATTATTTTCGACAACTTTCCTTTTGGTTAATAAATAAAATGTTTTCAACGTAACTGTTTAAATAGGAAGTACAAGTATCACTGCACTTTCAGGTAAAAAAACTAGAATGTAAAACTTCCCCCCATTATGATATTCCCACTTTGTTTCTTCCTCAACTTTTTCTTATTCAAGTGATTTATTTTCCCTTTTTCCCATTTTTCTTTTTTGAATCCTTGCTTTCTCACTGTAAGTTATGCCCTTGCAATAATAGTAACTACCAGCTTTATGTTATTTAGCAGTTTACAAGACACTTTCATATATAATACCTATTTCCCTTAAAGTACTTTTACTTTCTTCCCTTTATTTTTACCTTGCTCCGCTTTCCAAAACACAAATAGGACTTCCTAAAATCAGCAAAGAAGTAATTTTTCTCCTTCCGACTGCCAACACATTACACAATACTTGGCAGAGTTGTCTAAAGCAAGTTAGACTATATACAGTATACCTAAATCCTGATGCATCCAATTCTTCTTGCAGATTATTTTTTTCTCCCCTGGTGATGATCTTTTGAAGTTAAAATACAGTGAAAATTATGTAAATGTACCACCATGTTAAAATAAGACAGGAAAATCTCTTTAAGAATCATCAAAAATAGTAAATGAAAAATAAAAGAGAAAGAAGAGGTAAAAAGATTTACAAAGAGAAAAAGAAAAAGCACAAAGTTGATGTTGTTTTGGCTTCCAGGAAAATCTCCATAATCTATCTCACCAGACCTATTTTTCTCCAAGCTCTGCATTAAATAATCTGATCATTAAATCTGTGAAAACCACAAGGGATGAGCCCATCTCATTAAAAAAAGATGATCTTTTGAGTTATGATCATGAGAAAGAGCATCTATTTCTGGTTTTAAGGACAGAAATACTTCCTGCTTCTTGCTCAGAGGCAGCGACACTTCTAGTAAGCTTTAGCACGGAACAGATGCCTGGCACCCTTTACCTATCATGATGAAAACAGGGACCTTCAAATAGAAATGTTTCCTCTCAGAAGCTCTACATACTCTCAACCTCGACCAACAAAGAACATGAGGTGTCTGAAACAGGAACATATTAATTCTACCATATGAAGGTAAACTTTTTTTTTTTTTTTTTTAAAGGGGGCTTCCCTGGTGGTGCAGTGGTTGAGAGTCCGCCTGCCGATGCAGGGGACAGGGGTTCGTGCCCCGGTCCGGGAGGATCCCACATGCCGCGGAGCGGCTGGGCCTGTGAGCCATGGCCGCTGAGCCTGCACGTCCGGAGCCTGTGCTCCGCAACAGGAGAGGCCACAACAGTGAGAGGCCCGCGTGCCGCAAAAAAAAAAAAAAAAGGATGCTGTAAGCTCTAGGGTGGGAATCAGAATTGGCTTTCCCTTTGCTTTACAATGGTTGAATAAGGCCCATAGCAATTTTACAGTAATTCTTGACATACCTTAATACATTAAACATTATTTAAAAAATCAGTTGTTAATGTTAAAACTGGAGAACTAATAAAATTTAAGGAAAAGGTTGAAAGAGAGGTCATATTTGGTCCCGATTCTGCTGTGGGGTTTACATGTTCAATAATGTAAGCCTTTGGCACATTATGAAATTTTCTGCATTTTACAAGAGATATTCTGAGATATTATCCTAGGAATGGAGAAAGATATCATGGTCTGACATTCTTCTATAGAATCTACAGAGATGCTTCAAGGAAACTCAGTAGCCTACAGAATATACCTGGAACCACCACATAAAACAGTACTTAGAAAAGAATGTTTTTCCAGCTTGGACACAACTCAAGTCAAACTAGTAGGGAATCTAAGAAAAACTGACCCAACTGGGATTATGGCCGTGGAAAACCTGAAGGGATGGAAGTCATTTCTTTGAAGTGTTGTAAATTGTGTGTGTTATTCTTGTGACTGGGTTTGAGGTCAGATTTGGAATTTATACCTAAGAAATAACTGACTCTTTTTCTTATTATGTACTCAAATCAAGAAAGGATGACACCTAGTTCAATTTTGACAGTGAGAGTAACAATCTCTGAATGAAACTGAAAAGTATAGTAAATGGAATCCATCTTAGAGTAACCAAATTAACTCTTCTTTAATGGACCAGACAACCATGTATGCAAATGGAAAGACCAAATCTCAAAAGTTCATGATTAAGGATTTTCAGCATCAAGTGGTGGATTATAATCATGTGCTTAACTGCATTCCCTCCACTAAGTGACACCAAATAAGAGGAAGAGATAAACTCAAAAGAAGAAAGAGAATGGAAAAAGAGAAAAATAATGGAAAAAATTTTTGGAAAATGGAAAGCAGACGGGCAAATGCCGAGTGAATTTTCAAAGCAGGGACAGATAAAACTGAAATGCCTACTAGCAGAACTGACAGGAAGAAGTCAGACAATATGAGGCACTGACCCTTCAGAAAGTACAAAGTCCAGTTACATCTAAAGTGGGGGACGAATGGAGAAGGAAGTGCAGAGATGGCATTGAAAACCGGAGAACTGCTCACAAGACATTTTAAGGAGTAAACCTCCAGATCTGTCCTTAGCCATGAAGCTTGTCAACTCTCTCCTTCCGCCTGAGAAGGTCTGGACTCAGGGACACTAGGAAGAGTGACTGGGTGGAGGTACCATTCTGAAACAGAGGACTGAGTCAAAGTGCACACTGAGCAGAGAGACCCACAGCCTTTCCCTTGCTGGGTTTCTAACCAGCCCAAGAAAAGAGATCTACAGTTACCAAAACTAGGGAGAAAGGGGGCTTCTGAAAACAGAAAATCATCCTATGGCAAGTAAGGTCACCAGGTGACATGAGAGAGCCCTGTCAACTTGTTTACGCACAAAGACCCTCCACATAAATAAAAATGGACAGCAAATGATCACCAGACATGTGATGAAGAGCCTAATGTGACGGACAGGAACTTTAGGAGAAAAGAAAGTCAGTCAATGCTGGGAGCAGGGAAAAAACTTCATAGACATTATTAAAAAGATACTTGCATCCATAAAGCAAAACAAGAATAGGGTGCTATAAAATAGAAATATTATTAGAACAAGAGCTACTAGAAATTAATATTATCATCACAGAAATTAAAAATCCATAGAAGGGTTAGAAGATAATAGAGATTTAAATGTTCCCCAAGAGTAGAACAAAAAAATAGAAGGATAGAGATCAGGGACTTTTTTTTTTTTTTTTAACAATAAGTAAGTTGGAGGAAAAATACAAAAGTTCCAGCATCTGACAAATAAGAGTTTCAGAAAAGAGAAAAACAGTGCGAAGAAAATTATCCTCCACCACCTACCGCAAAAATCATCACAATGGATGGAAAAAGTTACACACCAAGGCACATTATGCTGAAACCTCAGAACATTAGGGATTAAAAATAAAAGACTCTAAAAGCTCCCCCGCTACACTCCTCCCAAAAAAAGTCACATATAAAGTAACCAGAATCAGAAAAGCATCCAACAATAGCAAAATTGGAAGCAGAAGAAAATGAAGCAGGGACTCCAAAACTCTCAGGGAAAATAATTTCCAACTTTAAATTCTGTATCAATCATATGTGAGGAGAGACTAAGTGATATTTGCACACATGCCACATCTCCAAAAAATTACATCATACACACTCTTCTTTCTCAAGAAGCAACTGGGCAATGTGCCTCCCCCAAAAGAAAGAGGAAACCAGGAGAGATGCTATTCAGTAAACAGGTCAGTCAAGAACTCCTAACATGGTAGTAAAAGAAAATTCCAGGTCAACAGCTGTGCATAAGGTCTCAAGAGCAAACAGTCCAGAAGGGAGCAGGCAAGCAGAAGGCTCCCGGAAAAACGTCACGCACACCACAGACACACACAAAAGAACTGAGAGCCAAGCCGTTGTGTTTGACCTTATTTGAGAATTTGGGGATGAATAAGTAGCACATAAATAGAATAGGAAGCCAAAAAAAAAAAAAGATTTTTTTTAATATGCTGAACAAGAAAGAAAATAAAATCACAGTACACTGCATAACTCAGCTGGGAAAAGTATTTATGGTGAAAATAAATCGAGATATAACTATCTCAGAGAGTGAGAGGCAGGTATTTAAGGGAGGGAGTGTAAAAGAGAGCTAACCCCTTATATTCCTTAATAGAAATTCAATGTTTAACGTCTAAAAAAGAAAAAAAAATTCAAGAAACATCATTATAAAGATAATTAGCTACATGGAAGTAAATATCAGAAGAAGAGTTCACTGAATTGGAAGTAGTTGCCTCTGAGAAATGGGAAATGACGATGCAAATAAGCAGGCAGCAACTTGTAAGCTACATATATGTATTACTGCAAATAAAAAAACATTTTTAAGAGGGTAGAAATTTATGAATAAAATATATAAACCATCTATAAATCATCTAAGACAAACTGATAATGTGAAGTTTCATTTTATACTATAAATTTTAAAAAAACCAGATAAATCTTAATCTGCTCCTCCTAGTTAATCAAATTGTTAAAATTCCATGTAATGCATTTTATCTTAAAGTAGTAAGGAGCACACTGTGAGAGGTCAATTATACCTAAATTGTCAAGTGACACCTCTAGCCTTAGTTAACACGTGATGAAAGGGTCCCTGGATACCAGTGCACAAGAGGGAATCCGCCATCTCTGTTATCATAGAGTGGTCAACTACAGCTTCAAACAGATAAACATGTTGGCCACTCCCCATCTACCAGAGCCCAGACGGTGGTTTCTTGTAGTGAAGATTTGTCCTTACAGAGGGAAGAAGGATGGAGACTATTCAGCATCTGAACCCCATTCCTGTATTTGGGAAATTTCTCATCATATGAGTATTGATGAGAGACACACCTTTCAACATAGAGACAAAAATGGCTGGACACTCACCTTGCCAGACTCCCTTGCAGCTAAGGCATGGGACCTAGTCTTGGCCTGACCTGCATCTAAAGCTGGAGACAGGGGCAGGAGGAACTTATTGTAGGTGAGGGCAATGGCAACAACATCTAGTGCCCAGAGGCAGCAAAGGCTGAGGTGACAGAGTTGGTAGCAAGTGTCTGGTCCCAATGGTGTGGTCAGTGTGAACCAGCATGATCCTGTGTTCAGTGACAGGGTCCACCCTGCATAGAACTAATCATAGCATATGACCTTGGCTATGAATCTGGCTGTGTAGTCTCTAATTGCTCCTGACCTTTTCCTAACTTTTAGCAGTTCTAAAAACCACCCAACAGCATCTCCATAAATTACTTCTCTGTGTAAAGCATTCAGCCAGTCTCCATTGTTTCTGTCTCAGAACCCTGCTTGATACATTGCCCCAGGATACATAGGGGGAGATAGGTGGCCATCTCCTGAAGTTAAGAATGAAACGTTTACGTTCCTTATGATACCAAAGCAGAATCAAGGACATTTTTCCACAGGGAAACATGGGGGAAGGTTAGGTTTTAAAGTACAAATAAAACTATACTGCTGGAATGTTATGGGTTAAAAGTTTTAGTGGGCTCATCTATTCTTTGAATTCTTTTCTCTCATTAGAAAACAAATTCCAAGTTCAAAACCACTAACTGACTTGACAACAAGCCACGAGCGTGTAATCAGTTTGTGAATTGGGAGTTGTCACTACTCACATTTGGCAAAAGACTTGTGCTCACGATTCTTACTGTTGTGAGTGGGCAGAAGAGCAGTGGGTGAGGAAGAACAATTTTCTTTGTCTTTCTACTTAACACAGAGCTTTCTGAGAACTGAAGCTATTTGAAAACCAGTGGTCAAGAACCGCACATGAATATGAAAATGCAAACCAAGGCATCCAAAGATTTATATTCAGCTGTAGAAACATCAATATTGCTGAAAAGCTACATCCATCAGCTCAGCCTACTGCAGCATATTTAGTTCCAAGACTGAGAAAGCTGAACCCTAGGCAATTTATCTGCTTGTGTGTTGGGCTAACCACACAAATTTTGCAGACGAAGCTAGAAGTTAAGATAGATAGATTAGAACAAACTGTTGATGTGACCAAAAGGGCTTCATAAAAGAGTAAAGTGCAATCAGGACATTAATAGAAATGTGGATGGAAAGAAAGAAAGCCTCTCTCTGTGGTGCCCATTGTTTCTGGAAACTGAGGAAGTCTTTCATGACAAAGTACAGCTACAGTTTTTGTTAGTCATACTGAACAAGATTACACGCACTCTGTAAAGAAGGCTAACAAAGTAAATGCAAAGCCTGATGTACGCACATGATTTCCCCTCCTGTGGTGTTATTTCATAAAGACTTGCCAAGAGATCAATCCCTCAGTCACAGAAGTCAGGCTATATAAATCATCTTGGAAAAAAAATTAATTGTATTTCAGTCGGTGATGTAAATGCTACTTCAAATTCTATCAACTGCCAAAGCATCTTTACCATATATTCTTCTCCTGTGCCGTCAGTTCCCATGAAATATCTAATGGCCACTAAAACAAGAGTTTTATTCCACAGCTGCCCAGGTGAATTATATTGTGTTCACACAGTGTTTTGAAAAGCTGAGATAAATTCATCTCAGTTAATCCCAGAACACCACCCTGCCCCCAGCTCCCTGTTTCATTTGGAGATTACAATGGACAGTGATTCCACACAGCAACATGCGTGTGTGTCAAAGTAAATATGCAATCTAATCACCACAGCTCTGTACAGAACAAAGCACAGGTTTGATTTTAGCTCTGTACAGAACAAAGCACAGGTTTTGATTTTGCTACTTAGGTTTCAGAAATGAAAAGGTGGGGGGATCCCAAGAAATCAGTCTCAAAAGCTTTTTCCAAGACTACTTTTGTGAGAAATTTTAAGATAAGTCTCAGTTTCTGATACACAAGTATAAAGGAGGCAAATTCACAGCTAGTTACTGAATTTCAAAATGGTGAAACCCTAAAAGCTACTTCCAAAATAGACTCACTATATCCAAAGCCTGAATTAATATTTAGGTATATAGAAATATTTCTTTGTTTTTCTCCCCTCTCCAATGGCTTAAGAGATCATTCAGAAATTCACACTGAGGGGTTTTGTTTCATTCTGCATAGGTTCTGCTTCCAACCATCACAAGTAGCAGATTTTAAAAAAGCTTTTACTATAAGAATCTCTATATGACTATATAATCTCTCAAACACCTTCTTAATCTAAATTTTTTAAACAAATGACAAGATGTAACTAAAATGGCATTGGTTTCACCAATATCACACAATGTAAACTGACAGTCAATGAAGTTCTAAGGAAACTATAAAATGGTGAAATATTATCGCTCACTTGAAAAAGTAGTAACTGAAAGCAAGTCAAATGAACACCAATCCTTCAACATTTACTACAAGCACAGCAGTTTGTAGTAGGTGTGGAACAGGAATGCGGCATGTGACACACCTACTGGCAACAGGGAACTTAGCATATTGCAGAAACATGAAACACTGATGAACACTGGATCACAAGCCCCCCAGAAAGATTTAAGTGTGAAGGACAAGAGGTTGGATAGGTCAAATGAGACCAATTTCTGTCATATTATTAAGCCTATTATACACACTTAAAAGATTTTATGTGACATGAATACGTCCACACCTCTTATATCATAAAGGATACCAATCAACAATACTGTCAAAGTCAACTTCATGCAACTAAGAAACTTTACCATATCTTTCCAACATCACTCATATTGCTGTATTTGTTTTTGACCAGTCTGAGTCTCCCACTGGACTATGAGATATTACAGGTCAGAGGTGTGCCTTATTGAACTTTTAATACTTAGCTCTTGGCACTACTGAACACAGAATAATCCAATATACTGATGATGAATGATGAACGGCACTAAAATAGTAGCTATTTATTTGGTGATTTATCTGAATACAAAGATTGATTCTTGACAATAAAACAAAGTTTAGGAGGCTTCTACAAAGTTATATTTTACTAAGAAAATGGTCAAAATTAAGAATCAAAAAATACACAAAAGAGGTGTTCACTGAAGCTTTATTCATCATAGAAAAATGGCAATATTCTGAATTTTCAACAATTGGGCAATGTGCTGTTTTATTACGGTCAAAGATTGCATAGATTATGGAACCATTAAAAATGACAAACATGAAGGCCTGCAAAGGAGGAAATTAAGATGTAACAATAATAAAAAAGAAGGGGTCAAAATAAGATGTATACTACAACTACAACCAAATAAAAATATATACATATGTTAAAAAAGACTGGAATGAAATACACACAAAAATACTTGTTTAAGTAAATAGATTTGGAGCTTATAGGTGATTTTTCCACTCTAAACTTTTTGTAATACTTGATATTTACATCATCATTTATAGCTCCTATTGTAAAACTGTTATATTGCCATTACAGATTCTTGCAAAAGTAGCATTTTAACATTATATGTCTAACAGTAATTGTTACAATGATTATTAATAGTAACTTATTTAATCAAATCTAAGTGCTATTGGAAGCTACACCACTATTTTATGTGCTAAGAATAAAAACAAAAGTGCTGCCAAGAATAGTTATAAGATGTCAGCAATTGCAAGATACATCAAATTTCAAGAATGTCAAAATGTGAAAGATGTATGTCTTAGAATCAATGAGACAGAAGAAAGAATAAACAGAATAAAGCAACTGTACAAGAAACTATTTTATTGGTGAAATAAAAGTGATTTCTAGATAACAAGAAACTATCAAATATATGGGGAAAGTGATAGAAATCTCTTATCAAAATAAATTATTTGACTCACAAATAAGTCTATATAAAGATTGGGATAATGAAAGAAACAAGGACATCACACAACAGAAGTCAAGTCTTCATCATACCCCTGAGATCAAATATACCTGGTCCAAATGGATTGAATAAATGGACTACCAAGAAGTAATTAAGGGTTTCCCTGGTGCCACAGCGGTTGGGAATCCACCTGCCAATGCAGGGGACACGGGTTTGAGCCCTGGTCTGGGAAGATCCCACATGCCGCAGAGCAACTAAGCCTGTGCGCCACAACTACTGAGCCTGAGCTCTAGAGCCCGCAAGCCACAACTACTGAAGCCCGCACACCTAGAGCTTGTGCTCCGCAACAAGAGAAGCCACCGCAACGAGAAGCCTGCGCACCGCAATGAAGAGTAGCCCCCGCTTGCCATAACTAGAGAAAGCCCATGTGCAGCAACAAAGACCCAATGTAGCCAAAAATAATTAATTAATTAATTTTTTTTAAAAAAAAAAAGAAGAAGTAATTAAGGTAAGCCAACAGGCCTAGACAAGATTTTTTAGCTCGGGGTAGGGTGGGGGCTATGAAATGAATTGCTTTGAGTGGCATTCCCTTGAAAGTAATGCTGAAGCTTCCTGTTGGTTTATAATCACAGAGAGGGCCACTGACTGAATTTTGGTAACCTCAAAATTTTTGCATAGAGGAGTAAGATGGGAAGAGGCAGTAAGTCCACATCAGTGAATGAAGCATCATGGTTCACAAAAACAGAATTAAAATTTGTAATTTTCTACCTAGTCCTCTAAGCTTTCCTCCCTAAGTTCACGCATTTCTATAAATAATTGGCTTTTTACTTAAAATAATAATGGAAATTAATTAATCTCACCTGAACTTTTAGCAGTTTAACATGAAGAAACTGTAAGGAACTTTCCAGTTGGAAAGCAAATCATAGGACACCACCTTAACTATCCCTGAGAGAGTAACCACAACAATGCAACAAACTGTAAGAACAAACTACAATAAGCAGTGAGACAAAAATATCACCCAAGAAGAAAAATTGTCAAGCGCATTATTTTAAAAGCACTGATTATTTAAACCCTTCATACATCTACATATGTAAGGCAAAGGGGTCTTACTCATTGCCAAATAACAAAAACAAAATACAGAAGTCTAATACTAAACTAATATAAACATCAGTTTGCTTACTGTAAGAATGAATAAAAGTCATAAAAGCCAACCTCTGGGAAAAATCAACAAAGCCAAGAGTTTGGTTCTTTAAGAAGTCCAACAGAATTGACAAACCTTTAATTAGACTAAAAAAAAAGGAAAGAAGACTCAAATAACTAACATCAGAAATAAAAAAGAGAACATTACTACCAATTGTAAAGATATAAAAAGGATTACAAAAGAGTACTATGAACAACTGTATGGTAACAAATTTGACAACCTAGATGAAATGGGTACATTTCTAAAAACACCTACCAAGATGGAATTATGAAGAAAGAAAATCAGACCTATAACTAATAACAAAACTGATCAGTAATCTCAGAAAGAAAAGCCTAGGACCAGATGGCTTTACCAGTAAATTCTATCAAACATTTAAAAAAGAAGAATCCTTCTCAAGTCCTCCTAAAAAAATTAAAGAGGGGGAAACACTTCCAAACTCATTCTATGAAGCTAGCATTACACTAATACCAATGAAAGTTTTCTACATAAAACAAACAGACAAACAAACAAATCCCTACAGACCATTATCCCTTATGAATACTGATGGAAAAATCCTCAGCAAAATACTAGCAAACAGAATGCAACAGCATATTAAAAGTGGCGTTTATTGCTGGAATGCAAAGATGGTTCAACATATGAAAATCAACCAATGTAATACACCACATTAAAAGAATGAAGGAAAAAAATATCACCTGATCATCTCAATTGATGCAGAAAATAAACCTGAAAAATTCAGTACTCTTTCATGATAAAAAACACTCAACAAATTAGGAATAGAAGGAAACTACTTCAACAAAATAAAGGCCTTATATGAAAAACCCACAGCTAACAATATGCTCAGTAATGGAAAAGGCTGAAAGCTTTTCCATTAAGATCAAGAACTAGGCAAGAATACTCACTCTTGCCACTTCTGCTCAATATAGTACTGGAAGTCCTACCCAGAGCAATTAGGTAAGAAAAATAAATAAAAAGCATCCAAACTGGAAAGGAAGAAGTAAAATTATTTCTGTTCACGGATGACATGAAAACCCATCACAGATATAGAAAACACTAAAGATTCCAGAAAAAAAGAGAAAAAAAATGGTAGAACTAATAAACAAATTCAGCAAAGTTACAGGATATAAAATTAACACACAAAAATCAGTAGCATTTTTATACATTAACCGTGAACAATCCAAAATGAAAACTAAAGACAATTCTATTTAGAATAGAATCAAAAAAGAATAAAATACTTAGGAATAAGCTTAACCAAGGAGGCAAAAGGCTTATACACTGAAAACTGCAAAATGTGGCTGAAAGAAATTCAAGAAAAGTCAAATAAGTGGAAAGATATCCTTCATTCATAGACTGGAAGACTTAATATTGTTAGGATGTCAATACTACCCAAAGTGATACACATATTCAATGGAATCCTTATCAAAACCCCAAAGACATTTCTGCAATTGTGAAGTCCACACATATTCTCTCTTTCAATAAGTTTTAAGGGTGAATTGCTCCAAGTTACCAACAGACATTAATAATACTTAATCAACCTATAAAGTAATATATTGAACATTGCGAATTGGAAGCTACCATTCAGACATACAGAGGATTCAACGTTTAAAATAGGGTGGCATCATCACTAACATTCAGGCTGACAATGGACCAAATTCACAACTTTTTGCACGAGACAATCACAGGAGAGACTTGGTGAGCCTGTTCTGCCACTGCACTTGAAAAGCATACCAACGGAATAGTATAATATCAGATAATGGGTGGAAAGGCCTTTTCCAGCAACAGATACCTGGGTCTCCACAGAACAGCTACAGTCACAAACCAGGGCAGTGTCAAGGAAGGTAATCACCATCATCAGATACAGAGAGGATCAATTTGTTCAAAAATTGTACTGTGCATTTTTTTTTTTTTTTTTTTTTGTGGTACGTGGGCCTCTCACTGCTGTGGCCTCTCCCGTTGCGGAGCACAGGCTCCGGACACGCAGGCTCAGTGACCATGGCTCACGGGCCCAGCCGCTCTGCAGCATGTGGGATCTTCCCGGACTGGGGCACGAACCCGTGTCCCCTGCATTGGCAGGAGGACTCTCAACCACTGCGCCACCAGGGAAGCCCTGTACTGTGCATTTTTAGGAGTTATTATAGATGCATAGAATTTCTGATTGACAAAGACCTTTAAAATCATATTACATGTGAAAATCATTTTATGGATAAGAAAATGAGGACCCCAGGAAGGGGTACCTATGTAACTCAAGGTCACACAACTAGCAGTTAGCAAAACCCGGACTAGAACCTAGGTTTCCAGTGTTCCTCCGTCTTCCCTAATAAAACTCCTGAGCTTCAGGTTGGGAGTACCACCTTAGTCTGCTGGCAGGAAAAAAATCTCCCCACAAAATGATTTCTTTTTCTTTCCAGTTTTATTGAGCTATAATTGACATATAAAACTGTATTAGTTTAAGGTGCACAATATAATGACTTGATGTGTATTTATTCAAATTTAAATGATCACCACAGTAAGTTAGTTAACATTCATCATCATGTATAGTTAAAGTTTTTTTCTCTTGTGATGAGAACTTTTAGGATCTACTCTCTTAGCAACTTTCAAATACACAGTACAGTATTGTTAACTACAGTCACCACGCTGCACATTACATCCCCATGACTTATTTATCTTATAACTGGAAGTTTGTTCCTTTTGACTACCTCTCCCACCCACAAACCCCTCACCTCAGACAACCACCAATCTGTTCTCTGTTTCTGTAAATTCAGGATTTTTTTAGATTGTACATATAGGTGAGATCATACAGTATTTGTCTTTCTCTGTGTGACTTATTTCACTTAACATAATGCCTTCAAGGTCCATCCATGTTGTTGCAAATGGCAGCATTTTCTTCTTTATGATGTCTGAATAATAGTCCACTGGATATATATGCCACAGTTTCTTTATCCATTCAGCTGGTAACGGATACTTGCATGTCTTGGCTATTGTAAACAATGCTGCAATGAACATGGGGGAACAAATATATCTCTCCTAGATAGTGATTTCATTTCCTTCAGACATATACCCACAAGTGGAATTGCTGGACCTTATGGTAGTTCTATTTTTAATTTTTAATTTTTTGAAGAACCTCCATATTGTTTTCCATAGTGGCTGCACGATTTTACGATCCCACCAACAGTGCATAAGAGCTCCTTTTCTCCACATCCTCACCAACACTTTTTATCTCTTGTAGTTTTGATGACAGCCATTCTAACAGGTGTGAGGTGATCACAAAACAATTTCTTAAAGATTCTTGACCACATCAGTATATGCCCAATATGATTAAATCAACTCATGCCTGCCTTAGGAAAGGAACCTTCTAGGATTATAGGGAAGCCTTTGCACTGATTCTGCATTTTTTGACAGCTGTGGCTATTGTCATCCCATCCCTGGGGTAAGCGGTTAGGATCTGCCCTGTGATAGGTGGATTTCCCAGTGTCAATTATTCTGGGAAGAGGCAGAGCCTGAGATAAGAAATGAAAACTGGGAAGGAAAGACCTGGCAGAAATCTTCCCTCTTCCAGGGCCTTAATCTATTTGATGCCTGGCCTCTACAACTAAATATGCTGATAGTCACGTCTGGGAGAGGGGGCTGGTGGTCTAGGCCAGAGACGTGGCCTTGTAAGGGCCCAGTGAGGATGGGTCTCAGTATGCCGTATCTAGTAGCAATTTTACGGGACTCTCAGGGTTTTGTTAAAGGTCATAAACTCAACTTTTATCTACTATAGAGAATTAAGGACATGTTTCCAAGCTAAGGATGCAGTGGGAAATAGGAAAGCAGAGTGGGATAGCAGAGCTATCACAGTGCTGGCAGCAATGATTAGCAAGGTCCCCAAAGAAAAGGGAACCTTGGGACAGGAATCCAGGCATGAGAGCTAGGCTCACCTCATCATATGAAGATGGTGTCCTTTCCCGATCACCTCAGAAGAGGAAGCATTAATTTATAACTAGGAGACACAATGGGTTTCTTGCAAATCATCACAGGTTAAACAGATTTCCTGATACTGATAACATAGGATGATATTCAGTAGGTGAGCACTGTGATGACTGTCCAATGTTTATAGTCAGCATCCATTCTGATTGGCCAGAATCTGGTTGTCAACTATTTTGAGTCTCATCCTTCCAACAATAATATATGTCTCTCCATCTCAGTTTCTGCTATTGATTCCTAAGACTTGGAGAACATTAACCTTTTTGTTAGTGCTTATCACAGATGCAGGAATGAATAAACACTATATTAATAAACTCTAAGCAATAGATACCATTATTCCCACTTTATAGGCTAGAAAACCGAGGCTCAGAGAAAGAACTCACCCACAGATAGCCTGAGGCAGAGCCAGAATTTTATTCCAAAACAAACAGAATTTTAAGATTGTATAGAAACAGTCCCTCCACTCTGGGAATCTACCCTCCTATGAAAGATAACATTGCAGGGAACAAGAAACTATGGGACTTGAAGGTAAATGCATCCTTATCTCATAAAATATCAATATTAATATGGAAAAGACTGGTCTAATAAGCATGATTTTAATCCTACCCAACTCTCATGCTGCAATTATTGTCAAGCGTTACCTGAACACCTAAAAAGCTTTTACATATATCTGTGTGACAAAATACTAGTTCATGTCTTCAAATCCATGTATGCGAACTATAAAACCAATTTAATCCTATTTATTAAGAGAAAAGCCCCAGCATATATTCTAATAATGTGCACTGAATCCCTATGTGAATCTCACTTGATTAAAATATTACTATTAAAATATTATTACTATTAAAATATTATTATTATTATTACAAAAGACACAATTTAACAGATTTAAGGAAAAAACTTCAATTCAACAACTTCCCCTCCGGTCATTTATTTAAACCTCTGACAAAACCTCTGTTCTAAGGAATTATTTCTTCTACTTTCTACTCAGAGAACAAATGAAAGTACATCTGAATTAAATTACCACTGCTGTGGAAACACTGAAACTCTAAATAAAAACTAGCAATCAAGACAAGATTATCTCAAAAGATGCTAGATTCCCTCAACACTGCCCATCATCAGAACAGTCTTTAAATGCCCTTTCTCATAGGCTATGCCAGTCATTAGCTGTAATTAAAATTCTTTTTGAAATTGGCTTATATCTCTCTACATCTGAATCTTTTCAGGTACCGCTCATTTTCTCTTCTTCCTACTTATTATAAGAGATCAGACACTAGTCTGCTTCAAAATTTTACAGGTACTACATCCACATTAAGGTAATTCATCAAAGTAGTCTGAATGCTGTAAAGATTATTTTTTTTAATGATACAGAACGTCACCAAATTCCCTTATTAGTAGGGTGGCCATTTAATTTATCATCCAAACCAGAACACTTGGTTCTGAAAGGGGGCATTATCAAAAATAGCAACAGGCACAGTCAGGACTGTCCCAGCAAACTGACACATATTGCCACCCTACTTATTAAAGAACCAAACACCATGCTTAAAAGCTGAAAGTCTCAAAAAAGTGAAATAAAGTTCATGGTGGGAAAGGGGGTAGAGTGGGTTCATGTGTGAATAGAAAGTCAGGAGAGTCCAATCAGAAGGTCAAGAGAAAGCTGCATTCTCTCTCAGGCACCCAAACGCAATGGCACTTCCAGATTACATAAACACAGCTCCTCCCTGCCTTGGATATTAAAAGGGTTTGTACATATGAATCAAGTCTATCATATGTCGTGTGCTCTCCTTATTTATTTATCGGTTTATTTTATGGCTACCCTCACACTCCTCCTCGATATTACCTTATCTCCCACACACCCCACAACCCACAAGCTTCCTTTCCCCTCTCTTCCTTATTTTATGTCTCATCACTGAACCAGTAAACCAGAATTACTAGGAACTTGCTACATACCAGGCACTGTGCTAAGTCCTCTTACATAAAATGGGGATCCCAAAACTGAATTAGATTCAGTCCTTGCCAGCTCATTGTTCAAATTTTTATTCACCACACTTTGTTTAAAACTCAATACAAGGGATTTCCCTGGTGGCGCAGTGGTTAAGGCTCCACGCCCTCAATGCAGGGGTGCTGTGTTCAATGCCTGGTCAGGGAACTAGACCCCACATGCCTGCCGCAACTAAGAGTTCGCATGCCACAACTAAGGAGCCAGCGAGCTGCAACTAAGGAGCCCGTGAGGCACAACTAAGACCCGGCGCAACCAAATAAATTAAAAAAAAAAACAAACTCAATACCATTTCACTCCAGCCTCCATTTCTGCATGTCCTAAGCAGCCCAACCAAGGAGTACGGTTGCCAAGTTTCCTAGTGAAGCCACCTCTCTATTTATTTGTAGATAATTTAGTACAGTATATACATTGATATAAAAGAAGAATAAACTAAACAACTTTGATTAAGGCGTCAAGATTCCCACATCTTAAAAAAACTTTATAAAAGCTCTTCTGCTCTCCCAACCAAGACACCGCAGCTTTTGGAGGGGAACACTCTTTCTTGCATACCTTTTTCCTCCTTGAAGCTGGTGAAGGATTATGTCTTGCCCACCACTGAATTTCCAGCACCTTGCAGAGTGTCTAGCACAAAATAGACACTCAATAAATATCTGTTGAATAAATGAATGCATGACGGGCTCATGGTTAATGACTTTTTTTTTATGTCAACACCTCAAGATCTTTGCTCCATTGATCAACTCCTCTCAAAAGGCAGTCTCCCCACTCCCTCCCTCCCTCCCCACCACAGTAAAAGCTTTGGAGTAACAGCTTTGGAGTAACCCCAGATCAAATCCCAGCCACTTAATAGCAATGTTATCCTGGGCAAGTTTTCTAATCATTCTCTATGCCTTATTTTTCTTATCTATAAAATAGAGATAGCACTATCAAGTTTGCTAGGTTTTTGTGGTATTTGTGAGATTTGAAAATAATTTACGTAAAAGGCCAGGCAGGAACCCACTAAATGTGTGTCAGATGAAAGAATAAATTGCCATTCTGCTCTGTGGATCCAGGTCAAAATGTAACCATCAAACTGTAATCTGCCAAAGCTGATCTTCATTTAACAACAGATATGCATCAGAAGTTGGAACACACAACTGGAGTCTGTCTGCTGTGGAACATCAAAGGGAGAGTTTAACATCTGCTTTTTTTTTTTTTTGCATTTGCCTTTTATTTTTTTTTTTTACATCTTTATTGGAGTATAATTGCTTTACAATGGTGTGTTAGTTTCTGCTTTATAACAAAGTGAATCAGTTATACATATACATACGTTCCCATACCTCTTCCCTCTTGCATCTCCCTCCCTCCCACCCTCCCTATCTCACCCCTCCAGGCGGTCACAAAGCACTGAGCTGATCTCCGAGCTGATCTCCCTGTGCTATGCCGCTGCTTCCCACTATCTATCTACCTTATGTTTGGTAGTGTATATATGTCCATGCCGCTCTTTCGCTTTGTCACAGCTTACCCTTCCCCCTCCCCATATCCTCAAGTCCATTCTCTAGTAAGTCTGTGTCTTTATTCCTGTCTTACCCTTAGGTTCTTCATGGCATTTTTTTTCTTAAATTCCATATATATGTGTTAGCATACGGTATTTGTCTTTCTCTTTCTGACTTACTTCACTCTGTATGACAGACTCTAGGTCTATCCACCTCATTACAAATAGCTCCGTTTCGTTTCTTTTTATGGCTGAGTAATATTCCATTGTATATATGTGCCACATCTTCTTTATCCATTCATCCGATGATGGACACTTAGGTTGTTTCCATCTCCGGGCTATTGTAAATAGAGCTGCAATGAACATTTTGGTACATGACTCTTTTTGAATTATGGTTTTTCTCAGGGTATATGCCCAGTAGTGGGATTGCTGGGTCATATGGTAGTTCTATTTTTAGTTTTTTAAGGAACCTCCATACTGTTCTCCATAGTGGCTGTACCAATTCACATTCCCACCAGCAGTGCAAGAGTGTTCCCTTTTCTCCACACCCTCTCCAGCATTTATTGTTTCTAGATTTTTTGATGATGGCCATTCTGACTGGTGTGAGATGATATCTCATTGTAGTTTTGATTTGCATTTCTCTAATGATTAATGATGTTGAGCATTCTTTCATGTGTTTGTTGGCAGTTTGTATATCTTCTTTGGAGAAATGTCTATTTAGGTCTTCTGCCCATTTTTGGATTGGGTTGTTTGTTTTTTTGTTATTGAGCTGCACGAGCTGCTTATAAATTTTGGAGATTAATCCTTTGTCAGTTGCTTCATTTGCAAATATTTTCTCCCATTCTGAGGGTTGTCTTTTGGTCTTGTTTATGGTTTCCTTTGCTGTGCAAAAGCTTTGAAGTTTCATTAGGTCCCATGTGTTTATTCTTGTCTTTATTTCCATTTCTCTAGGAGGTGGGTCAAAAAGGATCTTGCTGTGATTTATGTCATAGAGTGTTCTGCATATGTTTTCCTCTAAGAGTTTGATAGTTTCTGGCCTTACATTTAGGTCCTTAATGCATTTTGAGCTTATCTTTGTGTATGGTGTTAGGGAGTGATCTAATCTCATACTTTTCCATGTCCCTGTCCAGTTTTCCCAGCACCACTTATTGAAGGGGCTGTCCTTTCTCCACTGTACATTCCTGCCTCCTTTATCAAAGATAAGGTGACCATATGTGCATGGGTTTATCTCTGGGCTTTCTATCCTGTTCCATTGACCTATCTTTCTGTTTTTGTGCCAGTACCATACTGTCTTGATTACTGTAGCTTTGTAGTATAGTCTGAAGTCAGGAAGCCTGAGTCCTCCAGCTCCGTTTTTCGTTCTCAAGATTGCTTTGGCTATTCGGGGTCTTTTGTGTTTCCATACAAATTGTGAAATTTTTTGTTCTAGTTCTGTGAAAAATGCTAGTGGTAGTTTGATAGGGATTGCATTGAATCTGTAGATTGCTTTGGGTAGTAGAGTCATTTTCACAATGTTGATTCTTCCAATCCAAGAACATGGTATTATCTCTCCATCTATTTGTATCATCTTTAATTTCTTTCATCAGTGTCTTATAATTTTCTGCATACAGGTTTTTTTTCTCCTTAGGTAGGTTTATTCCTAGATATTTTATTCTTTTTGTTGCAATGGTAAATGGGAGTGTTTTCTTGATTTCACTTTCAGATTTTTCATCATTAGCATATAGGAATGCCAGAGATTTCTGTGCATTAATTTTGTATCCTGCTACTTTACCAAATTCGTTGATTAGCTCTAGTAGTTTTCTGGTAGCATCTTTAGGATTCTCTATGTATAGTATCACGTCATCTGCAAACAGTGACAGCTTTACTTCTTCTTTTCCGATTTGGATTCCTTTCATTTCCTTTTCTTCTCTGATTGCTGTGGCTAAAACTTTCAAATCTATGTTGAATAATAGTGGTGAGAGTGGGCAACCTTGTCTTGTTCCTGATCTTAGTGGAAATGGTTTCAGTTTCTCACCATTGAGGACAATGTTGGCTGTGGGTTTGTCATATATGGCCTTTATTATTGAAACTGTGATTAAAAATCTTCCAACAAACAAAAGCCCAGGACGTGATGGCTTCACAGGCGAATGCTATCAAACATTTAGAGAAGAGCTAACACCTCTCCTTCTCAAACTCTTCCAAAATATAGCAGAGGGAGGAACACTCCCAAACTCATTGTACGAGGCCACCATCACCTTGATACCAAAACCAGACAAGGATGTCACAAAGAAAGAAAACTACAGGCCAATATCACTGATGAACATAGATGCAAAAATCCTCAACAAAATACGAGCATACAGAATCCAACAGCACATGAAAAGGATCATACACCATGATCAAGTGGGGTTTATTCCAGGAATGCAAGGATTCTTCAATATATGCAAATCAATCAACGGGATACACCATATTAACATACTGAAGGAGAAAAACCATATGATCATCTCAGTAGATGCAGAGAAAGCTTTCGACAATATTCAACACCCATTTATGATAAAAACCCTGCAGAAAGTAGGCATAGAGGGAAGTTTCCTCAACATAATAAAGGCCATATATAACATCTGCTTTTAAATGCAGGAGAACAACAAATAGTCCACAAGTAAATGGGAAAGGTATACAATCCGATTTTATTTTCCCCACCAGGGTATCCATGTATTAAGGGATTACCAGCTTACAGCAGACTAAAGCTTTTTTGCAAGGGTCACGTAGTGGGGGAAGGTAACCCTAGAAATGGTTTTTAAATTCAGCATTTATTGATAGCTCCTGCTTTTCACCATCAAGAAGGTACAGGCCAAGTGTGCCCTTCCTTCAAAGTGCAAAACTAAGCAATCAAAAACTACAAGAATAAGACTGAGGCTGAAGAGTATTTTTACCCAACTTGTTAGCAATCTAAGATATTAAACCTCAAAAGGGAATAACATCATGAATCTTTGTGCAAATTGAAATTTATGAAATGCATGCCTGTGATGGACGGGACACTTTGTTTTCACTGTAGAGCCACGTTCTGAGACCCATTCTCCTGCTGTCAGGCCGAGCAGCAGCCGTGGAAATAAGCAGCTCCCTGTGCTTTATTTCTAGCACACCTGAACCTGCCATCAACTGCGGCCATGACAGCTATTTACGGGCCCTTACTTTCCCCTTTTCCAGTAACAGTGGCAGAGACAAGCTATGAAACTTCCCCAGGGTTTGCTTTCCTTCCTCACAGCTCTCTTGGAAGATGAAAGAAACCCCAGAGTTTTTCAAAGCCCAGAGGCAATGTTGATCTTGAGTAACATTTTCTATTTTCTTAAAAGACGTCGTTTCCTACTCTGCTCCAGCATACAGAACATGAAGCAAAGTCTAAACTACCTCCTTAGAGTACAGGAAAATAAATGCAGTAGTTACAAGAGAACGTGAACTCTGGTTTAAAAACAGCAAAGGGTTAGGGATAAACACGGGCTGTAATACTGAACCGTCAAATTCTGTCCTACGAGCTCACAGTTTGGGCCTCCTTTAAAGAGTATCTGAGCAAAAGTGGCTCCCATCTGAATACGGATATTTTCTCCCTAAATTCCCAGTGAACCAAGTACACGAACCTATTATAACAACCTGTTTTCTTATCCATCTTCATTTTACAGATGCTTTCTTGTCATGAGTCACAGAGTTCATAAACCAAGAAACTAGGGTGTAAACCTAGGCAGCCTGACCCCAACGGTCTCCCATAATATGCCCTGAACCAGAAAAGTACTTCTGTTTGTTGTCTAAATCTGAAAGCAGCCAGGACCAACAGGAGTAACCGTCAACACAGGGCTCCACATATTTTCACAAACTGAGGTCCCTACCTGCATGAATGATGGTGTAGTATTTTTTATGGACTCAAAAGTATCATTTAAGACAGTTTTATACCTGCCATAGCATTGAAGCAGCAAGCACAGCTTTACAGCCTCCAAAAGGGCTTACAAGAAGTGCATTTTAGTCTCAGCTTCAGTTTTGGACAGCAAGTCACAAGATAAAATGGCAATTAGGAATTTCCTGAAACTTTAGAGATCAATCTAGATATCAAACAACGAAATAGATAAATAAATAAACAAATATCAAACTAAAATCCAATTACCCCAATTTGAGTAACACTTAATATAACTTCAACAGAAGCTTCACATATATAATTTTAAAACACTGAATTTCAAGGGACAAAATATCTTAGAGATTATTCATCTTATCAATGCAAATTTTACTGAGCAAAGAGTTATGAAAGACAAAAAAAAAAAAGTGAATGAGACTAGATCCCAGGCCTCAAGACCTTACAGTCTATTAAACATTATGTAAATAACTATAACCCAATTCAAGTTAAAAACAATAAAAGATAAAATCAGAATATACTATCAGAGAGACTGAAGTAAGGTGTTAAGGGAGTTTGACACACAGAAAGGATTACTTCTGATCATAGCACAGTGGTTAAAGCATAAACATGAGAGTCATACAGACCTGAGTTCAAGTCTTGACCACTCCACTCCCCAGCTATGTGACATTAGACAAGTTATTTAACCTCACTGAGCCTCAGTTTCAAAATCTTTATAATGGGGCAACAACACCTACCTCTCAGAACTGATATATAGGATTAAATAAGATGAAATATGTAAAACTCTTAATACAGTTCCCAGCACACTCCCCGGGTTAATTGCTAGCAGTGGCTTCCAGTCAGACCTATTATTTCTCCATCTCACATGCCTAGCTACTTCTCTTACCAATGCTCCTTAATTGCTCTGGTCCAATGCCCTGCTAGATCCTACTACCAACTCTTCTTTAAAGATGAAGAGATGGACTTTGAGAAAATGGGGAACATGCCCAATGTCATACAGACTCCTGATTCCTCGGGAAATGACCGCCCCTTCCTCAGCAGGCCCACAGCATTTGCGAATCCATCTTCCCTACAAGCTCACCAGAGTCAGATGGATACCTCATGGGCTTTAAAGTTAGATGGATCAGAGTTAGAATCCTAACTCAAACCTTTTCTAGCTGTGTGAATGCTGGCGAGTTACTTTCCCCCTAGTTTCAATAATCCCTACCCTAAGAATTACTGTGACAATCTAGTGACTCACTACTATGACTTCCACACTTGTTCAGACAGCGGAGCCAGTCTAAGGGCAGAATATCAGAAATCTTGGTATATTTAACTGTACCACATGAACCAAGAATTATTCTACTAGGAGAAATTACAACTACATTATATACATACTGCTTCCCAAATACTATGTGTGTGTGTGTGTACACATATGTGTGTATAAATATATACACACGTTTTTTAAATCATTGTTCTAAGTTTATTGATTAAATGCTTTTTATTCATTAACTTTTTTTTTCTATTTGCTAATTTAACTTAACAAGTAGTAGCAGGTACCAAAAGTTCAGGAAAATAAAATGGAAAAAAACCCTTAAGGATTAGAAAATTCTATTCATGATTTATTTTGGAAGGGATGGGTCAATGAATATCATTACTGAACTGAATGTTAGTGGTCAAACACCTCATTTGAGAATATCCAGAATATCACATAGTACACACTGAATGTATGTTATTTGAATCTGAATTTGAAACTCAAATTAAGTTCCCTGAAAGCAAGAGCATATCTCATTCATCTTTGTATAATGAGCTCCTAACACAGTGCCTGGCACATGGTAGTTGTGCAAAAAATGTTGGCTTAATAAATGAACCTAAAATTGAGAAGGCATGAAAAGGTCTATAATACATTTTGCATCTCCAATTAATTTGGATTTCAATTTGCTCCAATAAATTATATTCCAAAGTCTATGAAACATTCCTTCTGTACCCATCACCTCATCTGAGATATTAAGAGCTCCTTGGGAGGGAGAAATACATAGGTAGAATCCTTCCTTAGGCACAGAAATATTGATGAAGACAGCTAAGCGGGAGAAAGATGTCTCCTGCACTCTTGTAATATAACAAAGGGACCAAAGAAGACTCAAGCTTTATACACAGTACCCGTCAAACAGTGACATTTACCATTTTGAACACATATTTAGTCCCACAAGCCTCCTGCTCAGAACATGTCTGGTTACAGTAAACACAGTAGAGATTGTAGAAGGTGAATCCTAGTCTATTCTCTGTTCACAGATGAAAAACCCACACCATATATTTCACATATTTATACTCCCTTCTAACTGAAAGCCAGGATCACCTAAAATTAAACAAAAAGCTAAGATTCAACTGTTTCTCTTTCACTAAAAATATTGTAGACAAATATTTATTAGCATGGGAATTCATTATTTAAGTGGAAAAGAAAGGATACCAAATAATTTGTAGCATATACTACTCTGAGAGTATTAACATAAAAATAAACATATATATGTATTAAACAGGATAATAAAATAGAAGCTATTTTCTGCTTCTTTTAAAATAATCCATGGCTAATTTTTCAAAAGTGTATCCACATTTTGTCAATATTATAGACTCAAGTTTCCAGAAACCTACTTCAAACAATTAAATAAAACGCTTGAAACAAGGAAGTCTTTGAAAACATATTTGTGATTAAGAAAAAAATAAAAGTAGAGGACAAATGGGAGTTAAAAGGAAGCGTGGGGGCTTCCCTGGTGGCACAGTGGTTGAGAGTCCGCCTGCCGATGCAGGGGACACGGGTTCGTGCCCCGGTCCGGGAAAATCCCACATGCCGCGGAGCGGCTGGGCCCGTGAGCCATGGCCGCTGAGCCTGCGCGTCCGGAGCCTGTGCTCCACAACGGGAGAGGCCACAGCAGTGAGAGGCCCGCGTACCGCAAAAAAAAAAAAAAAAAAAAAAAGATAGTGTGGTGGTTGTTTAGGGTTCTGAATTTTCCCTAAAATTGCACTGATCTCCCCCCAAATAAGTCACCAATTCATTTAAGTACCCCTTACAGTTTTCAAAGTACTGTCAGAAACATTCACCTGTGACTTTTGTACATTTCAGGAGGGACTTTCCTCCATCTCCCCCCACCCTGCCCTCTCCCTTAATGTTTACTTCCATATAACTAGTTCTTCAGGACTAGATTTATACAGAGCATACTTATGCATTATAACCACCTTCTTTTTAACTTAAAAGTCAACTGTGAACATCCTTCTGTGCATATAAGTTTTCACCTATGACATCAGTTTCAGTAAGCAGGGATCCTCCTGCCATAGTCCCTTTGGTAACACAGGGACTGTCTTTAGCTTATTGTGGCGATCAAAAGTCCTACTGATGCCTTGCTTCTACAAAATGGAAAAGTAACTTTTACAGCAATATCACAAAGGGAATACTCTGGTGTAATGGAAGGAAAATATTTCACCAGGGACTATATTAAATTTTAAAGAAATGCTAAATTATTTGAAAGGCACTTCAAGTGCTCACTTTCTGGGGCTAAGTTGTATTTCCAATCTAAACACCACTGCAAATATTGAGATCCTAATGGCCAGAGAATTAATCATTTGCTCTTTTCGTTCTACTTCTGTGGACAGACTGGTGACTTCCAACCTAATCCTCTTTCAAATATCCTTCCAGGATGGAATAAATATCCTTTAAGGTTAATATGTGAATACAAGGCTAAAAAATTCAACTAAATATATTGCTATCATTTTTTTTAAATTCCACTGACAACAGTATTTCACTACTGCAAATATTTCACTGTAACAAAAAAAAATGTTTTTGGAGAAAATTTTCCAAGTCCTTGCTTTCATTGGATTTATATTTTAGCAGAGACTTGATGGCTCTCAGAAACTGTTTTCGTGGTATGTGTATACTCCGTGTGTGTATGTAATATTTTTTTCAGTACATCTTATTTAACTTCAAAACAGCTTCATAATTAAAGACCCTTACCTTATTAAAATTATTTCAAATAACACACAATTTAGTTATAAATAAATTTACACTACAAACAATATAACAATAAAATCTGATCTTACTGTTTAATGCTTCTATGGAACTTCTAGAGTATAGTTTCTGTTCTGTCTTGTTTTGTTTTAGGAATGTTTCAACTATCTCATTTGTACTGTCAGAAATGTAGAGGAGCTGCAATACACAAAGAATATAAAGTTTAGAAAACTATCTAGTGATTTAATGAGCAAACAGTTCCTACTGTCAATGATATTGCTTCTGGAATACACCAGAAAGGAGGTGTGTGTGAATGCACGTGCGTGAGTACGTGCGTGTGTGTGTGGGTGTATGTGTGTTGTTTCGCTTACATTCTTATGGGCCACTCACATTTCCAAGTAGTATCTACAAAAAAGTAGACTGCATTATTTTTAGGGCCCATTTTACCTTTCTCTTCAAAAAGATCAGGGAAATAAACTGAACTTTATGGCGTCGAACAATTTTTTCTACGAGATACTCAAGCCATTCACACAGGTTTCTCAATTAAACTATCTTAGAGTTTCTCGAAAAAGTTATAAAACAATAAAACTGACATGCATCAATTCTTCCAAAACCAAGCTACATGAGGGACTTATTGAACAAGTGATTCCACATTTTATTTTCCTTTCCAGACAAGAAAAGAACCAAATGGATTACATTCTTATTCTAAAAAATTCAGAACCAAAGAGCTTATCTAAAAGTCTAAAACTCCTGAAGCTCAAAAAACTGGACTCACTTTTCTGTCTCACCATATTACACTGTCTTACCTTTAGAGTTTAATTCATCTACTGAACACCTGATAAAAGGTTTTATCACAACCTTGAGGACTCAGTTTATGAAATTCCAAAGAAATGGCACATTGCAGAAAGTCATCCTAATCTCTTGAAAGGTTTTTTTTTTTTTAAAGGTCTCCTGAGTCCCTTTCCATGTTTCAAGTCTGTAAGAACATATAAAACTTACAAAGCCAGGAAAGAAAGGAAGTAGAAAAGCCACAGACAAACTGTTAACTTTCTGAGAGAAATATAATAAAATTTTTAAAAAGCAAATTAGAAAATTACTTACTTTCCCCAGGTCTTTGGTACAAAGCTCAGAAAGCAATTTCCCTTTTCCCACAAAGTCTTGTTAATTAATAGCAATCACTCAATGAGGTCAGGCAGCCCGAATATATCTAGAAATCGTGTAGAGACAAAAAGTTAACATTCAAAGTCAGATTAGAAATTAAAAATCAAAACACCCCATTGTTATTCAGAGTCTCTGCATAATTAAAATACAGATTTCATTGGAAAATCTAAATGATGAGCTATATTAGCTACTTTTCCTTCAGAACAATACTAACAAGACTTGCTAAATCTAGATGGTGTTTTGATCTGTCATCTTATTAGTTACTAAAGCCAGAATCAGCAAGGCTTGTTGGCAACCGTTCACGATAAAAATGTCCTTCTCAGGGAGTTCTAAAAAGCAACTTAGGGAGGGTGTGGACTTCTAATTATACTGTGACTTGGGAGGGAAAGTCTTCTGAAATCACACTTGCCTGCCCCACCTTCCAAAGATGAGCTCATCTCACAAACACAGAAGCAGTTGTAAATAGAAGTGAACAATAACAACTTAAAGAAATTCATCAACAACTTGTAAATGCCCTTCAGATGTATCCATTGAAGCACACTTCACTTTTGCAGGTGGGAATGAGAAGAGAGAGGCGTGTTAACTTTTTTAAAAAATTAATTAATTAATTAATTTATTTTGGCTGCACTGGGTCTCTGTTGTTGTGCACGGGCTTTCTCTAGAGTTGCAGTGAGCGGGGGCTACTCTTCGTTGCGGTGCGCAGGCTTCTCACTGTGGTGGCTTCTCTTGTTGTGGAGCACAGGCTCTAGGTGCACAGGCTTCAGTAACTGTGGCACGCAGGCTCAGTAGTTGTGGCCGAAGGGCTCTAGAGTACAGGCTCAGTAGTTGTGGCTCACGAGCTTAGTTGCTCCGAGGCATGTGGGATCTTCCCCGACCAGGGCTTGAACCCATGTTCCCTACATTGGCAGGCAGATTCTTAACCACTGCGCCAACAGGGAAGTCCCAACTTTTTTCTAATAAAAGAGAAAATCTGAAAATTCTGCATGATGATAATCTCACTTAAAACATCAGTTACTTCCCCCAACAATCCTGTGAATGAATACATAGGTAATAAATCATTCATAAGATAAACGAGTTTAAGTAGGTATAACAGATGCCACAGGTAAACCATAACCTAAAGTCTGTGCACCTGTCAGCCTCTCCCACACTAGGCCACACATTAGATGTAATTCTAAGAAGCGTGATAAACTCATTTAAAAGCCATAAGAGATTGAGAAATAGGTCCTTTAGGAGGAGGCAGGAAGCATTGCCATGGTAGGCAGTCAGAATCCCACAGACATCAATAGTCATCACTTATTATTACTGTCATTGTTACTGTTACAGTTTAGAGTTACTATTACTGTTACACTGTTATTGTTACACTTACACAGTATGGACTCTCAAGCCAGATTCTTCTCTAAGTGTTTTTACATGCATTAACTCCATTTAGGATAGAGACAAGCAGAAATATCCCCTAGACATCACCCTGGTGCCACACAGTACACTCAGTTCTCCTATAACACTCGTGTTTGTTCCAAGGTTGATACAGTAGGGAGCAACTTGAGCGTAACTTGATTTTCACATTTGTTTAGGTATGATTTCACTGCAAGAAACATTAGGTAATAGCAGAAGATTGCACGGGGCGGAACCCAGCTGTCTAAGGATACACAAAAGGAACAAAATCCACGCCTCAAATATCTGTTGGCGATCTCAGTCCCCCAGACGTGTGCCGAGCCACAGCCCTCCACGCTGGGTGACCCAACTTTCCTTCTGATTTCAGGTAACCCTCCTTCCACCACTTCACAGTGACTCACAAACTGCAACCTTTCCAGGGCCTCAGTCCACAGAAAACGTCACGACTTTCTCAAGGTAAAATGCCATATTTAGTGCACTTTTTATCTATTTACTTCATGACCAACTAATATGTGTAAAACTGTGCTCCAATTTTTATTCAGTTCCCATCTTACTTTTTTTTAATGTGTCACTGATAAAGGTTTTTTTTTTTTTCTTAATTTAGTTTTGGCTGTGTTGGGTCTTCGTTGCTGTGCGTGGCTTTCTCTAGCTGTGGCGAGCGCGGGCTACTCTTTGTTGTGGTGTGCGGGCTTCTCATTGCAGTGGCTTCTCTTGTTGCAGAGCATGGGCTCTAGGTGCGCAGGCTTCAGTAGTTGTAGCACATGGGCTCAGTAGTTGTGGCTCGTGGGCTCTAGAGCACAGGCTCAGTAGTTGTGGCACATGGGCTTAGTTGCTCTGCGGCATGTGGGATCTTCCCGGACCAGGGCTTGAACCCGTGTCCCCTGTGATTCAGTCAGCAGTGGCCGGGTCAGCAGGGCCATGTGACAGGCTTTCCTCACAAATGGCTCTATGAGTGGTGCAGGTAACCTGCTAGTGTTGGAGGGTCTCCTGCAGAGGCAGGCAGTGACTGTGTCTCACAGTGGGGACAAGGACACTGGCAGCACAAGTTCTGGGAAGTACTCCTTGGCATGAGCCCTCCCAGAGTCCACCATCAGCCCCACCAAAGAGCCCAGGTAGGCTCCAGTGCTGGGATGCCTCACTGATAAAGGTTTTTGAGTGTTATGTCCCTGATCCTACTTTTCCCTTAAGCACTGGGGGCTTTACTACATGATTCTGCATAGCATGGTGGTTTTTAGAAACACATACATTGCATTTTAGCAGAACTGACTGTATAATAACTAGTGTTTACAAAGATGCTTGTGTGTTGTGTGTTTTGTTTTGTTTTTGGGGGTTCTTTTGGCCACACCACGTGGCTTATGGGATCTTAGTTCCCTGACCAGGGATCGAACCCAGCCCCATGCAGTGAAAGCACTGAGTCTTAACCACTGGACCACCAAAGGAAGTCCCACGACACTTGTGATTTAGACCAGAGGGGTTAAATTATGATTTGCAAATATGTTAATTATGTTAAAGATGATAGCAACATATGTAATTTAATTTTAGAAAGAATCACACTCACCTAGGTTTACAATAACCTAGTATGAACACTTTTAAGGGTGTTTCAGTTACGTGAAAAATTTATTTATGAGAAGTTCCGTAATGGTGTTGTTAGATAAATGAAGCTGCACCATTCCGGACAGACCAACATGATGGTGTTATAAAGATATGATTCTTGCAGACAAGAGGACTTAGCCAGAATTGCTAGAGAGGAGAAACTGAATTATTTGTCATTCCTTGAAACCAATAAATTTTTAAAAGATTAAAGTTATCCGTAAAAAAAAGTCCAAGATATACATAAAGATATGTACAAAGATTTTCCATTAAAGTAATAACATTTTAAGCAATTTTAAAATATAAATATTCAGCAACGGATAAAGTTTTTAAAAATCTGTAAGATATTTAATAAAATGAGAAAATGTTTTTAAGCAGTGTTCATTGGGAATGCAGACTATAAGATGATTTGTTCCATATGATCTCAATTTTGTTTAAAAGTATCTATACCTAGAAAAAAAAGACTAGAATGAAAAAAAGTCAACATTTGTGTATAGTTGCTAATTAGAGATAACAGAATTAGAATAATTTTTATTTTCTTTGCATTTTCCTGTGGTTCCCAAATTTTCCACAATAATCACATCTACTTTTACAGTTAGAAATAACCAAATGCTATATAAAAATAGGACTAAGGCATTTGGTGGGGAAAAAACCTTTTTATCTCCACTTTAATTCTGAATGTGACTCCAGCCAGTAGAATGAACACCAGCCCAAGAACAAGGGTACCAGATGCTTCCTCCACAGGTATTAACAGATCCAGTCACAGAAAGTATTTTCTATCTCATAATTCAAGGGCAAATACAGTCCCAAAAGATGTTCAAAGTATATAAATTCATTTTAGAGGCCAAAATATAATTTGCTTTTACTGGCTAAAACAGTTATGGATTTAGTAAAATCCAGATGAAAGAAGACTTTTAATTATATAATTGCATATTAGCTGTCTTAATGTCTGAAAGAAATTTAGTTATGAATGAAGAAATTGTGCTCTGGATAAAGCTCCTTTCAAACAAGATCAAGATTAAAGAAATACAAGAAGCAATGGATTCGGTTGTGGGGATGAGTGCCTCACGCAGGGAGTTTTTGATAGAAAGTAAGAAAGAGATATTGATCTTTACGACCTCCAAAAGAACTCAGCTGTATTAAAATTTTCCCAATAACAATAAAACTAGACTTTGAAAATAATCCATTTGCCAAAAATGGTGACTCCTTATTAGTCATCAGTCTGCTTAGTTTAATCCCATGCACTGAAATTGCATAAGAACTAAATGGTGAAACTACAATACTCTTAAGTCAAGGGCCAATGTGTAACAATTTGGCCACCACACAACCTGAGTTCACTTACCTATTCTGGCAAGCAGCACATTTAAAGGATGTGCCCCTTTCCATCTTCAGCGTAGCCTTACTCACGCCAAATAGCCAGTAACCATTTGGTGTAGAGCAATTGCTTTAGTACCACTCTCCATTCTCAAGAATGCACTGAGGGGGGCTTCCCTGGTGGCGCAGTGGTAGAGAATCCGCCTGCCGATGCAGGGGACACGGGTTCGTGCCCCGGTCCGGGAAGATCCCACATGCCACAGAGCGGCTGGGCCCGTGAGCCATGGCCGCCGAGTCTGCCTGTCCAGAGCCTGTGCTCCGCAGTGGAAGAGGCCACAACAGTGAGAGGCACGCGTACCGCAAAAAGAAAAAAAAAAAAAAAAAAAAAGAACGCACTGAGGGTTAAAAATCAGTGATTGTGTGTGTGTGTGTGTGGTTTTGTTTTATAAAATTACAAAGCATCTGTAACATGCAGTGTATACATCTGAATAATAACCATATTCCTGGGCTTCCCTGGTGGCGCAGTGGTTGAGAGTCCGTCTGCCGATGCAGGGGACACGGGTTCGTGCCCCGGTCCCGGAAGATCCCACATGCCGCAGAGCAACTGGGCCCGTGAGCCATGGCCGCTGAGCCTGCGCGTCCGGAGCCTGTGCTCCGCAACGGGAGAGGCCACAACAGTGAGAGGCCCGCGTACCGCAAAAAAAAGAAACAAAAACATATTCCTGCTGTACAAAGTATAGATGTACTAGTCTCTGTTTTGTTTTGTTTTTTACTTCCAAAAATGCTGACTTCAATGGAAAACAAACAAAAAACCCTTCTGTTTCAAATTTGCTTTTGTATTTTTAAGCATTTTCATAACTTCCCTATCAAATGGAAACAAAGCTACTGATTTCATGTTTTGTTCTGTTTTGTTTCACAGAATAGAAAAGGCAAATGAATATTTTAATTACGCTATCATATACAAGAAGAGATCACAGAGGTGATACTGAGTTCCAGAAACATCAGTCAGTTCAAGTTCAAGATCAGAGACTATCGTTTTATGAAATGTATGTTGATTACTTTGGAAAATAACTGAAATTCTTGGCTTCTGTGTCTCAAAAGTTGCTGCCTAAAATGCTGCACATATGCACCTTTAATAATTTGCAACCAAATATTATAATCAGCAAATAAATTCAGATACTATTTTCAATTAGGAGTGTTCAAAATAAAAACTATGAATTTTAATTTTTAAAAGAAGACATGCAGAAATATACATCTACCTATACACACCTCACACTGACTCTGAAAATACAGAACACTTAGGAACTCTCAGTATGGAAACTATATTTCTTAAATTGCTCTAAGAATTAGCATATGTATAGCTCAGGGGAATACACTCTCTTAGCATTACCGGGTATAAAAAAGGGCAACCAATTTTCAGAGTCTACCTGGAAAATAAGCAGAAATTATTTTCTCAGGCTCTCTAGTCACTCTGTGGGCAGAATTCCAACATAATCTAAATTGGTCTTGGCACTATCTCACTCCCCCTTTTTGCATCACTGCACCACCTCTGGTCCAAAGCCCAGTGACCTTCTCTTTCAACGGCCTCCTCCTCTCACTGGTCCTTTCCTTCCAACTTCTAAACTTCCAATGACTCCATGGCAATATTTTAGCAGAAGCTGGGGAATGGGGGAGCTTCAACAAATAATTAAGGAATTTTAACTTTCTCTGGATTATATGCATTTTTAAAGAAAAGTTTGAGTAGCCAGATCTTGTTTTTCTAAGCACCATAGCTCACTGGAGAAATAGTTGGGTCCAGGCCTGGGGGTAAGGAAAGTACAGTATAAGCCTAGAACATCATACTATGCCAGAAGGCAAGAAGTGCTCAAATATTAATGCAGACATGACAGAAGGACACAGGAGCTGCCTTGAAGGGGCTCCCACTGGCCAAATGTGGTACAATTTGAACAACAAAAAGAATGATACGGATAAATTATAACACGCTCAATTTTAAAAAAAGGAACCATAAATCCACAGATATTCATGGAAAGGGGGATAGTGGAAAGCTCTTTTTTACAAAGAAAGCCAGCTAATAGACACCAAAGGAATAGCAGAAATAGAAAATCCCACTTTGCAACCACCAAGGCAATGATTGATTCAGTCAAGGATCATTAACGGACACTAAAACCATTAGGGAAAGGGTTGCTATGGAACAGGATACTCACACTGTCTCAGAATATCACCCCACAGATTACTTAACACTTACCGAGGGGAAAAGGTATCTTTATAATGGAGAGCTCTGGCAGACCACCTCACCCAAGTGATGGTTGGCACAATCAATTATAGGATAACCAAACGTCACATGTCTCCACAGGGACTATGTAGTATGTTTGTCAAAAGGCTTAATCTGTATCTCATCATAACGTAACAATCAAACAAATCCAGTACTTGTGGTACTTTCTGCAAGACAATTACCTTGGCATTTTCCAAGATATCAGTGCCATGAATGACAAAAAATAAACAAAAACAGGGTGACTGTTCTGGATTAAAGGAAAAGAAACAAAATGCAGTGAATGACTGTTGATGAATCTTGGATGAGGAGAGGGGTTATAAAAAGACATTACTGGAATAACTGGGGAAATTTGAATCGGTATTATGGACTATGTGGGAGAATATTCTTGTGTTTGGGAGATACATATTAAAGTATTAATATTTCAGGTAAAGGGTCATGACCTCTATAACTAACTCAACCGGTTCAGCAAAAATGTTTTAAAGTGTATGTATACAGAGACAGAGAGACAGAAACAGAGAGAGACAGAGATAAAACAAATTTGGCAAAATGTTAGCATTTTATATGGCAAGCTGGTTGTAACCTCTAAAAGCCAGTAACTATGGTTACTTGTAGGCTGTGTCTATTCCGTATGAAGAGAGATCATAAAGGAGCCTACGGTTGAAACCAACACAAATAGAAATAGAGACCACTGGTGTTAGAGCATTTAGCCCATTTTTCAAAAAACTTTTTCCAATTCATTTTTCTTCTGTAGCAATTAATGGTCATTAGTTGGGAGGAAGAAGATTTACAGAGAAAAAGAAACCCAAGGAAGAGGATAACAATGGATAAAAATTAGGCACAGATAATTTCAGTTCTCTTCCATACCTCTTCTTTGGAAGAAGAGGTAAGTCTCAAGGTTTAAAAAAATTGTGCATTGTTTTCCATCCTGGTGAGAAACCCTGGATAGATGTGTACCTTTCCAGTGAACAAGAAAGAGTCCCTCTGCAAAGGTATTCTGACCAAACACCAGGACCAGGGAAGCTGAGCACTTCATTTCATGCCCAGCCCTGGCTAAGCCTAGAACAGAGGGGCATGTGTCTGAATAACGAACATTCCATGTGGGCAAACTTGCATCCCAGAAGCGCAGCTTTCAGCAGCTGCCTCAAACTGAATGTGTTGGAAACAGAATTCTCCTCCACTAAACTTGATCCCTTGTTTCTATTACCTCTCTTCTCAGTCTATCCAGTCTCAAAAGTGCAGCTTCATCTTTCACTTTGGTTCCCATTGGCCCACTCTTCCTCATTCACATCCTCAGGGCCACATTGGCCACAAGGTCTCTCACAGTCCAGGTAGAAACAGCCTCTCTTTTCTCTGTTTCTCCTCAATACTTCTATCTATGGCACTCACTTGACACTTTTTAAATATCTTTGCCACATGGTACTGATTCTGTACTCACTGTAGGCAAGAACTTTACTATGTTACCTCATTTAAAAATCACTGAGGGGGCTTCCCTGGTGGCGCAGTGGTTGGGAGTCCGCCTGCCGATGCAGGGGACGCGGGTTCGTGCCCCGGTCCGGGAGGATCCCACATGCCGCGGAGCGGCTGGGCCTATGGGCCATGGCCGCTGGGCCTGCGCGTCCGGAGCCTGTGCTCCTCAAGGGGAGAGGCCACAACAGTGAAAGGCCCATGTACCACAAAAAAAAAAAAAAATCACTGAGGGACTTCCCTGGTGGCACAGTGGTTAAGAATCCACCTGCCAATGCAGGGGACACGGGTTTGAGCCCTGGTCCGAGTAGATCCCACATGCCACGGAGCAACTAAGCCCGTGCGCCACAACTACTGAGCCTGCGCTCTAGAGCCTGCGAGCCACAACTACCGAGCCCACAAGCCACAACTACTGAAGCCCGCATGCCTAGAGCCCATGCTCCACAACAAGAGAAGCCACCACAACGAGAAGCCCGCGCACCGCAATGAAGAGTAGCCCCTGCTCGCCGCAACTAGAGAAAGCCCGCGCGCAGCAATGAAGACCCAACGCAGCCAAAAAAAAAAAAAAAAAAAAGATCACTGAAATTCTGTGAAGTAGTTTACGTTATTCTGCTTCTATCTACGGAAGAAATGGATACTCAGACAGGTGAAATAACTCGTCCGAGGTCACAGAGTTGTAAAGTTGATATTCAGACCCTGATCTTCTGGTTCTACCCTAACACCAAGGTGCTTCAGATTTTATTTATCATTTTAAACACTGTCCCCTGTGCTTAAATCAAGCACAGACTCCTTGAAGGAAGGGATCCATTTTATCCAGCCTTGTGCTCTCTCCAGAGCCTAGCAATACTCATAACTCATGTTCAGTGAATTATATTTCAAGACTCAGCCCAGAAACCATTTTTCTTTCTGACTTCCAAGCCCAATCCCTGTAGCACCACCCACCCCCTCCTCTTGCCCTCTATCTGGTTCTACTGCGGTACATGCAAGCCTTAACGGCAGGCTTCGTGACTGCTGCATGTGTGCCCTGGAACACAGCAGGCACCTGATGTATGTTTGCTAAATGAAATGTTTATGCATGAGACAGCTGGGTTCCTTATCAAGGCTACTATGTCTTGTTAGAAAACTGACCTCATTTTTATCTTTATCACATACTGAGGAAATTGTTTTAGGAAACAGTGACACAGGGAAAATGGAGAAAAACAGTCTTGGCCTTTGGGTCCTACCCACTTCATCTGCTGTCCTGGGTATACTGTGTTCTGGAGAAGCGCTTCCAAATTTTAATGGATACGTAGTATCATTCAATACAAATTACGATTCAGTATGTCTGTCATAGAGCCCAAGATTCTGCATTTCTTTTCCTGGGGAGTGGGGGGATGCATACAAGAGGCTAACCAAGATTCTGCATTTCTAACAAGCTCCCAAGAGACGTTGATGCTGCTGATGTATGGACCACACTTCCCAGGAGCAAGAAGTCCTAGACTGTAATAGTGAAACTGTGCCCATTTAAAGAGAAATAACATGTAGACTAAATGACCAGACATAAATTCAGAGTGTTAACGCTAGTTATCTCTGGGTTTCTTCTTTCTACTTTCCTATAATTTCCAAGTATTCTATAATGACTCTTGCTGATGGAAATAAAAATTTGAAATGCTATATATACACATGCATAAAAAACTGTACATTTGGACATTTCTACTTTGCATGGTTACATCTTTATTTAAGCAACAAATATACTTAAGAGGACCAGACTTGGGAAATAACAAGATGGTGAATTTAGCAATTCCCTGTCTGCTCATTTTAACATGTACATTAACATAAAACAGTAATTACCCTTAGCAAGCAGTCACCACCACAAGCATTGCTTTTCTCAGGTTCCTTTCCCTTAAAAGAAAGAGAAAGAATCCATTCAGTTGGAAGACAATAAAAGGCAAACCAAATTAAGCAGAAGAAAAAAACAAGCAGGTGCTACAATGAACCTCTTCCAAGTGGGTCAACAGAACCTCATGAAGTTGAAGAGGAGGTGGAAATGCATTTCTCCCAGCAGAGGTGGGGTGGGCTGGGTTCCCCGACAAGGCGAAGTGCAATAAATTAAAGCAGCACTCACCGTGCACCTGCAAGCGAGGTGCAAAGAAATGGTCCTCAGAGGAGCCTCCCTTCCAAACGTAACAAGGAAAGATAATCAGGAAAAGGCAATTAGAGGGTGTGCGTTTGCAGGAAAGCACTCCCCAAATACCTCCTTTTCTGTGTTGTTCCAAAGGATGCCAGGTTTATCCTATGAGTTGCAGAAGTTGCAGCCCAGGCAGGTGGGCACCTCATGCCCACTCCCATACCCACAGCTATTCCGGACTCTTGCCCAGCCATAGGCACCTGTGACTCAGGAAGGGCCAAAAACAAAAGAGGCACTTTGTAACCAGAGTGTTCCTGGTTAAAGTAGGACCAACAAGGTTCTGCATCCTCTGTTTTCCAACCCACAGGCCTAAGTGACTTTTTGCCTTAAAGAAATATTGTGAAACTCGCTGTGAAATTACCCGAAAGGATTGGAACTTAGTGTCTGGAAGGCTTTATATGTACAATGGGACTAAAAATCACTTCTGTGTGTTTATTAAGGATGTGGTTTCCTATCTGTGAAGTTTAGACACGCTAGACATTCAGCTCAACTGAAAACAGTGAGTCACTTTATCTCTACTGAGTTCTGTGAGTCTAGAGCTGGACCATTCAAGGCAAATAAGCATATGCTGAGGTATTTAAAAATGTGATCACTTGAGATTTCGATAGCATCAAAGTCATCATCTTGATGGGAGAAAAAATCTGAATCTACTTGGACTTGCTTACATTTCTTTTATTGAAATTCAATATTGTTTTTATTTTGAATTATATGGAGGGTAGATGGGGTGGGGGAGGGGAAAGCACCATAATCTTCTCAGTGCTCCAAAGCCTCAGAGTCTTAATATCTTAGTAGGAATTTTAGATCTGAGGAGACATAAGAGGCACGACAATCAAATAAAATGCAGTACACGGTCTTTAGCTTGGATTCTGGTTTAATTTTTTTTTTCAATGCTAAAGACTTAGGGGACTAAGTCTTTGGGAAATTTGACTATGGACTGATAATAAATGATATTTGAGGACTACAATTAATTTTATTGGCCATCATAATAGTTCTGCATTTACATAAGGCAGCTTCTTTATTTCTTGGAGATGAATGCTAAAGTACTTAGGGGTAAAATGCCATGATATCTAAAATTTATTTTGAAATGGCTCAGCAAAATATAATATATGTAGGGCTTCCCTGTTGGCGCAGTGGTTGAGGCTCTGCCTGCTAATGCAGGGGACACGCGGAGCAGCTGGGCCCGTGAGCCACAACTGCTGAGCCTGCGCATCTGGAGCCTGTGCTCCGCAACAGGAGAGGCCGCGATGGTGGGAGGCCCGTGCACCACGATGAAGAGTGGCCCCCGCTTGCCACAACTGGAGAAAGCCCTCGCACAGAAACGAAGATCCAACACAGCAAAAATAAATTAAAAATATATATATAATATATGTAAATTTACACAGATGAAGTAAATAAGAAAAATGCTAATAGTTACTGAAATCAGATAGGGGTTCTATGGGTTTTCATTGTAGTATATTCCTTCTACTTTTTTCTATATTTGAAAAATTTTAGAATTAAAAGTTTAAATTTATATCAAAAACATTTATGACCCCATAGTTTTATCTCCCTTGTCCTATTCTCTTGCCATATTAGACTACAGTCCATCTATAGTAGATTATTTTCTTTCCTCCAGAACACATTCTCTCACGCCTTCCACCTCTGTAACTTTGTGTGTTATATTGTCTCAACCTGGCATTTTTCTCCCTCCAGTCACTGGGCCTCTGGTGAAAGCTGATTTATTCTTTCAGGTCAATCTCAAAGGCTACCCCCTCTTGGAAAACTTTCCTAACCTCCACCCCACTTTATGCATCTCCCCTTTTCAGCCTCCCCATTACACCTTGTACCTCTCAGCACACCTATCACATTCTACCCTGCAAGGTAAACACTGAAGCTGACATTTACTGAGAGCTTCCCACGTGTGAGGCCCTGTTCACATGCTGTCGCATGCATTCTTTACTTCACTCATTTCTTTCCTACCCCACTGAGGTAGGAGCTGTCATTACCTCTTTTCACAGGTGAGGAAACAGGCTTTGAGAGGCTGGGTGACCTACCCAATTACAGGGTCAGTAAGTGGCAGTTCCAGGCTTCATTCAAATATAGCCCATCTGCTTCTAAACTCTTAAGCACTAGTGTGTATGTCATTTGCATGGCGGCCTGATCCTTTCCCACTACACTGTAACAATTTAAGGGCAGGTATTGCATCTTCTTTCTTTATTCACTCAACCAATAATTGTTGAAAAGCCACTATTATCAGGAAACCACTGCCCTATGTGATGAGGTAAAGATATGAGTGAAAAGGACAGTTTTTGACCTAGGCAAAAACTAAGGAAATCTGAACAAACTATGGACTTTAGTTAATAAAAATGTATGTACTGGTACATTAATTGTAACAAATGTACCATATGAATGTAAGATGTCAATAATAGGGCAAACAGGGTGAGAGGGTTAATGAGAACTCTGTACTATCTTCTCAATCTTCCTGTAAATCTAAAACGGTTAAAAAAATAAAGTCTATTTTAAAAAAGGAAAAAATAATGTGACAATGAGGTCAGTTTTCTTGATTGGCTCATAAACTCCTTATAAAATCAGCCCTAAAGAAGAGTGGTTCAGTCATTCTAGCAAAAGGGGCGACAATGAAACGTCTGACTAGGGCCTATCTGGGGAATGAATTCAAATGAGGATCTCCAGCTGAATGTGTGGCATGTGTTTTTTAAACCTAATCTCATACATGTATGTCCTTCCCCTCATACAACACTAACATGCTTCAGGTTCCAGTTTCTCCAGCTTAATTCACGATGTTTTAATGAACATACACAGGAAGGAATGTACCACATCTCCTACTTCCCTAAATCAACTCAAGTTCTTAAGTCTCAGAAAGACTCTTAAGATGTTCAACTCCTTTTTTAGGCATTGGTTATTTTTTGGTTTTGATTTTTTTGTTTTTGTTTTTTTCCTTAAAGAATCACAGAGTTTCAAGTCCCACACTCCATAGCCATCTCAAACCCAGAACTTTAGGTACCTACACATTAATATACTGAACCATCCTATGCCTGATTCTTCCCTAAAAAAAAAAGGGAACTCGGCCTTTCAGATACCGTTCAGGGATTCCTCTCCACTTTAGTAAATGGCTCTCTCCACCACATTTGTGAGATCAGCTACATTTCCACATATAAAAACCTTCCTATGTGGAGCTAGCCTAATAAACCACCATGAGTAACAGTAACTCTTTTTTTAGATCTAACTCCTGGAAAACTACAGCTCCTCACAGCTATGTAACTATTTAACAGACACCATTTGACAATATTAACCATAGTAATAAGTAACAGCATTGAGGGTATTTCACTGGTTGTGGTGCATTTTGGAAGTTAGTCTCATAAAAGTACTGTGATATGGGTGGTTAAGATATCATCACCATTTTATAGATGAGGAAAACCGAGGCTTACAATTGAAGTTAGAACTCAGTCAAATACACCACTGCGTGACCTTGTTCCGCGGGGGATCCTCCAAGTCCTGGCTCAAAGCCAACAGTGCTTTTGCTCTCTCCAGACAGAAAGCCAGCCCCTCTCCCAGAAACTGTCCACAATACTTGCCTCATCCCTGGAGGCGCTCTTTCTCTACAGGCCACGTATCCGCTCATGCATCCAATCTCCTGAGAAGAATCATATAAACTAACTCAGGACTAGGGCCCCGCTTCACTCATGCTTCAGCCGCCACATGTTAACACATGGCCTCACACAGTGGGTGCTCCCCAAGCCCAGTGGTCCACAACCACATGAACGATCCTGAGCTGCAAAGCTTACCCACGGGCAAAAGCCATGAAACAAAAACATACCCTGTTCTGGTGCCTGACAACTAATGCAAAGTTCAAGATGACTTTTTTTCATTGATCTTAAAGCAAAACAAATTATATTTAAGTTTTACAACATGGCTGATAACCATAAATAGAAAAGAGAGAGTTTTGTTTTCCCCATGAGTCCTCAGTGAGGCCTCCAACTCGGGGGCCAAGAACATTCAGGGAATGTGCCACAGATCTTGGTTTTCATCCAGAGTCCAGAAAAAGGACAGAGGCAAATGAGTTTTACCAGCGACACAGTTTGAGTTCGTCCTACAGGGACCACCCTCTACAAAATAACGCCTAAAATCGGCTTGTGCATATTCCTCTTTCTATAGACATCTTTCTGTTTTTTGTTTTTTTTTTTTGCAGTACGCGGGCCTCTCACTGTTGTGGCCTCTCCCGTTGCGGAGCACAGGCTCTGGATGCGCAGGCTCAGCGGCCATGGCTCACGGGCCCAGCCGCTCTGCGGCATGTGGGATCTTCCCGGACCGGGGCACGAACCCGTGTCCCCTGCATCGGCAGGCGGACTCTCAACCACTGCGCCACCAGGGAAGCCCTATAGACCTCTTTCTAATGGCCAAGTTGACCGTTCTGTTATTAGAACCTTGGATTCTTTAAGTCAAATGAAAAGTCAAATATTTTTAAAATATCAAATCATTAAAAAAAATTCTTCTCTGCCCTCTGGTACCAAATATAAAGGTCCTGACTTCGCACAGAGAGTGAGTGATTCAGAGTTAACTGCTCCTGCCTTGAAAGGAAACCGAAGGTTTCCAGTGCCCCAGGACATCACAGAAGTTGCTGAAAGAAGCAGTTTAGTGAATCGTACTTCTGTGTCTTCAAAGTTTTAACATGCCCAACAGTGGAAAACTAAAACCATTTGGATCAAAGAGGCTAAAAATCAATGCTTGCTTTGTTTGTTTTTAACCAGAATAATAACCAAAACTGAATATAGTTCACCAAGGTTTTAAATTCTGTCTCACTGTATTTTTCCGTCTGTATCCAACTATACAAGAGACTTTTAAAAAAAATAATAAAATGCTCTATTCTACCATCAATAACACACATGTGCTTTGAATTTTTCAGGAATGAAAGATGGGATTGTGGGGCTCTCCAAACCCTTCCTTGTGTGTCCAATGGCATATATTATAAGACTGCTCCCCTGCACTCATGAGAAAAGTGATCACAGGATACCAGAGGGAACTTAACGGAGGGTGTGTGTGTGTGTGTGTGTGTGCGTGTGCACGCACACGCACACACTCAGCTGTGGTGTATCTATGGGTGGGGTTAGGGTGGGGGAGGGCAAGCAACAGAGTGTCGGAACTCCTAAAAAGTGTCATAGGTGTCACCTAAGATCTAAGATTCCACTCGCCCCTCCACTTTTCCTCTCTGTTCTTTGCTCCAGGAAGCTGACCCACTTGACAACACACTCCCTCAAAGCAATCCTGAGGAAAAAGAACAAAGCTGGAGGCATAACCTCCCACACTTCAGACAATACTACAAAGCTACAGTAACCAAAACAGCATGGTACTGGCACAAAAACAGACGTATAGATCAATGAAACAGAATAGAGAGCCCAGAAATAAACCCATAAACTTACAGTCAGTTAATCTTCGACAAAGGAAGCCAGAATATACAATGGAGAAAAGACAGTGTCTTCAGCAAGTAATATTGGGAAATCTGGACAGCCTCAAGTAAATCAATGAAAATAGAACACTCCTTCACACCATATACAAAAATAAACTCAAAATGGTTTAAGGACCTAATATAAGACATGACACCACAAAACTCCTAGAAGGGAACATAGACAAAACATTCTCAGACATAAATCACAGCAATATTTTCTTAGGTGAGTCTCCCAAGGCAAAAGAAATAAAAGCAAAAATAAATAAATGGGACCCAATCAAACACATAAACTTTTGCACAGCAAAGGAAACCATCAACAAAACAAAAACACAACCGACAGAATGGGAGACACTATGTGCAAATGATACAACAAGGGGTTAATTTCCAAAATATTCAAACAGCTCATACAATTCAATATCAAAAAAAAAAACAGGGCTTCCCTGGTGGCGCAGTGGTTGAGAGTCCGCCTGCCGATGCAGGGGACACAGGTTCGTGCCCCAGTCTGGGAAGGTCCCACATGGCGCGGAGCAGCTGGGCCTGTGAGCCATGGCCGCTGAGCCTGCGCGTCCAGAGCCTGTGCTCTGCAACGGGAGAGGCCACAACAGTGAGAGGCCCACGTAACGCAAAAAAAAAAAAAAAAACAGACAACCCAATCAAAAAATGAGCAGAAGACCTAAACAGACATTTCTCCAAAAAAGACAGATGGCTAACAGGCACATAAAAGATGCTCAACATCTCTAATTGTTAGAGAAATGAAAATCCAAACTACAATGAGGTATCACCTCACACTGGTCAGAATGGCCACCATCAAAAAGTCTACAAACAATAAATGCTGGAAAGGGTGTGGAGAAAAGGGAACCCTCTTGCACTGTTGGTGGTAATGTAAACTGGTGCAACCACTATGGAAAACAGTATGGAGGTTCCTTAAAAAACTCAAAAGAGTTACCGTATGATTCAGCAATCCCACTCCTGGGCATATTTCCGGAAAAGATGAAAAATCTAATTTGAAAAGATACATGCACCATGGATGGACCTAGAGAGTATCATACTAAGTGAAGTAATCAGACAGAGAAAAATAAAATAATACAGACTCACAGACATAGAAAAGAAACTTATGGTTACCAAAGGGGAACACGGGCAGGAGTGGGGTGGGGAATGAGGAATATGGGATTAACAGACACATACAACTATATATGAGATAGAGAAGCAACAAGGATTTTCTGTATAACACAGGGAACAATATTCAATATCTTGTAATAACCTATAATGGAAAATAATCTGAAAAAAATATATATATATATATCTGAATCCCTTTGCTGTATACCTGAAACTAACACAACATTGTAAATCAACGATACTTCCATAAAAATAAAAACAAACAAAGAAACAAAAAACATGCTCCCTTACCCTCTGGCTCCTGGTTGGGTTTGACCAGTGTGGAGGGTCCACAGGAGGACAACCACAGGAGAGCAGAAGGAAGGAGGAAGACAGCTCCCTCCCTGCAGGCTCTCAGGTCACAAGTCCTGTCCAGTGGCCCACTACACACAGCTCTCTGTCTCCCCCTTCACCCCTCAGGCCCCCAAGTGGGAGGAGCTTTGCTGCCACAAGCCCCAGGGCGATGCAGATCTCAGGTAGTTCCCCTACACCCTGTCCAAGTTCTCAGTATGAATGTGCCACCTCTTTCCTGATGAAACGTGGGCTGATCATATACCTAAAACCTTTAAATACTCACCTAACAAGATACTGCCCTAATTACTACTGTTTTGATCCCACCTTTATGGCAGCCTTACATCAATTATGTCAAAGAAAAGTCACTCGACAATATTTCAGGACCTTTTCTTACTTACTTACTTACTTACTTACTTATTTATTTATTTGGCTGTGCCACACGGCATGTGGGATCTTAGTTCCCCAACCAGGGACTGAACCCATGCCCCCTGCAGTGGACTCACGGAGTCCTAACCACTGGACCTCCAGGGAATTCCTTTCGGCACCTTTTAAAGCTAGCTGTTTTTCACTTTGTTATAAAGCAGAAACTGACACACCATTGTAAAGCAATTATACTCTAATAAAAATGTTTTTAAAAAAAAGCTAACTGTTTTGACTAGTGTACTGACATGTTTTTTTTTTTGTCATTGTTGTTTAATCCACAAAATGCCATCATCTGCAATGAACTACACAGTAGAGGAAATATACTTATAGTTTAAATGATATTTTTTCAGCCTTATTGAGGTATAATTGACATACTAAATGGTAAGATATCTAAAGTATACATTGTGGTGATATGATACACATAGACATTGTAAAAGGTTTCCTCTCACCTAGCTAATTAACACATCCATCACCTCACGTATTTATCTTTCTTTTTTTTCTTTTTTTTTGGTGAGAACATTTAAGTTCCATTCTCTTACAATTACACAATATAGTGTTATCAACTACAGTCACCATGCTTTACCTTAAATCCTTAGACCTTATTCACCTTATAGCTGAAAGTTTATACCCTTTTACAAGGCTCTCCTCTCTTCTACTGTTTCTATGAGTCCAATGCTTTCTTTTTGATTCCACACTTATGTGATACCATAGAGTATTTGTCTTTCTTTGTCTGACTTATTTTACTTAGCATAATGCCCTCAAGGTCCATCCATGTTGTCACAAATAGCAGGATTTCCTTCTTTCTCAAGACTGAATAATATTTCATTGCGTGTATGTATATGTGTGTATGTATACATGTACATATATAACATCTCATCTTCTTTATCCATTCATCTGTTGACAGACATTTAAGTTGCTTCCATATCTTGGCTACTGTGAATAATACTGCAATGAACATGGGAATGTAAATATCTCTTCAAGATCCTGTTTCCATCTCCTTGGGATTTTTACCTAGAAGTGGGATTGCTGGGTCATATGGCAGTACTATTTTCAATTTTTTGAAGAACCTCCATACTGTTTTCCACAGTGGCTGCACCAATTTACAGTCCCACCAACAATGCACAAGGGTTTCCTTTTCTCCACATCCTCACTAACACCTGTTGTGCTTGTCTTTTTTTTTTTTTAATAAATTTATTTATTTTATTTATTTATTTTTGGCTGCTTTGGTTCTTCGATGCTGCGCGCGGCTTTCTCTAGTTGTGTCTTCTCTAGTTGCAGTGCACGGGCTTCCCATTGTGGTGGCTTCTATTGTTGCGGAGCAGGGGCTCTAGGTGCACGGGCTTCAGTAGATGTGGCACGTGGGCTCAGTAGTTGTGGCTCGCGGGCTCTAGAGTGCAGGCTCGGTAGTTATGGCGCACGGGCTCAGTTGCTCCGCGGCATGTGGGATCTTCCCAGGCCAGGGTTCGAACCCGTGTCCCCTGCATTGACAGGCGGATTCTTAAACACTGCGCCACCAGGGAAGCCCGTGCTTGTCTTTTTGATAAAAGCCATTCTTACAGATGTGAGGTGATTATCTCACTGTGGTTTTGATTTGCATTCCCCTGATGATTAGTGATGGGGAGCACCTTTTCAGTATCTGTTGGCCATTTGTATGTCTTCTTTGGAAAAATGTCTATTCAGTTTCTCTGCTCATGTTTTAATTGGATTATTTGGTTTTCTTGCTGTAGAACTGTATGAGTTCTTTATACATATTTTGGATATTAACCCCTTATCCAATATATGATTTGTGAATATTTTCTCCCATTGAGTAGGCTGCCTTTTCATTTTGTTGACCGTTTCCTTGGCTGTGCAGAAGCTTTTTTTTTTTTTTTTTTTTTTTTTGTGGTACGCGGGCCTCTCACTGTTGTGGCCTCTCCCGTTGCGGAGCACAGGCTCCGGACGCGCAGGCTCAGCGGCCATGGCTCACGGGCCCAGCTGCTCCGCGGCATGTGGGATCTTCCTGGACTGGGGCACGAACCCGTGTCCCCTGCATCGGCAGGCGGACTCTCAACCACTGAGCCACCAGGGAAGCCCCCAGAAGCTTTTTAGTTTAATGTAGTCCCACTTGTTTAAGTGATCCTTTTTAAAATGTAAGTCAGATCAAGTCAGCTGTGCTCAAAACCCTGTCATCTCTGAGAAATGAATATTTCAGGCCCTCATTCTGTCCTGCAGTACCCTTCGCAACCCGTCCCTCACTCCACCCCCATATTTTTTGGCTTTACTCTGCAATATTCTTCCCTTTGTTCCCTCTGCCCTAGCCTCAAGGGCATCTTTGCTGTTTCTCAAACATGCCAAGTTCACTCCCACCTGAGGGCCTTTGTTCTTGCAGTTTCTTGCACCTAGAATGCCACCTCCTGGGTCTCCATATCACTGAGTCCTGCTCAACTGCAACTATTCTAGGAGACCTTTGCCCACCACCACCTCTTTTTTTTTTTTTTTTGCGGTATGCGGGCCTCTCACTGTTGTGGCCTCTCCCGTTGAGGAGCACAGGCTCCGGACGCGCAGGCTCAGCGCCCATGGCTCACGGGCCCAGCCGCTCCGCGGCATGTGGGATCCTCCTGGACCGGGGCACGAACCCGTGTCCCCTGCATTGGCAGGCGGACTCTCAACCACTGCGCCACCAGGGAAGCCCCCATCACCACCTCTTAAGCAGCCCTCTCTTGCTCTAGCTCTCTCTCACCCCTTGATTTTTCTTCATTGTGCTTATTACCCCAATACATTATATATTTATTTGTCTATGGCCCATCTCCTTCCACGAGAACGCACGGTCCCAGAGAGCAGGGACCTTGTCTGTTAGGATCATCACTCATCCCCACTGCCCAGAACAGTGGGTGGTGTACAGTCAGCACTCACTAAATCTCTGTCGAATAAATGATTTGGTTAGGGAAAAATAAAAAGGACTGCTGGTCTGCTTTCCTAATGACTGCAGCTAAATTTCCAGTGACCAAAAAGATATTCAGTAGCCATCTTTAGAGATGCTATAGAAGGGATTCTGTAAACTAAAAGATGAGTTTATGGATTAACCTGCCATCCTACATGAGGATTTTCCACACTGCACATCAAAACCAGAAGAATACACAGTAAATAATAATTTTTTTTAAAATGAACAAATTTAAACAATTATTCAAACCAGAGTGGCAAAGATTTTCTGTAAAGCGCCAGAGAGTAACTAACTTACACTTTGCAGGCCACAGAACCTCAGTCACAACTACTGAACTCTGCTGCTGCATGATAACAGCCAGACACAATACATCAGTGAATAAGCACAGCTGTATTCCAATATAACTTTACTGATGAACACTGAAATATGTATAACTCTCACGTGTCACAAAATATTATTCTTCTTTTAATTTCTTTCAGTCATTTAAAAATGTGAAAACCATTCTAGGCTCGTGAACCATATAAAAACAGGCCATAGGCCAGATCTGGCCTCTTAGCTGTAAGTCTCTGACCCCTGATTTAAATCCTTTCTAAGGGTGTTTTTTTTTTTTTTTTCTTTTCCTATAGATGAAATACATCCTGGTCCATACAATCTGTTGGATACATAGTCTACAATTAATTAATCATGGAATAATTGCTTTTGTTAAAGAATAATAAGCTGGATAAACAATTTATTTAGGTGAATAAACATTACTAATTCACTCTTCCAGGACTGTCTTTCCTCCCAGATTTTGGTCATCTTCAAATACAAGCTCTGTTATCACCTTTTTCCTCATCTAAGTATTTTCATTTTCCATCCTAGTAAAGAAATTTCCATTTACTCTTTCTCCCTTTATAGAGAGGGGAACTGTAACAAAATCTTAGGATAGAGGGGAGAGTGGCTTCCCAGGTTTGAGGCGAGGCAGATTCCAGTACAGTGTTTTATGATGAAGTGTACAGTGTGTTGCTTATACTTTGCTTCCAAGTACTTTCAAACACACCTTGTTGTGTAGGCCCTGGAATGAGAACTATTCTGATTGCAGGTGCTGCTAGCACTCAGGGTCATCTGTCCCCATGAGCCACAAAAATTTGCTGAAAAGGCCAGGTTGGGAGATGGCACAACCAAAACAAGTTATTTCATAACTTAAAGCAGAAGAGTTTAAATTGCTCTCAATTATAATGATAGCTCATCTCTCTTACATAATAGCAATATATGAAAATAAGGACTTTGAAGAAGCACTCTTCATGATATCACTCAGAAAAGTCGACCAAACCAGGTGTATTAACATCAAACTTGGACTTCCCTGGTGGTCCAGCAGTTAAGACTTCATGCTTCCAATGCAGGGAGCATGGGTTCAATCCCTGGTCAGGGAACTAAGATCCCACATACCTCAAAGCGCAGCCAAAAAAGCCCCAAAACATCAAACATGTCTATTTGACACTGGACACACAGTAGAGGACAAGAACACTTCACCATAGGCTTCGGATGCTCTCAATATCCTGATGTTGAGTGTCCCAGGAACCCAATCAAGAAAGAATTCAAGAGGGAAGTTCTCACCCCTCATGTTCTCTAAGCATAGGAGGCATGGAACAAGACCAAAATTTGTTTTAACCTAATTAATTATAGACTCCACTTGCCCAACCCACTGTGAATGTAGATCTATTGGAACGTGGAGTGAAACTTTTTTAAGTTTTCTGGAACACCTCTGGTGCTCTGTTTCTTGATTTTCCCAGTAAATCAAATTCAAATAAACAGGCTAAAGGAAGTCAATGGTTTTCCAACTCCTACTGTAAGTAACACAGATTTACTGTGAGATTTAAGCCTACAGATTTACTGTGAAAACCAGGGATTAAATTAAGCTTCACTTAAATTTCAAGATGCCAGAGATGGTCTCCTGAGAAAGCAGACTTGGCTTGAAACCCTGGTGTCTCACACACATGGCCCAATTCCCAGCAAAGACAGCCGTCCACAAAGCCGCCCTGTCTCCACAGGCATCTCCTCCGTTCTGCAGAGCTTGGACTACACACATCAGTGAAAGTTGAGACATCAAGTCATGGAAAAGCTGTAAGATAAGCGCCTCTGCTTCATCTCACACTCTTAATTGAGTTTCTGAGGGAAATGGAAATGCTGACAAGGCAGGCAGCTTCAAACAAAAATGATCAGAAGTGAATGAATATACCAAAGAATCGCCACCATAGTTGCCTGGTAATCTGAATGTGTGAGCATTCAGATTGACACATTCTTTTGGGGAATACCCAGGGCACCAGGGAATCACCCTCCTCCAGACACCCAGGGGGACTGTGATGCTGAAACCAGGTGATGGAGAAAGTCACAAGGAGGAAGTTTCCCTGAATAACCCTGGCTTCAGATTGTATTAGTTTGCTAGGACTGCCCTAACAAACTACCACAGACTGTATGGCTTACACAACAGAGGTCTCTAAGTCCAGGATGAAGGTGTCAACATCAAGGTGTTGGCAAAGCTGTTTTGTTCTGAGGCCTCTCTCCTCTGCTGGTAGATGTCCTGGCGTGGTCTTCCCACTATACGTGTCTGTGTCCAAATTTCTTTGTCTCATAAGAACACCAGTCATAATGGTTTAAAGCCCACCTCCATGACCTCATTTTAACTTAATCACCTCTTTAAAGACCCTATCTCCAAACATACAATCACATTACAAAGTACTGAGGGTTGGGACTTCAACATAGGAATCCTGAGGGGACATAATTCAGCCCTTTGCCCTGCTGGAACCACTGCCATGGCAAGACTCTGTTTTTGTTTAGTCCTACCGGTGCCAAAGGCTAGACAATAAACTGATAACCCAATTCTCACTATTTTGAACATTAACTACCTTTCTTTTTTTATTATTATTATTATTATTATTATTTTGCGGTACGCGGGCCTCTCACTGTTGTGGCCTCTCCCGTTGCGGAGCACAGGCTCCAGATGCACAGGCTCAGCGGCCATGGCTCACAGGCCCAGCCGCTCCGCTCCGCAGCACGTGGGATCCTCCCGGACCGGGGCACGAACCCGTGTCCCCTGCATCGGCAGGCGGACTCTCAACCACTGCGCCACCAGGGAAGCCCTACCTTTCTTTTATAATGAAAGGATATTACATTCAACAATGTCCCAACCCTAATCTCATTTTGATAACAACAAAAATGTCCCAAGCCAACAATGTCCCAACCCTAATCTCATTTAGATAACAACAAAAAAAACCCAACATATAATTTTCACTGCCTTTATAAAATACTTTGTTACATACCAAATCCAATCATAAAGAAAAGTCTTTGGGGGTGGGCGTACACTCTAAGCACCAGCTGCTGCCAGGCCACATTTTTTTATAAGCAATTTGCACTGCAACGAAGATCCAACACAAGGAAAAATCAGGACATTCAGTTGACATTCATCATCATGGAAGGCAAGTGTAAAAAAACACATTCTCACTTATTTCGCGTGTACCTTTTCATGCAGACACTCATGTCTTTGCATGCAGGATTACGTACTGCTGTGTTAATCTGTACTGCCCGCTCCTGATATCGAAATGGGTTTAAAAAATAACACTAGGTGTTGTATAACTGAAACTAATGTAATACTGTAAAACAACAATACTTCCATAAAACACACACACCCACACTGAAATCAAGACTTCTATTCACACCAGGTGTGTGACCGGGAATATCATCAGCAAAATGTAACGTTTTAAAGCCCTACATCTAAATGATTACCAAAGCTCTTTTTAAAAGAAATACCAAAATCAGTATCATTTAAATGTGTTTAATCTCAATTTAAGCCTTAACAATTTATGACCTTATAACCACTTACGTCCTCCAAATTCGACTATGTTATTCATCAATTCAATAAACATTTACTGAGATTGTACTATGTGGCAGGCAGCATTCTGGGTGCGAGAGATACATCACTAAACAAACAAAATCCCTGCCCTCCTGGAACTGACAGTCTGGTAAGATACACACATCATTTCCCCTACTGTCCTACAAACTCATTTACCTTCCCCAATTCCCTGACTGGGGCATGGGTATTTCCAGCCTCCTCATTTCCCAAAGACAAAACTTAGGAGCTATATGTTATATTTTTCATTCTCTATCACATCCCTCCTGGGTCTCTAGTGGCTATTTCCCACCCTGCCTCCTCCACCTGCCTTTCCTAGTACAGATAACATCACCACCTACAAGCCCCAGCCATCAGCCTATCAGCCCTGTACTCCCTGTCATTCACCACATCCTGTTAATCCCACTACTGGGGTACCTCCGCAGTCTCTTCCAACCTCTCCACTCCCATCGCCACAATCCTGGTCATTTTTCATCTCAACTCACACATCCTCTCTAGAAGATGAAACCTATAAAGCAGTAACAGTGATCTACTCACCTTTGTATCTGCACCATGACTTGTGTTTGCATAGAACTCTGGACGCACTATATTAAGTCAATATACTATGTATTCCTGGCCACCTCCCCACTAGACCATGCGCTCTGAGGGCAGGTCTTATATCTTTTTTTTCTTTTTTTTCTTTTAATTCTCAATGACAGACATGCAGTAGATATTACGTGCCTCTTGAAAGCCACTTATTCATTCATGCAACAAGTATTTATCAAGCACCCACTCGCCACCAGGTATTATGCTAGATGACGGGGATATACCCGTGAACACAAACCCCCCCAAACCCCTGCCTTTTAGAACTTCTGTTTACACAAATTCCTATTGTACAAATTTATTTTAGAGTGACGGTAGAAAGATAATAACTTAAAACATAAGTATGCAATGTGTTATAAAGGGATAAGTTCTATAGGAAAAAATAATAAAGAAGGAGAAGAGGGATTTGGGGAAAGGGGCAGGAAGGTTCGCAATTTTCAACACCATCAGGGTAGGTAGGTGGGTGGGTTTCACTGGGAAGGTAACGCCTGAGCAAAGATGTAAATAAGAGAGGAAGGTCACCAGGTGGATATCTGGGGAAGAGGATACAGGAAGAAGAAACAGCAAACGTAAAGGCCCCGAGGCAGAAAAGTGCCCAGTGTGTTCAAAGGCCAGTGTGGCTGGAGTGGACTTCGCCAGGGGGAGAATATGAGGCAGTGAGGTCAGAGAGGAAAGGAGGGGGCTTAGTATGGTGCCTGTCAGGTAACTGGAAGGACTTCATCTTTTACCATGAAGACAGAGAAGTCATTTCAAGTTCTAAGCAGGGGCGTGTCAGAGTGACGAGTTTGAACAGGATCACTCTACTGAGAACAGACTAAAGAGAGGCAAGGATAGAATCAAGGAAAGCAGCTAGCAGGTCCTTGGAATCATTCAGGCAAGACAGAATGGTGGCTTGGGTCAAGGTGGCAACACGGGTATGTTCTGAAGGCCGAGTCAATAAAGTTTCCTGATGGACTGGACCTCGGAAACATATCTACATTTCTTCCTTTTCACTGATAATAACGAAGCCCCAGCCAAGACCCTGCTCCTTATTCCTAGATAGCTGTGAAAGTCTAGGATTTGTTCTTCCCATCTTCAATTCTCCCCTCTCTCTCTTCATCCTACAAGGCGCAGCGGGACTGGTGCTCGGAATGCTGCCCCCCATCACAGCATCACCTGCTCACAGTGGAGCTCCCTTCGGGGCACAGACCTGCTCCGAAGCCCTCCACCTTCTCCTCACGTGCCCAGCCCTGTCCCAACACCTCAAACACCTTCCCATCACCCCACCTCTGCTCTCCACCACCCTCCCTGCTCCTCTCCAGTGCCCTGGATCTTAAGGCCCTTGCTGCCCCTTTAAAGTTCACTGCAGGTTCCACCTCCTCTAGGACATCTTCCCAGGATGGTCTGGCTCATGCCTGTTTCTACCTCCTCAGGGTTCCTGTGGCCTTTACTGCCCATACTAAACATCCCACATCACACTGGCCCATCTAGACTGTGTGCCCCTAGAAAGCAAGAGCCATGCCACACAGTTTTCAGGCCCCATGCCACCTACTCTATGGGCAGCAATCATAACACTTGCTGACAAAGAACATCATAGGGAAAAATCCAAGAGTACAATGTTTGAATTATTTTATTTTTATTTATTTATTTATGGCTGTGTTGGGTCTTCGTTGCTGGGCACGGGCTTTCTCTAGTTTGCGGTGAGCGGGGACTACTCTTCGTTGCGGTGCACGGGCTTCTCATTGCAGTGGCTTCTCTTGTTGAGAAGCACGGGCTCTAGGTGCACGGGCTTCAGTAGTTGTGACATGCAGGCTCAGTAGTTGTGGCTTGAGGGCTCTAGAGCGCAGGCTCAGTAGTTGTGGCTTGCGGGCTCTAGAGTGCAGGCTCAGCAGTTGTGGCTCGCGGGCTCTAGAGTGCAGTAGTTGTGGCTCGCAGGCTCTAGAGCACAGGCTCAGCAGCTGTGGCTCGCGGGCGCTAGAGCGCAGGCTCAGTAGTTGTGGTGCATGGGCTTAGCTGCTCCGTGGCATGTGGGATCTTCCCGGACCAAGGCTGGAACCCATGTCCCCTGTGTGGGCAGACAGATTCTTTTTTCTTTTTTTTTTTTTTGCGGTACGCGGGCCTCTCACTGTTGTGGCCTCTCCCGTTGTGGAGCACAGGCTCCGGACGCGCAGGCTCAGTGGCATGGCTCACAGGCCTAGCCGCTCCGCAGCATGTGGGATCTTCCCGGACCGGGGCACGAACCTGTGTCCCCTGCATCGGCAGGCGGACTCTCAACCACTGGGCCACCAGGGAAGCCCAGCAGACAGATTCTTAACCACTGCGCCACCAGGGAAGCCCTGAATTATTTTAAATGTACTGTCAACACTTGAAGACTGGGAGCAGTCACATAAAAATCCAAATTTATGTCTTCTCTTGAAATACTAGAAGACCAGGCAACACTGGCCCTCATTCCTCAACAGCTGAGTGGTCATCGTGCCCCCCCACACCTTTTTTTTCTTTTCAGCCACACCGCACGGCATACAGGATCTTAGTTCCCTGACCAGGGACTGAACCTGTGTCCCCTGCAATGGAAGCGTGGAGTCTTAACCACTGGACCACCAGGGAAGTCCCTAATTGTGCCCTTTTTCCCCCTCTATGCCCCAGTTCACTTGTTTACTTTTCTGTCAGGTCCTGGTAGGCATATGAGTTTGTGATCCCCATACTAGACACTGGTTACCTTGAATTTTTTAATTATCAAGTTCTTTTGGGAACTGAGTATTTATTGAAGGTAATATCAGTTTTTCTCACTCATGATATACTGTGACAGACTTGTTTCAGACATTTCTATATATAAACATAAATAATTACATACATACACAAATATACACACATATATGTATTTTGTATTAACATTCCTAATAGATTACAATTCCTACACTATGGTTCAAACACCTTGAAATATAGGGGGTATAATTCTTGCCATGACTAAGTATAAGAGGGTCAGATATCGGTACAAAAGCTACGCAGAAAGAAAGGAAGATAAAGCAAAAATAAATGTTACTGATGAGCTATATATCAAACCATTTTAGGGAAAAAAAAGTCACTAAAATTCTTTTGAAACTAGAAAAATTCCATGGCCTTGTTGATTAAAAAACAAAACCTCATGGATTAAAGATCAAACTATGCATACATAAGGGATATTACAATGGGTTTATTCTCCAGACAACTGCCTACATTCTAAAGTAAAATTGTCTTCTTCCTATGATTAAATTTCAGCATCCAAACTAAGACCAAAGGAGGTAAATCACACCATAAAGAAACAGATACAATGGTTTCCAGAGAAGCCTACCAAGAGTGGAAGAGTTAAGCAGTTACTGTTACTGGAAGAGTTTAGGGGAGTCATCTTTGACCTATGACTCATGCCCGGGGTTTTAATTTAGAGAAAAGCAAAATCTGGACACAGAAGTCAGAAGATATTTAAAAGGCACCCTGACTTTATCTGTGTATCAGTCATAACTTCTACTCCAAACAGGCAGGCCTTTCTCAGCAAACAGCTTTCCTGATGAGCAATCAGATTTTGAAGACTTCCACTGCCACCTCCAGCCCTGTGGTCTGAAAAGCAAATACAATTCAGTCCAAAGCTCATATTTAAAGGAAAAAAAACTGAGCATAAGGGTACACTTTCAGACATACTTCAGCACGAAGGGATTCTTTGTCCTTCAAATCACATTTGGTAAATATCTGTCTTTCTCCTTTCTCAACTCAGTGTTTTAACGAATAAGCTTTCAAGAGAACGTTCGCTGGCTTAGCGCATACTTTACCACTCTTCCCATAAAAGTTACCTTCTTCCTCTGCATGCAAAGAGGCAAGAAAGACTGACAAATGAACATGAGAAAAAAATTTACAGTGTTTTTACAAACATTTAGTAAGGTTTTATAAACTGCATTAAAACACAATGAATGGGACTTCCCTGGTGGTGCAGTGGATAAGAATCCACCTGCCAATGCAGGGGACACGGGTTCGAGCCCTAGTCTGGGAATATCCCACATGCCGCGGAGCAACTAAGTCTGTGCACCACAACTACTGAGCCTGCGTTCTAGAGCCCGCGAGTCACAAAAACTGAGCCCACGTGCCACAACTACTGAAGCCCGCGCGCCTAGAGCCTGTGCTCCGCAACAAGAGAAGCCACAGCAATGAGAAGACCGCGTACCGCAACGAAGAGTAGCCCCCACTTGCCGCAACTAGAGAAAGCCCGAGCGCAGCAACGAAGACCCAACACAGCCATAAATAAATAAATAAATTTATTAAAAAAAAAAAAAAACCGAATGGTTATGGTCATGATCATACACTGCCCAGCTAGCTCTTGATTCTTGTTTAAAAGGAAAGAAAATGAATAAATGAACATGGCTAGAAAACTCAAATAATATGGAAAAGAAAAAGGTTTTCAGTGTAGTATCTCCCTAGGGGGAAGAAAGGTATGTACCAGCATATATACAATATCTTCTTTAAAACATTTATACAAAACGGAATGGTAGTCACATGATTCTGCAAAACATTTTTTCATTTTATATAGACACATGCACATACATACATATATATAAGTTGTATATGTGTATGTATATATAAAAATAATGTAATTCCAAATCAGCACACATACAGAGCTTTCATTCTTTACAAATATGCTATAATATAATATACCTTGTATAAATATCTTGGCATAGTTGTAAGTGAACCTGTTTATGAAATTGCTGGTGATTTAAAATTTTAAACTATATTGAGAAATTGCTCTCCAGTGGCATCTACTTTATAATCCAATCTCAAACAGCAGTCCCTTTTCTGCATGTAATGTAAGTACCAAAACAGACCTGCTTTGTCTCAAACTGCATCACAAAACTGCCAGACAACCAACCCATCACAGAACAAGTCAAGCTCTTCTAGACAACACAGACTCTACGAACCAAACCAGAAGCGTCACATATCAAAGCTGGAGGCTGGCAATCACAGCTTCATAAAGGGCTCTGCGTAGCTGACCTTTTACTTTTTTCTATATTCTCTGTCTAAGACAAAACTGAAGGAACAGGGTGGGGGAAAGGGGAGATTATCATCTGCTAGGTATTTATCCTAGTCCATTCAGGATGCTATGATAAAATATCAGAGACCGGGTGGTTTATAAACAAGAGAAATTTATTTCTCACAGTTCTGGAGGCTGGACATCCAAGATCGCAGTGCTAGCACAGTCACCTTCTGGTGAGGGCCCTTTTCCTGATTCATAGCTGGCGTTCTCGCTGTTTCCTCACATGGCAGAAGGAGCTAGGATCCCTCTGGAGCCTCTTTTATAAGGCAGTAATCCCATTCACGAGGGCTCCACCGTCATGACTTAAGCACCTCCCAAAGTCACCACCTCCTCATACCATCATCTTTGGGGGGTTAGGATTTCACTATGTGAATTTGAGGAGGGGACATATTCATTAATGCCACAGCAGTGCTCAACTACGAATACTACCAGGGGAAAACACTGAAACCGTCATAGAGTTGAACGCCTTGGTCCCTCCCCACTGTCAAATGCCATGGGAGCCCCCAAGGCAGGCAGTGCAAAGAAGCTCGAAGCCCCCCAAACAACAAGTGCAGAATCAGGGTGGGGGACAGTCAGGGAAGTCCAAGGCTGACCTTCTTCCTTCCTTCTCTAAGTAGCTGCTTGGGAGGGTCTGATTCCCTCAGTAACCAGATACCTCCAGGTAACTCACAGCAAGCTGACAAGAGTGCATGGCTGGGCCACATACCTTGGCTGTAAGATCGTGGACAGACTCCCAAACATGCCATGCATTTTTATTTCTGCCTCTGAGGGTCTGATTAGGTATTTTCCTCAGGTAAAAAGCCTTGAAAACCCCCATCCACTTACAACCTCCTACCTCCTGTTCATTTATCAAAAAGAACAAAATGCCACTTCTCCAGATTAATCTACATCCAAATTAACCTCTCTCTACTTGGAAATTCCAAAGCATCCTATTCATACAGTACTTTGGGCCTTTATTATCTCATTAGTTATAATAATGATGAAAGATATATAAAGAGATACACACAGAGTTTTCTACAGGCCACCCACTTGAGAGGCTGTGCTTTTATTTACACAGGTATATCATGAGGTTTGAGAAAAAAAAAGTTTAGATTCAAATTTAAATTAGATTCAAATTTAGATTCAAATTTAAATCTAGAAACAGTTTAGATTCAAATTTAAATTAAATTTATCCAAGATGTGAAACTTGGATAAAACCATTTGATCTTTCAGCTCCTGAGCTTCTTTATCTACAAAACAGGTAATACTGTCTCTCTCATAGGATTGTTGTGAGGATTCTCCCCACCCCTGTCCCAACCCATCAGAAGCCGAGAAAGTGTTAAGTCCTTAGCACACTGGACAAGCTCAATAAAATGTTACCTCTCCCAGAAGGGCCTGTATTCTGGCTATTTCTCCTCCAGGATACTTCATTTTTTTCCCTCCAGCAACTACCAAAGTAGACTTTGTTAATACCGTTAACAAGTTCATTTGGAATTTAACTGAATTGCACTGAACCAAGTAAAATTAACTCAGCATCTCTTAACACTCATAAATGAATGCCTCCTCAAGGTCAGTGGTCATTTTTAATCCAATTTTATAATCATTGAGGACCTAAAGTCTTGGTTGGAACTCCAGACTTTCTATTTCTGAGATAAGTCTTTGGTAAAGCCACTAATTACCCTCCTACTTTCCCAGGCACGGCCACTGTCAAGCTTTAACCAGACACCAGAAAGGAGCCACAGCATTCACAAACTATTTACAACCTAAAGTCGTCAAGAAAACCACCCTTATGAAACCAAGCATGGAGGAGTTACTAAGATTCTAAATTCTGTCTTCAAAGGGCCTCAGCAGCATGAAGAATGCAGGAAAAACTAATTTTTTCATTCTTAAAAAGGGCACACTAGCAAATTGCACAGAGCAATTTCCTAATGTAAGCTAGCCTGATGTTGATATTCATTTTCTAAATAAATGACTGGCTTGGATACTGTCTATGTAAAAACATCCAATAGACTTATTTTTGTTTATAAATGAAGATGAATTCTTATCTCAGCATATAGTAATCAATCTGGAAACTTCAGAAGTTCTGAACAGTTATCGTGTCATGAATAGTATAGGTCTTATTCGGACAGTATAATCAAACTAAATGTTTTATTCATTACAGGTCACTATGGGACTGAGAAACTACTGCTTGTTCTTATATCAGTAATTACACTAAAATAAACTGACTACATGTCACTGGAGTATGGTACCTTTGAAGGCTTTTAAAGGAAATCTAATACCTCACAGATTATGTAACATAAAAAATATAAAGACAAACAAAAAGTCAAAAGATGTAATATTCCAAATTCTATTAATACAGTACATATATTTATCATAAACATCCTCATTAGAGGTTTACACAAGAATGTGGTTTCTCCTAACGAAAGCAAGTTCCGGACATGCTCTTTATTCTTGCATCAGGCTCACTGAATGTGACCAAGTTGATCTGATTCTGCGACCAAATGATTATAAATAGGCAGGAGCCTTCACAAAATGTAACTGTAACACAACTCAAATTGCAACGGCTCAGCCATTCCGAACCCCTAACTTCAGTCAACATAAGGCTCTATTCAGAATAAAGGGCAGTTAAGAAGTTACCCTCACCCAGTCCTAGTATGTTTCAGCTCCCTAAGAAAAACAAGACCAATAGGACCATATCCTCCTAGAACATTATACTACACTCCTCATAAGGTCATTCATCCTTCTGCAAATAGGTCACAAAGATTTTTAAAAGGGCACCAAAGAGAAAGAAAGGACAGAAAGGAGTGACTGGGTTAAAAAATTCATGATACCCACATCCTAGAGAAATAAATGAAAGCTTACCTACTGCTTTTTCTTTTAAATGAAAATAAAAAGAGTAGTTCCATGTTGCCCATGGGTGCATTTTCATAAAGTGACATTATCAGCCAGAGGACTGCAAGGAAAGCAAAGGGGCCAGGTAACAAAACACGTCAGCTCTACCCAGGTGGAAATGAGAAGATTACAAGAAAGGGCAGGAAGCAGATAAGCCATCCTGGAGAACTGAGCCCTCCGGGAACAGGGAGGCATGGCTTGACCCACTAATGCAACGGCAGAAAACATGTTCTAAATCTAATCATGTGATTTTAATATCTGATTAAAGTCCAATAGCAGAAGTCAGCTTTTAGCTATATGCCAGAAAGAGAAATGTCTCTGAATTTCAGCAAGACTAAATTTATATTTTTTTCACATTAAAAATAAAAGTCATTCCCCAAACAAAATTGTAACTTTACTAGAAAACAAAAAAAAAGGGCAACTGGAATTCAAACATCACAATAAACCACTGACTTTTTTCCTTTTTAACCTCTATGCATTCACAATTTTTACAGTTATAACTAAAGAAGAGATATAAATTTGCAGTCTTTGTGTTTCTAATATAATTATTTTAATGTCTCCACAGCAGTCTATTGAGAACCATACCAACACAAAGGCAAAAATAGCACAGGTAGATATAAAAATGTAGCTAGCATTTTAATTATATTACAAAAAATGTCCAATTTTCAGAAAACATAAAACCATACTATAATCCCAAAACCCAAGACATTTCAATTCACAGAGTTTCCATCTGGTAAAATAATTGTTTTGTGAAATTTACCTTTTTCAGTATAAAAGACCCAATTCATATAACCATTAATGAAAATACTTGAAATTCCTGAAATAATATACCAAATGTATAAATCTTTCAGCCAGTAATTATTGGTAATGATTAAGACAGAGGTAATGAAAAAAATTTAATTTAGTCTGTTTTATACAAATGGATAATGGGCATAAAAAAGCGTACCACTTTTATGAAAAACAAAGTATTTTTTGGAAATAAAATAATCTAGAAAATGCATCTGGACTAATTTGCATTCTCTCCTACGACTTCGGATTTCCACTGTTATCCCAAAGAGAAATAACCAGAGACTAATACTTTTTTTTTTTTTTTTTTTTTGCAGTACGCGGGCCTCTCACTCTCACGGCCTCTCCCGTTGCGGAGCACAGGCTCCGAACGCGCAGGCTCAGCGGCCATGGCTCACGGGCCTTGCCGCTCCGCGGCATGTGGGATCCTCCCGGACCGGAGCACGAACCTGCGTCCCCTGCATCGGCAGGCAGACTCTCAACCACTGCGCCACCAGGAAAGCCCCAGAGACTAATACTTTTAACAGAGTGACTCAAACAGGAACGGAGATGAAAAGTAGCAAAGGTACAACAGTTTTTTTTTTTTTTTTTTTTAAAGGGCGCTATACTGCAGCTTAGGTCCATTTCTTGAACAAACCTTTTCATAGAAAAATTGCATTGCAAAAACTTAAGTGAAGTGTGGTACTGGCATAAGGAAGAGAGTAATTAAAAAAAAAAAAAAAAACTCTTACATTTATGGTCAGTTAAATTTCTACAGGGAATTCCCCGGTGGCAGTGGTTAAGAATCTGCCTGCTAATGCAGGGAACACAGGTTCGAGGCCTGGTCCAGGAAGATCCCACATGCCGTGGAACAACTAAGTCCATGCGCCACAGCTACTGAGCCTGCGCTATAGAGCCCGTGAGCCACAACTGCTGAGCCCAGGTGCCACAACTACTGAAGCCTGTGCACCTAGAGCCCGCGCTCTGCAACAAGAGAAGCCACCGCAATCAGAAGCCCGCGCATCGCCATGAAGAGTAGACCCGGGCTTCCCTGGTGGCGCAGTGGTTGAGAGTCCGCCTGCTGATGCAGGGGACACAGGTTCATGCCCCAGTCCGGGAAGATCCCACATGCCGCGGAGCAGCTGGGCCTGTGAGCCATGGCTGCTGAGCCTGCGTGTCCGGAGCCTGTGCTCCGCAACGGGAGAGGCCACAACAGTGAGAGGCCCGCGTACCGCAAAAAAAAAAAAAAAAAAAAAAGGAGTAGACCCCACTCGCCGCAACTAGAGAAAGCCAGTGCGCAGCCAAACACAAATTAAATTAATTAATTATTTTTTAAAATAAATAAATTTCTACAAAGGTGCCAAAATAAATCAATAGGTAAAGGATAAGCTTTTCAGCAAATGGTGCTGGAACAACTGGATATCCATATGGAAAAAAGAGAGAGAGAGAGAAAAAGAGGAGAAGAGAAGAGAAAAGAGAAGAGAAAAAAGAAATTGAATATATACCTGAACCTTACACCATACACAAAACTTAACTCAAAATGGATCATAGGGGCTTCCCTGGTGGCGCAGTGGTCGAGAGTCTGCCTGCCAATGCAGGGGACGCAGGTTCGTGCCCCGGTCTGGGAGGATCCCACATGCCGCGGAGTGGCTGGGCCCATGGGCCATGGCCGCTGGGCCTGCGCGTCCGGAGCCTGTGCTCCGCGGCGGGAGAGGTCACAGCAGTGAGAGGCCCGCGTACCGCAAAAAGAAAAAAAAAAAAAAAAAGGATCATAGACCTAAATGTAAGGGCTAAAACAACAAAAGTTTTGAAAGAAACACATGAGAAAATCTTAGCAACTTTTGGTTAGGCAAAGAGTATTTAGAAACATCAAAATCATAAGCTTCGGAAGAAAAAAAGGATAAACTGAACTTCATCACAATTTTAAATGTTTGAGGTTCAAAAGATACCATTAAGAAAGCAAAAAGACAAGCCAGAGACTGGGAGGAAATATGTGCAAATCATATATCCAAAAAGGGACGTATAGACAAATAACCCAATATAAAAATATGCAAAGGATCCAAATAGATATTTCCCCAAAGAAGATACAGGAATGGCTAAGACGCTCACTGACTGAGTTACCAGCTCAATTACGAGGGGATAAATTTCATAAATACCATCCTTTGTCCTTTTCATAAAGCTACAGAATAGGATGATTTCATTAGAATCTCCATAACATGTTACTTTGTAGTTCTCATGTCACAGTAAAGTTTTCAAATCACTGTAAAATGATACTAACATCCATATTGGACAAGAAATAAAACTATCTCTATTCACAGATTGCATAATCTGGTGTATAGACAATCCTAAAGTAGTCATATACACAATTAAAAAACTATGAGTAGTGATAAACAAGTTCAACAAGGTAGAAGAAAACAAGAGCAATATACAAAAAACAATTGTATTTCTATACACTAACAATGTATATACACTCTGAAAGTGAAATTTTAAAAATGATTCCATTTATACAGGCATCAAAAAGAAAAAAATATACACTGTAATAAATTTAACAAGGAGGTGTAAGCTGTGTTCCCTGAGAACTGGGACAAAGTGAGAGAGTAGCACGGACATATATACACTACCAAAAGTAAAATAGATAGCTAGTGGGAAGCAGCCGCATAGCACAGGGAGGTCAGCTCGGTGCTTTGTGACCACCTAGAGGGGTGGGATAGGGAGGGTGGGAGGGAGGGAGACGTAAGAGGGAAGAGATATGGGGACATATGTATATGTATAACTTATTCACTTTGTTATAAAGCAGAAACTATTGTTTTAAAGCAGAAACTAACACACCATTGTAAAGCAATTATACTCCAATAAAGATGTTTTAAAAAAAAACGAAAACACAGTTGAAAGAAATTTTAAAAGACCTAAATCAATGGAAACACACCCCATGTTCATGGATCAGAATTCTTAACATTGGTAAGACAGCAATATTTCTCAAATTGATCTGGAGATTCAACGCGATCCCTATCCAAAGGCTGGTTCAAAAGACAGGTTGTCAAAGCCCACAGTGTACAACACAAACAGTGAACTCTAATGTAGACTACGGACTTTAGTTAATAATAATAAATCAATATTGGCTAATCAACTAACAAATACATCACACTAATGCAAGACGTTAATATTATGAGAAAACTCAGGGCTATAGGTATGGAAACTCTACTTTCTGCTCAATTTTTCTGTAACCTAAAACTGCTTCCCCAAAATAAAGACTATTAATTTTTTAAAAGTCAAACAAGGTCAATTATAAAAAATAAAATAATAATCATAAAGCCTAACATGGAGAAGAAGAAACAAATCTTTAAAGTTCATGATGCACTCGGAATTCTGCTGACACCAGAAAGCCAATTGACGTTTTGGTGAGAAGAGCAGCTGTTCCCCTGTGGTGTTCAAATAAACTCTGGACAACTTTCTGATAACCTCTCATTTGGCTGCTCCCGAAACAATTGTGTGTACAGTAAATACCAAGACTCTACTGCTGGGGAAGCTCTGAAATTATCTTCCTTATCTGCAATTAACTATACGCTCTGGAAAGCCTCCCTTTCTTTCAGACTCAAAAGGCAAGTAATTGAATTACATACAGTTCTAAAAATGTTCCTGTTTCTCCTTTGTTAAATAACAGCTCTCTGTGCTGGTCTCTCCCCAAGCCAGCAGAATTCATAATTCTCCATCTCTTCTACTCCCACAGAAATTAGTTCTTACCTCTAGTGATACATTTTTCACACTGTGGGTCAGCTAACCTAATACTGATCTGGCTTATCACTGCGAAGCCCCTGAGGACAGGGACTATGCCACGGTCATTTCATGCTAAGACCTCCTACCTGGAAGGATGTTTTTAGATGTAAGCGATGGACACCTAATTCAAACTAAATAGCTAACCTGCCTGGAGAGTGAAACTGGAATTGCTGGCTTTAGGGGCTGCTGAATCCAGGGCCATAAGTTGTGGGTGTAGGGTGGGAGTATGTGTGCATGTGTCCCCCTCATCCCCATTCCTTTTCTTCCATCTTCCTGCTCTGATTTCCTCTGTGTTGACTTCATTCTCAGAAAGGTTTTCCCTACGTGGTAGAAAAGAGGGTCACTAGCAGCTCCGGCTTAACAAACCCACAGAAAGGAAAAACCTCTTTGCAAGAGTTTCATGACTCCATACCTCCATAACGGACCCTTGTGACCCTGACTAGCCAAGCTGATGTCACATGCCCATGAAAGAGGCAGTGGAGTCACCTCCTCTAACTATATGGGCTGAGAACAAAGCAAGGGGAATGACAGCCCAGGGGAAATCCGGGTGATTTATTGAAAGGAGGAGGAAAGGGATGCTGGGTGGGCAAAGCCAAGAGACATTCACTACTTCACAGGCTCTCAGGACCGCCGACTCCCTCCCTTTTGCTGAGTATTTATCCACTGCTTATTACGTGTAATGCTGAGTTAACCACCAAATATTCAACAGAAAGTGTTTGCAGTGCCTGTCCCTGTATGACATTCTTTCTCAGAATGAATTCTTTCCCACCTTACTGCCACATGTGAGGTTGTTTATGCAGTTTCCTTCTCCTGGTCCACAGGGAGGCTATGTGGCATTTCGTCACATTCCAATTATTTTCAGGACATTTCTTCTCCTCCATCCTATGTATCTTAATGCCAAGTGCACACACTGCTGAAAATGAATGTGTTGCTAGCTTTCGTTTGGGGGGGAGATAAAAGTAAGTAAAAACTTGCCAAGCAAACCGAAGGAGCACACACACAGAAGAACCCCTCCCCCTCAAAAATTTGGCAAGTCTTCACAATCTACCCTTCTTAGCGTGGAAACACAAATGAGGGCCAAGTCTCTGAAAGTACAAGTCCAGGCTTTCTCGAGGACACGGCTTTCTCTCCAAAATAAAGCCAAGATCATGGAGTGATTATGGGTGACCTCTGGCTGTGGCTTCTTACACGTTTGCTTGAGCTTAAGATCCTCCTCTCTTTTCTGAGAGAGAGGATGGGACAGAGGAGAGGAACAAGGAAGGGAAAGAAAGGAAGACCACAATACACTGTACACAGAAGTCTGTCAGGCTATACCTGCCATCTGTACAATGCTAGGAATCTCTCAGATAACTGCGAATGATTATTTGGGACTGTCTCAAAAACACTCCATGGAATGAACACCACCTTCCCCATCTGACCCAGTCCACTTTACCCAGCCTCTCTTATCTTATACCAACCTGATTTTGCTTAAGTTATCGTCTGTCTCAGGCTTTCACAGGAGCTTTCTTTTATGGATTTTCCATCCAGCAAATGTTTCTGTTCCACGGCTGGGCAGAGCCGACCACAGCATGCTTGGCTACGGACAGCAGCTGCTCACCCCACGGCAGCTCCGACCTGGAGGGGCGAAGGCCGGAAGCCATTAGAGGGATTCACAGTCACAAACTCTCTCTCTCAGGAGTGTATGTTTGGCAGGCTAATCCCCAGCATCTTCCAAACGTTTAAAATCATTAACGAACAGAGACGACAGTTTATAAGGTGTCCTAAAGACAAGTTAGGGCTATTCTGAGGGGAGGACTGAAGTATTTAATCATTACTGAAAAGGTCTGGCCAAACACTTATGCTCTGTTTGCGGAAAATTTTAAAGCCAGATGTTTTAATTAACCACAGAAAACACGAGCTACAACTAAAATTTCATGAACACACTCATCTGCCCTGTGGAAAACCACAGGAATGTTCTGGCAAGGCTCAGTCTGGATTCTTGGGACACAGAGGGCTGGAATCATTCCCCTTAGGAACCCGAACAGAAAATTAACTTGCTCAATATGTTTAAAAAAGTAAAATGAAACCCAGATTTAATCTCAATCAAATACAAAAACATTTCAGGACTTCAAAGGGCACTACCAAAAGACACATAAGGGAAAGGTCATAAAAAATTCCAACGTGGTTCAGGATTTAGAATGTATTTTCAAGGCAAAGTGAATGGTGTAACAGAAAATTTTATAGGCTAAATAATCCAAAGGGGAAACTAATCATCTTTCATTTCCTAATAGAGGAAAATGATATATGAAAACCAATATTCAAGTGAATCATAAATATTATCAAATGTATAATATATTCAGGCAAAAGGAATCACTTAACTATCCTACTTCATGCCAAACCTGTGGCCTGACCCACACTAGCTACTATGCTTCAGCTTGAAGAAGCAAGGCATTCAGAAAAACTGTTAAAATAACTTAGGCTCACTGATATTGCAGCTAGCAATTTAGAAACAGAAAACTCAAATGAGATGATCCTATAAAATCAATTAGTGAACAATTAAGAATAGCTTAAGAAGTCTTTGTTAATTATAGCAATAGTTATGACAACATCAATATATGCCAAATATTGAAAGCCTGTTCAAGAGGGAATGAGACATACGTTATTTTCAGATACTAGGTCCACAATTCTATTTCTGTTAAGTCAAAGCAGACCCCGTCACAAGTGTGCCAAGCATAATATTACATTAATCTCTACCTTCATTTGAACCTCTGTCACAAAAATCATTTTGAAAGGAACACGGCAGGAAAAAAGCAAGATATCAAGTTATGTACCTGTGGTATAATCCCAGTTTTGTTCTACAAACTGAGTGTATACAATCTAAAGACTCCAAATTATGAACAATAATAGCTATTTCTTGGTCATGGAATTAGAAATATTTGTGTTTACATCTCAGTATTTTCCAAGTTTTCTATAATTAATACATATTGTTTGTAGAATTAGAATATTTTTAAATAAGGTTTTTCTTATTAAACAGTATGGGAATGCAAATCAGAAATGGGATATCGATATACTATATTAGCCTGATCTGTGGGTTTCCTCTTACCTGAACAATAAGAGCTAAAATTTTAAAGTCTTCATTTATCTGAACTCTGTAATTCTTCATTTAGAAGTTCAAAACCCGAGTGTCCAATAACACTCCCAGGGCTGAATGACTACTTTTCCAGAAACAAGAAATCTTGTTATTTTGCAAACTTGTCACAAAGAAACAAGAAGACCCAGAGTTATTCCTCTCCCTTAACTAATGCATCCAAACTTCTCTATCACTAGCCATGCCATACAATTGTCACTTAACTAAAAAGAGTGCCTCCTGGTGTTACTTATGATTTCACCGGGGCAGAGCCCTTAGTGAACACTGCCACACTCCATTTCTGATACTCCTAGCATCTCAGAAAACACAAAACACAATGGTAGAATCTTAACATGAGGGTACTTGGCAGTCCATCATTCTAAGAAGCCAACCTCCTCAGTTTACAAATGAGGACACTGTCACCCAGAGAGGTCAAATGTCTCTCCCAAGGCCACACAGCTGGTGGGGCAGGGATGAGAGTCCAGATCGCCTGGCTCCACTGTGACCAAGTGCTCTTTCCGCCACTACAACATCTCAGCATGCACTCCTCCAAATACAAGTTCGTATGAACCACCAGCATGTTAAATTCATAATCAGCAAAACCAGTAGAACGAGACAGAAATTTATTCCATCAAAAATGAAATGCATGCAGGAAAAAAACCAGAGACTCAAAGGCTGCCTAAAATAGACGAGGCTCTGCCCAGAACCCATTCCGTCGGAGAAACAATGGTTGCAGTGTGCTTGGGCAGCAGGTGTCTTGAACAGAAACCGCCTGTCACGCTGAAAGCTTTTTGGTCCTAGTACTTGCCCTACTGATGACAGCACAGTCCCACTGCTCAAAGCAGGACAAGAGGTTTTCAACAAGAGAAAATGACACTGGCACCTGTGAGCCACCTGTAAGAGAGAGGAGGGATGCATGCTCGCCCCAGTGTTGGAAGTAAATGATCTACTAAATGACCAGGCATCAAGTCTGAGCCTCTTCCTTCCAAAACAACTCAAGTTTTAGGGGAGAGATATTACTGATTTCAAAAATTAAGAAACAGAGTGGGGATCATTTTGTAAAGTACAGAAATAGTGAATCACTATGTTGTGTACCTGGAACTAACAGTTTTATAGGTCAGTTATACTTTAATGAAACATTGTTAAAAAAAAAAAAGGGAGGGAGGGAGGGAGGAAAAAGAAAAGAAAAGAAGAGAGTCACTAAAAACTAAAATAAAATAATCCTAATGCTTCTTATCCTATGCCTGCTACAAGCTTGGGGATGAGAAGGACTTTTCTCTCTTTCTCTAAGTGATGTACAGGAACACTGCTCACCTCCACTTCTTTCTCAGCGTTTACCTACAGCATCCATGCCACACCAGTCAGAAACCTACGAGTCCCACAAAATGTGAACAGCCTGACGAGCAAGGGAGACGAGAGGACAGATGGCAGTGACAAACTCAGAAACACTCCCTGAAAAGCCTTCACTGAGTTCCCTCTGTCACCCCTTGCCTACTGTGCAGCAGGGCCACAAAGGCAGGAACTGTGAAGCCACTAATAAAAAAAAGCCACATCCAGGGATGATGTGAGCTCCCTTTGTGAGTGCTGGGACCAATACAATGGCTCCGTCCCGCCTCATCTCAGGAGTCAGGCACCCTCAAAAAAGAAAACACGAATTTTTTCCGCCCCAAACTGCTCCTAAAGTCCCCACCATCTATTTCCACGGCTGGATCCTGAAAGAAAGACAATATCGACAGTTTATTCCTTCTTTTCTGTGCCTCAGATCGGATGCTAAAGGCTACTGTCCACAGATGGCAAAAGGAATCAGATTCTTGTTGCTATTTCACAATGAAATCAAAGCTTGGTGGTGAGTATTGTTCAAGGAACTCTTTAAAGTCATTTGTAAGGTAATGGCAGTAAGTTTAAATTTAGCAGTCTGGTAGAATAAACTCTGACCTGCCAATCAATTTGGCCATAATCTTGCTGAAGTCAACAAATTATCTTTCTCAGTAGAGACTAAACAAATTAGAATTAGATCGGATGCACTGATTTTGAAATCCTTTCTTACTTGGAACCTTGGCTGTGTGTTGTTTGGTTCTTTAGCTTCAGTGAATGCCTTTGGCAAAACGTATCCCCAGACACTGCCACCATCCGAGAATCTTAAATGGATGGCCAGCATTTTTTTTTTTTTCCTATTTTAACATCAAAGGGAAAGTTTCTCCTTCTTGAGCCTGATTCCAGAAATATCAGCCAAGCCAATTCAATACTTCTGAAATTTCTCTCTCAAAATGATCAGGCAAGAATATGTCAGAGAACATTCCTCTCATGGCACTGGAAATTTGATTTTAAAATCTTAGATTGAAAGTACTGATAATTTCACGTCTTAAAATGTTTGGGAGAGGGCTGGGTTTGTTTTAAATTACCCATCACCAGAAACTGAAAAGAATCTATTATAAGTAAGCAAAACTGCCACCCAACAAAGTTTATGGAGACATTATGACAATTTGGAAAATGTTTCACCTAGTAATGTCCCACGTCATGCTCTCAAGTAAAGGGGGTTTCAACAGTTGGGGGAGGTGGGGAGGGAATTTATGCTTTCTAATGTTTTAAAGGGTGTTCTGGAAAGAACAAGGGACAAAGAAATCAGCAGAGAGAGAGGTTGTGGTCCCAGCTCTGCTACTTATGACCCAAGGCTTTCTGGAATAACTAATTTACACTCTTTTTTTTTTGCGGTACGCGGGCCTCTCACTGTTGTGGCCTCTCCCGCTGCGAAGCACAGGCTCCGGACGCGCAGGCTCAGCGGCCATGGCCCACGGGCCCAGCCGCTCCGCGGCATGTGGGATCTTCCCGGACCGGGGCACAAACCCATGTCCCCTGCATCGGCAGGCGTACCCTCAACCACTGCGCCACCAGGGAAGCCCTAATTTACACTCTTTAACCTTAGTTCCATCATTTGTAAAACAGCCAGCTTCATGGGATTGTCAACCAATGAAACCAAATATAAAGGCATTACAGAAATTTTTTAAGCTTTATGTACTCATTCAACAAATATTTACTTAAGAAACCACAAAGCTGCCAGATACAGCACTGTGGATACAACCATGAATATGAGACCCAGTCCCTTCCTGCAAGGACCTAAGTCAAGGGACTCAGTGTGATTTGTGAGAGGCACAGGGGGCCATGGGAACATGCAGGCAGCCTCTAATCTGAATACCAGACAAATTTCAGGTACTGTTACCTTCACAAGCCCTTGAGGAAATTTCTCGGTGAGCAGTGGTAGATGTGGTTTTTAGTTTGGGTTGGTTAATTATTACCTTATTCACTTCGTACAGTTTTATTAAACACTCACTATGTGCCAAGCGCTATTCTAGGCGCTGGGGGTTTAGCATTGAACAAAATTTCTGCCCTAATGAAGCTGACATTTCCTCATCCAAATGAAATGCAAAATATATGAACTAAACAGATTTAACTAGCAAGGCTACTTCTGCTGCAATACAATGATTTTTTTTTCACCAAAATATCCACACACAAAAGTTAAAAGGAATATTCTAATTGATCTAAATACAGTAAATATTTTATTTCTTAAATTTCCCAGGCTACATTTTACAATATACCAAATAACTGCCATCATATGAAAGGCACTCTTAGGTCTGAGGGATTAAATTTGTGTATTTTGGCATGGAGAACACTCCCACATCTTACCCCCCTCCCAAGGAAAAAGAACAAATGCTGGAATCTATCCAAACACAACCTCAGTTTTAACAGGGGGAATATAAGGTATTTTAGAAGTATTTCCTGTAGTCATTTTTTTCAAACGATAAAAAAAGTTGAATTATTAATTTTACTGTAACCTGAAGTTCAATTTTAACATGCCAAATGTCTGCCTTTACAAAGTTTCTTTTAAAAATCTATTTAAAAGAGATTGTGGGGGAGGTGCTGAGAACTAGGCTGGTCCAGGAGATAAGTCAACTCAACTGTCTAAAAATTCAATATGGAATGATGGGGAGGTAGATGAGGAAAGGAGGAGAAAGAGAAAGGAAGGTACAGGAGTGAAGAGTCACACAGTGATCTCTTGGATTAAAAACCTGAAAGCTCACATACTCAACAAATACCAAGACCCAATGTTCAAAATACTGTAGAGCAAAGAAGAATGTAAATATACAGGTAAAAAAATGACCAAAATGCTACTCAGCCCAAGAGCAAGGGTTCCTAAACCTGGAGTTCCTACCAAAAAATACAAAGTCCAAAGCCCAGGTGCTCTGATGTACTAGGTCTGGGGTAGTGTTCACGAATCTTTATTTTATTTATTTATTTATTTATTTATTTTTTGCAGTACGTGGGCCTCTCACTGTTGTGGCCTCTCCCGTTGCGGAGCACAGGCTCCGGACACCCAGGCCCAGTGGCCATGGCTCACGGGCCCAGCCGCTCCGCGGCATGTGGGATCTTCCCGGACCGGGGCACGAACCCGTGTCCCCTGCATTGGCAGGCGGACTCTCAACCACTGTGCCACCAGGGAAGCCCACGAATCTTTATTTTTCTAACTGGCCCCAAATGATGCTGATGCACATCATTCCCACAGCTGGGAACCACTGATACAGTGTATTTCCTTATTGAAAAAAGTCCTGGAATGTTTTTATTATAATAATGAATAACTCTTTTGCTAAGTGCTTTCTATTCATCTTCACATCCATCCTGAAGTAGGAACTATTATTATGCCTATTTTTAAATGGGGAAACTTGAAGCATGAAGCGGTCAAATAACTTGACTGACATTACACAGCTTTTAAATCAAGAATCTGGGATTTTTGCCCAAGTCTTATCTGCTGCATATTTTCTTAGCACTCTGATCTGGTGAACTTATTTAGCAAGCTAAATCTGTTTCCCACTCTGTAGTCTAAGGATGGCATATGATTAATCATCTTAATAATGTATCATAGGCATTAATACAGAACTTAAATCCCAAAATTCAGTAATAAACTGTATAACCTGAGACAATGTTGGAAAAATCATATATAAAGTGTGGTCTACTCAGAGCATTAGGGAGGTGTCTGGTCAGGTATGCAGTTATTTTAACTGCCGTCCATTCCAACTTAAGATCAATGCTTCTGATCTTAGGGAACACAAGCTCCTTCACCAACATTAGCCCTTTACCTAGAAAAAAGCTGGACACAGTGAAGTCGGCCTCATTAGGAGTTACTGCCAAGGGCTTGACACCTTCTCACAATTTCACACTGTTGTTAGTGTTACTCCACCTGCCTAGACCATCTCACCCTACTACTCTGATGTGCCAATTACTACTCCTTTGAGGCCCAGCCCAAATACCACCTCCTTCATGAAGCCTTCTCAGATGCTCTGGCAGAAATAATCACTGATGCCTTTGTGATTCTCAGTGTTTCTCCTATCACATAGGGCAGGCTGATGCTTATTCAAGAATATATATGCCTTATCTTAACAGAGTCCTTGTAGCATCTCACCTCCTCACCCTTTGTTCTCAGGTGGCCTGAGTTCTCTCTGGTTCTTCCCCACCTCTCTGAAAGTTCTTTCTCAGGCTCCTTCTTAGGCTCCTTTCTATATGACCACTAGAATATCAATGGTATTCACCAAGGCTTCATCCTGACTCTCCTCACACTTCATACAAACTTTCTGGGTGACTTCGACCATGATGCCAAGTCCAGCTACCAGGACAGTCTGAAGACGCCCATCCGATACATCACCCATTCATTCATCAAACATTTATTGAGACATGCTCTATGCCAAGTACACACCATGATTTCTCTCTCTTGACTATTCTATGTCCAACCTACTTGGATCTCAATTCCTGGTTCATTCATGCTCTAACTCCATATTGCATCCATTCTAAGAGACACATTTCTTCCATTTTCACACAGGTAATGTGGAGATGTGCCTTACAAAAACGGCATCTTAAAAATTTGGGGCAATGTTTTTCTTAAAATCTTATACACATAGTATAATGGTGGCTCTTATAAACAGTGGCAACTTAAATCAACGAACCGCAGAGATTATCTTAGTGTATTTCCCTTCCATTATTCCACAACAGAGCTAGCCAACAGAACTTTCTTCGATGATGGAAATGTGCCATATTTGTGTTGTTCAATATAGTAGTCGCTATCCACATGTGCCTTGAAATTTGGCTAATATGACTGAGGAACTAAATTTAATTTTAATGAGATTTATCTACAAGTTTACCAATTTCTTTATCATTCTTTTTCACATTTCAGACTTTCCTTCTGGAATCACTTTCTTCTCCATGAAGCACATCCTTTATGAAGTTTCTTAGTAAAGCTCAGCTGTCGTAAGGTTTAATGTTTTTGGAAAGCATATTTTGCCTTTTTCTTGAATGACAGTTTTGCTGATATACAACCAATAGCATTTTCTTTTAGCATTTTGAAAATATTTTTCCAGCTTCCATTATTGCTGAGAAGTCAGCTGTCAGTCTATCATTCCCTTGATTAACAATCTATCTTTCTTTTCTGGGTATTCTTAAAATCATCTTTCTTACTTTGGTGTATTTAAGTTTTCCTATGTCTAGATGTGGATTTCTGTTTGTTTATCCTATTGGTATATGCTGTGCTTCCCCCCTTATCTTGTCCATAAATTACTCAGATTTAAGGAACACCAGTCATTTATGTTCTTTATGAACTCTCTCTGGAAATTATTTGTACACTAGATTCTCATTAAACATTTATTACTTCCCTCTATTTTCTCTATCATCTTTCTGGGACTCTGAACAGATCTCATCATAGGATTTATAGTCTTCAAATACACCTTCATGTTTTTCTTTTTATTTCTATGTTACATTCTGGTTATTTTCTTCAAATCTTTTTTTCTAGTTCATGAATTGCTTCTTCAGCTGTTCCTAATCTAACTTATTGAGTTTTTATGTCAACAGTTATAATTTTTTCCCTTAGGTTTTGTTCTTGCTTTTTTCCCCCAAATCTGCCTGGTTAATTTTTTTCCAGTAACAACAAAACACCTAGATTTATGTTGCCCTTGTACACACACCCCCTTTATTGAGATATAACTGACATACAACATTGTATTAAAGTGTACAACATAATTTGATCTACGCATATGTTGCAAAATGATTACCACAGTAAGTTTAATTAACATCAATTACCTCACATAGTTACAGTTCTTTCCTCATGATGAGAACTTTGACTATCTACTCTCTTAGCAACTTTCAAATATACAATACAGTTTTATTAATTATAGTCACCATGCTGTACATTATCTACCCAGAACTTATTTTTCTTGTAACCGGAAGTTTGTATCTTGACTACCTTCATCCATTTCCTCCATCCCCCACCTCTGGCAACAATTAATCTGTTCTGTTTCTATGAGTCTGGGTTTTTTTTAGATTCCACATATCAGTGAGATCATACAGTGTTTGTCTTTGACTTACTTCACTTAGCACAATGCCTTCAAGGTCCATCCATGTTGTCACAAATGGCAGAATTTCCTTCTTTTTTATGGCTGAATAATATGCCTGGTCATTTTTTTAAAAATATTTATTTATTTATTTGGCTGCACTGGGTCTTAGTTGCGGCACACAGGATCATCACTGAAGCATGCGGGAACTTTACTTGCGGCGTGTGGGATCTAGTTCCCTGACCAGGGATGTAACCCAGGCCCCCTGCACTGGGAATGCGGAGTCTTAGCCACTGCACCACCAGGGAAGTCTCCTTTTTTTTTTTTTTTTTTTGATTGAAGTATAGTTGATTTACAATGTTGTGTTAATTTCAGGTATACAGCAAAGTGATTCAGTTATACATATATATGTATATATCTATATTCTTTTTTTCACTTCTTTTCCATTATTGTTTACTACGAGACACTGAATATATTTCCCTGTGCTATCCAGTAAATCCTTGTTGTTTATCCATTTTATAAATGGTAATGTGCATCCCATACTCCCAATTTATCCTTCCTCCACTGCCTTTCCCCAAGCCTGGTCAATTTTTATCTCAGGCTCTCTGCACTTATGTGTGATTATATATTTTATTTCTTAAAGCATTTCAAAATGGTTATTTTATATTCTGTATCAGATAATTTTAATATCTAAAGTCCTCAAGGTTAAGCCTATTGTCCTTTGTTTGTTTCTGATGACCCTCACTCCTGGTGGCTCGTTTTCTAGTAGCGTTAGAAATCTTTGATTCTGAACTCTTATTTGGTTGATCTTAGGAGAATCCTAAGGTCTAAAGTAGGCATACCTTCCTCCAGAAAGGATTTGCATTAGCTTCTGCCAAAAGCCAACGGGCACTATCTGAGCTACTTTAGCTTCTTTTACAGGTCCTAATGGAATGCAGGCTCTTTGAACATTGCAACTCACCCAAGGCTTAGTCTCCAACCACAATGGTGAAGGGAACCCGTCTTCTGTGTTTGTTTACACAGAAAGCTCCCAGCTTGGGTTTTACCTTACTAATTAGTAGTTGACACTTTGGAGATGTCTTAGTTCCTGTGATCCCAAAAGTGCATTAAAAAATGTTTTATCCAGGGCTTCCCTGGTGGCGCAGTGGTTGAGAGTCCACCTGCTGATGCAGGGGACACGGGTTCGTGCCCCGGTCCGGGAAGATTCCCACATGCCGTGGAGCGGCTGGGCCCGTGAGCCATGGCCACTGAGCCTGCGTGTCCGGAGCCTGTGTTCCGCAATGGGAGAGGCCACAACAGTGAGAGGCCCGCGTACCGCAAAAAAATATTTTATCCAGATTACAATGCTTTAGTGAGGAAGTGCGTTTGAGTATCCAGTCCACCACACTGCTAGAAACCTGCGTCTCAAACTAATCATCTTCTCTCAAAACCTACTTTTTCTCCTTTGTTTCCACATTTTGCTGAATGACACCATTCACTCTCACCCAAATCTGAAACCCAGTAAAGCAAGTACCAATGACCCTACTCTTTCCTCCACTACCCACCCCAATGCAACGAGGCACCAAGTCCCAACTTCTGGCTTGATCAAAAGTGGGTTTGCTTTTATGTTTCTAATCATCATGGCACCTAGTAGTATGAATTTAATCATCAAGGACAAGGAAGAAAAATAAATGAAGCTAAATTAAAACCAAAATCATACATTCTGGCCAAATGAAGGTGCTTTATATGAAGGAAGGTTTGAATATAGGGAAATAGAAGGAGAATTGAACTGGGACTTTGGCTGTCAGAACCATGATCACATTTCCAAGGAGAGGTTTAATTTTAGTCCAAAAGATTATCTGTCGTGATAAATTGATGTTAATTTGAATGTTATTGGTTTTGCTTGAATTTACTCTATAAATTTGTCATTGTTTTATAGTTATATAAGAGCTGGAAGCATAAGGAGTTTATACCTAGTTTTATGTTCAGGCATATTTAAGCTACTTCATAATAAAAATATTTATGTTAGTACTGGGAATTTGTGAGAAATTTTTCCTTTAAATAAAGAGGTCCATAAATTACTGAGATTTAAGGAACACTGGTCTTTATATACTTCGCCACCCCTTTGATACATTCATCATTCTCTCCATAAATGAACAGAGAGAAATGGAATACAACAGCACCAGCAAGAAATCATTTACTAAGCTCCAATTTCTCCCCCAAGTCTCCAACTGTTTGAATCAGCTCAATACTGATGAATCTTTTAAGGCAGCACACTTTGTTTCTTTCCTCCAACAGTGGCAGTTTCTAATAGATAAGAAATATGCTTCTAATATGTAGACGCACTGCTCAGCCCAGCTCCAACCACCACCCATTCCTACTAGAATGTATAAAATGGCACAAACCTACCTAGCAACAGTAGAGCAAATGCAATGTGTCAAACAAAGGCTAGTCCTTGCCTAAGGAAGTCCCTTTCCTGGTTGGGTTTCAACAACCGGGAATTGGGGTGAGTACAGCATTGTTGTTCTGAATGAGTACAAGAAACTCCCAATCATTTCTTTTTAAGTTCTGTATTCTTATTCTTTATGGATTGATGGACTGTAGTTCCTTCAACCTCTAGATAGTTCATTTTAAACGTCCCCCTACAGGGCTTCCCTGGTGGCACTGTGGTTAAGAAGCCGCCTGCCGGTGCAGGGGACACGAGTTCGAGCCCTGGCCCGGGAAGACCCCACATGCCGCAGAGCAACTAAGCCCGTGCGCCACAACTACTGAGCCTGCAGTCTAGAGCCCATGAGCCACAACTACTGAGCCCACATGCCACAACTACTGAAGGCTGTGTGACTAGAGCCCATGCTCCACAAGAGAAGCCACCGCAATGAGAAGCCCATGCACCGCAACGAAGGAGTAGCCCCCGCTCGCTGCAACTAGAGAAAGTCCGCGTGCAGCAACGAGGACCCAATGCAGCAATAAATAAATAAATTTACTTTAAAAAAAAAAATAATGAAAATAAAATGTCCCCCTACCAGGAAAAAAACTCTCTCTCCAACACACTGGCCCATGTGTCAACATCTTGTATTTCTCTTCCCACAGAGTCTGACCCAGTAGGAACCAGCAGGGAGGTCACAGCATATCCATCCAATCCCTTACTCAACAGAGGAGCACACCAGAGCCCAGAATGTTGAAAGGCTTACCCAGGGTCACACAGCTGATGCGCAGAGACCAGAACCCGGCTCTACCCAGTCTCACCACCCAATCCAAGTCTGTGAGTCATCTGATTCATTTTAAATCATAAGTAGTTTGAACTAGGACTTCAAATTGATGCTTCTGGTCATCATTAAATTTTTTTTAAGTCAAGTAATTTGATATTTTGCTAATAATAATTTAAGGATATCCACAGTGTATGAAACAGCTCATGTTTCGATAAAAATCTAATGAAAGTTTCTAAATTCTAAACCCTAAGTCCAGGATTCGTATTTGAAATTCGTAATTCGTATTACCCTTCAAGCATGTGGGAAAGGGGCTTTCATGGAACAGCATTCCTAAACTCTGGCCTAATAAATTATGTTGAGAGCAGCTGCTAAGAATTTAAAAAACCAACTCAAAGCATAAATGGTGCTGCTACCCAAAGAACAGGTGAAATCACAAACTAGTACACGGTGCGGCAGATTTCAGGCCCTCAAGAAATATTTGTTTAATTAAGAAGGAACTCCAGCTCTAGCTGGAAATCTATTTAACCACAGAAGTGAAATCATAATTAATATGATCACATCTAATTTTCCCCATGTTTGTTTCCTCAGGGCATCTGTAATGGCTGACGTGGAAATGGAACCATAAGTATTATTATAATAATAACATTTGTTGGAAAGCTCATCCTATATTTTCACAGCTCATACATTGATAGATATGGCTTTATTAATCCTTCTCAGGCTTTTTCAAAGAAATCTCAACTATTAAAATTACACACTTCATCCACCTGAAACCAAGTAATATTGGCAAGCAAAACCTACTAGAAAGGGAGAAAAGAAAAGGGGAGGAATAGGAATACAGTTAATTGAGGGGGAAAATTCAAGAGTAAAGAAGTCAGGAATTAAATGTAGGTAAAAATACAAACTGCTCCTTCATGGTCCAGATCCTGTATCATTTTAACAAAAGAGGGATAGAAATCCCCAAAAGACATTGTTCTGAAGGAAATTACCAGAGCTCCTGAGGACACTGAATCTCCCTGTGCTCTCTAAATCCATCACCAATCCAGCTTCATTCGTCCATCCATTCATTCATTCATTCACTCATTCACTCCTTTTTCCTTTTTTTCATTTCAGGATAACATTGAGCAGTGTTTATTTTATTCGCTTTATCCAAAAGTAAATCCTGATGTTATATTAGGAAGAGAGAAGAGAAAACTTTTATCTGCAAATTAATGTCTGCTGTGAAGCTTAGTACACAGTTTTAGGAAAGTATTAGGAAAGTTCACAGGCTTTGGAGTCTCGAGAGAAATGGGTTCAAATCCTGATTGCATCACTTATTATCTGTGTGACTTTGAGACTGGCTCATCATTTAACTTGCTGAGTCCCTTTCCTCCTCTATAAAAAGGGGGCCATAACATCTACCTTCCAGATGGCATGAGGATGAGGGCTAGTGTCCTAAAGGACCTTAGCACTGTGGCCGGCACACAGCAAGTGGCTGGTTTTTTTTTTTTTGCGGTACGCGGGCCTCTCACTGTTGTGGCCTCTCCCGTTGCGGAGCACAGGTTCCGGACGCGCAGGCTCAGCGGCCATGGCTCACAGGCCCAGCCGCTCCGCGGCATGTGGGATCTTCCTGGACCGGGGCACGAACCAGCGTCCCCTGCATTGGCAGGCGGACTCTCAACCACTGAGCCACCAGGGAAGCCCCAAGTGGCTGTTTTTATTGTTCTTTCACACCTGCTGCATTTGTCTGAGGGCTCCACAACTTTCTTGGGCAGGTCGGTCTAAAGCACGTATGCCCCAAACTATCAAACACTCTGTCCCAGGCTGCAATGGCTCCCGCGTGAAAGCTGTCCTCCACGACCATCTAACACCAGGCTTGTTAAAGCTGTGAGCCGGCAGTCCCTCGGGAACTGTGCTCCGCTCTCTTCTGAGTACAGACGAAAAGAAAGCCACTCTCCTCAGGCTGTCTCAAAGGACCAGCCACCCTTGAAGGGCGCTCAGTCTAGCATTTTGGCTACAGTGAAAAAAGCCGAAGAAATGACCCCCAAATTCTCACCCCTGGAGCGAGCTAACCCCTACTGAAGAGTAAGCGGGAGAGCGGAAGTTGCAAACATGCAAGGCGGGCTTGTCAATTTGCTCTACTGCCTTCATCCCCACCTGCCAGGACACACAACTGCTCCAAGGTATGAATCTTCTTGAAATCTGAACCAGGCCAGGATACGCCAAGAAATAACGCAGGGTCAGTAAAAAAAGAAGCTGCTGGTTCTTACCAAATTTCCCCCAGCCCTTAAGTAAGAACTACACTCTCCAAAGCCCATTTCCAAGGCAATTCTATCTCTGATTAAGAGAGGAGGACAACACAAGGGACAAGGGCACGGACTCCAAGGCCAGGTCGCTGGGGCTCAAAACCTGGCTCCACCCCATCCTAGCTGTGTGACCTCAGACGTGTCATGCAGAAGGGGCATAATGACAGCACGGAACTCGTAGGGCTGGTGTGAGAACCGAATGGATTAACAGTCACTCTGATTTGTCTAAAGCAGTGGCTCTAAGCCAGGCCGGCATCAGGAGCACCTAGGAACCTTTTCCAAAAGGTACATGTCTGGGCAGTAGGTCAGGCTTAGAGCCCAGAAGGTGTATTTTGACAAAGCAATGTCACTCTCATGCCCACCCGAAGGTCAGGCACTGGCTGAAAGCAAGTCCCAACTCTACCAGACCAGCCTTTCTTGGCAGGGTGGGGTGTTTCGAGGCTACCACTGCCCACCAAATGCCTCTGCAACCTGTGTGCTGCAGCCCGAAATCCCTTTAGCAGGAGCCCTCCGTTGTACAACTCAGAAACACATTTTAAACCCGAAAAGGAGCCAACACTGGGTACGCAACATTGGGTAAGTGTGTCATGCCCTTCATACCTATGTCCCGCTCCTCTAGATCATCCCATGGCACAGCTCCCGTACAAAGGAGGAAACCGAAGAGCAGAGAGGTTCAGCTGCAGAGCCGAGAAGGTTCTATAGTACAGTGGGCATATATGCCCACTGCACCACACTGCCTCCTGGCCTATCACCTGCACTCAGGAGCCCTGGACATGGTTCTAAATCAAGGACAATGAAAGTGGACTGAAGGAGAAGCTCCAGACACCCACCCCACCCCACCCCCAGGTCCTCTCAGGTGGTACTGAACCAAGAATAAGCTGGAGTATAAAGATACAGAAAGGAGTCCTCCACTCACCCTTTGCCTCCTCCTCCAGGAGAGGATTTTAGGGCAAATCTCAAACTCACCAAGCCTTGATGCTACAGCTGTAAATAGAATTTATTAGCCTTAAATCTCTCCCCTCCTCTCTCTTTTTCCTAGGCAAAAGGAAAGGAATAGATGAATTAACGAAAATAGATAAAAATGGAGAAGACGACCTGATCTACCTCAAAAAAAAAAAAAAAAAAAACCACTATACTGTGAAGCTCAATAAGATCACAATATCCACAGTAATATTAGCTAATGTTTATTAAATTTAATCAGTACCAAGAACACATCATCTCCTGCCAATCCCTAGAGATTCCCATTTTTCAGGTGAGAAAACTGAGGTAGGAAAAGGTAAAAATAACTTGTCCAAAGACCCACAGTTTGTGAATGGAAATTCAAACCAGGTTAAAATCTAGCCATCTCAACTCTTTTTTTTTTTTTTAATAAATTTATTTATTTTTGGCTGTGTTGGGTCTTCGTTGCTGTGCGTGGGCTTTCTCTACTTGCGGCGAGCAGGGGCATCGTGGTGCCTGTGCTTCTCATTGCAGTGGCTTCTCTTGTTGCTGAGCACAGGCTCTAGGCGTGTGGGCTTCGGCACCACCCCCTTTTTTTTTTTAACATCTTTATTGGAGTATAATTGCTTTACAATGGTGTGTGAGTTTCTGCTTTCTAACAAAGTAAATCAGCTATCCATATCCATATATCCCCATATCTCCTCCCTCTTGCATCTCCCTCCCACCCTCCCTATCCCACCCCTCTATGTGGTCACAAAGCACCGAGCTGATCTCCGTGTGTTATGCGGCTGCTTCCCACTAGCTATCTATTTTACATTTGGTAATGTATATATGTCCATGCCACTCTCTCACTTCATCCCAGCTTACCCTTCCCCCTCCCCGTGTCCTCAAGTCCGTTCTCTACATCTGTGTCTTTATTCCTGCCCTGCCACTAGGTTCTTCAGAACAATTTTCTTTTTTTTTAGATTCCATATATATGTGTTAGAATACGGTATTTGTTTTTCTCTTTCTGACTTACTTCACTCTGTATGACAGACTCTAGGTCCATCCACCTTGCTACAAATAACTCAATTTCATTTCTTTTTATTAGCCTTCTCAACTCTTAAGTCTAGTATGTTATTTTCTCTACGAAATCTTTATGTAATCTGTCAAATCTTATAGAGATAATACTTTCTTTGTTATTAGGAAATTTCCATGAGCTGCAAAGTGCCTCAAAGCTGCAGAAAAAGCAAAGGGATGTGGATAATCTATAAACTGGAATCTCATCCCTGGAATAAATAAGAGAAGCTTGTAAACCTATTTTCAGCTTAATGAACAGAAAATAAGTAGACACATCCAAAGAAAATGAAGGCAATGAAGAAATAACATTAAGGAGGAAAGCAGTAGGCTCAAGGGCAAAAAAAAAAAAACAAACAAAAAAAAAACACAGGATGCTACTTTGTGGGTGCCCGAGAAACAGTGCTATTTACTAGGAAACATAAAGGATGAAAACAAGGATGGAGAAGTAATTCAGACAACTGTGAGGCACTGATCCAGGACCTGGAGCAAGCGGGCTGTAAGGAACGGGCAGGGGCCTCCCAGGTGCTGCAGGCCTGGATGGGGAGGACGAGGGTCTGAGATCACGAGGCCTTAGAAAGGAAGTGACAGAATCCCTGCTGCTTAAGCAATTAGTCAGAGTGCCCAAGAACACCACGCTTCCTCCCATCTCCCTGCCCTACAAATGCTAGGGTATTCCAGACTTTCCTTCTCAACACAGGGGGTGATTTTTTTTAAATACTAGATAGATCAGAAAGACTGCCCCCTAGTCATCAGTGAGGATGCCGAACGAGACTTCAGGAAGCTGAACACAGCCACAGAAATAACCAGCAGCCAGGGGACCGGATTCCAGAGGTGGCTCCACTAACTATGCCCTCTCAGCCAAATCCTTCAGCAGCTCAGCCCATCAACAGCCAAGTGACAGGCAGCGGAGACAGGATAACCTCTGAGAGGCAATTCTGGTCACTCGCTCCCTTCCCAGGTTACCCTGTTCTCGCTCTCATGTCCCAGAGACTACGGTGAGCTCTCCAGTGTGCTTCTAACCCGGAGAGAGAGAAGGAGAGAAGGAAGCAACTGAGGATAACAAATGTCCTTAAGCCTCAACGAGCCTATAAGAATTAGAAATCCAAAATACAAGCAGCACTACTGAAGCCAATGAGAATATCTACCATTTATTGAGCCATTATTATGTGCCAGGCACCGTTCAAAGCACTCCACATGTACTGGCTTATTTAATCCTCACAACAACCCTCTAAGGAAGGTAGGTTAAGTCACCTGTCTGGGGGACACAGCCTGTAGTTAAGCGGGGACTGGAACCTGGCCTCCAGAGCCTGAGCTCTTCTTAATCACTACACACACAGCATCAACTCTGTGGATAAGACTTCCCAGCTCACGACAGGATGCTGCTTTGCTCTTTGCCTGAAATCCTATCAACTCAAACTGACTGACGACGTGTATTACAGAATGCTGCCAGTTTCCCTGAGGAAGAGGAGGCAACGACTTTGGAAGTAGGATCTGGCAAATACACAGCTTGAATAAAATCATGCCCTCACAGACACGGCTCCTTGAATCCAGACTCTTTCTCCTGGAGTGCAGGCCCAAAGTCTCTCTCAGAAGAGCAGCATTCCAATCGACCAGTGGCAATGAGGACCACCCAGTGAGCTCATTTACTCAGGAGAGTCTGTGAGGCCCAGAAGCCTTGAATGGGTGACTCCAAGTCACACAGGTACTTGGAGAGCGAGCGAGGGCTAGAACCTGAGCCTCCCAAATGCCAATTTCATGTCCTTTCAATTCTTTGAAAACAAGATTCATGTCTTATCCCTTATTTTATCTCATACCTTTTATTATGGAAACTTTCACACACATAGAAAAGTATAAAGAATGAAGGAATCCCCATAACACCCATGATCCAGCCTCAACAATTATCAACTCACACCCAATCTGGTTTGCTCTCCAAAACCACATATTCCCTACCCCTCCACCACTCCCACCAACTCCAGGCTGTCTGAAGGTAAATCCCAGGCATCACATCCTTTCGTCTACAAGTATTTCAGTGTGCATCTCTTACATATAAGGATAGTCTAAAGCATAAACACACTAACATTATCATGCCTATGAAAATTAATCGTAATTTCTTAACACCAGTTATCAGATCAGTGCTCAAATTTCCCCAATTTTCTTATGTTTTTTACAGTTTGTTTGAATCAGAATGCAAACAGTGTATACATTGCAACTGGTTGATATATTTCCTAAGTCTCTTTTAACCTCTAGGTCCCCTATTCATCTCTGTCTCTATCTTTTTTTTTTTTTAATTGGAGTAAAATGCTTTACAATGTTGTGTTAGTTTCTGCTGTACAATGAAGTGAGTCAGCTATATGTATACACATATCCCCTCCCTCTTGGACCTCCCTCCCACCTTCCCCCGCCCATCTAGGTTGTCACAGAGCACTGAGCTGAGCTCCCTGTGCTATACAGCAGGTTCCTACTGGCTACCTATTTTACACATGGTAGTGTATTTATGTCAAACCTAATCTCCCAATTTGTCCCACCCTCCCCTTCCCCCTGTGTCCACATGTCCATTCTCTATGTCTCCGTCTCTATTCCTGCCCTACAAATAGGTTCATCTGTACCATTTTTCTAGATTCCACATATATGTGTTAATAGATAATATTTGTTTTTCTCTTTCTGGCTGACTTCACCCTGTATGACAAACTCTAGGTCCATCCACATCTCTGCAAATGACACAAATTTGTTCCTTTTTATGGCTGAGTAATAGTCCATTGTATATATATATACCACATCTTCTTTACCCATTCATCTATCGTTGGACGTTTAGGTTGTTTCCATGTCCTGGCTATTGTAAATAGCGCTGCATTGAGGAAACCAGGTCAATTGTCCTGTAGCGTTTCCCAGAGTCTGGATTTTGCTGAGCTTTCTTTTTATCTCTCTCAGTGCTCTGCACTGTACCTTATACAGAGGAAGTATGCCTGGGCTCACACACAGGCATTCATATTCATTTTCATATTTTCACTCTCTCCCTCCCTTCTTCCCTTCTCCTCTCTGTTTTAAAAGAGTAAATTCCATTTAATTGTTGATTCAGTTCAACAACACGGCAAGGCTGATGGAATACGAGGTGAATAAGACAAGATATTATCTCTGAGAAGACACAATCTAATGAGGGTGATAAAGGCCATAATGTTAATTCAAAGAGGACAGATGAGAACTATCTGAGAAGGCTCTAGAAGAACTTCAAGGATGTGGTGGGACCTAAGCTAGACTTTGAAAAAAGATGGTTTGGGCCCATTTGGAGCAAAGGACAATATGACATAGAGGATAACCTGGGCATGTTACTAAGGTGGGAATGTTTCTGGCATGTTTTAAACTGATAGCAGCGCTGGTGGATAAAAGATTTTATGGGAAAAGAGTTTGGTAAGGAAAGCTCCTGAATATCTGCTGGGGATTTGAGAATCATCGAGCATGTTTGATGAGGGGAGTAGCACTAGATCTGTATTAGACAGAGTTAGCAGCAGCACTGACAATGTCTTAGAGGCCAGGAATCCAGTTTGGGTTCCAATAATCCAGTTAACAGGGCTCTGAAAGAGGCCACTGGGAATGAGCAAAAATAAAAGGAAGTGACATGATTTGTCAACTGAATACATGGGACCAGAAGGCAAGAAAAGTAGAAGATGAAAAGCTGATTTGAGAAAACAGAAACAATTTTCTTAAGGAAAAAAAATTATTTCCATAATACTTCAAGTAACACACTTTTATAGCTTCGAATTAAAACCCACATCAATATAAACATTCTCTAATGTTTCAAAGACAGGGATCATAGAAGGAAGAAAATTAACTGTAAAGATAAATCCTAATGGGCTCTATATTTATTTTATCTAGGAATAAAATGTAAGCAAGTGTTTAAATCACAACCTCAATCTCTGAATTCTCAACTGATTTTGAATGTACACACAAATTACAATCAGTAGTTTAGGGCTACAAATTTCCAAGACACTGACACAGGGCACAAGAGAAGCCTCCTTTGATTTAGAGATGATCTCAAGACACATAATTTCCCTTTATCTAATTAGAGAACACAATAAATTATCCTAGTACCAGACAGCACAAACACAATTAAGTGCTTAAAAGATACTTTCTGTGATGATAAACCCCTTTTAAAAACCAAACCAGGCTGACCAGGAGAAGATGGCGGAAGAGTAAGACGCGGAGATCACCTTCCCCCCCACAGATACATCAGAAATACATCTACACGTGGAACAACTCCTACAGAACACCTACTGAACGCTGGCAGAAGACCTCAGACCTCCCAAAAGGCAAGAAACTCCCCACGTATCTGGGTAGGGCAAAAGAATAAAGAAAAAACAGAGACCAAAAAAATAGGGACGGGAGCTGCACCAGTGGGAGGGAGCTGTGAAGGAGGAAAGGTTTCCATACACTAGGAAGCCCCTTCGCGGGCGGAGACTGTGGGTGGCGGAGGGGGAAAGCTTCGGAGTAGCGGAGGAGAGCGCAGCAACAGGGGTGCGGAGGGCAAAGCGGAGAGATTCCCGCACAGAGGATTGGTGCCGACCAGCACTCACCAGCCTGAGAGGCTTGTCTGCTCACCCGCCGGGGCAGGCGGGGCTGGGAGCTGAGGCTCGGGCTTCGGAGGTGGGATCCCAGGGTAAGGACTGGGGTTGGCGGCATGAACACAGCCTGAAGGGGGCTACTGCGCCACGGCTAGCCGGGAGGGAGTCCAGGAAAAGGTCTGGAGCTGCGGAAGAGGCAAGAGACTTTTTCTTGCCTCTTTGCTTCCCGGCGCGCGAGGACAGGGGATTAAGAGCGCTGCTTAGAGGAGCTCCAGAAATGGGTGTGAGCCGCGGCTATCAGCGCGGACCCCAGAGACGGGCATGAGACGCTAAGGCTGCTGCTGCGGCCACCAAGAAGCCTCTGTGCGAGCACAGGTCACTATCCACACCTCCCCTCCCGGGAGCCTGTACAGCCTGCCACTGCCAGGGTCCCGCGATCTAGGGACAACTTCCCCGGGAGAACCCATGGTGCGCCTCAGGCTGGTGCAACATCACGCCGGCCTCTACCGCCGCAGGCTCGCCCCGCATCCGTACCCCTCCCTTCCCCTGGCCTAAGTGAGCCAGAGCCCCCGAATCAGCTGCTCCTTTAACCCCGTCTTGTCTGAGCGAAGAACAGATGCCCTCAGGCTACCTACACGCAGAGGCAGGTCCAAATCCAAAGCTGAACCCCGGGAGCTGTGCGAACAAAGAAGAGAAAGGGAAATCTCTCCCAGCAGCCTCAGGAGCAGCGGATTAAATCTCCACAATCAACTTGATATACCCTGCATCTGTGGAACACCTGGATAGACAACGAATGATCCCAAATCGAGGAGGTGGACTTTGGGAGCAAGATATATTATTTTTTCCCCTTTTCCTCTTTTTGTGAGTGTGTATGTGTATGCTTCTGTGTGAGATTTTGTCTGTATAGCTTTGCTTTCACCATCTGTCCTAGGATTCTGTCCATCCGTTCTTTTTTTCTTACTTAAAATTTTTTTTTCATAATAATTATTTTTTATGTTTTACATTAATAACTTTATTTTATTTTATCTTACTTTATTTTATTTTACTTTATCCTCTTTCCTTCTTTCTCTTTATTTTTTCTCCCTTTTATTCTGAGCCGTGTGGATGAAAGCCTCTTGGTGCTCCAGCCAGGAGTCAGTGCTGTGCCCCTGAGGTGGGAGAGACAACTTCAGGACACTGGTCCACAAGAGACCTCCAAGCTCCAGGTAATATCAAACAGCGAAAATCTCCCAGAGATCTCCATCTCAACAGCAAGACCCAGCTTCACTCCACGACCAGCAAGCTACAGTGCTGCACACCCTATGCCAAACAACTAGCAAGACAGGAACACAGCCCCATACATTAGCAGAGAGGCTGCCTAAAATCATAATAAGGCCACAGACACGACAAAACACACCACCACGTGGACCTTCCCACCAGAGAGACAAGATCCAGCCTCATCCACCAGAACACAGGCACTAGTCCCCTAAACCAGGAAGCCTACACAACCCACTGAACCAACCTTAGCCACTGTGGACAGACACCAAAAACAATGGGAACTATGAACCTGCAGCCTGCGAAAAGGAGACCCCAAACACAGTAAGATAAGCAAAATGAGAAGACAGAAAAACACACAGCAGATGAAAGAGCAAGGTAAAACCCCACCAGACCTAACAAATGAAGAGGAAACAGGCAGTCTACCTGAAAAAGAATTCAGAATAATGATAGTAAAGCTGATCCAAAATTTTGGAAATAGAATAGACAAAATGCAAGAAACATTTAACAAGGACCTAGAAGAACTAAACAGGAAACAAGCAATGATGAACAACACAATAAATGAAATTAAAAATACTCTAGAAGGGATCAATAGCAGAATAACTGAGGCAGAAGAACAGATAAGTGACCTGGAGGATAAAATAGTGGAAATAACTACTGCAGACCAGAATAAAGAAAAAAGAATGAAAAGAACTGAGGACACTCTCAGAGACCTCTGGGACAACATTCGAATAATAGGGGTCCCAGAAGAAGAAGAGAAAAAGAAAGGGACTGAGAAAATATTTGAAGAGATTATAGTTGAAAACTTCCCTAATATGGGAAAGGAAATAGTTAATCAAGTCCAGGAAGCACAGAGAGTCCCATACAGGATAAATCCAAGGAGAAACATGCCAAGACACATATTAATCAAACTATCAAAAATTAAATACAAAGAAAACATATTAAAAGCAGCAAGGGAAAAACAACAAATAACACACAAGGGAATCCCCATCAGGTTAACAGCTGATCTTTCAGCAGAAACTCTGCAAGCCAGAAGGGAGTGGCAGGACATATTTAAAGTGATGAAGGAGAAAAACCTACAACCAAGATTACTCTACCTGGCAAGGATCTCATTCAGATTTGATGGAGAAATTAAAACCTTTACAGACAAGCAAAAGCTGAGAGAGTTCAGCACCACCAAACCAGATTTACAACAAATGCTAAAGGAACTTCTCTAGGCAAGAAACACAACAGAAGGAAAAGACCTACAATAACAAACCCAAAACAATTAAGAAAATGGGAATAAGAACATATATTGATAATTACCTTAAATGTAAATGGATTAAATGCTCCCACCAAAAGACACAGACTGGCTGAATGGATACAAAAACAAGACCCGTATATATGCTGTCTACAAGAGACCTACTTCAGACCTAGGGACACATACACACTGAAAGTGAGGGGATGGAAAAAGATATTCCATGCAAATGGAAATCAAAAGAAAGCTGGAGTAGCAATTCTCATATTAGACAAAATAGACTTTAAAATAAAGACTATTAGAAGAGACAAAGAAGGACACTACATAATGATAAAGGGGTCGATCCAAGAAGAAGATATAACAATTGTAAATATTTATGCACCCAATATAGGAGCACCTCAATACATAAGGCAAATACTAACAGCCATAAAAGGGAAAATCGACAGTAACACAATCACAGTAGGGGACTTTAACACCCCACTTTCACCAATGGACAGATCATCCAAAATGAAAATAAATAAGGAAACACAAGCTTTAAATGATACATGAAACAAGATGGACTTAATTGATATTTATAAGACATTCCATCCAAAAACAACAGAATACACATTTTTCTCAAGTGCTCATGGAACATTCTCCAGGACAGATCATAACTTGGGTCACAAATCAAGCCTTGGTAAATTTCAGAAAATTGAAATTGTATCAAGTATCTTTTCCGAACAAAACGCTAGGAGACTAGATATCAATTACAGGAAAAGTTCTGTAAAAAATACAAACACATGGAGGCTAAACAATACACTACTTAATAACCAAGAGATCAGTGAAGAAATCAAAGAGGTAATCAAAAAATACCTAGAAAGAAATTACAATGAAAACACGATGACCCAAAACCTATGGGATGCAGCAAAAGCAGTTCTAAGAGGGAAGTTTATAGCAATACAATCCTACCTTAAGAAACAGGAAACATCTCAAATAAACAACCTAACCTTGCACCTAAAGCAATTAGAGAAAGAAGAACAAAAAAACCCCAAAGTTAGCAGAATGAAAGAAATCATAAAGATCAGATCAGAAATAAATGAAAAATAAATGAAGGAAACGATAGCCAAGATCAAGAAAACTAAAAGCTGGTTCTTTGAGAAGATAAACAAAATTGATAAACCATTAGCCAGACTCATCAAGAAAAAAAGGGAGAAGACTCAAATCAATAGAATTAGAAATGAAAAAGGAGAAGTAACAACTGACACTGCAGAAATACAAAAGATCATGAGAGATTACTACAAGCAACTCTATGCCAATAAAATGGACAACCTGGAAGAAATGGACAAATTCTTAGAAATGCACAACCTGCCGAGACTGAAACAGGAAGAAATAGAAAATATGAACAGACCAATCACAAGCACTGAAATTGAAACTGTGATTAAAAATCTTCCAACAAACAAAAGCCCAGGACGTGATGGCTTCACAGCGAATTCTATCAAACATTTAGAGAAGAGCTAACACCTATCCTTCTCAAACTCTTCCAAAATATAGCAGAGGGAGCAACACTCCCAAACTCATTCTTTGAGGCTACCATCACCCTGATACCAAAACCAGACAAAGATGTCACAAAGAAAGAAAACTACAGGCCAATATCAATGATGAACATAGATGCAAAAATCCTCAACAAAATACTAGCAAACAGAATCCAACAGCACATGAAAAGGATCATACACCATGATCAAGCGGGGTTTATTCCAGGAATGCAAGGATTCTTCAAAATATGCAAATCAATCAACGTGATACACCATATTAACAAACTGAAGGAGAAAAACCATATGATCATCTCAATAGATGCAGAGAAAGCTTTCGACAAAATTCAACACCCATTTATGACAAAAACCCTGCAGAAAGTAGGCGTAGAGGGAACTTTCCTCAACATAATAAAGGCCATATATGACAAACCCACAACCAACATTGTCCTCAAAGGTGAAAAACTGAAACCATTTCCACTAAGATCAGGAACAAGACAAGGTTGCCCACTCTCACCACTATTATTCAACATAGTTTTGGAAGTTTTAGCCACAGCAATCAGAGAAGAAAAAGAAATAAAAGGAATCCAAATTGGAAAAGAAGAGGTAAAGCTGTCACTGTTTGCAGATGACATGATACTATACATAAAGAATCCTAAAGATGCTACCAGAAAACTACTAGAGCTAATCAATGAATTTGGCAAAGTAGCAGAATACAAAATTAATACACAGAAATCTCTGGCATTCCTATACACTAATGATGAAAAATCTGAAAGTGAAATTAAGAAAACACTCCCATTTACCACTGCAACAAAAAGAATAAAATATCTATGAATAAACCTACCTAAGGAGAAGAAAAACCTGTATGCAGAAAATTATAAGACACTGATGAAAGAAATTAAAGATGATACAAATAGATGGAAAGATATAACATGTTCTTGGATTGGAAGAATCAACATTGTGAAAATGACTCTACTACCCAAAGCAATCTACAGATACAATGCAATCCCTATAAAACTACCACTGGCATTTTTCACAGAACTAGAACAAAAAGTTTCACAATTTGTATGGAAACACAAAAGACCCCGAATAGCCAAAGCAATCTTGAGAATGAAAAATGGAGCTGGAGGAATCAGGCTCCCTGACTTCAGACTATACTATAAAGCTACAGTAAACAAGACAGTATGGTACTGGCACAAAAACAGAAAGATAGATCAATGGAACAGGATAGAAAGCCCAGAGATAAACCCATGCACATATGGTCACCTTATCTTTAATAAAGGAGGCAAGAATATACAGTGGAGAAAGGACAGCCTCTTCAATAAGTGGTGCTGGGAAAACTGGACAGGTACATGTAAAAGTATGAAATTAGGACACTCCTTAACACCATACACAAAAATAAACTAAAAATGGATTAAAGACCTAAATGTAATGCCAGACACTATAAAACTCTTAGAGGAAAACATAGGCAGAACACTCTATGACATAAATCACAGCAAGATCCTTTTGGACCCACCTCCTAGCAAAATGGAAATAAAAACAAAAATAAACAAATGGGACCTGATGAAACTTAAAAGCTTTTGCACAGCAAAGGAATCCATAAACAAGACCAAAAGACAACCCTCAGAATGGGAGAAAATATTTGCAAATGAAGCAACTGACAAAGGATTAATCTCCAAAATTTACAAGCAGCTCATGCAGCTCAATAACAAAAAAACAAACAACCCAATCCAGAAATGGGCAGAAGACCTAAATAGACATTTCTCCAAGGAAGATATACAGATTGCCAACAAACACATGAAAGAATGCTCAACATCATTAATCATTAGAGAAATGCAAATCAAAACTACAATGAGATATCATCTCACACCAGTCAGAATGGCCATCATCAAAAAATCTAGAAACAAAAATGCTGGAGAGGGTGTGGAGAAAAGGGAACCCTCTTGCACTGTTGGTGGGAATGTAAATTGATACAGCCACTATGGAGAACAGTATGGAGGTTCCTTAAAAAACTAAAAATAGAATTACCATACGACCCAGCAATCCCACTACTGGGCATATACCCTGAGAAAACCATAATTCAAAAAGAGTCATGTACCACAATGTTCATTGCAGCTCTATTTACAATAGCCAGGACATGGAAGCAACCTAAGTGTCCATCATCGGATGAATGGATAAAGAAGATGTGGCACATATATACAATGGAATATTACTCAGCCATAAAAGGAAATGAAATCGAGTTATTTGTAGTGAGGTGAATGGACCTAGAGTCTGTCATACAGAGTGAAGTAAGTCAGAAAGAGAAAAACAAATACCGTATGCTAACACATATATAGGGAATCTAGGAAGAAAAAAGGTCATGAAAAACCTAGGGGTAAGATGGGAATAAAGACACAGACCTAGTAGAGAATGGACTTGAGGATATGGGGAGGGGGAAGGGTAAGCTGTGACAAAGTGAGAGAGTGGCATGGACATATATACACTACCAAACGTAAAATAGATAGCTAGTGGGAAGCAGCCGCATAGCACAGGGAGATCAGCTTGGTGCTTTGTGACCACCTAGAGGGGTGGGATAGGGAGGGTGGGAGGGAGGGAGACACAAAAGGGAAGAGATATGGGAACATACGTATATGTATAACTGATTCACTTTGTTATAAAGCAAAAAGTAACACACCATTGTAAAGCAATTATACTCCAATAAAGATGTGGGAAAAAAAAAAGCAAACCAAAAAACCTTATTTTTTATACAGACTCCCTGAAAAAGTGAAATAATAATATCACTTTTCATGGTAACTTTTAAATAACTAAAATAGCGATTTTATCCCCTGAATTTCAAATCCTGTATCACACTAGCTTTAATGTAAACACAAAGAGTAAACTCCAAATATTTTCAGAACCAACAGAAAGTTATAACTTAGAGGTTGATTCCTTTCTCTTAGGAATGTTCCTAAATGATCCCTTAAAGCATACCTATTTTTTACAGGACTACATTAAATCCAGGTGTTTAAGTATATATCAAGGTTAACATAATGTCCACCTTCTGGGCGTAATTCTGGATTCTCATTTTTCTTTTTAAGTTTTATTTTACAAAGGATTTTAAGTGGGTATATTTTCCCTTCAGCCCCATTTTCAGAAAGTTTCACCATCGGAGTAATAAACCACTTCCCTAAACCATTAAATCTTGAATACTTCCCTCACAAAAAAATCAAGTATTTTGTATTTTAATTGACCATTTGAGACGTCTGCAACACATGCACATAAAGGAAGACAGTTTGAGATTTGGAATCCAAAGAACCTCAGGTGTGCGAGTTTTAACTGTGTAGCACTGGTAAATCGCTTGTCTATTTCCTCACTGTACACTAGGGTCACATTAGCACCTGTCTCTTGGGAATGCTGAAGAACTATCTCTGATTCTCTGATCCTCCAATGCCAACTGGGCGTCCTACAATTTAATTGCGACACCAACTACCCAGAGGGAGCATCAGACCCACAAGTTTAAGGGCTCACTCCTACAAGACTGTCCTCATTTCAGATGCCAGTGACAAGCACCCAGTTCCCAGGTCACCTGTATTTCTGTCTGACTTAGCCCACAACACCTACCCCCTCAGGTTCACGAGAACAGCTCACAGAACTCAGGAAAACACTTTACTTACATTTAGTAGTTTATCACATAGGACACCACTCAGGAACAGCCAAATGAAAGAGCCGCACAGGGCAAGGTCTGAGGGGAGGGGGTACACAGGGTTTCCATGTCCTCTCTGGATGCGCCACCCTCCCGGCACCACAATGTGTTCACCAACCCAGTCATTTGGGGGTTTTATGTAGGTTTCATTGCCTAAATTAAACATGACTGATTAAATCACTGGCACTTGGTGACTGAACTTAACTTCTAGTCCCTCTCTTCTCCTCCAACCCCCGAGTTCCGGGAGGGGCTGAAGCTCAACCATCTAATCATGGCTTGGTGTTTCTGGTGCCCAGCCCTCATCCTGAAGCTACCTAGCAGTGTCCTTCCATCCCTTAGCCAGAAGTCATCTCATTAGCATACAAAAGACATGCTGACCACTCAGGGATTCCAACGGTTCTAGGAGCAGCTCTATGCCAGCAACCTGGGACAAAGACGAAATATTAACTTTTTGTTACACCACATGCTGAACATAAATACAAATGGTGGCTATTGGTGTCTTTATTAATACCAAATAGTAGTCTTGCAGGTGCCTCCCCAGCATTGAATGGCAAACATATGGTTTAAGTGAGACTGCCCACCCCATCCCTATGTTCCTATCTTCCTTCTAACAGTCAGTGGTTCGAGAATGGACAAATAACAGGAACAAGGAGACAATGGCAGTGCCCTGATCACAGGGAAGGGCTCTGAACTGATCTAATCGGTATGAACCTCAACACTTTTGAACCATAGTTAGGAAAACTCTTTCCCGAGATGTGAACAAGGATACACATCATTCTGGAAGCTACTAGCAGCCATTTTATCACCCTGAAAAAAACACACTGAAAAAGCTGGCAGGAAAGGCCAGTCCCAAAGCAGGGCTTCTCAATAGCCTGTAACAGTCTATTACAAGGTCAGGACAGAAATAAGCAAGTTTAGAAACATTTACAGCAACTTGGCAGAAAAGTTTTACATCTGTTGAATTTAACTTTAAAAATATGGGATATATTTGTCTTTTTAAATTTCATTTTTCTAGTAATTCACTTGTGTTTGTATTGTATTTTATAGAAGTACTGATCTGCACTGGTTTAGAATTTTTTCTTAAAAAATTGCTTTCCTCCGATAGCTTGAGAAGCACTGGCCTAAAGATCTGAGCAATGAAATCACAGCCTTGCTCAAACCATACCTAAACCCAATACGTCATTTCTACTTTTTAGTTCACTGAGCCAACAGATACTCTTTACTGCTTAAGCCTATTTGAGTTGAATTTTCTGCCATTTACAATAGAATCTATCCTACCTGATACTGGAAACTGATTACCAACCCAAAAGTAAGGTGGAAGAATGGACAAAGATGGAGGTAAGATACAGCACAGGCAAAGGTACCAAGAATTCCAATCATTACATAAAACTCTACATGAAACTGAAGAAGAAAATATCCAAGCAAAGATATATATTCAGGTAAAGGCTTTCAGAGCCCTGCAATTAAATGGCCACCTTGATGGATTTCCTTCCTTTAAAAAATGAACCCGTGCAAACATTTCATTGTTTCACTCATTTCAGCAACTGTCAATTTTGAGCCAAATGAATTATCTTCAAGCAAATGTCACACACAGTGGGGAGTGATTTCATTTTCCTAAATTGTTGTCAAACCTTTGAATACTGAGGCTTCCAAAAAAGGAGAATTGGAAAAATGACAGTTTAGAGGTGGAAAAGAAACACGAGTTATTTCAAAGCAGCAGCCTGTGATACAGTGAAATCTTTCTTCTAAAGTGCCTCCATCTAACATTTTTCAAGCTGCAATCATTTCAACTGCTGGCTTTCACTATATTTATGCTAAAATTTAGCTGATTTATTTTAATAGTATTTTACCAGGGTGAAAAGCCAAAAATGAATAGAGGGAAAAAAGGAAAAGAAAATATTACTGTAGGTTTTAAAGATAAAACTAGAAATGGAAGGAATCAGGAAAGAATGAAGAATGAACTTTGTTAAGAAAAATGTTGACTAGTTTTATTTCTTTTATGAATCTAAAACAACCCTAAAACAGAATGAGGTTACTCTAAGTTAGAAGCCCATGTATAACAGGTGAGGTGAGTAGGTTATGGGGGGAGGGGGAGAGGTACCCACCCTGAGTAATCAGTTCAAACCCAGGGAACTCCTAAAACCCTTAACAAGATCTGGTAAATGAGGCAGTTAGCAAGGAGTCATAGCCTCCTCCAAAGCTTCCCTCACTGGGGGGTCCAGGGACATTTTCCCCAGGAGTCTGAGATCTAGAAACTTTCTATTTGTTTTTTCTTTTTTTTTTTTTTTGATGTTTTAAAAAATTAATACATAATAATATAAGCATACTTTAGGCCATTCACATGCCAACCTTCTTACAGTCAAGTAATCTCAATTCCTACAACTGCATTTATAAGCATGCTGGTACCAAGATCACTCAAAATGACAGCATTTAACTCTTGTTAGTGTTTCTCGAGCCGCAATGCGTGCCCCCAGACATAGTCTCAGAGGTCCACATTATCTGAAGTTTGAGAAGCTTGAGCCTACTTAATACTATCATATCCGTTTGGAAGGAAGAACAAATAAATTTATAGTTAAAAACCGAGGAATGATATGAGGCCCTGAGAAGCACACAAGATCACTTCCACAATATTCTTAACAAAAATGCATAACCTTCATTCAGTCGTGAAGAAACAGCCAGCAAACCCGAAATGAGGGGCACTCTACAAAATAACTGGCCACTACTCTCCAGAGTGTCAAGGTTATGAAAGACAAAGAAAGGTGAGGCATTGCTCCATATTAAGATGACTAAGGCACTATGACAACTGAATGTAACATGTAATCCTGGATTGGATCCTAAACCAAAAAGAACATTAATGGGACATTAACTGGCAAAATGTGAATAAGGTCCCTGGATAATAATATTAAATCAATGTTTAGTCCCTGATTTTTGATCACTGTACAGTGATTATATAAGACCTTTACATTAAGAAAATCTTAATGAAGAATGTAAAGGAATTCTTTGTACTTTTTGCTATTTTTTGGAAAGCCTAAAATTATTTCAGAATAAAAAGTTTAAAACACTAAAAAATTTTAAATAGACAAGGAAGTGTATGAACCGACGAAAAAGAAACCAAAAGCAGCAAAAACCTGTACAATGTCTATTAATGTCCAGTGGACTAAGGGGTCTCGTCTCCTCTGCAGAGATGGCCCTTATCGAGATCTAACCAATGCATGACATCACTCTCATTTGGCTTCCCGGGTAGGTTTCCCTCCAGAACTCATGTCCAGACCCCTTTCTGGCTCTAGTCTTTAACATTAACCATCTGATATTTTAGTTTACATGAATCTCTTATGATTTGAGTTAACAAAAGCCCAATCCCCAGAGTCCAGTCACCTTACAGGTGTGCTGAGAAAAGAACTGATTCTCCAGGTTATTAAGGCTGACAGCCAGACCCCAAACTATGGGGATAAAGAGCTACTTGCCGTGGGCCCTGCCCAACAACCATTCTGCAAGCCTGTAACACCCAAAGATCGTTACTGCCCACACTTTCTTGCAAAGATTAACAGGCAGCTCCCAACAAAAAGAATGTACTCAAGGTACAGTCATCTTGTAAAGCAGGAGATGTCAGCAGCCAGCTTTGAATCTTGCTGAATAGAGGATTATGAAGGGGCTTCCCTGGTGGCGCAGTGGTTGAGAGTCCGCCTGCCGATGCAGGGGACACGGGTTCGTGCCCCAGTCTGGGAAGATCCCACATGCCGCAGAGCGGCTGGGCCCGTGAGCCATGGCCGCTGAGCCTGGGCGTCCGGAGCCTGTGCTCCACAACGGGAGAGGCCACAACAGTGAGAGGCCCGCGTACCACAAAAAAAAAAAAAAAAAAAAGGATTATGGAGGACAAAATAGCCAAGGGCCAAGAGCCAAACACATACACAACTCAGCAAAGGTTTAGCAGCCTGTTGGTTTCAATTGAATAACCTTTTTATATGGTTCCCTTAGGACCTATATCCACAGTGGCCTAGAACGATCCTTATAAAAGGTAATCCTATCCATGTCTTTCCCCAACCTAAAACTCTTAGATAGTTTTCCATTGCATTTAAAATCCGGGTGGTACATATATACAATGGAATATTACTCAGCCATAAAAAGAAACGAAACTGAGCTATTTGTAATGAGGTGGATAGACCTAGAGTCTGTCATACAGAGTGAAGTAAGTCAGAAAGAGAAAGACAAATACCGTATGCTAACACATATATATGGAATTTAAAAAAAAATGTCATGAAGAACCTAGGGGTAAAACGGGAATAAAGACACAGACCTACTTGAGAATGGACTTGAGGATATGGGGAGGGGGAAGGGTAAGCTGTGACAAAGCGAAAGAGCGGCATGGACATATATACAGTACCAAACGTAAGGTAGATAGATAGTGGGAAGCAGCCGCATAGCACAGGGAGATCGGCTTGGTGCTTTGTGACCGCCTGGAGGGGTGGGATGGGGAGGGTGGGAGGGAGGGAGATGCATGAGGGAAGGGATGTGGGAACAGATGTATATGTATGACTGATTCACTTTGCTATAAAGCAGAAACTAATAAAAAATAATAATAATAATAAAAATAAAATAAAATAAAATAAAATCCGGGTGGTAGCCTGGTGGCCTGGGCCCTGCCCACTACCCCACACTTCATCAGGGTCCCTCCCCCTTGCACCCTCCAGTTCCTGAGTCAGCCTTGATCTTCACTCCAAAGACTCAGTGCAAACTGTGCTCTTTGTCTAGAATGTCTTCCCACCCCTCTACCCTGACACACACACACACACACACACACACACACACACACACTTTAGCCTAGCTAACTTCCACTCATCAATATCATTCAGGTTTCAGCTTAAATATCACTTAATCAGCAAAGCTTTCACTGACCAACCTTGAGAACTAATGAGCACCCTCTGTTTGGTGGTGTTCTCCTAGCACCCTACGATTACCCTTCATAGAACCTATCACCACTTCTAATTACATAAAGGCTCTTGGTCTCCTGATTAGATTAGGAGCAACCAGAGGGCAGGGACTAAGTCTGGTTTGCAAACCACCACATCCCAAAGTCTAGCACAGTATTTTGCACTTCAGACACAGGGGTGAATGATCCTGCCCAAGTCCTCGGCTTCTTTCAAGGTTTAAATGAAGCATAGTATGTCAAGCATATGGATACGGTAAGCACTCATTATGTGATAGCTATTAGAATTACGGGGACTTCCCTGGTGGTGCAGTGGTTAAGAATCCGCCTGCCAATGCAGGGGACATGGGTTCGAGCCCTGGAAGATCCTACATGCCACAGAGCAACTAGCCTGCGCGCCACAACTGCTGAGCCTGCGTTCTAGAGCCCGCAAGCCACAACTACTGAGCCCACGTGCTGCAACTACTGAAGCCCATGCACCTAGAGCCCACACTCGGCAACAAGAGAAGCCACTGCAATGAGAAGCCCGCGCACCGCAACGAAGAGTAGCCCCCGCTCACCACAACTAGAGAAAGCCCGCGCGCAGCAACGAAGACCCAGCGCAGCCAAAAATAAGTAAATAAATTTATTTTAAAAAAAAAAAGAATTATGTCATGATGTCTTTGCTCTAAATATGCTTGAAATTTACAACTGCTTTTTCTTTCACCTGCTGGAGGAGAAAAAAGCCAAGCAAAAGATGCCAAGTTGTCATTTTTTCAATGATACTTTTTGACTGTCAAGTCAGCTCATTTTTAGGATACTGAAAAACTTCAAACTGCAAGGTATAACATCAAGAAAGAAAATGCTCCTAAAATTAACACACCTTTTTTTACTCTGAGATAAATCTATACTCATCATCAGTACATTTTCACTTCCCTCTGTAGCCTTTATTAAGTTGCCTTCTCTTTCAAACAGCTGATTATTACAATAAGGGCATTTGCTTCTTTTTCAAACAACAAAGACCCCACTAATAACTTTCATGAAAATGAGTTTTAACTATGGCCAAAATTTCATTTGCTTGAAAAACTTGCTTCTACCTCAACTATGAACTCATGAAAGTAGGATAAATCACAGCTATCCTGAGCAGTCCTTGTTCACAGGAGGATTTAAAATCATTCACAATTGTTGTTAGTGAAAAGATAAAAGTGGGGGATTGAAACACCCAAACTGATCATTTTTTCAAGATATGTTTCACTGTAACAGCAGCTAAATTATCCTGGGCCCAGGCAATATACTCAGGCAAAGGAAACCAGAGGAGAAATGAGAATTCAAGTGTGCTGTTTCCTTAGAAGAAAACTACACTTTAAAGAACTTGGCTCTAGAAAATGTCTCCACTGAACTTCCAGATATATATATGTGTGTGTGTATATATATATATACGTATGTGTATATATATATACAGATATATATATATGTATGTATATATGTATATATATATATATAAAAACATGCAGCAATATCTAGCAGCTGCATGCAAAGCCCAGTGGGTAATTCAAAGATGGACAAAGATGGGGGGGGAGACTTTCCTTCTACCCTCCTAGGCTCGATAGCTAGGTCTACAAAATAAACTGAGAACAGGCAGATTAACAGGAGAAAAGGTCTACAAATTTATTCATTTTTAATATTACACACATGGGGACATCACTGGAAAAATAAAGTGAGTACCCAAAAAAAAAGCAGTGAGATTTGAGAGTTTATATACCATCATAATACGGGAAAGAAAGGGAGGGATGTTTTTTGGCCCCTCAGGCGAGAGTAAATGATTTTTAGGTAAGATGAATGGGCCCTTAGAAGAATAGATGGGAGACATGACAGTGTGTTATAAAGTCTGTCTGGGTGTGGTGTATGTGAAGAGGTAATCTTCCCCGGTTGATGAAACTCCTGGGGAGAGGATTTGTGACAACTGAGTTCCTTTTGGAGGGTCTGTCTTTAGGTAGATAAGGGGAGTTCAGAGAAAGCCTCGGACAGCATTTGCTGTTTTTCAAGTGCCTTTAGTTTAAAACAATCAATATACCAAAGCGGCACATTTTGGGAGGCATGTCGTGAACTCCTTCAGACGACAGCATGATCCCTATCCTCACAATCACTGAATAAACAGACACATAATACATACAAATATGCACACACATACATCTGATACTGTGACTCTCATGAAAGCTAAGAACCTTGGTGGGGGGCAGGGGTGTTTATACAAAAGCAGCTCTCTTAACTGTTCTCCCCTTTAACCTACTTGCCAGATTAATCAGCACATCCCACTGCCTGCCTCTGTAGAGCATAACAACTGATGTTTCAGCACACCAGCGGCTCACAGCTAGTAAGAGGTGCTACCTGAGCCCAGGGCTTCTCAAGGTGTGGTCCAGAGATGGATGCCAGTCTGCAAACTATTTGTTACCAGCTGCCCAGGAAATGGAGAGTGAGCATTTACAAACGTGGGTAGTCATTACACACAGCTGCCACATCCAAGTGCATGAATAGTGAACTCATCTCAGTGACCAGTTCTGGCGGTGTTGACCTTGTGAGGTGAGCTGCATGAGGCACCAGCTGCCTACTAGTCAAGTGCTGTAGAACCATGTGACCACGAGGGATGGTTTAAGGTTACTTTGTTAATACATTTTCATATAAATGTATTAAAATCCACATCCATTTTTTTCATCAAAAGATCATTTAAATTTGACCGTAAGTTTAAAGGACAAGTTGGAACTGGCTACTGAGGAAGAACTGAAGGTGAATTTCGACGCTAGAGCATCGCTTGCTTCATTTTGAAGAAAAGTGAAAAATGAAGATCTTGAGCTTGCTGAAACTGCTTTGCTTTTTTTCATCTTCATCAACATCCCTCTACAAGGCCAGTTCCTCTACCATGAGTGTTATTAAAACAAATCCACAACCAGTTTAGATATACGTTATTCATTAACCCCAAGATAAGCTATCACTAACCCAGCCTAGAGTAGATAAACAAGCAAGAAGTTCATTTCTGACACTAAAAATCTTAAGCACTAATATACAGAGTTTGTTAAAAAGTATTCATAGGGTATTTAATGTGGAGCATCACCATTTTACTCACAAATTTTGTTTAGTTATAACTGGATTGACAAATTAACAAGAGTGACAGTGATTCTTTATGTGAATTGCGTACACGCATGCTTCTGAAGAACATGCACAGATTTTGTAATTTTTTCCCACAATATTTGTTGTGTTTGTACTTACTGAGATGTAATTTTATTTATGTTGTTTCTAAAATGTTAAAAAGAATTAAGGCTTGCATATCATATGTCTTTTTTATTGCTTTCCTTTTTTGTTAATAATAGTATAGGTCCATGACAGAAAATAAAAAGACTAGACCTTCACCATATATAGGTTAAGAAGCAGTGATGTGCTCCCACCAGCAAAGCTGTATCCTCCTCTAGGATCAGATGTGTTTACTTCTATTTATGCCAGTTGTTCTTATAATTTAATTTAATTGTACCCAAACACATAATAAATTGTATATAAATACATAAAATATGAGTTCAGAAAAAATGTTTCTATGAAAACGAAGTTGAACATCTGAATACTGTGGAATAACACAATAAAAGAGTAACACTAAAATAACTGCTGTTATATTAGGCACGAAGAAGTGACAAAGGATGGGGAGGCAAATCAGAAAAATCTGGAAGGATTCTACATTCATAGTTCACAAGTATCCTGAATTTCCAATAACACTTTAAAGCAAGCCAAACCGAAAACCAGGTGGACCAGACGTCACAGGTTATGGTTTATGTGCAAAAAACATGGAAACCACTTACCAGGTCCTACCTCAGAAATCAGCAAACAGATGTACATTTATATGTTTGAATTTAAAATAAAATGCTTAAGATATAAATGTAGCATTTTTTTTTTACACTTCTCCACTTCAACTGAGCAGCTGCTGGTCATGATAATCCCAGATAAGAGAGCTTATCCTGTAAACACAAAATTCTGCACAGAATATTCAAGAGATTCTGGCCTCCTGGCTCTATTACTGAGACATAACTGGTAGATGATAAAATGGGGACAAAATACAATGTACAGAAAGATACACCAATTACAAAAAGTATAAGGACTCCAAAAAGAGGTTCTAACCACATAAAGAAAATGTAACAATTCGTGAAACTGCACAGCCTATGTCTCTTTTTAGTAACATTATACCCACACCCAATTCCTGCAGAGAATATGCTTTTTAGCAGTTAACAGCATTAACCAAATAAAAGCAGAGCCCTCAGGGGACTTTCTTTCAAAGGTCAAGAAACAAGCGCAGAATCAAGAAGTAATATATAAAAAGTCCTTTATGAGGTACTACAAAACATTTTCTCTTACTATCAAGATAGAAAGCTGTTTTGAACCATAAACCAAACTAAGCCAAAGCCATAGGTTTAGTTTAATTCTGAACTCAGACTTTTTTTAATAGATTATCCACATTGGCCCACAGTTTAGGATTAAAGTTTTAATTTAGTGTTAGGAGAAATAAGCAAAACAAATGAAAAGTACAATAGTGTGATGAGGGAAATTAACATAGGAAGTCTCATTTAGCATTATTGGGTTGAAAAAACTAAAATTACAGGGAAAAAATTTTAAGATTGTATTAATACTCAAATGGAAATAATTTGAACAAAAACTCATTTTGAACTAATAGTCCTACCCCCACTTCAAAGCACTTGGCTGAATTAATACAAATTTTCACTGTCAATTATACTACACAAATGAAATAGAATGGGAACAATATGCAAAAAAAAGGGGGGTGGGGCATAGAACCGTGTAGGGGAGGAAAAATAAATTTCCCTCCAGGCTTCTGAGTTCTTAGCTGAAACCCTTGTAATAAAAAAAAGATTAACAAGAGAAAAACAAACAGAAACTTATTAACATGTATACTTTGTATACATGGAAGATACCCAGAGGAAAATGAATAACTCAAGTAGGTGCCTTAGAATTCAGACTTAAACACCATCATAATAGGGAAAAGGGAAGGGGAAGCTGGCCTCTTAGCAGAAAGTAAATGATTTTCTGGAAAGATGAATGGGCCCTTAGAAGATTAGGCAGGACGTATGATAGTTTGTGACAAAGTCTGTCTGGGGGTGGTGTCGACACCTAGGCTCCTCTCCTGCGATAAGAGTCAGTCCTCCCTCGTTGATGAAGCTCCTGGAGTGAGGATCTATGACAACTAAGTTCCTTTTGGAGGATCTGTTTTCAGGCAGATAAGGGGAGTTGGGTCAAAGCCTCTCCCTTGCATTTATTGTTTTTTTTCAAGCGCCTACAGTTCAGAATAATCAATACATCAAAGTGGCATATTCGGAGATGGCACATCCTAAACTCCTACAGTCATGTTTTGGGGTGACGTATGCCGGTACCCTCCACATGCAAAGCCTAAACCATGCTGTGGAGGGACACTGGGCCAACGTCCCTCTAACTGTGGCTCTACCGATAATTAGCACCATGACCCTGTTTGCTTTAATTCTCGGGTCCCTATCTGTGATCTCTGGGAGTCAGCTGATGTACACACACCACAGGTGCTACCCACTCTAAGATTCTATTGCCCTGCAACTAAACATACAACTGAAATGGACTGAAGCTCTTGTGGGCAACGGAAGGCAAGAAGCAAACATAAAATCTACTACAGTGACAGATCTGGACACTCACCCACTTGTCTGATAGTTATTCTGGTTATGAAACAAAGGAAAAACTGGGGAGACATGCAGCCTACAAAGCAATGTCAAGGACTACCAAACTTTTATAATTCCTCCTGGCAAAATGATAAAACCACAATATAACTTTAAAAATTTTTTTGCATTTAAATAGGTTTTCTTCCTTATTTTGTAATTGGCAAAAATTTATTTTTAAAGAACACAAAGGAAACATATTGAGACAAGGGATTCACAGTGTTTATGTAAAGATTGCTTTACTGGCATCTTTACCTTCTCTTACAGACGTTAAATTAATTCTTTCTTTTCAAGTGAAAAGGTGATAACGAAGTAATTAAGAACATACAGTCGGAACAAGATGGCCTGGGTCCAAGTCCCACTACCAGCTGTATATCCTTGAGCAAGGTTCAGTTTCCTCATCTGCAAAATGAGGATAACATGGTCTCAGCACCTCATGTGGCTGTTGAGAGTTAATAGGAGTCAATATATATAAAGCACTAAGTACGGTGTCTCTGGCACACACAAGAACCTATACATGTTCCTAATATTTTATGGTAACTTCATGTTTAACTAAACACAGATGTTCACTAATATACCAAATGAAAACCAAACAACATCAAGACCCTAGAAAACTGCACATGAAAATATCAACATTAAACATTTAAAACATTAAAATAATTCCCCCCAAAAATTCCAAAATATGACATATATATGTCCTATGACAGATGTATGATATCTATAACAGTAGCTTCATTTAAGTGTTTTCCCAGGCTCCAATCCTTCGTCAATCCATCCTATCCACTAGAGGAAACTTCCTAAAGCAATGCTGGGTTTAAGTCACTCCCTGCAAGAACCTTAACGACTCCACACAGTACAGGGTAACCCTCAGACCCCAGAACCAGACTAAATGAGCCACTAGCACACTGTACTTCACAGTATTTACCACAATTTGTAATTACATGCTTGAGTGATTGTTTGGTTAATACCTTTCTCACCACTAGAATGAAAACCCAGGAGGTAAGGCCTGCATTTTACCCACCAATATCATAAGGCATGGCCTGCTGCAGGTGGCGGTATTTGATGGATGAATGAATGACCCTCAGCATCCATCAAGGCTCACAGCAACACCTCATAGGTATGACCCTTCATGGCTTGCAAAACACTCATATAAATTTTCTCATCTGAGCCTCACAGTAAGCCTTTAGGGAAGGCAGAGGCCCAAAATTCAGAGCCACCCAAGGTCACATTCAGTGGCAAAGAACCAAAGTGCCAACCCCTAGTCTGGAGTTCCTTCCAGAATATTCTCCTGCCCTAGTTAAATCCAATAAAACATACTAAGGCCTCGGCCTGGCCTCACACTTTCCAGCCTCTGTGGTTTTCACTCTTTCCTTCTACTCACCTAGAACTGCCTCCGACCTCTTTTCCTGCTTTTCATTCATTCAACCAGGATTTATTAAGGACTGTGATTGATGGGCAAACCTTCGCTCCTTCCTTCAGGGCCCACTACTGTGTCATATAGGTGCCATTTCTAGTGCATGGACATCTGTGTATTTACTCAACAAAATGTCTTTCATTGTACAGACATTTATTTGTTCTTTCAAAATAATAGTGAGCACCTACGAACTGTCCTACTGTATGAGGTTCCAATGAGAACTGCACAGTTAGAATACTGGTATCCTAGTGATTTGAAAAACTACTGCAGTTTCTAGAAGAGAATAACAATGTAAATCAGTCTGCTTTAAAAAGCAATACAATTACTACCATTCACACAGTCTGAGATATCCCAGGTACCTTAATTAAGAAGTAAAGCAGCCACCAATATCCACCAAAATAATACAGATTTTATCAATTTGAATATCATTTTAAAAAGGAATACAGATTAAATTTACATACCATCATTTAAAAAAAAAAAAGACACAACGACATCCACAAGCAAAGTATCTTCAGGTCTACTCCACCAAAATGGTTTTTGTACATCAGGTCTTTTAAACAGTTACTGGCCCTTCTCAAACTTGCCAGCTCAAAAGCACACACGATTAAAATGGAAACAACAGATTCAGGAATCCGATTCCTCTGAATTACTAGCACTGAACCACAACTCTAAATACTACAGCAATAAACCTGCAATAATCCTCGTGAAATATAGTATCAATTAAATGTTGGTGCAAGAAATGTAATGCAGAATTACTGCCGTATTAACACTCCCTGAAGATAAATCACCAAAGACTTTAAACAAGTGAAAATCAATTCTATGAATATTTAACACAGCTGGCTTTATTTAAAATTTCCCGTAACACATACACTGGCATAAAAAAGCCGCAAAGGGTTAATAATGCGAGATTATATATAAATTCAGAAGAAAGGAAGACAGCAGCCTAGGAATCTTCCTTTACCTTGGAAATGACAATATTTTACAGCCTCGGGGAGAAAGAAGACAAAACAGTATTCCATAATATTAACTCATTACAGGATTTAATAGAAACACTACCCAACTAATTTTAATCCTCCTCTTTCTTTCACACCTAAATTTCATTGCTGAATTTAAGAGGCCAATCTCAGACAAGACAAAAAAGAAAGTTTCAAGAACACAATAACGAGAGGAATGGACAAAAACCTGAGAAATCATTTGTCTCGAGGGCAAAGGCTTGGGTCTGTGAATCCATATAAAGCTGTATGTCTGTCTCTACCTCACGATCTCCTACACGGACACAACTGCTTTCAAACACCGTGGTCCCATGGGTCTTGAACAAGCCTAAGTAAACCTGCAGAATGGTGGGATTGTGCTGGTTTGCTTCTTTTTTTTTTTTGGCAGTACGCAGGCCTCTCACTGCTGTGGCCTCTCCCGCCGCGGAGCACAGGGTCCGGACACGCAGGCTCAGCGGCCATGGCTCACAGGCTCAGCCGCTCCGCGGCATGTGGGATCTTCCTGGACCAGGGCACGAACCCGTGTCCCCTGCATCGGCAGGCGGACTCTCAACCACTGCGCCACCAGGGAAGCCCTGGTTTGCTTCTTGAGGGTCTTTAAAAGTAGAGTGAAACTTGCCCGGGTGTTTTCTTGTATCTTCCAATGGACCAAGGGGCCTCCCCACCCCCATTTAAGTCTCCCGACCACTCTGCCTTTCCACAACTTGACCATCCACGAGGCAGTGATTTATACATCCCACAGAGAAGCCATGACCAGCCTCAAGAAGCCTCATTAGGAAAAGCTTCCCTTTTATTAAATCTAAAGCTCTTCTTGTTGTGCAGTTTAATTCCACCACCACCCCCCTTTTTTCCTTCTGTGAACTCCGTAGAAGGGAATAAATCCCTGAAAGAAAAAAAACCCTTTCATCTCACAAAATAATCACATTTGCGAATTCTGTGAGTTAACAGAATAGATGTGCCCTTCAAAGAAGGGAGAACGTTAGTGATCAAATTTAATTCTATCATTTATGTTTAAAAGATTCAGACCTAATATGGCCTTGTAGAAACAAAGCATTTAATATCTCCTTTGATTCTGAAATTGTACAGGTCTCCCTGAAAGTTTAAGTTCACACCTTCACCTACATTCAGTTCCCAGCAGGTGCACAGAGCTTTTCCTAATGGCTTCACTGAGTCACTGAGGAGGTGCAGATACAACCCAAGGCTCTTCTGTTTAACTACTGCAGTTGCCCTTTGGGGTCTTCTGCTTCCTTACCTTGGTGGACTGGGAAGATGACAGGAGATGATATTCAAGTCTGTCAATTACACCTTACTCATAATTCTTGATTTTAACATATGCGAAGGATGAAATTGAGAAGCTACTAAAATTGGTTTTGGATGTAAATTATCCTGAGGGCTAATATGTACAATTTCTTCATTTTCCTTATTCAAGCAAGTGAATCCCAGATAAATTTCCTTTCAGGTCAAATTTTTCTTCCCTTATAAATTCATGACTAATCCTATATAACCCTAACACTGCCTGACTCACCCCTCAAGAACTCAGTATTACTATATTATCCTGTTAGGAGGAAAGGAGCTAAAACTTGTCTGACAGGGGCTAACATAACATACTTTGGCATGAAGTTGTTATTACCGAGCAGAGTTAAGGTTAAATAACCCTGTAAAAGAAACGGGAAGGGAGCCTGAGAAGTACCTGACCTTCATTCTAAGACAGTTACATAAAGGTTTCCCAAAGGGTTTCCCCTTTCTAGCATCCTAGTTACTCTGTACTTCTGGGGTGAACATGGGCCCCCATCCTCGGCAAGCTACTCGTAAAAGTAAGAGCTGCCTATATTTACAGCCTCTACTTTCTCTCTTCCCGCTGAGTTCACCCCAATCAGGCTTTCATCCCTGTCGTTCTATCAAAACTGCTCTTGTCAAAGTCACCAATGGCCTCCATGTTGCCGAAGCCAGTGGTCAATCTGAATCCTTATTCTACTGGATGATTACTCTGTCTTGAAACATATTCATTACATGCCTTCTGAAACCCTGCCCCCCTCTTTCTTTGGGTTCACTTTCTACCTCACTGACTCCTCTCTCTAGGGTCTTCTTTGCTGGTCCCTTCTCATCTTTGAACTCTGGATTCCAGAATCTCTCATGTATCCAATTGCCTGCTCAGCGTCTCTACATGAGTGTTTAACAGGCATCACAAACTTAAGTCCTAAATCAAATTCCTACTATTACCACCTAACTGGCTCCTCCCAAAATCTTGCCCATCTCAGTACATGGCAATGTACTGCGTTTGTTTCCTCTCTTTCTCTCCCCTCTTCTCTCCACATCTAATCTAATGTAATGGGATAACAGCTCTACTTTATATTGAGAACCTGACCACTCACTACCACCTCTAGCACCTGGCACAGCGAACATCATCTCCTGCCTCAGTTATAGCAATGCCTCTGCTTCCTCCCTTCATTCTAATCTCCACAAAGCAGAGTGATCCTCTGTAAAACATAAATCCGATTATTATATTATTAACCTGTTCAAAACCCTCTAATGGCTTCCTACCTGTTGTGGGTTGAAGTGTTTCCCCCACAAATTCATATTTGAAGTCTTAACCCCCAATACCTCGGAATGTGACCTTATTTGGAAAGAGGGTCATCACAGATTAATCAGTCGAGGTCCTTAGGGTGGGCCCTAGTCCAATATGACTGGTGTCCTCATAAGAAGGGGAAATTTGGACACAAAGACACACACATAGGGAGAACGCCACGTGAAGATGAAGGCCGAGACCTGCAAGCCAATGAACACCAACTACTGCCAGCAAATGATCAAAAGCTAGGAGAGAGACATGGAACAGAGTCTCTCTCACAGCTATCAGAAGGAACCAACCCTACAATACCTTGATTGTGGACTTAGAACATCCAGAACTGTGAAACAATACCTTTCTGTTGTTTTGCCATGCAGTCTGTGGTACTCTATTACAGCAGCCCTAGCAAATTAATACACCACCTCACACAGAATAAAAGGTGAACTCCGTGCCACGGCCCAAAGGCCCCACATGACTGTACCCCGACTCACACACTGGGCCCCTTGACATTCCCCAAACAGGCCAGACACACTCCTCCTCAGGGCCCTTGCTCTGGCTCTTCCCATAGCCCGGCCTGCTCTGCCCCAGCGCCCTCAGTTCCCTTAGATCTCTGTTTAAATACCTCCATAAGGCCTATCTCCCTCCAACACTCTCCACTCCCCTCCCAAGCTTTATCTTTCTCATCACTGTGCTGTCACCTCCAGATACTTTAAACACTTACTGTGATAGACTGGAAGATCCACTGCTAGGACCTGCAGAGTAGCTGCAGGTAGACAGGCTCCAGGGCCCAGCTCCTCGGGGTCAGCTGGTCAGCTAGTGCAGAGAGCTTCCGGCCGGAGGCCACACCCCTCCTGGGGCAGCCACACCTGGTAACACACCTGAAAGCAGTGAGGTCATCGCTCAGTGCCGGAACCTCTACCAGGGAATCCACGTCACTCCAGAGGTCTCCACAGGCTGGTGGGGGCTCTGTCATGTCAAATCTGCATCACAGTTCAACTTCCTCCTCAGCCCAATGCTGCTTCCACCCCCTTCTGTTCACCATGTTGATCCCAAATAAACATCTTGTTCCCCCAACTCCATCTCAGCGTCTACTTCAGGAAAACCCAACCCTGAGACACTTGTCTACCTTCCACAACCTGAACTTAATCTTATTGAGGGAAGGGATTTTGGTTCAATGTGTCCCCAAAGCCTAAAATACTACCTGGTACAAAACAGGAAATGACTCAATGGGAATATTGGAAGGAAGGAAAGGGGCGGGGAGGGAAGGCGTTGACCATTTGGATAGGAGACTAGCCCCTGGATAAAACAAAAGCCTCTTAATATAGTCACAAAGCAAAAGGAATACACACTATCACAATGAAACTAGGCAGGAGGTTTCTAAAGTACACATGGCTATTTGATTTCAGAGAAACTTCGAAAAAAGTTGTGTACAAAGTTCCTGAGATTCGCTTATTATCTTGATACTCCTGACTCTTCCCTTCCTCCTAGGATTTTAAATTTTGCAACCTCAAGTTCTACCATCAAGAGGGTTTTCGGGACCCTAACCTTTAAGGTAGGAAAGATACTGTATTATCACTGTTCAATAGCTTTATGACATCTTATATGTTAATTCTTAACTCCCACTAATGAGAAACTCTGCTCAGCATTTGATCATAATAAATAGCTTATTACAGCCTTTCTCTTTATTGACTGCATCTTATTTCAAGCCTCACTCAAGACATTATTTTTTCTTTCTCAGAGAACTGCCTTTCACTTTATTGCAAGACTAACTGCATTCAGCTCTGGCAAATGATTTAAAATATATTTTCCATGCTCCACAGCTGGCTACTCATTCAGACCCAAATAAAGCTGATTTCTACCAGGTTCCATATCTCATGCCAATTCAGTCAAGAATATGTGAGGTCTGACTATAAAGTAATAAAGTTGGGAGGGTTGTGTTTGCTTGGTTTATAGAATTACTTTCACTTCTTCAAATATCATTGCATGATGAGATTCTAAGGGAAAAATGTAAAGACATGTTTAACACCAAAACCAACAAAATCACCCCTAAACTAGAGTTACTACTGTTCCACTGGTCTGAACTACTCTAAGACAAATGGTTTCAGAACACCATGTGCCTATAGCTCAGGAATGTCATACATAGATGTACCTGAAATATTTTATAACCATAAATATGAATAACAGTCTTCCCAGTGAGACCCATCTAATTTCATCAGCCTTCTGAAATTACATCTTTCACTAAAGCAGCCTCGGAGCACAAAGGCAATAAGATAACATTAATTAAAATACATAAAACCATCCAGGAGTAGCAAGGAGTATGCTACCTTTTTTTAAGGGTAGAAATTGAACTAACAATAGTAATCAACGTTTGGCCAGCTTAAAAAGCTAGGTCTTACACAGTGCCTGAAGCTATAACTCTACCAGACCTTCTCCAAGGCAGGATAATAATTAGCATGTTATTATTCATTTGTCTGGTATGTGGCTAATTTTGCAGGGTGCCTGTGCATGCTCAGTTTGCAACCGTGAGCTTCAGTTCTCTGCTACCTGTTTGCCATTAAGGAAAATCCAGGAAGTTCCAAAATGCAATGTGCCATTCCTTACCGGTATGCCAACAATCGAACCATGCAAAAATGAATCCTATGAGACCCTCATTATTATCACTGCTGAAGTTCAGCTCTCCACTCCATTTGGAAGACATTTGGGGACGGAAAAGAGAAAACAGATTCCTGGGACATTTCAGAAGACTGGCCATTCCTGTTGATGACCTACCTGGACAAGGCAAAAGAAAAGGATCTTAAACAGGCAGGAAGGTTTCCAGCTTTGGTGCCTGTGGGGACGGTGGTGCTGTTAATGATGGTGGGGAACACAGCAAGTCCTAAAAGGGTTAAAAGGTGGTGGCATCACACATAGCTGACAGGGATGTAAACCTGAACAACCACTTTGACTCCATTAAGGCTGGACGACCAGCAATCCGATGCCTAAGAATACACCTAGAAGAAATGCATGGTACGTGTCCACCAAAAGGCACATACAAGAATATTCATAGCACCGTTATTTTCAATAGCCAAAAATCGGGAAACCAACTGTCTGTCAACAGTAATGAGAATAAGTGGAAGTATATTCACACAATGGAAGACTACACAGAGCGGAAAAGAATGAACTACTGCAACTCACAACAACATGGGAGGTTGAGCATTAGAGCACCAACATGAAAGAGCACATACTGTATGACTCCAAATATGTGAAGTTCAAAACAGGGAGAGCTCAGCTACAGGGACAGAGGTGTAATGGGAGGGATACCCTATGGAAGGGGACAAGAGGAAAGCTGCGGGAAGGATGGAAATGTTCTCTATCTTAATCTGGCTAATGGCTACACAGGTGCATACATATGGGAAAACTCATCCAGCTGTACACCTAAGATTTGTGTACTTCCCTATATAGAAGCTATACCTTAATTTTTAAATTTCACGAGTAAATTAAATTCTCCTAGCCCTGCAGCTTTACAGTGATAACAAATCCCCTCCTCGAAACAACTCACTCACCAGAGCTACCTGATAACAAAACAGGCCCAGTTCAAAAATCAAGCGACAAAAGCATCTTAACAGACCGAAGTCCTCAGTACAAGTAAATGCACATTTATGAACATCTGTATGTAATGTATGTAACATTGAGCTTGCCCAAGGAAGTCATTACCTAAATGTTCTGGACGTGAAGAATCTGGCTCCAGATTCTTCAGGTGTAGAACTGTGGCCCTGACATAGTATGTCATCTCCTCTCTCCTACTTTCTCTAAAACCCCCAGATGTAATTTATTGATCCTTCTTCTGTGTTAAAGGAACAGGTCTCCATACGCTAACACTGTTTATCTGTGATCCCCAGGGAGACAGGCTGGGGTCGGCGCACTCACTTTTGTCCCCTAAGCACCTTATACGCTGCCCTAGCACAGTGCAATAAATGTGTACTGGATTTTGAACAATTCAACACACCTTCAGTAAAATTCTTTTAAAACTTCATGGCTAGGGACTTCCCTGGTGGCGCAGTAGTTAAGAATCTGCCTGCCAATGCAGGGGACACGGGTTTGAGCCCTGCTCCAGGAAGATCCCACATGTCATGGAGCAACTAAGCCTGTGCACCACAACTACTGAGCCTGCGCTCTAGAGCCCACAAGCCACAAATACTGAGCCCGCATGCCACAACTACTGAAGCCTGCATGCCTAGAGCCCGTGCTCCACAACAAGAGAAGCCACCGCGATGAGAAGCCCGCGTACCACAAGGAATAGTAGCCTCCGCTCGCTGCAACTAGAGAAAGCCCGCACACAGTAACGAAGACCCAACACAGCCAAAAATAAATAAATAAAATAAAAGCTTACTGGCTAAGAAATTGGATTTAAAAAACAAAAACAAAAACCTGGTAGAATTCTAGTCTCAGTTCAACTACTTCATGTACTAAAATTCTTTAATCTCAATATTCCTTTCTAGATAACCAGAATATATTTACTTAAATAATATACCTGCAAACCTTTTTCATCCACTGATTACCTTAACAGTAAAATAGGAAAAAGATGAGAAAGACCTGGGGGAAAGAACGAATGTAATTGGAACCTGCTATGTGATAGGCCCTCTCTTAGGCACTTTACTTACACACATTATCACCTACAAACCTCACAACTTTTTAAGGTGGGAATTGATCTCTCCAGTCCGTAGATGAAGAAAACTGGGGTGCGACTGGTCCATCATCACAGTTACGTGCCAGAGCTAGGATTTGAGGTAAAGACTGAAGGACACCAAAGCCTCAGACTTTCTCCTAGATGATGATCCTCCCACTGGCATTCCTGAGCTCTCCAAATGGAAACCTGGGACTCCCCAAGGCTACTTTCATCAGCAAGCTTCATGCGTTCCTTGTGGAGGCTGCTGTTTTCTGCATCATTAATTCTGCAGCTCTCTCAAGACCCAGCTGGGAACAGGACCACCGTTTCTGCTGTTACTGCAGCTGTCTGAAAAATACAGCAGAGCCTTGGGCAAGTTGGAAGAGCCTGAGGAGGGGTGGGAGAGAGAGAAAGAGAGAGAGAGAGAGAGGGAGGGAGAGAGAGAACACACACGTATGCACACAAGCAAGAAGGTGTACGTATGTGTATGAACTCTAATAATAAGGAAGTAAAGATAAATTTTAAGTCATCCAGAAGAGTGGTCACATTTCTTTAATATGTTCACATCAGGATCTAATACATTAGTCTTTACTTATTGGGATATTTGTATATTTGAAATATCTTAAGACAAAAGTTTACAAATAGATATAGATACACAGATATCAATATGATATATAAATACACACATCTGGAAGGTTACCCAGACTATTAACTATTAACTCTGCTACATACAGGGAGCAGGAAGAAAGAATGGGGCATTTATACTTCATTCCGTATATCTTGAGAAGTAAATAAGATAAAACCTAAAGAACAAACATAAGTTTTCAATAATTACTACAGTTTTACACAGAGGTGTGATTTATTTTTAGATTTGACCCAGCTGATCACACCTCTCCCTTGAAATACATCTTCACTTGGCTTCTAAGACATCACACTCCTCCATCAGTGCCCAGTCCTTCTCAGTCTCCTTTGCTTCTTCTTCCTCTCATCTCCCCAACCCTAACTTGCCAGTGCAAGTCTTCTCTAACTTCACTCCCTCCCTGGATGATCTTTATACACCCAAACCTGTAACTCCAGCTCAGACCTCTCCCCTAAGCTCCAGACCCCTAGATCCAACTGCTGGGTCTGTATCTCCAATCAACGTCTGTTAAACACCTCAAATTGCCATATTCAAAGCTGAACTCCTGATCCACCTTGTCTTTATCCATTCAAGCTGCTATAACAAAATACCATAGAGTGATGGCTTAAAAACAACAGAAATTTATTTCTCACTGTTCTGGAGGCTGGATGTCCAAGATCAAGGCACCAGCAGATCCGGTGTCTAATGAAAACCCTCTTCCAGGAAAGGTACAGACTGCCAACCTCTCATATCTTCACGTGGCAGAGAGCAGAGAGGGTTAGCAAGCTCTCTCATAACTCTTATAAAGGCACTAATCCCATTCATGAGGGGTACACCCTCATGACCTTATCTAAAGGCCACACCTCCTAGTATCATCACATTAGTGGGTAAGGTTTCCAACATAGGAATTTGGTGGGGGGACACATTCAGACCATGACACTCCCTCACCAAAGCCTACTCCACTGAATCATAGTCTTCTCCATCTCAGTTCAGAGCAGCCTCATACTTCCAGCTGTTCAGACTAAAATCCTTGGAATCATCCTTGACTCCTCCCTTTCTCTCACACCCCACATTCAAGCCATCAATAAATCCTACTGGCTCCAATTTGAAAATATACTAAGAATCCAGTCACTTGCACCACTACTGGCCTTGTCCAACTCTCCATCGTCTCTCAAACCAGATTACCACAACCATCTTTGGACTGATTTCCCTGAGTCCACTCAGCACTCCTAAAATCTATTCTCATACAGCCACCAGATGACCCTTGTGAAATGTAAGTCAGACAGTTACCCCTGGCTGGGAACCCTCCAGTGGCTTCACATCTTAATTGGCATTAAAGTCAAGGCTGTTCCAATGGCCCAACCAGCCCTAGAGGGATGTTTCAGCCCTTCACCCCACCTTTTCATCTCCCTGATCCCATCCACTCCTTCTCCCCTCATTGCAGCCGTGCTGAAACCCTCCAACTCCTGGAACACCACTGCCTAGAACACTCCTTCCCCAACTATGCACAGCACAGGCCGCCCTCCCTCACCTCTTTCAAGTGTTGATTCAAACACCTTCTCTGTAAAGCCTTCCCTGACTGCCCCTCATTTAAAATCACACAAAATATTAAAAAAAGAATGTGTGTATATATATACATATATGTGTATAACTGAGTCACTTTGCTGTACAGCAGAGATTGGCACAGCATTATAAATCAACTCTACTTCAATTTAAAAAATAAAATAAAATAAAATCACATCCCCTCCTTCTCACCCTCCCCTTACCGCCCCATCCCTCTGGTCTGGTTCATTTTTCTCCACATTACTTCCTCCTTATGATTTCGATTATTTATTTGATTTAGTTACTGTCTATAATCCTGACAATGGATGCAACTTCCACAAAGGCTCAGATTTTTATCTGCTGTGCTGTGTTCACTGATGTATCCCTAGCATCTCACTGGCACTCAATAAATACGCTTAATGATGGGCTTCCCTGGTGGCGCAGTGGTTAAGAATCCGCCTGCCAATGCAGGAGACACGGGTTCGAGCCCTGGTCTGGGAAGATCCCACATGCCGCGGAGCAACTAAGCCTGTGCGCCACAACTACTGAGCCCGCGAGCCACAACTACTGAAGCTCATGTGCCTAGAGCCCATGCCCTGCAACAAGAGAAGCCACAGCAATAAGCCTGCGCATGGCAACAAAGAGTAGCTCCCACTCACCGCAACTAGAGAAAAGCCCACGTGCAGCAAGGAAGACCCAATGCAGCCCAAAATAAATAAAACTAAATAAATTTATTTTAAAAAATGCTTAGTGAGTAAATAAAACCTTTTTTCAGCCACTTATTTCACCAACATTTTTAACTAGTTTAGTGTAAAACAATTCCATGATCATCATTATGTTGTTTCTGTCCTGAATTTTCTAATTAAACATCTCCCCCAAAATCTCACTCACCAGCCTGCCCTGTGTCCAATGCTGGCCTTACTGCCCCTGCAGTCGAGAAAGGCCTAATTTTTTTGCAAGTGGGAAGAGGCTTAGCAGGCTCTACCCCAAGTGTTAACAATTATTATCTCCAAATGTTGACATTTCTGGTGATGGTTTACTTTTTATTTTCTTTCTGCCTAAGTCTTGTCATAATGAGTACATTTGACTCTCATGATCAAAGAAAACCACAACTGGAAATGACACCCCCCTTTAGAAACTAAAAATAAAAGTAGATTGGACCACAGCTGAAATCATTCATGCATTTGCCATCACAGCTCTGAGAAGTGTAGCCAAAGAAATCCCGAGGCCACACGCCTCCTTTCACCTCTGAACACCTGCCAACTTAGCAGCACCACCAATGGGCTGCGTTCCAGTGATGGTTTTTCTAAACTTACCCTGGTTCAGAACACAGACTGATGTCACCGGGTAATTTGGAGACAATTAACAATAAACCAAACCATCTTTAAATTGATCACTTAAAGATACAGGTGGTTCACCAGATCTAAAAACAAAACCACGTTGGCTCAACATGCTGGTTTATTTTTTTTATTTTGCCTAATCAGCAATCTGCACAAAGCTTTGTGCCAATGTCTGGCTTACTTTAATCACTTTTTCCTCTACTTAAACAATGTATTTTTTTCACCTCCTAACCCAAATGTTCAAATGGTGAAAGCTGTTTCAAGAGAGTATACAGACCCAAGGGTACAGCATTTAACCAAGCCCACAGGAATCGCTGAACTCGATTAAGAATCTTAAGAGAACCCTCTTAGCCCTTGTCTTCTTTTAGTAAATTGAAGAGTAATAACATTAATTAGAGCCAATACTTTTTTTAAAACACTTACTTTGGACAAGCACTGATCTAAGCACTTCTAATTAATATGCCCATTTAATCCTCCCAAAGTCTGTTATCCCTATTTAAAAGATGAAAATACAGAGGCACAGAGAGGTCAAGAAATTAGCTTAAGGAGACACAGCAGTAAGTGGCAGAATTTGAATCCTGGCTCTAGGACCTATACTCTTGTACCACTATGAGTAACCCACTGGGTGTATCTCCTGTGCATGTCATGGTGGTAATACTCCATGCCTTTGGATATACTACTCCCATTTCCCCTAATGTTCTTTCTTTCCTTTGCTGCCTAGAAAACTCCTATTCAACCTCCAAAACCCGTATGTGGGAAACCTTCCCTGATACTCTGAAACCCTGAGAATTATTCAACCTCCAAAACCCATATGTGGGAAACCTTCCCTGATACTCTGAAACCCTGAGAATTAATCATGCTCTTTCTACTTTCTACCACCATTTTCTTTGTTCATATACTATTTCATCAAAGTGTAAGTGAATTAATCTTCCCTGACTTAACTATTCATTCTATGTGAAAAGGAGCTGTATCTGATTCATATCTGAATTCTCCACACTTAATAAATTTCAAAAAAAAATGAATTAATTTACAAGTTTGAAACTTTTCTGGGTTTATTTAATAATATAACAACATTTATTATGTGCTTACTATTCTAGGCACTTCATGTATTTTAATTCACTTAATCCTTATCATAACCCTATTGACAAAAGTACAATTATTGTCACCATTTTGCAGATGTGGAGGCAGAGAACGTTAAGGATTCTGTTATCGCCCAATGTCAAAGCTAGCAAGACCCAGAATTTGACCCCAGGCAGTTTGGCTCCATGCTCACTGACTGCGCAGTTCATGGGTCCTGTACTGGACTTCCCAAGGTCCAAGGAAAGGTCAAACCCAGTTCTTGCCCATAAAGATGCCACGTGGAATCTTCTTTCTAAAGGACCTATGAGGGTTCACTCTGAACACTCACTGTCTACATGAGGCTTGTCATTAAAAAAGAAGCTCAACAGATATTTGTTGAAGGATCAAAAATCATCTCTATATAGTTTTTAAATGACTGAATTTCACATGTAGTAGCACCAGGCACTGCCAAGGTATTAAACATAGATTACTTTATCTTCAAAATGACTACATGAGGAAGGTATTCTTTTTAGTCCTACTTTACAGATGAGGAAACTGAGGCACCACGAGTTTCAAAACCTTGCCTTATAACTTGAGGTTCAAGATCACAACATTAGAATGTGAAGCCAGGATTCAAACTCAAGCAGTCCGACTCTAAAGTCTTGTTGCTTCCTGGGCCTGCTGGAACAAACACAAACTGTGTGGCTTAACCAACAGAAATGTATTCTCTTAAGACTTCTAGAGGCTTGAATTCTGACATCAAGGTGTTGGCAGGGCCATGCGCCCTCCAAAGCATCTAGGAGAGGATCCTTCCTAGCCTCTTCCAGCTTCTGGTAGCCCTGGTGTAACTCTAATTTCGGCCTTCATCGTCACATAGTCATCTTTCTTCTGTGTCTGTGTATCTCTGTCTTCACGTGGCATTCTCCCAGTCTATGTCTATGCCCAAATTTCGCTTCTGATAAGGACACCAGTTACAATGGATTAAGGGTCCACCCTACCCCAGTTTCACCTCATCTTAACTTGACATCTTCAAAGACCATTTTGTAAATAAGGTCACATTCACAAGTACCAGAGGTTAAGACTTCAAGGTATTTGGTGGGGGGGGGGCAGTGCACAAGGGGAGAGACACAGTTCTAAAGGTAACAAATACCCTATACAGAACTGACTCCACAGATGCAGGGAAATGACTCCGCCTTTCTAGCCAGTTAATTCTCTTGATTGGTGCAAAATTTGTTAGCTCTCAAATCACTCTTTTGAATACAGAGGGGAGTGGTTAAATGTTTGAGATTCAAGGGTTAAATGAGATCCAAGCATTTCTTTACATACAAGGTAAACAGAACACAATCAAAATGTAAACATATTTTAAGTAAATTAGAAACTTTATCATAAAAAAGCAAGTATTTCCCTAGAATGGAAGCCAGTTAATATACCAGAAAAATTTAAAGTAAAATACTTATAATCTGCTTACCTTCCCACTCTCTTCATTTCTCTCTCCATTTCTTCCATTAAGGCAATACTTCTGAATTTTGACCAATGAACAATCACCAAACAACATTCTATAATAGTGACCTATAATCATTTGATATTTTCTTTTAAAACTCTTAAGAGAAATATCCATTTCTTTTGATTCGTTGGGGCCTACAGCTAACAGTTAAAGATTACATGCGGCCTTCAAACTTTTATTAACAAAAATTAGCCCTCAAGGAAACATGGAAATGAAGTACACAACTATACAAGTAAACAGGTGTGTTTCAAATTTCTCCCATTGATAGCTTCCCTATAGTTCCAGAGTCTAATGTCAAACTTGCACACTCACCCTACATCAACTGTGCTTTCTTTATCTGTCAATCATGTGAAATACCTTTACCACACACTGGAAGCCTGATTTTCTCTGTATGCTAAGGAAACAACCAGAAATTTCCAAAACAGGCTAATTCAGAATTTGGCCCCTTAGGGACTTCCCTAGTGGTGCAGCAGTTAAGACTCCATGCTCCCAATGCAGGGGGCCCAGGTTCGATCCCTGGTCAGGGAACTAGATCCTACATGCTGCAACTAAGAGCCCACATGCCACAACTAAAAGAGCCCGCACGCCACAATTAAAGATCCTGCATGCCGCAACTAAAGATCCCGTGTGCCGCAACTAAGACCCAGCACAGCCAAATAAATAAATTGTTTATTTATTTACTTGTTTATTAAAACAGACTTGGGGAAATTCTCTGGCATAAATAATTGTTAACCAACTCACTACTCAGGAATTATCTTTGAGATGGTTTTCTTAGATGACATTATTGATAACTAATTCAATGAATACATTTTATTATACTAGCATCACCTAGATGGCAAAAAGGACCACAAAGTTGCCTTAACTCATTTTAAATATCAAAATATAGCATTTAAATCAGGATGCACAGTACACCAAAGCTAGTCAAAGCAAACATCATAGGGAAAATGATATTTCCTAAAATCAAATTCTTGACCTGAAATTCTATCTGCTTTCTTGTATTCCATCACTATCCTGGCTCAAATAGAAGTGGAAGTACTAATAGGTTATTCCAAAAGATCGTTCAATTATTTTGGAAGAAACAAATGACCTATATATTTTTTTAAATAAAGTAACAGTCTTCCTGTAGAAAAAGGCCACTATTAACATGGAATAAATTAGCAAGTAAAATTCAATTTTGCTAGTACACTGCATTAAAATGCAATTTTCAGACTAATATATTTAAAGAACATTTCAAGACCGCCAGTTGCTCACCCCTGGTGGCTGGAGCTTATCCTCTCTAATTATACTGAGCACATTCTCAGGACAGAATCCTCAATGATTAAAGAAATAACTGATTTTTTTCCTCAAGAAAAACATCACAACCCCAGTTACAATCCTTTGAAAGTATACATCACCCTACAGAGAGTATAGACATTTTCTTTGTTTCAAACAGCAAATAGAAAGAAATGCAAAGCAGCTACAATTACAACCAAACACAATTTGTGTTTCTGACACGAGCTTTCTCATGCTGATTGGTCCTTCGACTCTCTCTACTTTCCCAGGATATTTCCTGATTTTGCAATCTTAGTAGCTCTTGCATCTCAGGGAAATATCAATTTAAGGGTATGTGTGTGTACTCAAGCATCTGCATTCGCATTTACCGAGTGCCTTCCCCATGCCGAGTTCTGTCCTCATAATCTACACTCAGCCCAATCCTATCACCTGCTCTAGCTGTGTGCCCTGGGACAAACTGGGTGAGCCTCAGCTTCCCCACCTGTATCTGCGGATAACTACAGCAGCTACTTCACAGGCGCATGGGGCCAAATGATCTCCACGTTAACACATGCATCACAGACAGTGGCTGCTGTCTCACAGGAGGTGCCCAATAAACATTAACCCTTATAATCTCTGCAGGATCCTCTTCAGGTGAGAAAAAGTAGGTAACTTTTGCTGATAGAGACCGATCCAGGATCAAATCCCAGCCCGTAGGTCTTCCACACCTATTAAACTATAATATGAGGTATCAAAGACACTGAGGAACTGTCATCCACATTCTCTGAAGATACTTAAAGGGGAGGGGGGAGGTAACAGTCAACACCAAGACTATGTAGTTGAATATAAAGCATTAAAAACCTACTACCAATTACAAATATCTCCCCAACAGCCTTCTTTAAAAGAATCATCTGTTTAAATATTTTAATACTAAACATATGTAAGTTTTTGATCAAGGACCATCTTCCACAGCACAGTAACCAATGTGGAGTTAATCTAAAATGCCTGGTCCACCTACCAACGACTTCAACAACAGGAAATCAAGGCAGTAAATATCTTGATCACTTTATAGCACACATTTTCACATTATCACAGGAAACCCTCCCACCCAGGTAGGTATCACTCTGGATATTTCATAGAGAGAAACTGGGGCTCAGGCAGGGCACCCACCTATATCCACCTATCCCAAGGCAGGGCCCAAACTGAAACTCGGCTCTGTCTAGATCTGAAGTCCATGCTCTCTTTAGAACCACAAATGGACAAGGCAAAAGAAGGGTGAGGCCAGCTGGTCACTTGGCTATGAGGGCACACTCAACAGAAGACATGGGAAAGGTGCCACAGTTTTTGAGGACATCCCAATGAAGATTAATTTTTACCAAATCACTTCATCTTCAAAGCAGAAGTCAGTAATATACATGGCCAAAAACATGACCCACATAGAGCATACCCAATTCACAATTTCAAACTTGTCTGGATCAGTGTTAGTCCTGCACTAAAGAAAGCTTTTGAAAACACAGGAGTTGAGGATCAGGTTCCGGTGAGTGGCACCTGTACCCTCCCCAACTCCTGGGGTCCTGGGGTCCTGGGAACCCGCACAATCTCAGAGCCTCAGCCCCCGGGGCAGATTGCACAGACATCAGAACAGGCCCCAGCAGCTTCAGTCCAGTGCAAATGAACACCTTCAGGTTCCACATTGACAATAAGTCAGAAGTCCTTGGGTCACGGTACCTCTGCTGGTGAGGACACAGGACCAGTTCTCTCTCTTTTTATTTTTTTTGGGGGGGGGGGTTAAACTTTTTTTTAAATTGTGGTAAAGTGTACATAACCAAATGTATCATTTTAGCCATTTTTAGGTGTACAGTTCTGTGGAATTAAGCACATTCACAGTGTTGTGCAACCATCACCACCATCCATCTCCAGAACTTTTTCATCTTCCCCACCTGATACCCTGAACCCATTAAACAATAACTCCCCATTATAACCTCTTCCTTCCAGGCCCTGGCGACCACCTTCCACTTTGTCTCTATATATCCGACTTCTCCAGGCACCACATATAAGGACATTCGTACAATATTTGTCCTTTCGTGACTGGCTTATTTCACTAAGCATGATGCCAGTTCTCTTTCATTCCCAGTTAGTTTCCTTGAAGAAACACCCCTGAAATGCACATCCTTTAGATGAATTAAGAATGAATACATGAGAATTATGTTTTTCCCTTTTACTCATTGCTAAAAGGATAAGAAACACTGAGGGTGGCTAGGAAAGAAGAGAGGGAAAGCCGGCCGAGTCATCCCCAACATCACCGTGAAATCTCTACTTGTTTCTATTCATTCTCCCACGAACTTTTGCTTTATGCAAATGAAATGTTTAAAATCACATCACATGCAGATGTAGAGAATGGACTTGAGGACATGGGGAGGGGGAGGGGTAAGCTGGGACGAAGTGAGAGAGTAGCATTGACATATATACACTACCACATGTAAAACAGATAGCTAGTGGGAAGCAGCCGCATAGCACAGGGAGGTCAGCTCGGTGCTTTGTGACCACCTAGAGGGGTGGGATAGGGAGGGTGGGAGGGAGACACAAGAGGGAGGAGATATGGGGATATATGTACACGTATAGCTGATTCACTTTGTTATACAGCAGAAACTAACACACCATTGTAAAGCAATTATACCCCAATAAAGATGTTAAAAAAAAAAATCACATCACATTGGGTATCCTCCTTTGACCTAACCATCTATCAAAAAGATCTATCTGCAAGCATTTCAAAAGTTAGCTTTCAAGGTCAACACTAAGGAAAAGCAAATGTGACTTCATAAAAACGTGTATCCACCGAGCTCTCCTATGGAAGGAAATTGTTTCGGGCAAGATAGCACCACACTGTTTAATAGCTGGTGCTGCAGAAAGAAAGAAACACCTTTACAAATGTTCATACAAAAATCATTTAAATGTTAAGCAAAAATGTATATAGACTCTGAATGGGGCCATCCATCCCACTATTATCTCTCTCAATGGAAAACAGCACAATAGCATCTAATGAAAATCCTGTTTTCTTTACAAGAAATAAAGATAATAATGCCACAAATCAACACTCTCCCCAGTCGTCTATCTTTATTGGTTTTTCTTGTAAGCCACAGGTTCTCAGAACAAAAGGGGGAAAAAGACAAAATTCAATACAATGCCACATCTTATTTTTGCTTTTTATTTCTACTTGCAGCTTGTAAAATATACACATAACAGCACGATCTGGTACTAGTAAAGGAAAATGATTTAAGCTAAAATAAAACTCAAGTCAGCAGGAGATGGCTTTGATCGGGAGACCATTATACATTAAGTAGATGGAATGCAAGACTTCCTCTATTTATTTTAGTACAAATAACCTCAAGTCCTGGAAAAAAAGACATTTTTAGAAAACGACACTGACCCAATTGCTAAGTCTTATGAATAAGAGTGGTGAGTGTTACTTCTATTGCACCACTGCTCATACATTTTCTGCTCAAATCATTGCAATACGATTAATTCAAACACAGGGTTTTTTTTCCCCCTGAAATTCGGGATAATAGATGGTTGAAGACATGGAGATACTGACCACAGTAATGGTATGCAACAAATCTACTGTTCACACTAAATGTACTGTCCCATTTAGGGAAAGCACCAACGCCAAGAAAAGAGTACCCTGACAAGGGGGACCCAAAAGCACCAATCACTGCAAATTCAAAGTCTAAATTCCCAGAACTAGAAGGAAGCCCCAGGGACCCCCAGCCCTAATTCTCCTAGTGCTCCACACTGGCTCCTTCCCTGGGTGCAGGGTTTTGGGGGCTATTCCATCTATATCTGCAGCTTCTTTTAACCCTCTTCTCAGTTAAGTCCTACTGTATCTTTCTGGGAGTTGCCCCAAGCATAAAAAATCAGCAGCACAGGATAGGGGCCTCCTCCCATCCCTGAAAACTGAACCAACACTCTTTTACTCTGAATTATCCTATCTATACAAATATTCTTTCAAAAAGACTCATCCAGGGCTCTCCCTCAAATGAAAATTTTCAGTGAGCTCATCCGACCTAGTCCATTTCCTGGCCTCTGTGCCAAACTACAACCAGAAAGATGATCAGAGAATAAAACTCTTCACAAAGACAGACCTAGTCCATCAGCTCTGACCTCAGGTAGGACCAAAACTAAACACACCTCAACAGAAAAAAAATCTAAAAGCCAATATTTTTTTAAGTTGGGCTCAAGATTCCAAAATGTCAGCAAAATCCCAGGACAGGCTTAACCAAGTCTGACCCCAAGTTTATTTTTCTCATACCTAATGCTCAACCTTAGCAACTCCAGCTGGTCACTCCTCTCTCCCTCCGTCCACTTAGAGTCAGCTGGCCTCCAAGACAATGTCTAGATACCCGAAAGAAGATGAAGTCATAATTTGAACAATTCAAGTCAAAAACCACTCTCCATTAGCCAGCTCCTCTCCTAAATGCACCAAACGAGCAATGATCTCTCAGGCTCGAAATGCCATTTATCTTTGGACCCAAGCCAGTGGGACTGATCAACTGATCGGGCATGAGGAAAACCAATAAAAGAAATGCTGTCCCCACTGAAGATCCTGCAGTCCTCCACAATGATGAGAAAACACTGAAGGGTGAGCAGAGAAGTCTGTCTCACGTGAAACGTTCTCTCAGGGGCATGCAAAGCAGAACTTTTAGAGCTGGCTGTCCAAGGTGTGCGCCAAGAAACACCAGTTCAGAAGAGACTGTGCAAGATGCACCCACAGGCCAATGCTGGGTTAAAGGAAGTTAACAAACTTCTTTTCAGCAGGACTTCTTAAATATGCTGATGGAGAGTAGGTATACACAATTTTCTGAATTTAATGGCAGAAACCTTTATTCACAATATATTTCCAATCACTCAAGTTTCCAATCACTTTGAGAAACACTGCTTTAGAGGACCTGGAAGCAAGCCTAGAGCCGAAGCCTGGATGACCGATGACCAGGCACAATAATAATGTGATATCAATCCAGTTTTCAGGACTATAGGATCATTAGGGCTCCTTAAGGAGCTTTTTTCGTTTGGGGGGGGGCGTATTCCTTGAGTATCTTTTTTTTTTATTAAAGTATAGTTGATTCACAATGCTGTGCTAGTTTCAGGTATACAACAAAGTGATTCAATTATGTGTGTGTGTGTGTGTGTGTGTGTGTATATATTCTTTTTCAGATTCTTCTCCATTATAGGTTATTACAAGATACTGAATATAGTTCCCTTTGCTATACAGTAGGTCCCTGTTGTTTATTTGTTTTATATATAGTAGTGTGTATCTGCTAATCCAAAATTCCTAACTTATCATCCCTCTCACCAAGAGATGTTTTAAAGTGAGGCCCTCTGTACCATTCTCCTGGCCTAAAATTGCTCCTCTCCATGATCTTGACATGGCCATCACTTACTGCCACTAGGGACACAGCTTAATAGTCACATACTAGGACCACTTGATCTAAAGGAGCCCACTAGGCACTTTGCGTCACATCACCCGTCTCTATTTCTTCATAGACCCTCCCACAGAGACAGCAGAGAGAGTTTTAATCATCGCCATGCCCCTCGAACCCACTGGCACATAGTAAGTGCTTAATAAACATTTCCAGAATGAATAAGGAAATGAAGTATTCTGGCTATCCCTCCCTCTGGCTTGGAGAAATGATTAAACATCTGGTTATACTTAATTTCAGTTCAATATGATTTATTATTTCAAATAAAGGGGCCATGCTTATGCTGTGGCTAAATTAAATGACATCTGCATTTCCTGTGAACATATATTTTCATCCTGAGCCACTATAAGAAAACAATGTATTTTGATTCACTCCAGAAACAATAATGGGTTTAAAGGGAGCCCCTCCCCAAAACTTCTCTAGAATCTGGACACAAAAACCACAAAGTTAATCGGCTTATGTTAACTCATACCGACCCCATTAACATCATACTATAAGCCTATGCCATCATATCTGGGGATAAACTCTCAGGAAAACTAGCTGCTGAAAATGTCCTGGGGCATATTTATCAAAGCCTCGAACAATAACATTCTTGTTCATTCACATACTCATTCTTTGACAAATGTTAATCAAGCACCCAGGACTTCCAAAACACTGGGAACACAAAGATGAAGAAGCCACAGTGCTGTCCCTCCAGGGCTTACGGACTAGAAAAGGAGCCAGGGAAGTAAATGGTTACAATTCTGAGTGCTAACAAAGGTGGGATGTAAGTGGGTGTGAGGGAGCTCACCATGGGAGCGAGAAGAACCAGTCACCCTCTCCTGGGTGACCATGTTCCAAGTGCAGTCCCCAAACGAGCAGAATCAGCATCTCCTGGGAAACCATTAAAGTGCAAGCTTTCATCAGGCTACAGACACCACAGGCCTATGGGATCAGAAGCCCTGGGGTGGGGCCGGCCGTGTGTGTTTTAATGAGCCCTCAGGTCATCCTGCTGCACACTGAGGTGGGTGATGATTAAGCTACTTCCTGCAAGGAGGAACGAAAGTCAAGCAGGTAAAGAGCACACAGATGGCAGGGATGGTTGCAGGCGATGGGAATAGGATAAAAGGCCAGAGAAAACTGTCGTGTTGTAAATACCGTGAGGCCTGAGCTCAGAGCACGAGATGCAGAGCAAGCAGGCCATGAGGGGCTCAGATGCGGTGCCAAGGAGCTGGGCTTCCTCCTGAGGGCGTCGAGGAGCCCCTGCGGGTGGGGTGGGCGTGCCCAGGCCTGCAGATCTCAAGAGATGACCTCGGAGACCCTGTTGAGAACAGGGAGAGGCCCTGGAGGAGGAGCTGCAGCCTCCTAGGTGAGAGGCAAGAGCGGTGGGAAGGAAGTGGAGGCACACTTCGGAGCTGGGAGTCAGGGGCGCCTTATGCAGCGGCAGAGAAGGAAGGGCCAGGTGTGCGGTGGGATAGATGGAGCATCCCTTCTCCTGGGAAGCTTGCCTGACACACACCCCACACCCAGGCAGAGCAGATGCTGATCTGGGAAGCACACATCGCATTTTACCGTAGCTAGTTCTTTAGCTGTCAGAGGCAGTGGCCATCCCAGTCAGTTTCCATGCGCATCGTTTGGAACAGCGCCCAGCACTTGGAAAGCCAAACTGATTGAATGGAGCTGGACAAGCCGAGAGGCCACTGAGAGGCCACTGCTCTCATTCAGGGAGAGAGGACAGTGTCATGGGGAAGGAAATTAGAAACCTATATCAACTGAACTTAATTTTTCTCTAGTCTGTTGATACCAATCAAAACACTGAATGAAAACCTTTACAAGTCAATCACGTTATAAAAATTCAACAGTAAATTTGATCTGTTGTGTGGAGTCCACAAGCTCACCTTCCAGCTGAAAGTCAGAAAGGACTCATGGTTTGAGCGCATGTGCAAGTGAAAATATGACACAGCTCTAGGCCACAGAGAGACTGCCACCTAATCGAGATAACAAGTCTGCTTTCTTTTGTTTTCAGAACAACTCTGCAAAGCCCAGAGGTAGAGGACAGAGACATTTCAAATCCCTCTGAGACAGACTGAGCCTTTACTTTGATTTTTAGAAATGATTTCCAGCAGGCAGATAATGCTGTGACCCAATTACAGGGTATTTTGGAAATAGCAGGCACCTAACTTGGGGGTGGAGCTGGTGGGCGTAGAGGGAAGAGTTACTAAGCAGACGGTACCACCTGCCTCTCAATCCTGCATGGAACTGTATAAAGAAGGGAGCTGTGACAATCAGGAAGTAATGCAACATCTCCCTTGACCTTCTTCCCGTTTTCTCACCATTCCTAAAATAGACAGAGCTAAGGAAAATCATAAATATATTTCTCAGCCCTCTAGGGGGAAGGTTCATTAAAGGCATAAATTTGGGTCCCTGGGGGAAAAAAATGGATGAAAGACAAAGGAAAGTCCTAGAATCAAGAGGTGGTAACAGTGGAAAATAAAATCCATGGACAAAAAGGAACCAGAGAAACAAAAACAATGGTCAATTCTTACCCCAAAGCATACTGAGAGGCGGTGCCATAAGCTCAGCTGTCCTGGATTCTCCAAACTCAAGCTCTTCAGAGACAAAAGTTAAAGTTTTTGCTTAAAACTAAAAATAATAATAGCTGTTAAGGTCTTACTTTATGCCAAGTATTGTTTTTTTGTTTGTTTTGGGTTTTTTTGTTGTTTTTTTTGGCTTACCCCGACCAGGGATTGAATCTGGGCCACAGCAGTGAAAGCACCGAAATCCTAACCACTAGACCACCAGGGAACTCCCCCAAGTACTGTCATAAGCCCTTATCATACTTTACCTCACAAAATCCTCATAACTACCACATTATAAGGAAACTGAGGCACTGTGTAATTCTGTTGTCCAAGTGTAACTGTGGTGTCTGAGATCACATGGCTATGAAATTGCAGAGCAGTACTGGAATCCTAAAAGTCTGGCTGGTAACCACCAAATTTCAACTGCCTCCCCATAGGGCTGTCCTGTGCACACACTGCAAGATATTTAGCAGCATCCTTGGCCTCCATGCACTTGATGCCAGCAGTACTTCTTCCACAATCATGACAATCAAAAATGTTTCCAGGGAGTACTGCCAAATGTTCCCCGGAGGGCAAAACTGCCCCCTCTGAGAACCACAGCTACAGAGATTTGAAAGGCCAAATCTCTAGGTCCTTTATAGAAGCAGTGGCAAATCCTAGGTGTTGGATAGAAGAAGCAGGCTACAACACTTCCACTAAGCCAAAGAAAAATGGAAAAGGAGACAGCTGAAGGGTTTTCTGTAGCGGGTTCTGCCACACTCCTTTGCCACGGCTCCTATAAGGCCTGTAAGGCCTCCCTACTCTCCCCTCCCTCAGAGCCTCACACACATGCCTCTACTGAAGCACCTTATATTGACACTCTGGTACATTCCCTTCTGTCTTCCTGAACTTCCCACTGTACCTGGCACCAAGTATGTGTTCAATAAACATTTGCTGAACAAAGGCATGGACAAACGAAGCCGAAGTTTCTGAGTGTACCCAAATGAATGCATGTCTGTCTGCACTAGTGATCTGGAAAAGGTATAAAAAAATAAAGTTTGGTTATCAGGGAGGATAAGAGGCTCTGCTCAGGATGCAAGGTTGAATCAGTGTTTCCCAAAGTATCTACGCCCCTCTGAGATCACTGTGAGTCCAGACCATGCCTCAGTTCTACTCAAAAATTCAGTTTTATTTGTTCACTCAAGAATGAATCAACTCAAGAAACCTAACTCGTAATGAAATTCTATTTATTCATAACTTCCACTGATACAGAGTACTGCCCAGCAAATCAAGACACTCAATGTGGCAGGTCTGCTGGCTGACTCTATTGCCCAGGACAAAGGTCTACTTGGGAAACCAAGTGAAGATCAGAAGGTAAGAACAAAGCCATCAAGCAGGAGCCTGATGCTCCCAGAAAGGGGTACCCACCATCCTCTCTCTAGCAGCCAGAAGTCTCAAGTGAGCCTCAGGGCTGCTGGAGAGGCCCTGAAATCCTCATGTCAACTTTCTGAAGTCATCAAAGGCCTCTGTCACCCCAACACTGCCTCATGATTGGCATGTGACAACTAATCAGATTCTGGTGTATTTTATTTACAATAGAAATA